>NW_026137402.1:3250000-4487500 GCF_009805555.1 Andrographis paniculata
CGCAATTGTCTTTTGTGTTCCTCAATTCATTAATTTGATATGTCAATTTTTTTGTGTGCGATTTTTTGTTGAGCATTTTGTTGTTTGCTCAAACATTTTTGTTGATGTGATATTGGTTTTGAGTCATTTGTCGACCGATCTTGCTTATGAATGAATTAATTTGAGGGTTCCAGCAAATTGACGATTTGGGCTGAAATTACAATTATGAGCAAAACTATGACATCCCGGTTTGCAAGCCACGCAAGATCGAGCATGTTGGATTCGTAGATTGACCTTATAGGTCAACAAGAGTTCTTTAATCGCACTTCTGTCCTTACTCACGCGTATCCTGGGAGACTTTCCAGCAAGTTATAAATGCTCATATTACTTTAGAATAAACACACTTAACTCTATAATTCTTTCAATAGTGTTCTTGAAAAGGAATGTGCATATTATTGATATAAGTAGTCTATTCAATCTATTTAGTTACTATTCAATCTCGGATGGTTTGGTACCGGTTCATCCACGGGAGTTGGTTTAGCACCGGCCTAACTCCGGGATATTACAAAAACAACAATTCATAAATGGTTATTGTTGGTTTGATGACTTTTGGGTACTATAACAGCTGCATCTCCCAACCTCAAATTGTTTGGACTTGTTTTTGTTTTTCAATACTCCATTTCCCTTTGAATGTTGCAATTTAAATTGTATTAATTGTGAAATCTAGTTTTCCTAGTTACAGTAATTGATACTTGTGTGTGTGTGTGTGTTTTTTTTTTTAATTTAATTTAATTTTATTTTATGCATTATTGGTTGCACAAAATTTGAAATTAAATTAATTTATTTTTTCTTTAAGTCTGAGCAATGATGGATGAAGATGAAAACCATAAAGATGGCGAGGTACACGAGATAAATGATCTATCCCAATCAAACAACAAATCTTCTCTAAAACCTTCCACTACAACCCCCTACACACAACACAACAACACAACTAAGTCCCAATTTAAGTCAACAAGCACATGTCGGCCCAAATCATTTTAATATGAGTTTCGCCTGTCCTTTCACATCAATGTAGTACTACCCTCAAACCAGTGATCTTTTATTCTACCCAAATGTGTGAATTTTATGTCGTCCGGTGTTCCATCTCGGCCACCATATCACCATTTAGTCCACTCCGCCCATCGAGCCACAGTCAAAGTTTTTTCGCAAGTCAATAATCTTAGTAGGTTGTTAGAGACCAACCAATGTGCAAATAAAAATTGAAACACGAATGAGGATGTGGAGTTGACCAAGGCATGGTGCAAAGTGACAACTGATGCTCGGGTTGGTGTTGGCCAAAAGAAACAGAGATTGTAAGAGTAGATATGCAAGACTTTCATTGTTTTCATGGAAGAAAAATATAGAATAAAAACGAGCTTGAAAATAAAAGAATTTCTGTTGGATATGAGAATCGGTGGATGGAGATCCGATCTTAATATACCAAATGGACTGTTATTCTTATCCAAGTACAACCACAGTATTGTAGCAGTTGGAGCCAGCAGACTTCGTATATCACTACTCTATCGGTATTATAGTTTTTACTTGTTAAGTTTGTTTGAATTATTTATATTTATATTGATTATGTCATAGGAGAGTTATTCTCAACATACATTTCTTTTTATGAATTTGGAATTTTTTTTAGATTTAATATTAAAATAATGTATAATCAGATGTTTTTTAAAAAAATATTTTTTTTTTCAAAAAATACATAATTTAAATAATAAAAACATGTGATTTGAAGATAAAAAAGACACACTCTTAATTTAATGAATAAATAGATAAAAAAAAAAGAAATAAGTTTAAATTGGACAAAAAAAGAAAAAGAAGAAACTATTTATATTAAAAGGAGTTTTAAATAATACTATGCCCGGCCCACTTTGTCGAGTTTTCCATTTCGATCATTCTAACTTATTATGTCATTATCTTTTTAAAAACAATTTAGAAGTGTTTGGTAAACATTTTTTATTAGCTTTTAGCTTATTAAATAGTTTTGATCAGTAAATAAACTAATTTTGGTGTTTTGTAAATTAATATTTTTAATTAATTTATTGGGTCCAAAATGCTAATTTTGAAAAAGTTGGATATCCCATCGTTTATTAGTTTTTTCATTTTAATTTTTCTCCCTTAAAATTAATTAATTCTTTCATGTATATTAATATATATTTTTATTCCATTATTTATTAATTATTTGGATATTTTTTTTTCTATTAACTTATAAATTCATATTTTTAAGTTTAAAATAATTGTTTTTTATATGTCAATTATCTTATTTATAATTGTTTTTATTTTTTTTTAGAATAAAGGTAATATATAAAATATTAATATTATAGATTCATTTATAGTATTTTTTATCACATAATATTTTTATTAAAAATGAATATATTTATTTAAAATTATAAATTTAATGCAAATATATACATTAATTAAAAATTAATCTAATAAAAATACGTATATTAATGATTTTTGTTCTTTTATATTTATACTATTTCTAATGAAAAAGATAATATATTTTTAATAAATTTGCATTAATTTTTTACAAATTATTTTAAAATAATAAAAATAAATATCTTAATAAATTTTTTCTATTTTTAAAAATTAATAATAAAATACTAAAAAAATTTACCTACTGAAAAAACTCAACTAAATATTTTGAAAATAACATATAAAATATTGTCATTTTATTTATAAACAACTAATATCAGATTGTTTTACCAAACACTGTAATATAAACAACTAATTCAATAATCCAATAACTAGTTAAACCAGCTAATCAAATCAAACTACTATCGACTAATTGTCAAATACATTCTTATACACTCTAATGACATACTCCCTCCGTCGCTAGAAAGTATACATATTTCTATTTTGAAACGTCCAATTAGAAAGTAAATATTTTATCAAGTACCTTACTTTTTTACCCTTACTTTACATTACATAATTACTTTTATATTACAAAGACAAAAATGTCATTACATTAGTTTTAACCGCCCATAATAATTGAAATACTATTATTATTTAAATACGGCCGGCAAAAGTAATTGTATACTTTATTAGTGAACGGAGAGAGAGTATTAAATTTTTAATTTATAATATTTTAATTATAATTATATATTTTAATTTTAATTTAAAATTATTTTTATTATATCATGATTATTTTCATTTTATGTATCCGGGACGGACACGGAGGGGGTACTACGTTTTTATTTATATAAAAAAAAACATAAAAAAACTTCCCAAACTAAACCCAGCCTTTGTTTTGTTGTAAATTTTCGTGGGTTATAGGACTAAGCTGGGGTGAGTTTGGTTTCGGACCTTTGGTTGCCGTGAAGCTCCTCTCTTAACAATGGTTCCGGCGGAACATCACCGGCGACGATCAGCAATCGCTCCTTTTGCCGTTTTCCTGTAAAAGATTGAGAATAGGGAAATAAATTAAGCAACAACACTCTTAAATCTGCGCCGGAAGGAATTTGTAGTTATCGGTGCTCCCACTCGCCAGCCATTCGCCATTCCCCAATACCTAGCCGGCTCCCACCCATTGCGCTCAGATATAACACTTCAAGGCAATCCATTGTAGCAGCTCGCAGTCGCTGAACCAGAGGCGTATTGTCGAGCGATGGAATACAGAAAAATCAAAGATCAGGTTGCTTTCCACTTCTCTCCCACCCTAGATTTACTTGCGTCTCCTTTATCACCTGTTGATTTGGTGGCTGTCACCTACTCGATTTGATGGTGTTCTCATCAGCATTAGTTCTCCTTTTCTTTTCTTTACTTTATGATTGTAAAACAAGCTCCCCTGTTCTCTTACTGATTTAGATCGATTCGGTTTAACCTAACTGATCTTAATCTTCTTCCTCACTTTTCAACGGATATATTTGGAATCATTTCTAATAAGGATGAGGACGCTATCCATGTCCATGTCCATGATGATATTGGGAGCTTACGAGGGAGACCTCATTCAGGTGTCGTCACACGTCACTGTTTCATACAGTTTTGCCTTCTCCTTGGCATCATCTACGATCTGCACACTGCATGTCCCATCAATTTTTTTCCATGTGGATTGATCTATTTGTCCTCAAAACCTTTGTTGAATTGCAGGCCCTTCCTCTGCTACTGTTGCTTCAGGAGGCAGTTATGCTGACACTTCCAAGTGGAAGCGCAAGTATGATTGTATTTGAAATGTACTCATATAGTCCCATACAAACTTCAGGGGCTGGTGGGGAGAGTAGTTTTCTTCAGTCTTTATTACTAATATCTTTTCTTAAAACCAGGTCCGTAGTAACACTTGCATTGACGGTTCTTACTAGTTCTCAAGCAATTCTTATTGTTTGGTCAAAGAGGGCTGGCAAATATGAGTATAGCGTTACAACTGCTAATTTTTTGGTGAGTGAGTGATAATAGTAGTGATTACTAAATTATCAAGCACTTTACGTTTTCCATTATTTTCCAAGGTCTTGGGTCTCCTTAATAATTGTCTAAGTTTGTCCAGAATTGTTTATGTCTGAGCAGGTCGAGGCTTTGAAATGTATGATATCACTTGCATCTCTCACTAGATTATGGAGGACCGAAGGTGTTACCGATGATAATAGGTTCTCTCATTTCCCTTTCCATTTTTTTTATCAATCGACTGCAGAACTGCTTGTCATGAAATTGGATCAATGTTCACCTGCTGGCTGCTTATCAATGAAAAATGTTGTGAAAATATGTATTAGAATTGATGAAGACATACTTCTGGCAGTACATTCAAATGAAGCTAATAATCAAAGTTCGCAGTCCTCAACCAGATTTGAGCAAATGCTCTTGACAGGCTTAATAAATGCTTTTAAAGCTAGTTTGTGAGGTTATTAATTAAATACAGGATTGGCATGTTTAAATTAAAAAGTATCTTCTAGTATTTTGTTGACAACTAGACTTGATGCGTTTTTGAGCTGTGTTTGTTTGTGGTTTATATCACATCAACTAATTATTTTAATTCAAAATTTTACTTTTCTCAATCTCAAACCCAACTCTTAAACATAGAATCAAACAACCTGGCCTGTTTCCTGCTTTTCAGTCAGCTGAATTATATTTTAAAATTTTTCTGTTTTCAAATGTCTTCCTCCACAGATTGAGTACAACATGGGATGAAGTTAGTGTCTACCCCATCCCTGCTGCCCTTTACCTTGTCAAGAATTTACTTCAAGTATGTTCAATATTCTTGGCTGCTAATGACTCAGTGAATGTTAGTTCCTTCAGTGCCACTGATTATAGATTCTGTTTCTTTGTGGCAGTATTACATATTTGCATATGTAGATGCCCCAGGATACCAGATACTGAAGAATTTGAATATTATCAGTACTGGTGTTTTATACCGTATTATTCTCAAGAGAAGGTAGGTGATTCCTCCAAAATTTTCTCATCTAGTTTAAAGTCTGAAATGGATTTTTAGATGATATAAGCGAGTCTAAAGCATTTTAGGGTGCTTTTGATGTCGGGACAGGAAAAGTTAACTTTTAAAGCTTTATGATTTTGCGTTTTTGTCATTTGTGGAGGAAAAGGCTGTGTTGATTGGATGTTATGCTATTAAAAAAGAAAACACACACACACACAATATAACTTATCAGTTTTCTTTATTTTCATTTCAGGCTGAGTGAAATTCAGTGGGCAGCTTTCATTTTATTGTGTGCAGGGTGCACCACTGCACAGCTAAAGTCTAAGTAAGGATGCTGTAGAAATCATTTATTGTTATTTAAGCTTAGATAGGGAATGGCTTCTAATCTCTGTTTGAAGTTTCCCTGTTTCTTTAATCATGATTAGATGATGGTAATAAGCTGTGAACTTCGTGTCAATGAGCTTTTGTGTGTACTTGTGGGATGATTTTTTCTTTTTGACAGTTCTGATGCAGTGTTGCAGACACCTTTCCAAGGTTGGATGATGGCAATTGTGAGTTTCTAAGTCTGATAGCATCCTACTATATCTAGTCACGATTGCTGATATATGGATCAAAATAGTGTTCCTTGACTTTTGAGATTGTTATTACCTAGTTTCTACTTTAAGGATTTATCAGGACAGAGTGAGAATGAAATTATATCATGAAGAACCATATTCTCCATGTTTAGCTGATATTACGACATGTATCTAATATTGGATCCTTTGAAGCAGAACTAAACCTTCTACATTAACTGTTGATTGGTTATTCATGGGTTTACAATCTATTTTAAAACACCACAAAGACAACTACTTCCAAGACATTTGAGTACTCCAGTTTTTTTTTTTTTTTTATTTTAATTTTAATTTTTAAATGCAGATGCTAATTGTAGAAGACTGAAGACATAAATATAAATTATTAATAAGTTCATTTCTCTCATAACTGTGTGTATAAAAATATGCAGTTATGCACTGGCCTTAACATTGATTTCAATGCAGAGACAATGTTATTGTGGATTGACATACAGAATCCAAACATAGGTTATGTAACACTTGGTGGGTTTTGTTTCAGATCATGGCACTTCTTAGTGGTTTTGCTGGAGTCTACACGGAGGTAATTTAGTAGCACGCCATCATGCGTGATTGGTTAATTCCTTAGGCAGAGAAAAACTAGTTGATTTTGAGTTATCCAATCCATGATGCTATTCTGGAATTCTGTTGTTAATGACAATGCTGTTATTTTGAAATTCCTTGTTGGATCTTGCTACTCCACACATGTTCGTTGCTATAGTTGTTATGGAATATCATATGTTAGTGCATTTGGTCTTATGTTCACATTTGCTACTGTTTTTTTGGCAGGCCATAATTAAAAAACGGCCTTCAAGGAACATTCATGTTCAGAACTTCTGGTTATATATATTTGGGATGGCTTTCAATGCTCTTGCAATACTGGTTCAAGATTTTGATGCTGTTGTGAACAAGTAAAAACGAAACTGCATATTGCCTCTGTTTTTCTATTTTACTTGTGGATACTGACTTTGCATCATTCATGTCATTACTCCTGTGTTATTGCCAATGAGATTTTCTGGCTTGATACTTGGAATTATGCTCATTGTATGGACGCGTTGTTGGACTATTGGCTTCAGAGCGTTCAATACAAACAGTGCATAAAAAATCACTGTTTATAATTATGACCTTATCTGAAGAATTTTCTTATCTGCAGCAATTTGAACTGCTTGAAGTAAATAATATGCAAATTCTAAATAACTACGATTTTTTTTATTTCTCTGTACAGGGGATTTTTTCATGGATATTCACTGATAACTGTGCTGATGATAATGAATCATGCTATGAGGTATTCCATTTCGGCATTTCTCTACTATCAGTACAAGGAAAAGTACTTTTGAGTTTTGATGATATCTTAATTTGTTTCTTGAACTCTTTAGCTAGCTGCGGTATGTTTGCTTTTTCATGTTCTGTTTAGTCTTGAATGGTTTAGGAACGTTTTGATATCTTAATTTGTTGCTAGAACTCTTTAGTTCGCTGTGGTGTGTTAGGCTTTTCCATGTTCTGTTTAGTCTTGAATGGTTTAGGAAGATGATATCCTAATTTGTTGCTAGAACTCTTTAGTTCGCTGTGGTATGTCAGTCTTTTCCATGTTCTGTTTAGTCTTGAATGGTTTGGAAATTTCCTAAGATTTCTTGTAGAGTCTTTTCAATTTGATTTCACCTGGAGATTAGTTGTCAATGACATGGTCCATGGACATATCCTGGTCTTTGTTGATATTTACTGGTGTTTAGAAATTTTTATTCCTAGAAAAAATGCAGCCGCTTTTCTTGGACTAGTCACATACAAATTACTTATGAAACATTGGTTTAATGTCCAAATTCCAAGCATGATAATAAGCTGTCATTAAAAACCTCTTTTGGCCATAAATTACCACCATATTCTTTGGCATGACCCGGGAATACAACTGAAGTATGACAATTATTTTGCTGATTGTTCTGATTCCCATATTTTGTTCCATTATGCATGCTATTTAATTTGTTTATTAGCTTCAATTCAATAAGCTCTCTCCACATTTGATTATCATATATTGGGTCGAATACAAAATAGAAATTGCTTAAGCTGTTCAAACAGCTGGTTTTGATTTATCGAAATCAAACCTTCCAAGATATGGTTTTGGCTTCAGTTTGGTTGCTTTTGCTCCATTTTGATTTTAGATCCAGTGTTTTATTACTTTGATTTAAACTAATACTACACCACTTTTTATATTTTTTCTCATTATATACATATACATCCTTATATATTGTATGTTTAAAAAAATAATAATTTATTTTTTGTAAACTTATATGCTAACAATCTAATAATACATATTTTTGTAAAAACTTATAAAGGTGTATTCTTTCAGCGAAAATTTTTGGTTTGAACAGTGGTTTAGACCTGATTGGGTACAAACAATAGCCTACTTTTATTGGAAATCGCAATTGGTGCATACTAACAAAAGAAAAAAAAAAAAAAACTAAAATCAAACTTCAAAAGAACAGAGCCATATAATTATAGCATTTAAAAAGATATGTTTTTATTTAAAATAATATTATAAAATTTTATCAAAGTTTATAACTTACATTGCAACAAAATATTTATTTAAGTTATATTTTAATTTTACAAAATAATTATTTAAGCTGTACTTTATTTGACTTATAATTTAAGTTTACAAGATAATTATTTGTTTAACTTATTTAAGCTATAAGTTATATTTGCATAATCAAAGAAAATAGTGAACTATTTGTTTGAACCAGCAGTTAATGGTTTCATTAAATGTGGAACTTTTCGGTTAGAATAAATGGAAATTTAGTTGAAGGAATGATTTGTCTTTTTCAAGTTTCCAAGTCAGTAGTAAACTAGTATTTCCACAAGCTTGTCATATCATTAGTTTGACGCATATTTGGAAAGAAACTGTTGTTTTAGGAAATTAGACTGTCACACACACATGTGAATCTGAAAGAGCAAAAGTATCAATACATATGATAGATGCCTATCCTGCTGTTGATCCCTTGATCTCAACGTAGGTGTGATTTGATACTTTTGTACTGTTCAACTTGTCTTTTGATACCTTGCTTACTACTAAAATGTCCCTAATTAAATGATGTTGATGCAGTGGTATTGCTGTATCAATGGTTATGAAATATGCTGACAACATTGTGAAGGTAAACTCACTTTCACACGTGGTTTTATTTGTGTCCTGAATATTTAGTTATACCTCTAGCTGCTATTTAATAATTCAAAGTAGCCCTGAAGATGTAAGAAGGAAATACTAAGACAAACTACAGTAACTGAGTGAGACACGAGTTGTGGAGGCAAAAGTTGGCGCATTAAATTCCGATAAAAAAAAGGTGGCGCATTAAATGCTTTGTTGCTCACAACGCCATTCAATAATAATACAGCTCCATTCATGTAGAGAGCACATGGCATTAACCTTATAAAATCATAACTTACTCAAAACTAGGCTTACAGTTTGACAAGATTTTTAAAGCTTCAGTGAGAACCCGAAACACATTTTTTAGTGTCTTGTCTTACTTGAAAAAAGTCAATTGTCCCCTACAAAATGTACAATTCATTCTTACGCATTCAAACTAGATAAACTAGCTATTCTCTAAATTCAAATGTAATATCTCTCGCCTAATGGGTTTCTTTGGATGCTTTAGAGGTGCTGTTCCCTTTAATATGAAATGAGAAATCTCTAGTTTCTCCCTCTCATTCTTGTGGCATTTATAGCTTTCGTACCATGTATCTCATTTTTTCATCTATTGGTGCTACACCTAGTTTTCATTTAAGAAATTCTGTATTTATTCTGTCTAATTTAGGTGTTCCTTGTATCCGTATCGACATTCTCATTTCAACTACCCTCGTATTTTGTGCACGATCTCACCTAATCTATCGAACATTGTTGGTTTTTATAGAAAATTACACTTTAATCACTCATATAATCACTTAAGTGACTGTATCATATACTTCGAAGTTGTGCATTCCATGCAATAAGAGGTTTTTCTACTGATTCCTGTTCTAGAGCTTTTTAATGCAGGCCTGTTGCATGTAAAAGAACAAAGCATTACTGATTCTTACCAAGTTTTTCTATATTTACAGGTGTATTCGACATCAGTTGCAATGCTGTTGACAGCAGTTGTATCTGTTTTCTTATTTGGATTTCATCTTTCACTTGCCTTCTTTCTTGGTTCTATGTAAGTACATATATTTTATGTTTGCTACTTTTTAAATGGCTTGTAGCATTTACTTGATTGCTTATACAAAAGCATGAAATAGTAGAAACTGATTTCAGTTCCTCTTTTTTCAGCGTTGTTTCAGTCTCGATATATTTACACTCAATTGGAAAGGCCCCGAGATAGTGGAAGCAACTTTTCAGCCATATTAGGGTGATCAGTCTAATATCTTTATGAATTTCCATCTGTAGCATTGATTGATTTGTCACTATAGCATATTAAAATTTTCACCATGCCTTAAGATTGCATCCAGTATTATATGCTTACAAGTGAGAATGCTTGGATGTGTCTATTATTTTTGTTGAAGTCAAAGGATATTGTTGATTTAGGTGATCATTTGCTGTGCACTGAACTTCTTGCATCCATGTTTGTTCCATCTCTTGATTGATATTCTTGATTTTTTTTTTTTTTGTTTTGTTTTTGCTTAGGGCGACCACCATTTAAATAGGGAGAGTAAATAAGGTTAGATGTATATTCCGTAACACTCCCTTTTTTAAGTAGTATTTATGGCAATCATGTCTAGCTTGATATAGAGTTGTAAAAAGCATGTTACCTCATTGATTTTCTGAAGATATCAGCAGTTTGGTTGGATTAAGAAGTAAATTGAGCTGTAATTTGATGGCTTTTAACACAATTGCAATTGAAGTGGTAGTTAACTTAAATTTGTCTAGCCCTTCCATGAAAATTTGTGAAATAGCGCTCATTTCCTCATCCATATTCTCTGTCCAGATCAAGTGATTTTTCTTTTGTAAATATTATGTTAAATTATTATTTGAATCAAAATTTTAATTCTGGGATTAAAAAAATTCCGTTGCAAGTAAGTAGGTTACTTTTATTGGCTGAGAAATACTAGACTTGTTGCTACCAATTTCAACCGGTAAGAAATACTTGGGACATCCGAAATCCTTCGTAACAAAATGTTGTTGCAAGTATTTTTATTTATATATATTTATTTAATTCTTTGGGATGGTCTTGTGATGTGGGGTGAACTTGGTGAGGTTCTGATACTTTCAGGTCTACCTGCCACATATAGTTAGCCTACTGTGATTTGTCTTATCGGCCTAGTTTGTAAAAGAAATCAAAATTTGACGGAGAAGTAGAAGTAGAAGAGAGTAGTTAACCCTGTAAATTTGAGTGTACCCTTTGATTACTAGATAAATTTTGTACTGTTCAATGGTGCCATCAACACGATATTTCAAAACAAACACCAAATGACAAGCTACAATATTTGCAAAAGATATGCAAATGCAAATTTCAAAGTATCATGAGATAAAAGTGTCGAAATTTCTCAACCGCAAAGCAGGGTTTAAGATACTACATGATAACAAGTTGGAATTAGGTGTAGAAAATAAAGAAAAAAATAAATTAGATTTTCATAACTTATATGCGGAAAAATGGAATATGCATTTAAAATAGATATTCTGAGTTAAGATATATATACATATATATATATATAAAATGAGAACTAGATTAAAGTAATCTGATTCTTCGTCCAATAAAAAGTATTTTTAGTTTGCATGGTTTAATAATTGATTCTAAAAATTTATACACTAATTAATACAATAAATTGAGTAGGTTGCTTGTATAGTTCCGCCATCAACCATTTTGTTATTTAATGCAATCATTTTACTCGAATGATATAGGATGAAGATTTTCCGAATAGAAATTTTTTAATCAGAATAACTAAACTCCTTTTAAAGAAGAGTTTGAAAATAGTAAAAAATTAGTATGTGATTAGATATTTTGTCGAGAGATAAATATATTTGATATTATATTGTTTGAGAAAAATTAAATAACATCAAAATTTATAAATATTGTGTAAAGAAAGGCCTTTATTATCTAGGATAACATTCCCACATCTCCCAAGTGGTTGTTGCAGTTATGGAAGGGAAGATAGCCGCGATCGTGTTCATTCTATGTAGTCAATTAAATCTTTCTTTTTTTATCTGAAAGGTGTTGGAAAAGTACTTTGGTAAACCTAATTTGGCCAATACCATATTTCTGCTGACCTGACCTGAGTCGTCTTTCATTTATATATTTCTGACAATTAATTCCTATATACTTCCAGCACTACCACGCAAGTTCTTTTGCCATGTTACATGGTAATAAGTCTTGGATGTTGGAATCTAGAGCATGCCCACATAAATATACAAAGACTTGTAATAAGAACATCATCGGACATCAGTAACAACAACAACAACGCTTGCAGAAATACAAAAATAAATTAATCATAATATAATTTGAAACCATAATATAATTTGAATCTAATTTGCCATTTCGCTGAGTTTTCATTGGCGCCCGGTTCAGCAAGTCGGAAGGTAAGGGGGCGAAGTCCCCCTTCTGGGTTCCAGGGGTGCGGAGTGACTCCGGGCTCGACAGTATGCAGTATTGGATTTTAGAGTTGGTTTAGAGCTGAGCTTGTAATGTATTTTCTTTGTTTATTTAGAGATATGTTGTATGTTTCTGCTGTAGATGTAGGGTGTGTTTGCTCAGTTGTTTTGCCCAAATCGGGCCGGCTCCCCGAAGCAGCTACAATGTAAATATATATATATATATATATATATTATTGAGTATAATATAAATTTATAATCAAATCATACAATATAAATTTTGTCAATTTATTTAATATATATTTATATTATTTTATTTATTATCCATCAAATCAATACAAATCAAAACTTCAACCAAACATAAACACAAAAAAAACATAAAAATTCAAACCCATCTCAAAATTAAAATAAAAATCAAACTCAAACTCAAATTTCCCGAACACAATCAATACATTGTTGTTACCACGAAATGTGTCTTGTTTAGGTTAATATAATTATTATTGTTATGAAAGTAGACTGCCAAAAAGAAAACAGAAAACAGAGGGTCGTTCGTTCATAATCATAGCAGCGGAACAACTATTTCAGCTTTGTTGAATAAGAGGAGAAGCAGAGTACAATACTGTAACATATCAAAGAATAACAAATTTGAACACCAGCGGATTCATTGATTGATCGCATTTCTCTCCACTTACTGCTGCTGCAGAATTAATGGAGTCCGTCTGCAATCTACATACATACATACATATATAGATAGATAGCACTAACAACAGGCAGTGATCATATTACTTATTATTATTTATTTATTTATATAACCTCTGAGTTTGAGGAGGAGATTGATCCCCACTCCCTAATCGACTCTCTCTGTCTCTCAATCTCAAGTAGAAAGCTTTGGGGCAGCATCTTTGTTATGGCTGGCTCTGTTGAACTTCATGTGGCTATTCACAAGTTGCCCTGCAGAAATTGCAGACATGAGGGAGAGCTCTCCTGCAAGAACTGTCCCTGCAACAATGGTGGCCAACAGCCTCGAGTTGGACCCCGGGACCTCCTTACTCGCCCCCTTCACCCCCAGAAGATTCAGACACGCCGACTGCGACGGCAACTGAGTTCCGCCCCCGACTGTCCCAACCTCGATCGAAGGCATTGTCACAGAAATGTGCAGATCCTTCCCATCATTCACTGCCTCCATCATCGTGATGCAGTGAGAGCTCTCGATATTCTGCGCTGGATCTTGACCGGTGGCGATGTAGACTGCAGATACGAGGTTGCTGGCGTGGGCGTTGAATCCGCCGAGAGCTCCGGCGACGGCGGAGCCCGTGAGGTTCTTGAGCATGTTGAGTTCCACCAATGAGGAAACGTTGGTTTTGAGCACCTTCTTCACCACTTCTTCCTTGATTATGGCTTCGCACACCACTGATTTGCCTCTTCCTTCGATCCAATTCACTGCTGCAGGTTTCTTGTCCGAACAGTAGTTCCCGGATAAGCCGATCACTTCCATGTCTGAGAATTCGTTGCCGAGGAAGTCGATTACGTTCTGCACTCCCTTGGATACCATGTTCATTCCCATGGCGTCCCCTGTGCTGCAGGAGAATCTTATGTAGAGATTCTTTCCGGCCACTGCGCATTTGATGCTCTGCAGCCTGCCGAAGCGGCTGGAGCTGTTGAACACCATTGATAAGGTTTCGAAATTGAGAGGATCCTCGAGGAAGAACTTCAATTCTGCAGCTCGCTTGGCTGTGGCGAATCTGACGACCGGAGCTCTTGTCATTCCATCTCTGAGAACTGCGCTGAAAGCTCCGCCGGAGGCTAAAATGGCTTTGCAGCCTCTGTTGGTGCTGGCGACCAGACAGCCCTCTGTTGTGGCCATGGGGACGGAATATTCTCTGCCGTCGAGAAGGAGTGGCCCTGCTATGCCCACCGGAATCTGGACATACCCTACCGGCATTTCGCAGCACTGCCCTAATATGGCGTCGTAATTGAAGCCCTCCAGAGGAAGTCCGGCGAGAGATTTTCCGGTGGCGCGCTGTAACGCCTCCCGGCGAATGGCTGCTGCACGGCGGCAGTCGCCGAGCTTTGATTCGAGGGAGTAGGATGGGATTTTTCCGTCGATCACTGATTTGACGATCTGCTCGTCTTCCTCGTCGAGGGAGGGATTGACCACCGGAGAGGGAAGCTCGCCGTCGTCGGAGACGAATTTGGGGGTGATTTTGGAAGAGGCGATTTTGCAGTCGTCGCCGGCGGAGGGCATACAGGGAGCGGCGCGTGAGTCGTCCTTGAGCATCGCGGCGGTGAAGTCTTGGTCGATCAATTCGTCGTCGTCATCGAGGAGATCGTCGTGGGAGGTGCGGGGGATGACAAGAGACTGGACAAAACCGATGCCGAAGAAGCCGAGGAGGTAGATGAAGGAGGCGACGAAGGAGACTATGGAGCAGATCTCGGAGAGAGTGACGACGTGGAGGGGGATGGAGCTGCGGATCTTCTCCCGCCATTGGAGGAGCAGGTAGTAGACGGAGGAGAAGAAGAGGGCGAAGAAGACGGCGTTGGTAAGGTAAAGGGGGAGGGGAAGGGCATCAGACGCCTTCGTCGGAGGGGAACTGTAATCGTGGCCAGGCGGCGCGACTTCGCCGGCGGAATCTTTTGAGGATCGGCGGCGGAGGGCGGCCATTCTGCGGCGGAGGAAGATGATCGGAGATGGAAGCCGGTCGACGCTGCGCCGCTGCCCTTTCCCCCAAAAAGGATCGGAAAAAGGGCTAGGATCTTTTGTTGGTTGGTTGGTTGGTAGGGATGAACTGTGAATTGAATTGTATTGAATGAAGTGCAGGCAGGTAGGAAGGTCGGTATTTATAGCTATGGAGTCTGTCTGTATGTATGTATGTATGTCTGTCTGTCTAGGGTTCACTGTATGCTTTATTTTGGAAAGGAGGATGATGACGGCGATATAATATTATTGTTGTCGCTGTATTTCTTATTTGTTTTAAGTAATTGAATTATTTGATACTGATAATTATGTATAATTTTATCCCTATGTATATGACGCATGTTTTATTTAATGTCGAACTTATTGCTTATTTTCTTGATGTAGAGGAGAAAGAATTATTTAAAAAATCCTGCTATATTTGACCCGTTTGATATTCGGTTTTTATAATTAATTTGTATATGGAAAACCCTTACCCTTAACCATACCCACCAAATGAGAATATCGAAGGAAATAGTGGGTGCTGTAACGTTCGATCCCGGCTCCACTACACTAACGACAATAACAATAACATTAATTTCTAATTTATATTTAATTTAATTTAATTTAATTAAAGTTCCGTTATTTGGCGTCCACCTCCCTCTATCTGTAATTCTGTATTATCTGGGTTGGGTTGGGTCGTTCAAAATCATACAATGAGTAAGTGAGTATAATGCCACCGGGTCAACAGTCAGCAGCACATGTTCTTCCTCTTGACCGTTTCATTTTTTTTTTATGAACCCCATTTTTAGACTTTCCTAATGTGCGGTACCGCCAAACTCATATCCTTCTGGCCCGTTTAATATGAACGCGTGTTACCGTAAATACGAGAATTTAAGTAAAGTGATATTAGTAAAAATAATCATTGTATTTAAAATGAGATTAATGTGTATAACTATATATAATTTTTTTTTTTAAGAAAAACAAATTATATGAAATAAATAAAAATAAAAAATATAGACAAATTATGTGGGAGGGAGAGAGGGAGTACTGCACAGTACACATGTTTTCCTTCTTTTATTCATTTCTCTGAAAACTGAAACACAGATGCATTGCATGTAAAGCATGCATGCTAAAAAATCTCATCTAAGTTTTTTTCTTTTTTTTTTTTTTAAATGGAGTTTGGAAAATTTTGATTTGAATTTATATTAAAATAATGTATAATAAAATATTGTGAGAAAAAAAATAATATTTTTTAGAAAATAAAAAATTTAAATAGTAAAAATTTGAAGTTTTTTTTTTGGTGTAAAGATAGTCACATAATAGATAGATACAAAGAATGGAATGAATTATGTGGTGGGGGGAGAACATGAGCATGAAGGTACGTACGTACGTAACGACAAATACGATGACTAAAAAATCTGGCCACCATGCACTCAATTAACTTGCTATATATAAATATATATATATAGTCAAAGGAAGCTGCGTCGCCTATGAAGACATTTGAGGACATTAAAAATTTAAATATTACTCCCTCATTCGTACAAATGTGTGTTTATTTAATCAGATACGAATTTTAATAAAAGTGAATAATATCCTTTAATAATAAAAAACAATACAAAAGTGAAATAATTTTTCACTTAAAAAAAATAAAAATATTTTTCGACCACAAGAAAGTGAATATAGATTTGAACTACGGAGGGAGGGAGTAGTAAATATAATACTATTATATAAATACATACATATCATCACCGCAACTAATTATGCATTGGTTTGATTTCCTGTATTGTCGTTTGTGCGGGAAACCACCAAGCACCAGCGCAGTAACACTACTCTCTCTCTCTCTATATATATATATATATTTATTAATTAATATATTCCTGTTTTTCCCGTTTGGGTGTGCTGAATTGAATTTGAAACTGCTCGCTCACTACATTAGACTAGGAAGACTCATCACATACATACATATATAATGATAAATAATCTTTCTATTAAGTATATAATATTCCATTCTATAGTAATTTTCAAAACGCCTACCTACTTGTATTATCGCATTTAAAATCGGTGACAAATTTGAAAGTCTTTTATATAATGTGTGAAAAATAGGCATTTGTAAAAATTTCATTATATTGTATCTTATTCATCACCAATTGTAGCATCCGTTTACATGTATACAAGGTTCGTTTCTTTTGGTGGGAAGAAAAGAGAATGGTATTTCATTTCAAATACACAATAATGATATATACAATTAAGGACAAATATGAAATTTTATATACAAATATGTAATAATATATATATATATATATTAACATCCCATTCAAACTCAATGTGTCAACTTGAGTGTGCCAAGAGAGTAAGAAAATGACCAAAAAAAAAATATTTGATGAAAAGAAGTCCGTTGATCTTTAATGGAAATCCAACGTAACATAACCGTCTTAACAACCATATATGGTCGTACAGAATAATAATAAATCTCGATTTGCTTTGTGTACTCGTGAAAAATATCATTATGTGAAATTTGTATAACACCCTAATTGTCACGGTGAACAGTAGTAGAAGAGGGTTGAGGGGCACCAACCAACAAGTTCAGATAATAGCTTGTAGAGCCACAGAAATTCGGATGTAGAATAAATAAGAGTGCGATACTCGGGCTCAACACTAGACATAGAGACAATTGCCTGTTTCTTAATGCGCCAACAAAACAGAGAGTCACCCAGGAACAAAAAATAGAAACCAATAGTAGATCGACGGTCAGCGGAATCACCAAGGACGAGTGGGCCGGAAAATGTAAACTATAATAAGCGCGCGTACCCTTAGCATATGAAGAATATAAAGCACGAAAGAATAATGCATAACGTTATGTCTTACAAAACTAACTATGGTTATTGATGTTGACATAACGAGAACTAATGTGGCAGGTGATCTGGATAGAATATGGTCATATTCAACAAAATATGTTCATGTATAAACCGGTAATGCTAAAAGCCTAAAACATCATAAACAAATACGCCGTATTTCAATTACCACATGGCCGTGGTTCCAGCACGTCAGTGTTCACAAAAACATACGTGCACGTTGATTAAAAAACAACACGAATATTTCTAACATGTATCCAACTACGGTAACATTATCTAACCACAATCACATTATATTAACATAGTTGTGTCTCACTAAACAAAAACATATTTATCAAACCGCGGTCGTAATTGGTTGAATATGGCCTATACTTAGATCATGTCGGCACACATCTATGTTACTATTGGACATGATCGTGTTTGAAGTAAAAACAAGATAGCTAAAACACTATTTTTGAACACAACCGTGTTTCATATATACACGGCTATGTTTCACCACGTTTTTCAAAAAAAATTTCATATTTATACACAGCTGTGTCAGTGGTGTACATTGCATATTATGTTATACTTTTGTTAAAAACCTTTCATCTCCAAACAACCATTATATATGTTCTATATTTTTATGCTTATTTCCTCTCATTCTTCTTTTTCTTCTTTTTTTTAATAACGTGGGAACCGCAGCAGCTACTCTTCGGGTGCGCTAACCCCCGGCCGAACCTAATAGCCTGCAAATTAGGCCCGGCAAGTTTTCCTTATTCTGGATAACAACAAAGTTACATACATATATATATATATAGATTTATTAATAGGATTTATCTTTTATCCTCTAATAAGTTATGTTCTTGTTTCTTTGATTTTTTGAATTTTCTTTTTTGTATATATATATATATATGTATTTATTGATAGGATTTATCTTTTATCCTCTAGCAAGTTATCTTTTCAATGCTTTAAAGGTGATTGATCAATTAACATTTGAAATTAGGATATAAACTCAAAGCATGAGTGTATGTGGGTTATGAATATAAAAAATATAAAGTCATCATAGCTCATCAAAAAATACTACTTGTTGTTTCGATCAAATCCAACGAGATGTGTACAAGGATTTATAATAGATATCTCCGAAGATATCATATGCAATGTATCTCAACAACAAGTATATAGGGCAAAAAAGACGAGACTTAAATCAATTGTTGGTGATGAAAATGAGCAATATGAGAAGTTATGAGATTATGCCAAAGCCCTGCGTTAATCTAATCCTGAATCCCGTGTCTTGATAGAATTGGAAATTGAAATCGCTTGTTTTTGGATTTCAGCCTGATTTTTGACTTTGTGATTAGGATTGGTGGATGTCATTTAAAGGATTTGTGCCAAGACATACTATTAATTGTCATTTCAATTGATCTCAACAATATGTTATATCATTTGGCCTATTCCAGTTGTTAGGAATGAAATGCGTGAGACATCGAATGGATTTTTTTTTTTTCTTTTTATTCTTTTGAAGAGAACTTGAATATAAAAATCTGATGAGACATATACCTTCATATTGGACAAATAAAAAGGGTTTATACCTGTCATGAAAAAGTTTTCTCCAGTTCAAAAATAAGGTTTTGTGTTCGGAATCTTTATGGTAATATCAAAATTGTTGGGTTCAAGGGACTTGCATACAAGTGATTGATTTGGATGGTTGCATATACAACTATTATTCATGGGGTCGAGGATGCTATGAAAAAGATTTGAGAGCTTGATGGCAAATGCGTTGATTGACTTTCCGAGAAACTATCTTCGCAATAATTGATGTCATTTTTTACTACCTTTTCAAAGTGTAATATGATTTTAATATTGTGTGAATATTTTAATGGTGTTATTTAAGATTCTAGAGAACGTCCAAATTGCCAATATTGAGTGGATTAAAAGGTATTTACTATCATGGCTTGCAAAGCGAGGGAACATAGCCCTTTGAAAGTGGGATAATATGTATTTTCTCAAAGATAGTCAATATTATGGAAAAAAAATTATCTGGGAAGCTTCGTCGTGTGTACCTATCAAATTCAATGATTATATGTACAGAGTGGCTTGCTCAGATGGAAGTATATTTATAGTTGATATTTTGAAAAAAAATAAAATGTGTGGCCGTAGAAAATGAGATTTATATAAAATTTCTTGTTGCCATTGGATGAGTGTCAATATGTGGGCAACAAATAGATCCAATATATTTTATTGACAAAGTATATAATGTTGCGATATTTCTTAAATTTTATTCATATTCTATTAGACCAATAAATTGACAAGAATTGTTGCCATGAACGGGACTGCCTCCACAACTTACACTTATCGTTGAATGATATGCTTGTTGGCCTAGAAATATCAGAAAATGTGACTCTGATAAGGTTAGTGCGAATGGTTATATAAGAAGATATGCTAGGAGTAGGTCTCAATTTAGGACAAATAAGAATAAACCCTAGTATAATAAATTTGAAAATGGATCAAACAACTTCAATAATAAAAAGAAAGGTAAAAGTAGGTTAAGAAATAGATTTTTAACTCATTCTAAATGTGTAAAATGTTGTTTCAACCGTGGTGACCCATCTTATTTTGTTAGGAAGTCTCTTAAGAAATCTAATGTAGACAGTAGTAACAAAATATTCTCCCTGTTAATACCACTTCAAATGAACATGCCAATATGATTTTTGAATATGACTATTTAGGAGATTTTTTTTGTTGTTAATGTTTAAAATGTTTAAAAGTAACTATTTTTAATAAATATAAATAGTTATTAGATTCAACATGCATTTATCATATTATTCCATTTAGAGAATTTTTTTTTTCGGATTATAAAACTCATTCTGATTGCAATGTTTCTATAATTGATAAAAGAGTTTGCAAAGTAGAGAGAATATGAACTGTTGTTTTAAAATTTAGTTCTAGGTCCGTTTTAGAATTGTAGATTGTGCGTCATGTGTCTGATTTGTCTAACAATATGTTGTCGTGTGCGGGCCTTTCTTCTATAGAATTAGAAGGAAAATGAGAAGGGAATTATATGAAAATTATAAAAAGTTCTTTGATAGTTTTTAAGGCAGAAACGATGAATAATCTCTATGTAGTGATTGTTGGGCTTGTTTTAAATTCTGAACTTGTTGTAAATATTGTTCAAGATAAAACTTATTTGTGGTATAGGAGATTAGGTCACTTAAGTAATAGAGGATTAGAGATTTGTAAAAATCTGGTTATTTAGGTAATTAAAAATTATCTACCATGCTTTTTTTTTTTTTTTTTTTTTGTGAAAATTGTATTTATGGTAAACATTATAAAGTTTTATTTCCTAAAGCTCCCTATGAAAATAAAACTTTCTGAAGAGGTATTTTGGAATATTTACACTCTGATGTAGGGTCCTTATAGTGAATTCACACATGGTGGCGGTAAATATTTTTTTGTCAATAATTGATGATTTTTTTAGAAAAGTTCGGGTGCTTTTGCTAAAATAAAAATATGATGTTTTTGAAACATATTTAAAAATTAGAAGATTTTGATTGAAATGAAACGAACAAGAAGATTAAATATTTAGGAACTAATAATGGTTTAGAATATTGCAATTCTTGGTTTGATAGCTTTTTGTGTTGAAAATGGTATTAAGCGTCATAAAACTGCTATTTAGACAACCCAACAAAATGGGGTTTCCGAGCGGATGAATCGAATTCCGTTGAAAAGAATTCAAAACTTATTAGTTTCCTCGAGTTTATCTAAGCAGTTTTGGGGTGAGGCTGTTATGACAACCACTTACTTAATAAACAGATCCTCATCGGTGTCATTAAAGGGTGATTTTCCCGAGTTTAGGTGGAGTGGTAAAAGAGTCAAAATATAAGGGTTTTTGGCTATTCAAAATTTATATGAGTTTTCAATGACAATTAGATACTATGGCTGAAAAGTATGTATTCCTAGGTTATTCTAAGGGTGTTTAGGGATATAAGCTATGTTTAACTTTTAAACTGAGTTTTAAAACTTATGTTAGTAGGCTGCAATGTTCAATGAAGATGACATGCCCTGTTTGAAAATAGTCCTTAAATGATAGAATTGTAGGAGATACTGATTCTAATGATACTCATAATAAAGTGGAGCAAAATTACTATGATTTTTTAATAGTGAAGAACATGAGTTGAGTGAGCAAACTGTTTTTTTCGGAGTTGTACTAGCAGAAATAGCTGCCCTTGAAAATCCAGATCAGTCCAATAGGACTGATGATGGAACTGAAATTCAGATTCTAAAACCTTTGAAGAAAGCGTGGAGTATGATCATGTTGAATTGATGTTCATAATTTGGAAAATTATCAACTTGCTAGAGATAGAATTAGACGAAATATTAAACAACCCCCTAAATTTAATGACTTTGATATTGCTCAATTTGCTTATAATATTTTTGAATCTCTTGACAGAAATGAACCAAAAAAGATATAATGAGACAATAAAATTAAAATATAAAAATGAATAGGTTAAGACAATGAATGAAGATATTAAGTCTTTAAAAGATAATAACACATGGGAGTTAGAGCCAATGTTGCCTAATGAGTCTATAGATGAATAATGTAAGTGGCTTTACAAAGTATAATAAGAAGATAATGGGATAAGTTTTAAAATTAGATTAGTTGCAAGGAGTACACTCAAAACGAGAAAATAAACTATAATGAGAACCGATAGTGAAATATACTACCATTAGGTTCATACTAACTCTAGTTGCATATTTTGATTAGAAATTAAAGCAATTAGACGCTAAGACCACTTTCTTGCATGGTGACTTGTATAAAAAATTTTACATGCGACAATTGGAAATTTTTATAAATGAAAATAGAAGGGATTATGTTTGTCTTTTGAGAAAATCACTATATGGTTTGAAACAATCCCCCAGACAATGAATATTATGTTCAATGAGTGTATGAAGTCACTAAAATTTGTTCAAAGTCAATTTGATTCTTGCCTTTATTTCAAGATAAGTTATGATTGCTCTATTTTATTGCTTATATATCTTGATGATATGCTTTTAATGAGTCCTAACATGAAAACTATCAACAACGAGATCAAGTGGCTTAACAAGAATTTTAAAATGAAGAATTTAGGGGATAAAAAAGTGATTTAAAAAAGAACATAGAAAGAGATAGAAAGAATTATGTTCTATATTTGAATCGATCCTCTTATATTAATAAAATTTTGAAAAAAATTCTTTATGTGATGCAAATTCTCCAAGTGTGCCCGTAGCATTAAACTTAATTTTAAATAAATATCAAAGCCCAAAATATGTAAATGAGTTAAAATATATGAAGAATGTCTCACATTCTTCTGCTATAGGGTCAATCATGTATTATATGGTATGCACTATACTGGATTTAGTTTATGCGTGAGTTGTTTAAGTCGAAATATGTCTAACTCTGGTGTTGATCATTGGAATGTACTCAAGTGTGTATTTAGGTATTTGATAGGTACTTTCAGGGGGTGTACTCAATTACAACTCTCTAGGATTTTGTTGGACTTTTAAAATCTGGATGCAGACTTTTTAAAGTCTTTTAAAATTTTAAAAGGTATTCAATCTAGACGAAAGTCCTTTAAAATCTTGAGGTATTCGATCAATACTTTTAAAAGTCTTTTAAAATATTGTGATATTCAACAATTTATAAACTTTTAAAGTCTATGTATTTCATTAGATTTTAATAGACAATTATGAAAAATTTGTATAGGAAAAAATATCTCCTAATAAGAAGAGATTTTGATTGATATTTATAATAATAATAATTAATAATTAATTATAATAATAATAATAATAATAATAATAAAGAATATGATAAATATCTATTAATATCCAAGGTGTGTTCTTTAAGTTTTTTTCTCGAACATATTTTCTCAAAAATATTAATATACCATACACATTCATTGTTTTTATATTCTCTCCATAATTATCATTCTCCACAACGCACATTGAAATATTCTTCTTCAAGTTATCTCACAAAACAAACACACCATCTAATAATTTAAAACTAAAATATATTAACAAATTATTATCATTTTTTTTTGAAATGTGAGTTTTTATATTATACATATAATATTTGAAAATTACTATTATCATAATAAATATGTATTATTATTTTTTTAATTATTGAATATACTATATTGTCGATAAAGTTAACTAAATATATATTTTTTTTCGTTGAACCGTTAGTTATATTTATTTACTTTTAATTTTTTATTTAATCTCTTATGCAAAAATTACAAATGCGGTTTTTTTATTTTTGGTGTGTTTGTTTTGTGAAATATTTTGAAGTGATATTTTATTTTATTTTTTATTTGAAGTGATATTTTGAAGTGATATTTTTTTTAAGGTACAAGAAATTACACAGATTATAAAGATAACAAATATATAAGCGATATATTAATTTTTTAATCTATATATTTACTTTTTACAAAATTTATATACATAAGAATAATAATACAAAATAATAAAAAAATATAAAACTAAATTGATATTGTGAAGATAATATAATAAAAAATTATAAAATTTAAAATATTAATATACAAAATAGTAACATTATATATGTTACAATATTTTTATATCGTTATAATTATATATTATTTATCAATATTACCCATATTTTATAAAAATATAATAATATATAATAAATTTAATAATAAATGTATTATACTTGTAAATTTTGTGTTTACATAAATTTATATAATTATATAAATCAATAAAAAAAAATTATTTTACAATACTACAAAATTTATATAAATTCATAAAAAAAATCCAATCAAATCGATAAGAATCCATCTATATTAATTAATAAAATTTTTCCGTTGACTCTGTGAACTTTCTGAATCCACAGAAATCTATAAACTTTTTAAAATTTAAAAAAAAAATCCAATGAAATTCCAAACGAAGACACTCCCTTGATATAGGCTTAGTGTTTGATACACATGTGAATGACATAAAACTAATTGACTATGTTGATTCTAACTATGAAAATGATAGAGATATTAGAAAGTTTACTACATCATACTTATTTACGTTATGTGGATGCATTAGTTGGAAATTCCAACTACAATATATTGTGGCTCTTTATATGATGCAATTCAAATATGTTGCTATAATCGAAGTCTTAAAAGAAGCATTATGACTAAAAGACCTTTTAAATGAACTAAAGTACTTGTATAATGTGACATAACAATTTTTTGAATATTCAATCAGGTATACAATTGTGTAAAAACTCTATTTTTTATGATCGTACCAAATACATAGATGTTCGTTTTCATTTTATACATGATGTAGTGTTTAAAAGCCTATTAAAACTTGAAAAGATACCTTATAAAATTTAATTTGTGTAAGAAAATAATATAATTGATAATTTTGATTAGACGTAATGTTTGAAACCGTAAAATTTGTAATTAAGTTAAATATTGCTTTTAAATATTGTTAATAAGTCGGCATGTATAAAAGTCTGGAAGCAATAGGTACTCGAACAGTTATCACACCCGAAAATGTACAATCTCTATGCCCAAAAGGTGAAAATTTGTGATATATTTTGAGCCAATGATTGGAGGCCCAACACACAATCCAAAACTTGCCCGTCCGAAGCCCGAACTTGGTGACCCGCGATCCAACCCATCTAACGCGAGACACAATCTTGGCCGCTGGATTAAGGATTTAAATCTGAACTTTTAGATTCTCATACATGATATGATATTGGTGTTGCCTTTTGTTGACTGCAGAATTGTATCTGTAATTTTCACACACCATGCTTTGTCTCTTTAAAAGCTCAAATTTGCCGATGTGATTCTAATCGATTTTCCTTCGCTTTTTGGTGATTCTGTCGGCAATATTGGAGATGCTTATTTCCCATTCAATGTTGGACTTGATCCATGGTGGTTCATCAATGTGGTTTATGGATTTATGCATTTTCTTGTATTTTGTGGTGTATCTTTCATTCTTTCGTCCACTTGGTAGAAAGGCTTAGATTGATGTTATTTCCGAAGATTGGGGTTCTTCGATTTTGCGTGTTGGTTGCGTTTTCGTGGTGTGCGTTTGTGGTTTAGGTCATGGTTGTATGTATTCAATAATTTTGTTGACATTGTAGATAATCTAAGTCCCAACACTATTGCTTTCGATTTAAATTTCTTTTAATTCTTGTATGCATTTGTATGAATAGCAAGCTTTCTATCTTATTATTATTATTATTATTATCATTATTATTATTCTAGTCATTGACGTTTACATCAGCACAGGTCAAGATCCCGCACAATAATTCCATAAAATTCCACAAATACATAAAAATAAAATAAAATAAAATAAAATAAAAATTCCACAAATACATGCATCTGAATGATTCCAGTCCAATAATATACTATAGGTCCAAATTTGAAGATGCTATTATTGACGACAAAGTTAGGGTTTGTTTCATTGTTTTATCTAAGTTTTTAGATAATATTTTAGATACAGTATTTTAAAAAATACAGTAATATAAAATGTTATGGTTTTTTTCTTTTCAGTATTTCTTTACTATGAAATTTTATTTTTCAATAAAAAATTTTCTATAGAAAAAATATTTTCAATTACTATTTCACCTAAAAAAAAATAACCTAACAAAAACCTACAAATCATAAAGCAAACAGACTATTCATTAATTTTTTTTTTAAAAGAAAATTTAAGTCAAACAATTATTTTTATTTAATTTTTTACTTTATACAAAATTAATTTTACATTCATATATCATATTAATATATATTTATATCGTATCAAATAATTATTATGATTTACCCAAACATAAAACTAAATATACCGTCTTTTAATCCCGTAAGAGATGACCTGATAGCATGGGGGTGGACTCGTGACCGTGAAGTCATGAGTTTAAACTATTTTTTATACTAACGACATGGCTTGTAAAAAATACATCGAACTAAAAAGACAAATTTGTTTGATTGTGGTTTGAATTGATTTAAAATAATGTATTTATTCGATTTTTTTTTTAAATAATATTTTAATATGATATTTTATGAAAAAAAAAATTATATATTTTCATTAAAAATTGTATCAACAATACAAATATTAATTAAACTAAACTTAAATAAAAAAAATATAAATACAAATACAAACTGAACAAACAAAAAAAAGGGAAAAAAATGTATATATATATATATATATTACAGACGATGAATTCCATAACATGCAAGCAAAAATAATAAATCGAGGATCTGAATTATTTCTGGTTTATTTTTTAGATTTTTGTATTATTTATGTAATTTGTAAATAAACTACTTAATTTATATAAATATATTTTCTCAAATGTAAATTAAATAATAAAAAACGTGTAAACAATTCCTAAATTTTAAGTGATTGGAAGGATGACTGTGAATTAAAATTAATTTGGGCGAGGTTAACCGAAAGTGCATCTAATCGGCAGCAGCTACGATTTTCTCGTTATAAAAAATAAAAGTAAAATATCAGCAACAAAAATAATATTTTAATAAATACAGAATCTATTTTAAATTGCTTGTCTGTTAGAGAGAGAGCGAGGAGCTCAAGCTATTTAATTGATTAAAAATAAAATATTTTGTATTTTGGTCTGAAAGATTTTTTTATATGAAGGATAAAAAATTAGTAAGTAATATAAAAATAATAAGTGTATATAATATATTAATTTTTTGGGAAATATGTGTTACAAAAATTTTGATTAAAAAATAAAGCCAAAAAAAAAAAGAAGCTATTTGATTGATTGTTTTATTTAATTTGATGAACATAATTTATTTGTTTTAAATTTTAAACTTATTTTCTTTTTACTATTTAATTTAAATAATTTTTAATAAAAATATAAAATATAATTTAAACTAAACTCAAATAACAATTTTAAATTCAAATACAATAAAAATGAAAAATATTTTTTGTTATACATGATGAATGCCATAATAATAATAATACTCTCTGCGTCTTATGATGTCCACTTTACTATAAATACGAGAATTTAAAAGAGAATTATTTATAAGTAATTAAGAATGTATTACTGAAAATAATTATCGTTGTTGATGTATTTTTTCAACAAAACTAAAGTAAAATTCAAAGATATTAAAAATATCCTTAAACTTGATTAATTAGTGCCTGAGATTAGGAATCTCTAAACACTGTACGGTACAGAAAATAAACTGGAAAGTAAAAGACTGAAATTTAAAGTGGTGATCCCCAAATCTGACTTTGCTTTGTTGAAGTTGATTGAAGATACCTTGCCAAATGATGATCCAAATCCTTAAATATTCCCTGGGAAACCGTACTGAAAACCGTCACCCGAACGGTTACAACATCTCCTTCTCAACCGTCTTCCAACCTTTCTCATGCTGACACGTGTCCCCAGCAGACCAAAATTCCCTATATTTCACTCCTTGAGCCGACCACAGACCTTCCGCTCTTTTGGCCCGACTTCGTCCTTCGTCCGACCTACTTCTTCGCCCGACCCCACTTGGGCCGACCTCCAAATCAACCGCCCCCTGTCTTTGATCAAAGGCCTCCGCGTTTGTCCGACTCCTCCTTCTATCCGACCTACAGTTTACCCGACCTGCGGATATCCCATCTCGACGACTTTCCGTCTCGAGGACCTCCCGACTTGAAAACCTTCCGACTCATCGTCTTTCCGTCTTGCGGACCTCCCGACCTGAAGACCTTCCGACTTGAGGTCTTTCCGTCTTGCGGACCTCCCGACCTGAAGACCTTCCGACTTGAGGTCTTTCCATCTTGCGGACCTCCCGACCTGAAGACCTTCCGACTTGAGGTCTTTCCGTCTTGCGGACCTCCCGACCTGAAGACCTTCCGACTTGAGGTCTTTCCGTCTTGCGGACCTTCCGACCTGAAGACCTTCCGACTTGAGGTCTTTCCATCTTGAGGGCCTCCCGACCTGAGAAACTTCCGTCCTGAGGACCTGTATTTTCCTTAGAAATAAATAAATAAATTTATTTTCCTTGATTTCCCCACGGTGTCCTTCAGCCAGTTCAATCAACCCTATTGCCAGGCCCATTCTTCTTTTTACCTTGGGCTTTTAACCTAATTCTAAATTTCGTACGTAACAACTTGCCCGCCGCCAAGGGACTTTCAAACGCCATTTAACAATCAATGTTTGGAAGTTCATAAAGCACTACCTCCTTAGCAACTACACCAGTTACTGCAACACTCCTGGTTAACTACCTTCTTCGCAATACAAGCCTGTGTGAATCACAATCCCAAAACATTCTAACTATGGCGAATCAATACATTCCTGCCCTTCCTTTCGACGGAACCCTTCCAGAAGGTCCATTTTCAGCCTCGAAAGTACTAACTCCGACGATCCGTCCATATTGCACTACTCCTGAAGATTCAAATCGGATGAGGGAAGTTTTGGAATCTCGCAACTCCTTGGCTATCAACAATCCCAACTACCAAGCAGTTCGCATCCGAGACAGCATCAAGACCCATCTCACAGACCCAAAAGATCTGTATCGTGCTTGGTATCGACGAGTAGCAGAACACTTCCAGACCCAATGGCGATCCCAAAAGATCGACCAAGCAATACTACTGTCCACCATGCCTATCAACCTGCATGAGAAGGTGCTGTTGGCCATGTCCGCCTTCTGGAATGCGGAAAATGGGACTTTCCTTTTGCCATCGGCCCCCTTTGGCCCAACTCTTATGGACGTGGCCATGATCGCACATCTCCCAGTCGTGGGTGAAGACCCTGTAATGGGAGCCCTAGATGGGCAGGAGCCATCAGAAGACCATCCGGGATGGTCTTTACAAGGTGTGAAGGAATGGGGTTGGACAAAGTTCGCAACCGACCAGCAAGGGGCTCCAGGGACTCCTGTAACCGACCGGGAGCATACTGCCTTTATCCTGTTCTGGCTTTGTAGGTACGTCATTGTTTCCCCTTCCAAAAGTGTTCTTCCTTCTCACCTCGACCTGGCCATTCATATTGCGTCAGGTCGGTTCTTCTCCCTTGGTACTCTATTTTTAGCCAATCTGTTTGAAGGACTCACCAGGGTTAGCCTTCGTTTAACAGATAACGATAATAGGAAATTAGACACTGCCGCGTCGGGTCCTTTTTGGTTTTTAGAACTTTGGTTCCGTCTTTACTTCCCCAACGCGTTTAACTTAGGATCTCCGCCCACTATGCCAACATCTGAAAAACATTTAGGATTAGTCCTCAACCGACTCTGCTCAGGACGCAATAAACTCCAATCTTCCGATCCCATAATAACCGCCATTTTAACAGATACCCGCAGTAACTCTCGATTTTCTATGTATAAAAAGTATGCGGGTTATGCTCCCGACCATTTTTGGCCCTTTCCAGTACCAAACCCGCTTCCGACTCCTGAGCCTTGTCCTCATCCCACCTATCCTTTCGCCTGGGACGTCGCCCTCAAACCCAGGTCTCTTTTTAGTAGCAAGAAACTTGATAAAAAAGGGCAGAAAACCTTCTACACTTATAATTATGAACCTCAATTCATGGCACGCCAATTCGGCTGTTGCCAAGGTATCCCTGGACCCGTCGCGTGTCCGCATATAATTTTTCAAAGCCCTGACCGACGAGTCCTACCGAATTCAATCCCTTCTTATATCTCCCAACTTACCACGTATATAACTTCCAATTCTTATATTCCTTTCCGCTCCAACCCTGAGACTGTAGATACTTTCAATGAATGGTGGTCGGTTGTATGGCCCCTGATTTCCCCTGATGAGGGTCGGTTACTGAACATACTCCTTCCACCCCAAGGATTGGTTCTAGGGGCGGCTAGACATACTAGCACACAACAACAAACAGCCGCCCCGGGGACCGGGTCTGTTGTTCCAACGCGAAAAAGGAAGGCGTCCCGGCTGCCAACACCCCCGACCTCTGGGGCCGACCAGCAAGCACCAGCGGACCTTGGAACTACGAAAACATCAGCAAGAATCCGACCCCGAATAGGTAATTTTTCTTAAAACCGTGAACCAATTCACTATATCTTAACTTTGATTTCACATATCATTCACCAGAACCGACCTTGGCAGCACCGACCACACAACCGACGCCAACTCCAGCCGACCAACCTTTGGTCCCGACTGAGGCAGTTCCTCTCCAAACCCCTACTCCACTTCTCACTTTGCCAATGAGCAGTCGGACAGAGGACCCGACGAGGAGGCAAACTCTTCCTCTTGTACCGAGGAGTGGTCGGGCCAGGCACCCGACCAGGAGGCAATCTTTACCAGTAGTGCCTAGAGAATCAGTAAGTTCCCTCATCAGCAATACTTAGGATTCTAATGATCAACCTTGATATATTTAACCAACAACAGTTCCATGATTTTTCACAGACACCTTCACCCATCGCATCAGCAGCCGGGGTCTCTTCTGACAGCGAGGGAACTACTTCCCAGATGGGTCGACCGCCATACATAGCATCAGACTCATCCATGTCAAAGGAAGAACCAGCCGCCCTCGCCGAAGCTGACCCTCAAAACGACATCCTTGATGCTGCTAATCCCGAAATCGAAGGTGTCCCTGCTGCGGCTATCTCAGGTGCTCCAGAGATCCCGGCTGCAATGGCTCTAGATGCAGCCGCCCAACCTGCAGCCGCCCAGCCAGCAGCAGCGTTACCTCCAGCAATTGAGTGGCAGGCAGAAGAACCACCTGTGGCAGCCCAACCTCCAGAAATGGAAGAAGTGTCTTCGTCCGATTCGGAGACTTCTGTGAATTTGGTAAGATCAAAACCAATCCATGCTACAACGTTTCTTTCAGAAAACACTAACTGTTTTATATACTGCTTTCCATAGGGACCCAGGTCGGCACCTCAACGACCATTCGCAGCAGCCGACGAGTCGGCTGCTATTATACCAGCTGTCTGCCCTACTCGACCGACCTCATTGCTGCCCCCCTCACTGACAGCAGTCCTCCCAGAGGTAACATATATCTGAACAAATTTGTACCTCCCTTGGAATATTTATTGACATTGTAGGGCTTGCAGGGGCCTTCGGACTTAGCTGTCCTATCGACTGTCCCGGTTCCAGCGGAAGCCCGAACCATATTCACTGAGGCCATTAACCATCCCCTGTCAGAGTTGAGATCCGACTTATTGGACAGACTCATTCAGACTGTTGGTGGCCTTCTTTTTTACACTCCAACGGAATCGCCAGCCGTCCCCATTCTGCATCGGTTGATGGAAAGACTTACAGAGCTCAAGACTGAAGTATTAGTCATTGGACTCCTGTCAGCCGAAACCCCCCAGCCCGACTTCGATCAAACAACGCTGGAGAATTCTTTGGCTAAGACCCGAGACTCTCTTCAGCAGACTACTGAAAGGCTGGGTGGTCTCCTTAGCACAAAAGCTCAAGTTGATGAAGCTATTCAGAAAAAGGAGGCAGAATTACGGGAGCTGAGGAAAGAACAGTCTACCCTAGATAAGCAAATTACCAATGAACAGCGTCTGTTTGAGAAGTATACCAAAAATGAGGCTGAATTGGATCAAGAGCTGAAAACCCAAGCCCGATCCCAATTCATCACAAGATATCAGACGGCTGCCAATACCAGAAGGCTATCCAGGGATGAAATCAAATGGACCCATATAAAAACTGCCCTAGGGGCATTGTTGTAATATTTTCCCCTCTGTAACAACGTTTGACTTAGTAAACCATTTTTTCTTGACCACTGGCACAATATTAGCCAGCCACTCCGCATAACGGCAAGGCTGAATAAAACCCACTTTGAGAAGTTTTTGGATTTCTTCCTTGATTTGAGGCATTAGGTCCGGGCTCATTCGCCTTGGAGGTTGTTTGTAAGGTTTACAACCTTCTTTGATAGGCAATCGATGCTCTATTAGACTTCTTGTCAAACCAGGCATCTCTGAATAATCCCATGCTAAACAATCAATGTTGTTTCTAATAACTTCGAGCATCATTGTTTGTTGCTCTTTAGACAAATAACCACTTAACCTGATCACTTTTGGAACCAATTCGGTTCCTAAATTAAACTCCAATAATGGGTCTTGTGATGAAGCTGTTGGTTCTGTTTTCTCCAATAAATCAGGCCAACGAAATTGTTCATCTTCTTGGAGGTGAACATCAAGAATCTCTTTACTATTTTCTGCTTTATGTAATAACTGCTTTAAATAGAACTTATTAATAAGAGAACTACATACTTCTAAACTTGTATCATCCATTGCAAACAAATTATATGGGAATGGGTGTGGCTTTATCATGAGCCATACAATCAAGGTGTTCTTTTAATAGAACATCGAGTTCTGGCCAGTGACTTTATAACCCTTGTATGGGTACTCCCTGGCCATATACAACTGAGACATCGGAGCCAAATGACTGGAATAAAACACTGACTCTTCAACTTGCTCTGATATATCGAAGGGGTTGTCATTCGCTTCCATTTTGAGAACCTGATTTCCTTCCCAGAACATCAATTGTTGGTGCAGGGTTGATGGCACACATTGGGAGGCATGAATCCAGTCTCTTCCCAGCAAGAGAGAGTATGTAGTATCTGCCTCCACAATAAAGAAAACAGTGGAAATCTTCTTTGGTCCGACTTCAATGGTGGCAACCATCATCCCTTCAGGCTTAGTCGGCTGCCCTGTAAAACTTGTCATTTCGAATTCCACAGGAGACAGATCATGAATTCCTTTCCCTAGCTTCTTGAGAGTCTTCAATGGCATAACGTTAAAGACTGCTCCATTATCCACGAAAACCTTTGTAATTGGTTTCCCACAAATGTGAGCATTAACATACAGAGGTTTCAAATGGGAGATTGCACCCTCTGGAATAGGAGGAAACACTATCGAAAGCGTTTCGGACTGAGGCTCAGAATTTGAAGTCTTTGCCCACTCTGTTTCCTCTAATTCATCATCTGCCAAGAATGCCCATAACGGTTCGTCCATAATATCATCTACCAGACTCGCCCATATCGGTTCATTTCTCATCTGATTAACTTCTGTCATCCGACAAGGAATGCATGGTCCCAGACGAGATTTAACAGATCTTGAACTTTCCTCTGTAGTTATAACTTCTTCCTTCGTCTTGTTCTGAGGTTGAAGCGTCAAAGATTCTATACGAAAATCTTCAAGAGATGGATTGATGTTGATCCGTTCACAATGTTGGCATCTAAACCCTTTAATTATTTCATCTGCCATTCCTTTACCTTTCCCCTGTCCCGACGAACTTCTTTTGGAATGGTCGGAAGCGCCTGATTCGTCATTCGGTTGCTTTCCTGACCAGACCCGACTGGACCGACCAATTGGAGACTGAATGGCTACTCCCTGCTCGTTGGTCGGTTGTTCTGTAGAGACTCTAACGGACCGATCTCCTGCCAAGTGGTCGGTTGCTTTTTGTTCGTCGGTTAGATGTTTTGCTGAAGGGACTCGTTTCCCATACTTTGCAGCATACCTGCGTTTGGCATTGCGAATCTGTGTACGATTCATACCTGGGAAACGAGGATCTATATCAACTGGCAAAGGCTTTTTATTTCGAGCCCAATTGTTCCCGACTGACCCTGTTTTTCTGGTCGGGTGGTCACGCACTAACGCCCTTTCTTTCACCTCCACATTAAAAGAACCGTCTGGATGGTCCCATTTTTCAGCGACTGGTTTCTCACAAACTTTGAGTCGTTCTTCAAGTCGGCTGCTTTTTGGCTGATTTCCTTTCTTTGTCCCGGGGCTTGCCTGAGTTCGTTCCCCTGTTTGTCCATCATTGGCCGAACTTTTCCTTGTTTCCGAACTTGGTTGGATGTCAACCATTGCCGTTGTTACTTTCGGAAACGGTTGCTGGTCTACACCTAGAGTGATGTATTTGAGCCGACCTGTCCTGATGGCCTTTTGAATTTCCTTCCTGAAATGAGTACACTGACTTGTATTATGCGTGAAAGAATTATGCCATTTACAATATGGTCTCCCTTTGATTTCTTCTTTAGTGGCAAGTCTTTGCCCCTTTGGAATACGGATCTGCCCATCAGTCAGCAAGATATCAAAAATTTCGTCAGCTTTTGAACTATCAAACGTCGGTTGCTCTTTTCCTTCAGATCCTAGTACTGGCTTCAACTTAGGGCATACATAAGGTTTTCCAGAAAGGATTTCGGCTGCCATCTCTTCTGACTGATTATTAAAATCAAAGTCACATGTTTCTGTTCCCACACTCGCCATATGTTGGTTTCTATTACGCCTGTTATGCTGATCTTCCTCTCTGAACAAAGACTCTAGACGCCCTGCCTTGGATGCAAGACTTGCCAAATCCTCCATGTCCAGGGCAGTGAGTGCCTTTCGTAAACGAGTATGCATATTCCGGACCACTAAATTGGTCATCTCTTTCTCACTGATTACCGTAGGACATCGTCCCTTCATCAATCGTACCCTTTCTATAAATTGTGAAGCAGATTCTTCTGGATACTGCCTCAATTCCATTAAATCTGTTAAAGAAACAGTTGGTAAAGGATTGAAGAATCTAGCATGAAATGCCGTCTCCAGTCCTTCCCACGTCTGAATTTGTCCAGGAGGCAGACTTGCAAACCACGAAAACGCGGTTCTAGTAAGAGATAAGCCAAACAGTTGCAACTTATAAAAAGGGTTATTACCAACTTCTCCCAATTGTGCTGTGAACCGACCAACATGTTCTATGGTGGAAGATCCGTCCTCCCCTGAGAATGCATGAAAATCGGGTGGTCGATAATTCCTTGGGAGAGGGTGTTCATTAATGACCCTTTCTGGGAAAGGTTTCTGATATGCAGGGCGGTTAGCCATCTGAGGAGTTAATCCATACTGATCCCTTAATATATGTGCAAGCTCATCAGGATCTACATGAAAGCGTTGATGATCAGGAACATGGAACGGATCCTGCACAGGAATATGAATAGGATCATGTATATATCCTTCAGGCCTGTCCTCCCTTATATTGTTCGTCTGCGGATTGGTAACCCTTGGTCCCAGTGGAACAGTGTTTGGAAAAGTTAGAGGAGACTTTCCCCTATCCATTCGGTTGGGATTTGTGGCACTTGGAAATGCACTATCCACGAATGATGGCCCTGCGAAATTTGTCTGTAGTCTGGACGGTGATACTCCTGGTGGAGTTTGAGTGGGTTGAAGACTAACCCTAGACAGTGCTTGATCTATCATGGTCTGCATCATACTCTGTTGCTCACGCAACATGTTCGTTTGTTGCTCACGCAACATTTGTTGAACATAAGACCACCAATCTGTTGGTGGTTGTGGGATTTCCCCGGCATTTGGCACATTAGGTGGTGGAACGGATTCTCCCACCGGTGCCGACGATGATTGAGGTTGTGAACCTGCCATATGGACCCTTCCGATGATACGGCCGGATCTTAGACGTATGTAATTATCGCCGGAATTGGAATGAGCAATTTTGCCTTGCTCCCACTGTGGTCGCCAATTTGTTGATGTATTTTTTCAACAAAACTAAAGTAAAATTCAAAGATATTAAAAATATCCTTAAACTTGATTAATTAGTGCCTGAGATTAGGAATCTCTAAACACTGTACGGTACAGAAAATAAACTGGAAAGTAAAAGACTGAAATTTAAAGTGGTGATCCCCAAATCTGACTTTGCTTTGTTGAAGTTGATTGAAGATACCTTGCCAAATGATGATCCAAATCCTTAAATATTCCCTGGGAAACCGTACTGAAAACCGTCACCCGAACGGTTACAACATCTCCTTCTCAACCGTCTTCCAACCTTTCTCATGCTGACACGTGTCCCCAACAGACCAAAATTCCCTATATTTCACTCCTTGAGCCGACCACAGACCTTCCGCTCTTTTGGCCCGACTTCGTCCTTCGTCCGACCTACTTCTTCGCCCGACCCCACTTGGGCCGACCTCCAAATCAACCGCCCCCTGTCTTTGATCAAAGGCCTCCGCGTTTGTCCGACTCCTCCTTCTATCCGACCTACAGTTTACCCGACCTGCGGATATCCCATCTCGACGACTTTCCGTCTCAAGGACCTCCCGACTTGAAAACCTTCCGACTCATCGTCTTTCCGTCTTGCGGACCTCCCGACCTGAAGACCTTCCGACTTGAGGTCTTTCCGTCTTGCGGACCTCCCGACCTGAAGACCTTCCGACTTGAGGTCTTTCCATCTTGCGGACCTCCCGACCTGAAGACCTTCCGACTTGAGGTCTTTCCGTCTTGCGGACCTCCCGACCTGAAGACCTTCCGACTTGAGGTCTTTCCGTCTTGCGGACCTTCCGACCTGAAGACCTTCCGACTTGAGGTCTTTCCATCTTGAGGGCCTCCCGACCTGAGAAACTTCCGTCCTGAGGACCTGTATTTTCCTTAGAAATAAATAAATAAATTTATTTTCCTTGATTTCCCCACGGTGTCCTTCAGCCAGTTCAATCAACCCTATTGCCAGGCCCATTCTTCTTTTTACCTTGGGCTTTTAACCTAATTCTAAATTTCGTACGTAACAATCGTATAATAAAAACAATTATAAATTAAGATTAACTAACTAGTCTAGTTAAAATAAAAGAGTTATAAATTAAAAAATTTAAAATAAGATTAAAGTAAATAATTCTTTTCTAAAAAAAATGACTAAATAAATAAGACGGACGAAAATAAAAAAATAAACATAATAAGTGGGACGGGCGGAGTAATAATAATAATAATAATAATAAATTGATGGTCTAAGGCTTTGTTTTTCTATTATTTCCTTACCACACATTCGTTATTATGTTTTTTACACAATTCTTTATAACTCAAGTAAAAAAAAAAATTAGTTTCAACCCATTTCACAAAACAAACACACCCTAAATTATTGGTGGTTTTATTTTTACATTTTTTCTGGATTTTTTTAATATAAATTAAATAATATATAAACTTGTAAACAATTACTAAATTTTAAGTGATGAGAATGATAAATATGAACTAAAATTTAATTTGTAATTAATGAAATAATTTCGTCCACAAATTATAGTATAATTTAACATATACATAATTTATTTTATTTAACAAAATAAAATGGTTTTTTTTTTAGTATTTTACAATATATATAGGATTTTTGCTATTAATTAATTAATTTTTTTTTTTTGTGTTGCCATTTACAATTAAAATTAATATTATTCATCTAACACAATTTTCAATAGAAATATATTATATTCTCTGATAAAATATCACATCAAAATACTATTTGAACAAAAATTTAAATCAACATTAATTTTAAATCAATTTCAAATTACAATCAAATAAATCCGTTTTAAAAAATATTATTATTTAACCTTAATTTTTTATTTAAAATATTTTACATATTAACAATTTTATGTTAAAATATATAAAAAAAATCAAAATATTATTTAAATAAAAATTTAAATAAATCCCTTATAAAAATACTATAATTTAACCTTATTTTTTTATTTAAAATATTATATATATTAACTAGTTTATGTTAGAATATATGAAAAAAAAAAAAAAAAACACAAATTAGCATAATAATAATAATAATAATAATAATAATAATAATAATTCACGCAAACATATTTATGTTTACTTTAATACACACACATTACAATTAGAGTTTGTTTGGCTGTGGTTTTAATTTAAAAGTATCATTATTCATTCTATATGTTTCTCATAAAAGTACTCTAATATTCTATTATTTTTTTCCTACAAAATATTATATCAAAATAATATTTAAGCAAAAATTTAAATTAATAATCAATTTCAAATCACAACTGAACAAAATAATAATTGTATGTATTTTGTCTTATAGGGATGACCGGATGCTGTGAGAATAGACTATTCTTATTTCATTTTTTTCAAGAAAAATAATTATCAAGTAAATTACAAGATAGTTTTACTTTTTATATTGTTTTTATTTTAATATCAAAAATAAAATAGACATTATATTATTTTATTACATTATATATCTATAAAATACTATTTTACCTTAATCTGTGTGCAAAAATTAAATAAAAAACTTATTAGCGAACATAGAGAGTGTATAATTATAAATTTATCTTTATTTTTTTAATCATTACTATCCAAATATTATTTCTTTTCACATTTAAATTAAAATTTACAATAACAAAAGCAAAAGAAACCTTTAGCCAATATTTTGTATACTATCAATTAAATATTAATATCTTTTAAATCACATGCAATAAAATTTGGGGCGAAGTCAGTAAATAATATCATAATATATTTTAAATAGTTATTTTTATCTTATTAGTATGTTTATTTAGTGTTTATAATAACTTAATTTTTCAAAAGTATTATAGAAATAAAAAAAACATAAATTTTAAATAGTAAACTTGTTAATTGAAATAATTATTCGATAATTTATAAATTAATATTAATATAATGGTCGAATATAAAATTATCTTTTTAATGTAAAATAAAAAAAATAAGTATTTTAATTTTTTTTCCAAAAAATTTCAGGAAAAATTTAAAAATAGACAAAATCATCGAAAAAACACAACCCAAACTATTTTAAAGAATTCTTTGAGTTTTTTCTTTTAAATTTTATATTTATTTTGAATAGTATTTAATATAATATTTTATAAAAAATAATATATTTTTATTAATTACAGTAATAATGTTATTTATATTTATAAAATATAAATAAATAAATATAAACTTTATAGAATACATAATAATTTTATTGAAAAATAAATATAGTTTTTTTTTATTAAAAATATTAAATGATAAAAAAAATAAACTCAAATACTCCTGGACTAATTATGATTACTTGAACACAAAAAAAAAATAATAATAAAAAATTACTTCGTCCGTCCCATTGAAAGGTTATCATTTTCTATTTTCGTCTATCCCAAAAGAAGATTACAATTTTTTAATTTAGTAATTGTACTACCTACATAACATAATAAATACCCTTTTAACTTACAATATATTACACAAATACCTTTACTTTTATATTATAAAATACTAATAAGGATATTTTTGTCTTTTTACTACAATCCAATATGATACTAATATTTAAAAATTTACGTTGAAAAAGCAAATGACACCCTTCTAATGGGACGGACGGAGTATATGACTTTACTTGAACTTCGTGGCTTGGGCCTGAGTGTTCGATCATCTTTGTGGATTGGACCTCTCAAATTGCAAGGGTTGGGTTTGGACTGTTGCTAGTTTTGGGCCTCTCATTTTTGGACTTCTGAGCTTAATTTTAATTTAAATAAAACTAAAATTTATCATTTTTTATAAAAATAAAATCAAAAAGAATTATTATGATTAATAGCGAGACCAAAAATTATTATTATTATTAAGATTTTGATTAAAATATAATAATGTGTTCTATTGCACGTTTATTTCGAATTGTATTTTATAACATTGAAGTTTAATTGTTGTACTATCGTACGTACATTTTTGCAAAGTCAGGTGACACTGAGGATGCAGCGGTGCAACAGCTCAAACATTAATTAATAGCTTTGGAAAATTTCTAATTATTTATTATCCAAATAATAATTGCTATATACCTTATTGTTTCTTGTTGGCACCATTAATTTTTTTGTCATAATATTAATTAAATATTTTTCTTATATAAAATATTAAATCATTCATAAATGATAAACTTAGAGATATTACTTTTGTATAATTGTATAATAGTACTCTTTCCTCCAAACTTAGGTCCGCCAAACTCTAAATGTCCCTTAAGTTTGGCGGAGAGAAAAGTATTTTATATAAGGTTATAAAAAAACTGTCTCTAAATTTAATAGACGAGGGAATATATTTATGTTGTCGTTAAAAATCGCAATTTACGGTTGATTTGGAAAGAGCCTATTGGAATTAATTTTTTTTTTTTTTTGTAGGTTCTTCAATCTCCTCAAGTAAGGATTTAGACTATCTCGTGATAGTTTTGTGATTAACATGGGTAAAAAAACTGAAATTCGAATTAAAAAGTACAATAATACTAAAAAGAAGATTAAAATTTCTTAAAGAACGCTGAAAAATGAACAAAGACGTAGAAAAATAAATTAAAGTATTAAAGAAAAATGGTAGAAAAAATATACTGAAAGAAAAAATGTATAAAAGTGATGAAGAATGTTGATCTAGTATGGATTTTCGAGATTATTATCTCGAGGGGGGAGTGTTGAATATTGTCTCACATTGGTTAATATATGAGAACTCCCATACTATATAAGGGTGAAGGGCCACTCCACCTATCACCAATTGATTTTAGGTTGGAAGTGCGGATCTTTTCCTAACATAGTATCAGAGTCACGGTGCCCATATTGAATTTAGATCTTGTATGGATTTTCGAGCTTATCATCTCGAGGGGAAATGTTGAATATATCATCTAGAATTTCATTTGAATGTCATTTTTATTCAATCTGCATGACATGGATGTCGATTCATAATTTGGATAAGGCCTTCTTCTTGGGTAGATTTTCCATATTCCTAACTTTTCTTCACAAATATCTCAACCTCCATTCTACAAAATAATCCCTCACTTTACATTTTTGATCGAATCTACACCTGAACGTACTCTTATGGACTGCTATAGGACTTGATTGGCCCGATTGGTATATCGGCCGCTAGGCCATGGGGCTGCTCGCTTTGGGCCTTCGGTTACAAAATCCTCATCGGTCACTGGCTATCTAGTTTCTTCATTTTTTATAAATTATAAATGCTCTCATAAAATTATATGGACAAAAGTTACATTGTAGTCCTAATAATTTTTAAAAATACCTGATGTTTCGACCATTCACTTGACCCTTCGAGAAGGCCTATATTCAGGACAAACCAGTCTGCCTTCGGTCATTTTCCGGAGCTTGCAAACGGGGTGTTGAAAGGTTACAGAACAACTTTTATTTCATGTCCAGCTGCCTCCGCATCATTCTTCCAGCTCCTAAAGTGAAGGATAGAACTTATTTTTGATAAACGTCTTCAATTCTTCTTCAGCTTCCATCAATTTGTACGCACTGTTAGATGAGTTGATTGATATAATGAACAGTCCTTCCAACGTTGGGGACCACTTACCTAGCCTCGCATATTTGGAACCTTCTAGGAGGACAACCTTCCACACTATATCGCCTTCCTGAAATGTCTAGGATCAACATGTTTTTTTCCGAAAGGCTAATTCGGCCTTCTCTTTAGTGTTTGGCACTAATTCTGGTTTAAAATACCTCGGGAATGTTTATGGGGCTTGATATAACACCCTCATAGGCGGACAATGCTCCACTATGTTCCTTGACAGCCCTGGAATTTCGTGATAATCCCACACAAAATAATATTTGAACTCTCGAATCAAGGTGATTACTATCTCCCCCCTCTTTTTATTCAGCAAATTATTGATCTGCGTTATCTGAAGAGCAACTTTATCTGCCAAATTGACCTCATCCAATGGGTCTTGCGCCTTATATAGTGGGGTCGGAAAATAAATTTCGTCTTCGCCTTGATCCAAAATAGGCGGCTGGGGAGGAGCTCCTAACTGCCAGTTGGGAAGGTGATTGGCATGAGTTTTGGCTTATATGAATAGACAATCGAAATTTCCTACTCTTGCTTTCAGATCCTGGAAGATCAGGTCGTCACTTATGATGAACATATGATCCATTGAGTTGTGTGTCTGCGTCGGTTTAGATCTCGAACCCTTTCACGGTTAGATTGCATTCCTTCCACACTCAGGCGTTTTCAACATCATAAACAATGGGTAAACATCGGGTAAGTAGTAAACAACCTCCGCATAATGAACTTACTTGGCTGGATTAACCTCTGCCTCCACCGTTTTAACATGATCTCCGTTCCAGTCGCTCCTGAAAATGACCGAGTAGGCCGGCTTCACTTCAATGACAAAAAAGACCATCTGGTCTGTCCTTGTTTTAACTGTTATATTAGCCACTAATATACCCGTTTTTGTATGTACATTTTCTGTAAATTCGGTCATCTGCATTGTTTTCGAGACGAGATCGTTCCGACTTTCCAATTTTTCTTAAGGTGGACAAGGTCATCAAGTTGACGGAAGCTCCTCCGTTGACTAGAACCTTGGTCACTATTCGTCTGTCAACATGTACAAATGACAAGTACTTTCATCCGCCAATTTTTGAAAAATTATTGGTTCTGGGCCGCTTTTCGGAATGTTGATATCTTGTTGTTCCGCCTAGCATAACGGACCGGCCCATTCGACCATCACATCCCCTTAAAAGTAGTTTGATTGAACCTGAGGGCTTTGAATTCTCGGGGCAAAAATCCTATCATGTTGACCTTGAAGTTGCCATTGTAGTGTAAGCCTCGTTCAAGATCTTGATAAGTGGCAATTATGTCCAAAATAGCTTCCGATATCTCGTCGCAATTGAGTGCTCCAATCATTGGTTCATTCTTTGGAATTTGGGTTGTTCTGGCGGCTATAGGAAATTTGGGATCACCATGACATTCACCATTCGCTAAGATATGCTTCAGCCTCCATTCTTTTCGGGCTTGAAACTAGTGACGTAAATTTTTCCGATCTAATTTTGGTCTTTCAGTGACCACTGCCTCCTAATCATTTGCTTGTTGCTCTTACCTAACCTTCTTGGTAGAGGTGGGCGGCGAGACATTGCTTTCGTATTCTCCTTTTCTGGGTCTTGGTAGGAGGTCGTGACCTCTGTTTTTTCTGGTTTATGGCCTAGGTTTCATTGTCCGAATATTTTTTGGGAAGACGTGTATAATGTGGTATAATTACCATCTAATCTATTATATTCACTAGCTAGACCTCTCCACAATTCTCAAAGTTTACTTCTACAATTGTGTTGGTAGGGAAAAGTCTATCCGAGTTCCTTCTCGGGGGTTTTATCAACCTCTCGAGTCATTTAAACACCAATTTTTGAGGGCTTGTCTCCCTTCTACCTTTTCCATATCTTGTTTTTGACCTTCCAGACCTTGTTGGACGAACTCCGACGATGTTTATTCATGTGTGGAAGGGCTCCATATCAAGCTTCATGTCAAGTTTTTCGGTCAGCCCGAGAAGACCTTCTTTGATATTTTTTTGCACTGTATTCCTGAATGCAGTTCCCAACTTGATGTCCATATAGCCAGTGCCATTTGCAATATAATTTTATGTTCAGATCTCCATCCGTCGGAATCTTATGCCCTTCCTTCAGACGAAGCTGGTTGTCCTTCAACAGAAATTCAAAACTTTGCTAAGTTTTGGCGATGTCGAATGAGTAAGACATCTTCAGATTTTTTTTTTTTTTTCCGTCGGGGTGGCTTAAGAGCTGAACATATATATGCCTTCCCCTACAAGATCTCGGCCAAATAGGTCTCATCTGGTTCATCCTTAACTTCGGTAGTTTCTTCATGTAATAGAAATGATGGTTTCTGCTCCGGAATTTTTAATTTCCAGCTATTTGAGCCTCTTTTAAGAGCGGCTCGTCCTTCATAGCTTTGGATATTAACTGCAGGAAGTCGTGATACTTCTGGAGAGCCAACTTATCACACAGTTGGTGCATCATGTTATCAATCACCATATTCACTACTTGGTTCTCTGCTATGCCAACTTGGCATCTGCTTTCGGACCTTTTGAAGCGTTCCAGAAACTATTCAACTGATTTTCCGCTGCGCAAACGCAAATTTGATAGGTCCAATACAGTTACCTTTGGGAGGGGACTGTAAAAATGCTCGTGGAAAGTCCTTTCCATGTCTGCCCAGGTATGGATGAAATTCGGAGGCATAAATGTATACCAAAAGAAGGTTGGGCCAATCAAGACAACAAGAATAACTGGAACTTATACCAGTCATTATTCTCAAACTCTCCTCCACACTAAGCCGTAACATGTTTGATTATAGAACAAGAGTCTTCCCCTAAAAATAGTGAAAAGTCGGGGATCCGAGTGTTTCGGGTAATGGATGATCTATGGTGATTTAACCCGAAAAGAACCTCTAGTAATGGGGTCTTGACGGTAGTCAAATGGAATTGCCATAAATTCTATTAATCGTATCCTCTATCACTTGTGGATTTATGACAGGATGTGGAAGTGGCATCATCTCTGCTTGCGGTCTAAGCTGTTCGGGAGCTGCCTGAACGGGCAACAGATTGTATAACAACGTACGGGAAGGCCTGATGTGCAGGCCCTTGATGCAAGACATGAGCTTAAATACCTTCTGTAACCTCTCTAAAGACCGGTGTCTATTCTGGTGGGCTCGTTTCTGGGGTTTGACATTGTTGTTTGGATAAGAGATCCATAGTCTTGTTGTAACCTGGAAGCAACAGAGAATTAGCCTTCTTCGGCAGCTCCCTACCCCCAACATATTGGGATGGCGTTAGGACTAGTCCCCTCTTGTCCCCCATGTCATTTCAGGAGGTGTCGGGACAAATGAAGATGATGGAGCTGCTTATGTCCATGTCCCTCAAGCACTTGAGGTCCCTTGTCTGGCGTAGGGTTTTCCTAAAGACCAGTGCCTATTATAGTGGGCACGACCGGTGCCTAAGTAGAGGTCTTTCAGAGTCAGTGCCCTTACGAAAAAGGGGGACATGACTTTGAGCATTTGAGAGGTCGGATCTGCTGCAAAATTAATAGAGAGACCTGCAGGAGGCCAAGAGTATGTTTGACAATTAGTTGATAGCTGTTAGCTGATTCGATTAGCTGGTTTGACTAACTGATTCGAATAGCAGTTTGTATAAAAGTTTTGGTAAAATAGTGGTTTCATATTAGCTGTTTATACGTAAAATGACAATTAATGATATTTTTTATATTATTTTTAAAATATGTAGATGTGCTCTTCATTGTATAAGATTTTTTAGAATTTTTATTATTACTTACTGAAAATTATGAAAATTTTATTAGAATATTTTTTTGTTATTTTTTAAATATTTTGTAGAAAAATTGTATATAATTTTTTATTAAGTTAATTTTTAATTAATTATTTTTATTATTTACAATTTTAAATAAATTTATTCTAATATATTTATCAGTAATAAAAAAAAATTGTGACAAACAATATATAATATATATAAATAAATTAATAATAATTTCAATTATATCAAATTTATAAAAGTAAATTTAAAATTTAACTAAAAATATATATTAATATAATTAATAAATACTATAATGAAAATTATATTAATGTGTCTAAAATGAATGCTTTATTTTTAAGGTTAAATAAGAAATTAAAAAAATTAAGGTGAAATAACTATTCTGAAACGTCGAGATATACATCGTTTCAAAAATTAGTTTTTTGAGGCCAATAAATTATTTCAAAAAGCTAATTTACCAAACACTGAAATTAACTTTTTGATTGACCAAACAACTAAAAGTTGTTCAATAAGCTAAAAGTTCTCTAAAAAGCTGGTTTCTAAACACCCCATAAGTCTCTGGCTGGCTGGAAATAACCATTGGGGCTTTGTTTTATCGAGTTTCTTCTTCCCAAAACAGTACAAATTCATTCCGAATGGTCAGTTTCGAAACGTCGGAAATGTATCTAGAAAGTTCCAAAGTGGACTCATGGAGGGATGCTGGATTTCTCCATGAATTTATTGTTGAAGTACACTAATAGGAACGCTGATGATCTGATCTGGCCTTCCAGCAGCTGCGAATGCCTCATCATGTGGAACTACTTTGGGTGTGGGCGAGAGGATGAATTGCCGATTTTTCTTTGTTTGTACACATCTTTGCAGTTTTTGGCGGCAATTTTTTTTTTCCGGAGTTGTATGCAAGATCATAAGATGTTGCAGTGCCACTAGGCATGCCAAATCTGTTGTCGTAAAAAATTGCCACTTATGGACTACTTGGAAAAGGCCTGTCGGAATTAATTTTTTCAAAGGATTTTCTGGTCTCTTCAAGTAAAATTTGGGCTATCGCGCAATAGTTTTGTGAATAACAAAGCGAGAAGGCCGAAATTCGAATTCAAAGGTACAATAATACTAAAAAGAGGCTTAAATTTCTTGAAAAATGCAGAAAAATGAACAAAGTTGTAGAAAAAATAAATTAAAGTGCTGAAGAAAATTGATAGAACAAATATACGTAAAGAATAAAATGTATAAAAGTGATGAAAATTTTCATTCAGAAAGAAGGCTTTGTATGACCTTAAGCAAACACCACGAGCCTGATATGAAAAACTAGTTGAATACTTTATTTTTGTGGTTTTAAAATATCTGATGCCGATTCCAGCGTGTTCATAAATTTGGAATCAAATTTGCACCTTTTTTATCGGAAAGATCAAGGGTTTTATAGATATAAAATAAATAATAATATTTACAAATACACCGGGCATACCCGTGAGGGAAAAAAACTAGTAAAAATAGAATAAATTCCAAATTTATCATATTGATCAACATGCCGAGAGATAACTACTAACAAAAGTAAAATACATAAAATAAAAGCAACAAGCCCTCAACTCAAATATACTAATAAATAAATAAAAGTATGAAAGAATGGAATCATCCAAAGCAGAGGTTGTGATTCATGTGCTTGATCCTCTTCATTTTCGATTAGAAGGGTCTGCAGATATAAAATTACGAAAACAACAAATTTTAATTGTTGATGCAGGTATGTTCAGCTCCAAAGAAATTCTCTAAAGATCCCTTGTTTTGGCTACTCCAAATATAATAGATGGTAGTGGCGAAAGAAACATGTTTCATGAACTTAAGGTTAGGGTCAGGATTACGATCATTTTGGAGCCAAGTAACCGATGTTTTTGATGGAATCCAAGTTCCTCGCAATTTTTAGCCAACTGCATATATCCAGCCATACTTTCGAAGCAAAAGAGCACTTGAAAAATAGGTGATCAATATCCTCAACATAATCTTTACAAAGAACACAAAATGGATCAATATCAAGGAAAGACAAACGATTTTTAGTTTTTAATTTACCGCAAATAGCAAACCACAAAATAAATGTGTGCTTTGGCAGCGTTGCAACATTCCAGATTGTTGCAACATAGTCATATCGGGGGCCAAGGGCCTTGTAGTAGCGCTCCTAACATAAAAGGTTTTTGCGGTTAAAAATTTATATATAATACATCAGAGGCAAGTTCACTCACTCAGCCCGTCTTTCGATATCCGATACGTCCCCTGTCCCGGAGGTGCTATGCATTCTTGAACCAAACATTTTTCTTAAAAGTAGTCCAGAATTAAATCCATTTTAAGAACTAACATGAAATATGTCATGTCATACTTTTAAAAGTAAAGTCTAATCCCCGTTAATCACAAAATACGCATCATGCCATGCCAATAGTGAAATGATGCAACAAAGATATCGAACTCGACAACCATGCATATGCGCGCGCACACACACACACACACATATATATACCTCCGTCGAACTAAGCATTCGGAATAACCTCGGCTTTATAATTATAAGCTCACTAGACCATCATTAATAAATAGCCGAAAAATCATCGGCTCAAGGAAGGACCTGATAACCCATAATAATACTCACCATACGACTCCCACAATCAATACATGGATAACCGAACATTGTCGTAATTAACCACAAGACGCCCCAAAGTCTGTGATAACGAAGATAGGACCCTCCTGTCTAGCCCTATCCCGTTTAATGTATTAGAATCAGTGCAACCTGGAATCACCCAAAAGAAACCTGTAAACTCTACTCCCCCTCGCACGCCCTAACAGGATCACATTTGGAGTTTGACATATGATTCTAAACTATCGATAAACCTCACCACTGGTCAGCCCAATGAGTAAAAAGAAAATTCAGCTTAGTAAGAAACGCACAAAGAAAATCCCAAGAGATATAATCGGAATCCTTGCGGAGGTGGAGCTTTATCATACATTGAGCGGAGCTCATCTTTCTCGAGTAGTGTTTGAGGAGCTCTTGAAGTAAAAAGACGTTCTCCGTCATAAGATGCCTATGAACAAAAGCCCATTGAGATAAATCAATAATGTTGCTAAGGCCAATTTTAATCCTATTGGCCAGGATTTTAGAGATCACCCTAAAAATAACTTTGCAACAAGCTATCGGCCTAAAGTCCCCCACTCCAGGCGCAGTGGTAGTCGTAGGGATGAGAACGAGGATGGTATGATTAACCTCTTTGAGGAGTTTCCTATTGGTGAAGAAATCATTGATTTCCGAGAAGACATCAAGGCCAAAAATACCCCACGCCGCAATAAAGAACCAATGGAGAAACCATCATTACCGGGAGATTTATCGATACCCATGAGTTTAAGGACCAAGAGGACCTCATCCATAGTAACTGGGGCCAAGATCTCATAGTGAATAGAATCGGGAATTAAGGGACCATTAAGGATGATCTCGTCATAAAGATCAACAACATCCGAGGTTGTCCCAAGAAGTTGCTTATAAAAATCCATGGCTTCCCCCACAACTTGATCAAGAAATGAATTATCTATTCACTTCGAAATGAAGAATCTAGGCAAAATGGGTTGTTTTCTTGGTATCAAAGTCGAATGATCAAAAGAAGGATACTTCCTTTCACATAAATGATATGCTGATATGCAAGAAAACTTTTGAAATGCTTTAGAATGAAGGAATCAAAAGGAAAAGCTACGCCAATGGAACCACAACTCAAACTAAAGAAAAATTTAAAAGAGTTGTTAAAGAATACTACAAAGTTCAGACAACTTGTTGAAAGCTTAATTTATCTAACTATTAGAAGACCTGAAATTTTTTATTCAATTGGCATCATTTCTCAACATATGCAGAATCCAAGAACCACTCATTTAGAATTTGGAAAAAGAGTTCTATGCTATGTGAAAAATACAATGGACTTTGGTCTCATGTATAGTTGTCGAAATAATTTTATACTGAGAGAATATTGTGATGCGGATTGGACAAGCGACGAAAATAATCGTCATTCAAGTTCTGGTTATTCTTTCAACATTGGTTCAGCTGGGGTTCCATGGTGCAGCAAGAAACAAACACATGTTGTTCTTTCGAGCTGCGAGGATGAGTATATTGCAACATCTATGGCAGCGAAAGAATGCGTTTGGTTAAAGAGACTGATAGAAGAAATTTCTGGAAAGACCAACTGTGCTGTAAACATTATGTGATAACGAGAGTGCCGTCAAACTAGCTTCAAATCCAATTTTTCATGCTCGAATAGAGCACATAGAAGTTCGTCATCATTATGTTCGTGAGAAGGTTCTTAATGGCAATATATTGATGTGAAAGTAGTTTCCTCAACTCATCAAGTTGCAGATATATTTACGAAGATCTTGAAAAACTCCAAGTTTGAATCTTTTAAAATAACCTTAGAGTCATTGATGAAAATCATGCACGAAGAGGGAATTACAAAAATTAGTGCATATTATTTTATATCATTTTATATTTATATCAATGAGTTGGTTAATATCTTGTTTTTAATTCATTTGAATATTTTCATATTATTTTCAATTCAATAATGAGTGTGTACTATTTTTTTTTTCTTAGTAAGTTCCATAATTTTTATACAACCATATATACATTTTTTGTTTCATGTGCAACATGATAATAGATGGCAATGATCCAATAATATATTTGATGCTATTCCTAATAGATGGCCTGGTGATGGTGTGGAGGTTGGACTTGTGACCGAAATAAAAATGACTCCATTTATTTTGTTTGGTCATTTTACATTCTCTGAATCCATTTATGTATCACATTCATAGAGAAAGACATAGGCTCTGTTTACGGATAAGATTTTAGCTTTGATTTTATTATTTTAATTTTATTTTTTCTTCAAAAATATCAAATCAAACCTTCAATCTTTACTTATTTTATTACACTAAAATTTAATTTTACATTGAGAACATTATATCAATACATATATATCACATCAAATAACTATTTCAATTCCAAATTTTACTATTCAAAATCAAAATTAAAATCAAAATCCAAAAACAAACCTCAATATATTTGTATATTGATGCAATATATTTATTTTATCTATTTTTTATTTTTTTATTATTTATTATTTATATTTATTAGTATCTTATTTTATTTCAATCTTATAAAATATCACATTAAATTTATTATTTAAATATTTAATTTTTTACTATTTTTTTAAAAAATATTTACTAAAATTTGATATTAAAAAAAATATGGTATCTAATTTATTATTTTTAAAAAAATCACAAAAAATCTTATCTATTAATCCAAATATTCTGCATTTTTTATATTTTTCAAACTTAATTATCTATTTCACGAATAAGAGAATCAATAAGAGAATCTGAATTAATTTTCTACCATTTCCATCCAATTTCATTGTCTGTACTAATGCTCTTCACAGCTCGCTGCTCCCTCCCTTGGTCTAAATTTCAAAAATAAAACCACCGAGAGAGCCTCGTACATACTCAATTCTTCTTATCGCTTTTTTGGCATGATCGATTGAAAGCTAAGCTCCGAGTGATAATGAAAACTAGATAGAAAATTCCAGCATACATAAATGCAGGATGGGCCTGATTTGAAGGGGGTAGCCGAAATGCTTCCCCCACCGAACCGAACCACTGCACATGCCTTTTGCAATTGACAGTGGATAATGCCAGCAAAACCCTCATTGGAGTCGGCCCCATCTCATCTGCCATGGCACCGCCACAGCTCTCTATTCTAAACAACAACCGCCCATTTCCTCATGTCGTACCATATAGTCCTCGCTCGCTTTGTTTTTGAATTTTCTACTTAGGTATCTTCTTTTGCTGCTGCAAGCTAAATATTGGTAGACAGCAGGATATCATATTCAGGAAGCATTAAGGAATTCCCATCCAGCCGAACTTGTTTTCTTGTTGTTTTGAATTCATGATTTAGTGGCGATGGTGACAAGGAAAGGGCATTATTGTTATTATTATCATTGCTGTTATTTTTGTGTTTGGTTGCTCCTGTTTGCGGCGCGGTTTGGGTGCGGAATTCACGACAGGGATGTGTGGAATTCGTATTTGGAAGAGAGCACGGAGAAGGAGAGGAAACTTGAGGTTAGGTTTGACAGGCCTGCTAGGAACTGGACAGATGCTCTTCCCATCGGCAATGGCCGCCTTGGCGCCATGATTTGGGGCGGCGTCGTCAACGAGACCATCAATCTTAACGGTATGTATCTATCTTCTGTTCCGCTTCTACGGATAATATAATAATTCCTTCATTTATTTATTGTGGAATTCCTTGGATGCAATCGATTTGGTTTGTATGCGATGGATGATTAGTTTAAACTGAAACTGAAAGAGAATGGTGAACATGTAAGATTGGGAATTAATTTGATTGATCCTTCTTGTTTGTTTGGTGTTGCAGAGGACACACTCTGGACAGGAGTTCCGGGCAATTACACAGATCCAAAAGGTCCAACCATTCTATCTGAGGTCAGAGCCCTTGTCGACAAAGGGCTGTATGCCGAGGCCACTGCTGTTGCTGCCAATTTATCTGGACATCCATCTGATGTATGCTGCTTGATTAGCTTTTGTTGTTTTGTAGACTGTATTTGATTTTGATTTTGATTTTGATATCTGCTGATGTGATTGCTAGCTGCCATGGTGTTGTTATATGTTGCTGACCTTACCTGACCTGTGAATTTTCTTTTTCCATGTGTTGTGTGAAGCTGTCTGATTAATAATGTTGGTTTTTGTATCGTCTGGATTGAATGAATGCAGGTTTACCAACTGTTGGGAGACATAAAGTTGGAGTTTGGAGAATCTCACGCTGCATACGATGTAGAGAGTTATCGGAGGGTGCTAGATTTAGACACGGCAGCTGTAAGAATTCAGTATTCTGCCAATGGAGTCGAGTACCTGAGGGAATACTTCGCATCATATCCAGATAATGCAATTGTGTTGAAGTTGTCTGTAAACAAGCCGTCGAGTCTCAACTTCACATTATATTTGGACAGCCAAATCCATCATCACTCTTACGTGAGTAACAACAGCCAGATCATTTTCAAAGGGGGCTGTCTTGGCGTAAGAATGCCACCACTGATCTTTGGAAGCTCTGATCCTAAAGAAAAGCGCCTCCCGAAGCTCCCTGAAAGTGGAAATCCTAAAGGGATTCATTATTCAGCAGTTGTTGATTTGCAGAGCAGTAATCGCGCTCATTATATCGAGGATGATCGAAAGATACGGGTGGAGGGCTGCGATTGGGCCGTCATCCGTCTCACAGCAGCCTCATCATTTGATGGTCCGTTTACCAAGCCAGAGGATTCAAAAAGGGATCCTACTTTTGAGTCTTCACAGATGATGGATTCTGCAAAAATGTATTCATACTCTCAACTTTACTCGCGACATGTTTCTGACTACCAAGAGCTCTTCCACCGTGTCTCGCTGCAGCTTTCTATGAGCTCTAATAATGCTAGTAGATCAGCTACCACAGCGCAACGGATCAAGTCTTTCAAAACAGACGAAGATCCCTCCATGGTTGAGCTTCTGTTTCAGTATGGCCGGTATCTGTTAATTGCTTGTTCCCGACCAGGAACTCAAGTCTCGAACTTGCAAGGGATATGGAACAAGGATGTCGAGCCTGCCTGGGAGTATGTTCTATTATATATATTAATTGTATCTACACAACGATATGATGTACTTAATTATGTGTTTGTTTGTTTTATCATCCCATCCCAGCGGCGCTCCTCACTTGAACATTAATCTCCAAATGAACTATTGGCTTTCTCTGTCGGGCAACCTTAAGGAGTGTCAAGAGCCATTGTTTGACTACATCTCCTCTCTGTCAATCAATGGAAAGAAAACAGCAGAGGTGAAGCTCTCTTTCCTCCATTAATTATTATTATTGTCAAGTATTTGGCTGCTGAGGCTGTTAACTGTTTTGTTTTACATATTTTTTTGAGCTACGTAAATAGCAAGGGTTTTTGTGTACAACCTTCATGGATTTAGTTGCAGAATATTACAGGTAAATTACGGTGCGAAAGGGTGGGTTGCGCATCAGGTGTCGGATATATGGGCAAAAACATCCCCTGATCGCGGCCAAGCAGTGTGGGCTTTGTGGCCAATGGGTGGAGCGTGGCTATGCACGCACTTGTGGGAGCATTACGCATACACACTCGACAAAGTAAGAAAAACTTATTGTGATGTTGTGCACTTGTTGATGAGTTTAAATACTGAAGAACTTCTGATAGGTTTTAGATGATCTTATTGTTTGACACAATGATGTTAGTGATAAATATTCGAATTTGTGTACAGGAATTTCTCAGAAACAAAGCATATCCGGTGATGGAAGGCTGCACGGCGTTTCTACTGGACTGGTTAATCGAAGGCAGTGGTGAATTTCTTGAAACTAATCCGTCAACATCCCCCGAGCACATGTTTATTGCTCCCGATGGGAAGCCTGCTAGTGTTAGCAACTCGTCGACTATGGACATTCAAATCATTCGAGAGGTTTTCTTGTCGATTATCAAAGCTGCCGAGGTGAATCTCAAACCACAAACTCTGTTCTGTGTGTTATTTATAATTCACCGACATGATGGTTTGCTACTAAAATAGGAACTCGGAAAAAGCAGCGATGCACTAATTGTACGAGTTCATAAAGCTTTACCACGGCTTCCTCCAATGAGAATCGCCGGAGACGGTTCCATCATGGAATGGGTAAGTATGCTTACAGAATCCTTTCAATCTGTTGCCTGCCTTTTCAACATTCTTCCTCACCATTGTTGTACAGGCTCTCGATTTCAAAGATCCGGAGGTGCACCATAGACATGTGTCACATCTATTTGGCCTCTTTCCGGGGCACACCATCACTGTCCAAGACTCGCCCGACCTATCCAAAGCAGCAGAAAACACCCTGAATAAACGAGGTGGCATTTTAACAAATTCATTCTTTTTAACTACTTACCACTTTCTTATGTTCGACGTTCTGGAGCAGGAGAGGACGGTCCAGGATGGTCGACGACATGGAAAGCCGCACTATGGGCGCGCCTCCATAACAGCGAGCATGCTTACCGCATGGTAAAGCATCTCTTCGACTTGGTGGATCCAGACCGGGAAGGCGAGTTTGAAGGCGGTCTGTACTCCAACCTCTTCACTGCCCATCCACCTTTCCAGATCGACGCAAACTTTGGATTCACGGCAGCTGTGGCAGAGATGCTGGTGCAGAGCAATGGGAAGGACTTGTACCTGCTTCCAGCCCTCCCCAGGGATAAATGGCCCAACGGCTGCGTGAAAGGCGTGAAGGCGCGCGGCGGGGTGACGGCGAGCGTGTGCTGGAGAGATGGGAAGCTGCTTCAGTTAGGGTTGTGGCTGATTGGTAATGGAAATGGTAATGGTGGTAAGGAGATGAAGAGGAGCCTCAGGCTAAGGCTGCATTACAGTCACAGAGGGGAAGGGAGGACAGTTACTGTTGCAGAGGAAGTGTTATTATTTTCAGGTGTTGTCTACACTTATGATCACCAATTGAACTGCATCAACAAATATGAACTCCACTCAACCCCTAGCTAGTTTTTTTTTTTCATTGCTTATTTTAATTTTAATTTCAAATTTGGGGGAGGGAGTGCATTTCTTGACTTGACTTAGTCGTTTTGTATTCTCTGGATCATTATCATTTAATTATTATTATTATTTTTATTTGTTTTTTTTCCGTTGGAATTCGCATTCGCTATCCGAAAGTGTGTATTGAATAAATCGTTGGCTGAATCTAATACCATGCAAATTAGATTCGACAGATAAATTACACTAAGCTAATTATTTAATTATTTTTGTATTATGGAGCAAGTTAAAAGAGATTTTTTTTTTTTCACTATAAATATTATATTCATGTGTTTATGTTTAATATTTTCTCTATCCACTTAAAAAGCAAGAAATTTGCTTAAGTTTAATAAACATGGTATTTTAATAATAGTTGTTATTTTACCGGACTATAATATATAAAACTAATGTGAAAATATTGAAGTAAATAATTATAAATATAGGCTATTGTAAGGTGTATATATATAAAAAATAAATAAATATTTTGTACTACGATGATAAAAAATAATACTGAAAGTATGAAAGTATATATGAAGGGTGTGTTTGTTTGAAGGATTTGTAAAGATTTTTACTATTCATCTCATTTTTTCCCCCCAAAAACATCAAATCAAACACCTATTTTTCATTTTTTATATTATACTAAAAATCAATTTTACATTCAAAACATCACATCAACACCTATTTATATCACATCATACAACTATTCAAATTCAAAATTTTTACTATTCAAATCTCAACTCAAAATCCAAACCCCCAAACAAACACACCCGAAATTTATGGAGCAGCAGTGTAGACATTTTGTATCCAGAGATATACCAAGCTTTAATTATAAAGCCTGAATTTTATAAAATATATTTAAATATTAGTATACTTTTTGAGATAACTATAATATATATATATGATCATATTATCTTTGTAGGAGGAAGCAGTTCGAATACAAAAATGAAATAAATCTTTTTTTTTTTGAAAGCTCTACGAAAAAAGACAGAAGATTTACATAAAAAGAAACTTGATCCATACATGTTTCAATCGAAAGCCTTTGAAAAATATATTTTCAAAAGAAAATGCAAAAAAAGTGAACAGAGAAATTTTGAAACTTTTTCATTTGAATGCAATACAATTTCTCGTTGCTGATAGTAGTATTTAATACTAAACGATAATTGATATGATTGCATCCATTGGACCTAGAGTTTTTTTTTTTTTTTATTATTTTATGGAGTTAAAGGGCCTATTGGTCAACAAATTGGAGGTAAATATTTAAACGAGAAGATGCAATAAATTGTGATAGATATATATCATAAATTTTATGATGTATTGTGATAGATATATAATATATCTGTACAAATAAAGCAAAGACTGCAGACTTTGTCTACGTCTTAATTGATAAAGTTGTGGAATCAGTAGAATTTGATAATATTATACAAATTGTAACTGATAATAAAATTATTACGAAGGATATTAATTATTTTAATTTTAATATATAATTATTTATATAATAAAATAATTATTTTACTAATATATTTTTAATTATCTACTAATTCAACGTCACTGCGGGAAGGAGTGTTATGTTTCAGAGGGCAGAAGCAGGAGGAGCAATCAAAGGCAAGTCAACCTCGTCGCACCATTCGACACACCTCGTCTCGAAATAACTGCTCTTTATATCATTAGGGCAGTAGCTGACCCACACGCGCCCGCCAATCCTCCACTTCACCACGCTCCCTTCCATCTCCTTGCTCACCCTCCACGCCACCCCGCCGCCGCCGCAGTCTTCACCGGAAAATATCAATCCCCCCGATTTCGCAAACGGCCGCCCTCCTCCCGCGTACCGCCTCGGAAATCCGTTCCCGCCGACGGCGGGTGGCTTCCACGCGGCGACTTCGACGCCAGTGGAGTTGTCGCAGAGAACCGCCTCGAACACGGCGGCGTTCCCCTCGACGTCCTGGTCCCACCTCCAGTTCTTCATCTTCGTTCTCGTCGCAATCCTGGCCGTCGATTTCACCGCCGGAGAAACCTTGGAATTTCCCGATTTACCCTTCAACGTCCTCTGCATCTCCATCTCCTTTTCTACATTGTCCGTCGACCGGCCCAGGGTCAAACCGGCGACGTAACTTTCCCCGATTTCGGGCCCGACCCAGACCCGTACCCGCGACGGGAAGTGCTTCTCCTCAAACTCCAACGAATCCTCGTCGCTAAACCCGAGCTTCACGACATGGAATCTGAGGTTGTCCACCCGCGCCTTCACCTGGATGTAATTGTCGGAATATTCGACTGAATATTCCATCTGGATTACAGCCTCCAGCTGCTGGTGAGCTAAAGCGTATTTAAGGAAAGATTCTTTGGCTCCGATGACGGCCGGAAAGTCGCGTTTTTCTGACGAAGACTGCACGCACTGCATGGATTTCACCGGAGAGTAGCCCTTGAGAATCCAAAGCCCGTGGGCTTCCGTGGCGTAAGAAAATCCGACGTTCTTGGCCGGAAAAGTCGTCGGAGATTTTTGTCCTCTGATTTCGATATCTTTAAGGATGAGGAGCTTGGCAAGAATGTAGCCGAGTGTGCGTAAGAAGCAAAGCTCGACGTCGGTCCCGACAGTGATCAAGAAATTCTTGAGGACGGGGGCGTAGGATAAGGCGTCGAGGTTGGGGGCGAGGACGGAGTGGAAGTAGAAGCTGCCGACTTCCGCCGGCGCGTCGAGGACGCAGAGCCAGAAGAGGCGCGTGAGGAACACGAGGTCGAAGAAGCTGGAGAAGGACTCGGGGGCGTGGGAGTCGAGGACCCACGACACCGGGTCGGGCTTCAGCTTTTGAAGCTGGGAGCGGGGGCAATTGCAGTTCCAGTGCGCGTTGGGCGAACGCGCCGCTATTTCCTGCAGGAGCTGAAGGACGAGCGGCAAGAATGGCTTCTCCGACGACAGGGGACACGTGTCGGAAGTCCAGACCGGCTTCTCGGCGTCGGAAGAATTGAATCCGACGAAGTGCACTGAAAATGTAATAGAAACAGCTACTTCCGACTTGGAGTCGTCGTCACCATTTACCATTACCCGTTCTGCTCTCAGCTCAATCGACGACGAGTTGGAAGAACCGAGCTGGAACGAGTCGACTCGTTCCGACTCGGGAAGTTGAGAAATCCACGACCAAATATCCATTAATTAATTAATGTATCTTCTTCAATTCTTGATTCTTGTAAGAAGTGGGTGCTGCCGGCAGAGTGCTGTGGAATTTAAGGAAGAAATGGGTGGCGGAGAGAACGCCACTTAATTAATGATTATATCATGTATAATCTGGTGAAGAATTGGGGTTCAGAGAAATGGGATTTAGGGTTTCTGGTGGAGATTCGTTAAGGACGACAAAACTTGGCTTTGTTTCATGAGATCTACGTTTTGGACAGGACTTTGTTTGTTTGCATTAATTAATTTATGAATGATACTTGGTAATTTGATTTGTTGTATGTTGGTTCCGCCATGCATTCTCTTGTTAGTTTTTGTGGTATGCAAAATAAGTTGAAGATATTAGATATATAATATTTTGGATTTGTTATGCACATTTGATAAGTACACAGAGATGGAATTAGTATTAATATAATTAGAGGTTTGTAGGTAATGCACGTTTCTTACAGCAGAGCCATGCGACCTGATCAACTAACAAATTGTATGTTAGTACGTACATCAATACCATAGGAATAGTCCGGTGTCTTTTTTGGAGTTTAGTTTAGTTATTATTATTATTATTATTGTGAATGTGAGTTGAACTATATATTTTGAAAAAAAAAATGTGTATTTTTATGTATTAAATATATCATATAAGATTAATTTAGTTAGGGTTTGTTAAGCCTCGAAATTTTAGATTTTTACTATTTGAACTTTGCATTTTTTTAAAAAAATACAATTTTTCCTCATAGAATATTTCATCATACAATATTTTAATACTCGTGGCAAATTTATGCTAAAAATATGTTATTAATTTGTATTTAGATATAGTGTTGATTAGATATTAAATACATCGACCTTCGAATGATCCAGTATTTCCGCCGACCTTCTAAATATTCGGATTTTGATGCATCCAACCATAATTCCTCCGCAATGTAAGCATAATAATCGATTCAATGCGGAATAGAACTCAAGAATCGAAACTAAAAATGAATCCCGATAACATACCTCCGGCCATTGGTGTCAAACTAGAATACAGTCTTTTCTTGGTTCCTTTAAGCACGTGCACATGCACCAAAAACCCTAAAATTCATGTCTCAATTACTTCATTCTATCAAAGAAGTAACCGACATGGAGAGTGGGGAGTGGGAAATGGGGAGAGTAGTGGAGACCTTTCACATAGGTCACATTAACATTTAATAATGGAATAGTGGAGTAGTGGAGACTTTTCACATAGGTCACTACTTCATATAGACCACATAATATTAACATTTTTCCACTTGGTCTATAATTTACTCCATAAGAAACAAAATACATGAATCATGGCGATAGACCCTCTTCAATGAGTATCATCTTCCATGTATTACAATGTAGTTTGATTCCTAAAACTACTCAAACATCTTAATGAATAAACCTTATGTTTATTCTAGGTCCTCACCTTTACGATAAGTTTCTCAAGACAAATATGCCCATAAAACCAAATAAGAAAATATCAGCTTAATAAGAGTTTCATTTAAAGATGTACGAACAAGTGAAATTACATCACAAAATCAAGTCCCATTTATACCACATGATCTTTAAAATTCTTTGGTGGCATGTCTTTAGTTAAAGGATCAACAGTCGTCAATTCAATGCTAACGTGTTCAATGAACACTTTATTTTCTTTAAGATGTTCTCCTATGGCTAAGTACTTAATATCGATGTGCTTACATCAACTACCACTTTTATTATTCTTAGCCATAAAAACAGCAGCTGAATTGTCATAATATATTTTCAATGGCCTAGCAATAGAATCCATGACTTTAAGCCCACATACGGAACTCTTCAACCATACACCATGAAAAGTAACTTTGAAATACAAAACAAACTCTGCCTCTATGGTAGAAGTAGCCGTCAATGTTTGTTTGCACTTCTCCATGATATAGCTCTATTAACTAACATGAAAATGTAGCCGGATGTTGATTTTCGAGAATCAACACAACCAGCAAAGTCTGAATCAGAGTAACCAATAACATTTAAACTATAGGTTCGTCTGTACATGAGCATGTAACCATTTGTCATTTTAAGGTACCTCAATACCTTCTTTGCAGCTCTCCAGTGGTCAGGACTTTGATTACTCTGATATTTTCCTAAAACTCCAACAGAATATGCTATATCGGGTCTAGTACATACCTGAGAGCATACATGATGCTTCCAACCACTGAAGCATATGGAATGTTAGATAATCCCTCTCAAAATCATTCTTAGGGCATTGGTCTAAACTAAATTTTTCGTCCTTGACAATTGGAGCTACATTTGGTGAGCAATCTTTCATTTGAAATCTCTCTAAAATTTTATTGATATAGGTCTCTTGAGAAAAATGTCTCGAGATCTTTCTCTTTGGATTTTAATGCCAATGACATAAGGTGTCTCTCTTATATCTTTCATATCAAAATTTGTAGAGAGAAAATATTTCACATCGTATAGCAAATCTTTATCATTAGTAGCAAGTAAAATATCATCCACTTATAATACAAGAAAATAAATCCTACTCCCACTAACCTTCAGGCATATACATTGATCCATAATATTTTCTTCAAAATCAAATGAAGTAAGGACATTATAGAACTTTAAATATCATTGACGAGAGCTTTGTTTTAAACTATATATGGATTTATTTAGCTTGCATACTAAATGCTCACTGTCTTTAGAGAAGAATCTTTCAGGTTGTTTCATAGAAACCTCTTCATCTAGAGTTTGGTTAAGAAATGCAGTTTTTATATCCATTTGATGTAATTCAAAATCAAAATGAGCTACTAATGCCATAATGATTCGAAGAGAATCTTTCTTTGATACATGAAAAAAAGTCTTTGTGTAGTCGACTCATTCCTTTTGAGTGAAACCTTGGCAACAAGTTGTGTTTTATATATTTTATTATTACCATTCGAGTCTTTCTTTGTTTTTAAGACCCAATTATATCCGATGGTTTTTATACCATCAGGTAACTCGATAAGATTCTAAACTTGATTGGATGCCATTGAATCCATCTCTTTTTTCATAGCATTATACCAAAAGTTTGATGTTGATGAACTCATAGCCTATAAAAAAGTTTTAGGATCATTTTCGACTCCAATATTGTAGTCACACTCTTGTAGGTAGACAACATAATCACCACAAATAGTTGATCTCCTTATCCTAGTAGATCTTTTTAACATTGTATCATCATTCTCTTGAGAAACTTGTTGCGTAACCGAATGATCAACAATATCAATTGGTTGCTCAATAATTTCTTATTGTTCCTTATGTACAGTGTGATCAAATTGATCAATATCAACAACTTGTGGAATTGAGATAATTGGTCGTCTAATACTGGTTTGTACTTGAGGGTATAAACGACAACTAATCTATCACTTGAACCAGAGAGTTGAGCTTCATGATGATTATTTTCAGAAACAACGTTCCGAGGGCAATCACTCCCACTGATCAAGTCATTTTCAAGAAATTTCGCATTTCTTGATTCTATAATTCTAGTATTGTGAGATGGACAATATAATCTATAACCCTTGGACCTTTCAGCATTTTTAATGAAATATTCACTAATGATCATCGGGTCTAGTTTCTTTTCTTGTAGATTGTAAACTCTCACTTCAGACTGACATCCCCAAATGCGATAGGTCTTAAACTCAGTTTCCAACCTTTGAATAACTCAAAAGGTGTCTTTGATACAACCTTAGTTGGAACTCGATTCAATATATGCGTTGCCGTCTTGAGAGCTTCACACCAAAATAACTCTGAGAGTTTCATATTACTTCACATATTTCTCACCATATCCGTTAAGGTCCGGTTTCTTCTTTCAGCAACACCATTCTGGTCAGGAGAACCAGGCATAGTGTATTGAGCAACAATCCCATGTTGTTGAAGAAACCTTGCAAAAAGGACAAAGTTCTTGTCCATTCTCCGTATATCTATCATAATAATGTTCACCACATTTATCAGATCGGACGATTTTAATCTGTTTTTCACATTGTTTCTCTACTTCAGCCTTGAGAACGTTAAAGGCATCAAAGGTTTCATCCTTAGAATGAAGCAAATAGAGATACATATAACGTGAAAAATCCAATGAAGGTTATGAAGTATTTTGGATTACTTGCGTCCATGTTGGACAGCAAATATATGTATATATTACCTCCAATAGGTCTGTACTCTTCTTTGCACCTCTTTTAAACTTGTTGGTTTGCTTACCTTTAATGCAATCCACATAAGGCTCAAAATCAGTAAAATTCAAGGTACCAAATACTCCTTCATTTACCAATCTTTTAATTCTCTCAATGGAGATATGTCCTAATCTCTGATGCCACAATATAGAGGAATTTTCATACATAATACATCGTTTAGTACCGAAATTATCTTGAACGTGTAAAGTAATTGGACAATCAATATTTTGAAGATTAAGTCAAAAAAGAACATCACTCAAAACTCTATTTCCAATGACATTTGATTAGAAAGATAAACTAAAACCAGAGTTGGTGAAATTAAAACAGTAGCCATATGAAAAAAGTTTTGAAACAGGAATTCAGCTTCTAGCAAAACTAAGAATGTAGAAAGTCTTTTCCAAAGTTAAAACAAAACCATTACTCAAAACTAGATTGCACGTCCCAATAGCTTCCACATGTGATGACATTTTGTTTCCAGAATAGATGCTCAACTCACTTCCCACGGGTTTCCGCCGATTTTGCAATTCCTCTATGAAATTCGTAACATGGATTGTAGAACCATAATCAATCCACCATGTATTATAATTAACATCAACCATATTAGATTCATAACATACAAATGAAAGTTGAGTACCTTTATTCACAAGCCACTTGAAGTATTTAGGACAAGTTTTCTTTATGTGTCCTTTATTTTTACAGAAAAAAACACGTATTGGCTTTTCTTGAAGTCCTTTTGTGGAGGAATCATTTTTTTTCATTTATTATTGGCTTGATGCTTCATGTTTTTTCCTTCGGCCACAACCGCCATGTTCACTTTTTCTCCATTTTCTATAGCTAGACATCCCTCTTCTTGAACACACATGGTCATCAATTTATTTATTGACCATTTATCCTCATGTGCATAATGTGATCACGCACACTTCTTCTCCTAATAAGTTTTAATGATGAGAATTGCATTATCAGGGTACTAGCCAATGTCTTATCAGATGTCACAAATTGATCACCGATAGCTTTCAATAAGGCACAAACATTAGTACAATGATCAACAGAACCCCTTATTCCAGCATATATTCGAGTCTTTATGAACATAACGCAGAGACGGTTAGATCTCTCCCATTTTTCATGAAGATCGACCTCATATGGAATGCTATTTTCAGTAATAGGAAAGGGTTCATCTTTCCTGATGGCATAATCTATGTCCATCCACTCCAAATGTAGAAGAATTTTCTCATTCCAAACTTTATAATTGTCTCAATTAGGATTGGGAATATCGGATTTCATATCAGAGACATTAATAGATTAAATTGCTCCAATAGAAATAAATAAATAAACATGCTCAAAACATAATTAAATCGAAGTACAAATAAACCATACAGCATGTTTTACCAATGTAAGACATGGAAAAATATGAATCTATTGACATAAAACATGCATGTGGGCTAAAGTTTTAATTCGATTAGACTCATTTAATCATATGATAAAACTACCAACTACGTTCCTTTTATAATCCCTGTTGGAAAATTAGAAATATAGTTGATATAATATCCTAATTAGTCATACAAATATAACAAAAATTTTGTGGGTAAATTTCATTATATCATGTATGATTAATTGCAATTTATGTTATTTAATGCATGTGATTGTAAAAATATGAAATATAATTTCAATTAATCAGAAAAACTATGACTAGTTCAAGATTAATTAAAACTACACTAATCACATAAGATTGCAAGAACAACGATCTCATAATGATTTCAACATCAATTTTATAAAAATATCTGAAACCAAAGAAATTCGTTTAAGAAAAAATTTAAAACATCAAGGTAGAGGTAAAAATAAGCCTTGATACTAAAATGAATCCCGGTACCATATCTCCAGCCATTGGTGTCAAACTCTGATGCAATCTTTTCTTGGTTCTTCTAAGCACTTGCACTATTTTTTCTAGATGGTGTAGAAGTCTTTATATAGAGGACCAAAAACTTTAAAATTCATGTCTCAATTACTTCATTTCATCAAAGAAATAACCTACATGAAGAGTGGTAAGTGGAGAGAGTAACCTTTCAGATAGGTCACATTAACATTTAGTAATGAAGTAGTAAAGATAGTAGAGTAGTAGAGACTTTTCACATAGGTCACTGCTTCACATAAACCACATAATATTAACATGCAATTCATTTGAAGTCAAACAAATTCATCTGGCATAACAATACTTATATCATCCGGCATAACAACACTTATACATATATGGTTAATTTATTTATTTTTATTATTTTTTATCATAACATATCATCCCAATTTTTAATTTTTATTTCTCTATGTTTTCCTTTCTTTTATTTTTTTCAGATTTTTTCTTGCATCTTTTCCTTTTATTAGTTTACTGTATTTGATTCAATTCCATTGATTTTATTTCAAATTTTTAGATTTTCGATCTCAATATTGTGATTCAAATTCTCTATATTTTAATCTTTAATTGCAAGATCAGTCTTAATATTTTTTTGAAGACGCTGAAAAAACTCTTTTTTGTAGTAATATCATCAAGTCCAAGTTGATTAGGTTGTCTATGTCGACTTTTAGCAACAATAATGTAATTTTAAAAATTATATTTTATTAAAATATAAAATATTATTTTGTGAAGAATAAAATTTTATATAATACGAATAAAAAATATACAAATACTTTTTAATGATTGATATAACTTATTATTGTAAAAAAATGTAGGAGTTTTAAATTAATATAAATACATTTGTTTATTAAAAAGATAAAAATAAATAATATATATTATGAAGTTAATTATATCAATTTATATTTATCAGATATATTTTGAATGAAAAAATTTATCAAATACAAAAATATATCAAATAAAGCTATAACAGACTAAAAGAAAAAATATCTAATTATTTTGGGACAGAAAATTTGTTTGTTTATAATAAAATAATTTGAAGATATATATATATTTTTTTAAGATATAAAAGTTTGTATAAATAATATAAAAATAATTAATATGTTTAATATATTAATATTTAAAAAATATGTATTTGGGAAATTGTATTTTTTACATGATTTGGGTGAGTTTGTTTGGGGGTGTGGATTTTGATTTATTATTTGAATAGTAAAATTTTTGAATTTGAATAGTTGAATGATAGTCGTACGTTGATGTGATGTTTTGAATATAAAATTAATTTTTAGTATAATATAAAAAATAAAAAATAGATGTTTAATTTGATATTTTTAAAAAAAAAATTGGATGAATAGTGTAAACACACGGAAGTACACACCTGAAGTACTCTATGTACTAGAATAAAGAAAAAGAAAAATTGAAATTTATCCGGAACTTCACGACCCGACCCGACCCGGTTCGGGCGATCGAGTATTCATATGCCGAAGTAATTCAATCCGCACCCGCCACAAAATCGGTCGTGAATACTTATACCAGAAGCAGCAGCAGCATCGATCGGTTCTCCGGCTGAAATCACAAATTCGATCCACCGAATGGTTCGCGGAGAGATGCACAAGGCATTGAGAGCCTACGGAGAAGTCCTCCGGCTGGTGCGGCGCCTGCCGCAGGACACGAGGGCGTACTACGCCAAATACGCTCGCGAAAACTTCGTCAACTATCGAGAAGTCGACACCAGCGACGCCGCCGCACTCTCTGATCTTCTCAACCGCACCTACGTGCATTCGCTTTGGGTCCTCAACAAGGTCGGTCGCCTCTTATTCATACTATAGTTCATACGCATATCAATCTCTTCCTCTCTCCTATCCTTGAAATTATTTTTTGGCGATTTGCAGTACTCTATTGATGAATCCGTGGCGGTAAAGCTCAAGGAAATCTGCGCTGCGAAATAGGTTTTGCCATGACTCCTGCACACCAGGTGTTCGATCTTATTCCCCTTCCCTACTGAAACAGAACTTTCATTTCTTTACTGGGCTTTGGGCTTGAGTGATTGAACTTCGTCTTTGGGCTTTGGGCTTTAGAAGTTATGGGCCTTTTAATGTTCTGATGAACTTGCGTCAAATAATCAACCTTCAAAATTTATTATTATTATTATTAATGGGAACTAGATTTCGAAAGGGTGGTTTAAGTAAAAATTGCGTGAAATATTTCGACTGAAAGTAGACTTTTGCATGTGATGTAGAATGAAAAAGGAAGTTCTATTAGGCTGTGTTTTCTTCCAGGGAGTATAATATTATTTTATCTAATTTAATTATATATTTATTTTAAAATATTAAATTTGAAATTAATTAAAGCTTGCTATAGTTATATATTATGAAAAAATAATTTCTTAAAAAGTTTGATATAATGTACCGTGAAACCCTAAAAAAAAAGGGGAAAAAAAAGTATTTTATGTATTAACAAATAAATTATGGTGATATTTCCACATGTGAAAGATGGTAAGCATTGGCTAGTAGTAGAGCTGTTAACGATCCGAGTTGAGCCGAACCGAGCCGAGCCAAATTTTAAGTGTTCGTTAATGTTCGCGAACAAGGCTCGGGCTCGTTCGTTAAGCTTTTGAGCTCGTTCGTAGTGTTCGAGCTCGGTTCGTTAAGAATTTTTGTTGTTTGAGCTCGTGTTCGTGTTCGGCCCGATTAAGCTCGTTCGAGCTCGTTTGTCTTATTTTTTAAAATTTATATATAAATTATAAAGAAAATTTAAAATTATTTTATTTATATATTTTAAATTAATATTTTATTTATTTATAAATTATAATTTCATATGTATATATAAATATAATAAATATATTATTTAAACAAACATTTGCGAACAAAGCTCGGGCTCGTTCGTTAACCAAACGAGTCTGTTTATGTTGTTCGGCTCGGCTTGTTAACGTTCACGAACGAGCTTTAACCGAGTTGAATCGAGCCGAACCGAGCCGAATTCACGAATGGCTCGGTTCGTTTAATAGCTCTAGCTAGTAGCATAGACATAGGTGTATTTGTTTGGCGGTTTGAATTTTGAATTAAAATTTAAATAGTAAAAAAATTAAATTGTAATATTTGTACGATGAGATATAAATAGGTGTTGATGAATATAAAATTAATTTTTAGTATAATATAAAAAAATTAATATTTGATTTTATATTTTTTGAGAAAAGAATTGATGAACATTAGAATTTGGGGGATTTCCCTGTTGATTCAATGATGAGAATATCTCGATATGAAAGGGAAGATTTGTTAGGGAGTTTGTATATATGAATGATAAATTATTACTAAGCTATTTTATTTTTTATTCTTAAAGAGGTTTGGATGTAGTGGGCCGGTTTAGAAGTAGGACTCCAATAAAATTTGTATATTCATATTATTTTTTAACAAAATTCATATTTGTTGTGAATTTATTCTAGAATTTTTTATGTTAAAATTCATATTTGTTGTGAATTTATTCTAGAATTTTTGAATTTATCGAACAAACTTCGTATAAAAAAATACAATAATAAACTAGCGGAAGTAAAATTCGAATAAAATTCAAATTAAACTAATTTCGAATGGAAGCAAAATTCGAATTAAACTCAAATTAAACATATTCTGGAATTTGAAATCAAACAAACAACCCTAAGTCCTAACAAATTGCAATTGAATTGAATTGAAAATCAACTCCCTGTTTGTCCTGAACTTAGTTCTGGAAATCTCATTTTGAGACATTAGGCCTCAAATTAAGCCGACGACAGACAATGAAGGAGTTGGTCGGCAGCGGCTTCGGAGACAGCTACGGCTTGCGGCTTCCTTCTCCGGCAGACAGATCATAACAGCGATGACAGCTTCTACGACGAACTCCCGACGGACAGCAGCAGCGAACTCCGGCGACGCACAGCTCCCTGCGGTCATCTTCTCCAAGCAGCAATGTCCTGCCACTCCGGCGGCGATTCTTCCGATCTTCTTTCCAGCGATAGGGAAGCAACTGTTGGACCACAGTTTCGATCTCTTGCTGTTCATCTTCTTCTTTCTGTTTGTCGTTCTCGTACAGCTTTAATCGCGACAAACAGCGGCGAGGTGGGCGACTACTTCAGATTTACACCGACGAACAGCGGGACAACTCGGCTCCGGCAGCAGTGACGCTCCAGCCTTCATCTCCGGTGGTCCAGCGTCTGCGCCATCTTCTCCGGGAGTCCGACAACAGCTCCGCTAACTGATTGAACTGACAAACATCGATCTTTCACCGGCGGCGAAGGGACGGCGGATATCGGTTCAGTCCATGGTGCGAAGTGGCCAAGGTAATCATGCCTTAACGTTGGAGATCGGCTCGTCACTCTGAACCTCGACACCCACCGGTATCGGCACTCGAAAAAGCTTCTCACTCACCGGAATCACTCGCTGGAACCCTATCGGAGAAACCGGCTTCTCTCCCTCTCCCTCCCTCTCTCCCTCGTTCTGTTCTTGACGCACTAACCATTCCCAAAAACTCCCATCTAATATAATTCTAAAAAATAAACTAAAAAATTACACGCTGTTATAACAAACCTAACAATTGGTTAGGATTTGATATATGAGTTTGGGAATTGGATTTGGATCAAAAGGGTTTGGCCAATTTGGTGGGTCGAGTTATATAGTGGGCTAACTAATTATTTATGGAGGGATTTGTCAGCCTGGAACGGCCAAAATTCTCATCAATATTAAATATATTTTTTTAAAAAAATAGTGATAAAAATTAATATAAACACATATACACAAAAGATGAAAGCTTGAAGACTCAATTTGACAAACCTACGTTTGAGGAAAGCTAAATTACACAATTCTATTTAGACAATTTTATTTGGCTTCATTGGCACTGTTATATTTGAATAAATTTATAAAGAAATTTCAAAATAAAATTATACTTTCAAAATTGTTAGGCCTCGCTTACGAGGTAGGCTCCACTCAAATTATTGGAACCATCGTTAATAATATTGTTGAGTAAGAAAAAATCAATGTGCAGGGTGTTTTAGAATGGACCTAGGACTGTGGACTGGTGTATAATTCAATGTGTCTGTTAATGGCAGTGGGATCCTAAATAGGTCTGAATATAAGCCAAACGGCCCAAGTGTTATTAAGAAATTGGTTTTTTCGGGAGAAACCTGTGATTAGATGAGACGGCCGATACGGAGGTCAGTCAGAAGAGGAAGTCGGGCGAAAAAAGATGAGACGACGGATACAGAGGTCGGTCAAAACAGGAAGTCGGGCGAAGAAAGATGAGATGGCAGACACGGAGGTCGGACGAAAGGAGGTCAGGCGAAGAATATTTAAGATGGCAGACACGGAGGTCAGACAAAAAGAAATCGGAAGAAAGATGAGATGGCCGATACGGAGGTCGGTCAAGAGGAGAGGTCTGTTAATTGGTCGGGCAAAGAAAGGTCTGTCAATCGGTCGCTTAATCGCCTGATCGATTGGCCGGTCATTTGGTCAAACAGTAGTTCAGTCGCTTGAAAAGACGGTCAGTTGGTCGCTTGATTGGGCGACCAATGAATCGTCTGGACGAACGGTTGTTCAGCCGTTTTGAAGGGACTGGATGGTGGTCGCTTGATTGGGCGACCGATGAATCGTCTGGACGAACGGTTGTTCAGCCGTTTGAAGGGACCGAATGGTGGTCACTCGAGTGGGCAACTGATTAGTCGTTTGGCCTAGCGACCAGTTAGTATCTGGATTGGTCGGTTGGGTTATTCGATAGGTTCAGTCGGTGGATGGTCCAGACGGTTTCTCAGTCGGATGGTGATTTATGATCCGTCTGAAAAGACGGTTGAGAGAAGTTACAACCGGCGAGCGGATATGAAGACACGACTTGGTTGTGGTGGTTGACATAGGTTTTAAATAGTGTTTCTAAAGTATGCTAGGCGGTTGAGTGGTCGTTCGGACCAGCCGTCCATTTAAGGAGGTAAGGTGTTCAGAGGCGGTCGGTCGAGCCAGTTAAGGTATCAGAGGCGGTCGGTCAAGCCAGTTAAGGTGTTCAGAGGCGGTCGGTAGAGCCAATTAAGTCCTGTAATTGGCAAGAGCGGTTGGCGAGATGGTTAAGGAGGAATTGGTGAAACAGTTAAAACACGTGTCAATGGGGAGAAATTAGTGGGCGGTTGATGGCAGTCGCTATGACTGACCAGACGACGGTTCAAAATATTTCTTTAGGGACTATTTAAAGATTTGAGTCTATTATGGAAAAGCATCTTCAATCGACATCAAATTCACGGGAATTGCTTTTGGGTTCACCATTTTACTTTTCCAGTAGTATGTAGTATTTATTTTCCTAATTTACTTATGTATCACAATTTTATTTTATCAAATTCAAAGATAATTTCAAATTTTAATTTTTATTGTTAAAAATTTGCATCAATAAATATATTTAGTATATTATATTATATAAAATATAAGAATATAAACATAGTATTTTGTTTTATTTAAAATTACTTTTTAGTAATAATAAAGTAATAGTTTTTTATCTTTTTATATTATGTAATTTTTTTATAAAATAATATACATATTGACTATGTTCGTATTAATATATTTATAAACTTATATTAAATTAATATTTTATTTCTACTTCATAATCATGATTTATTATATAATATTATAAAAAATAAAATAAAAAATCACTCCAAAAATGCCTGTCTAAATGGAGCAGACATTTTTACTGGTATATATCAATAAGGGTTTTGAGAATGTACAACAAATTTTAAAAGCATTAAGATAAAATCTTAATTAATATATCGGCCAAAAATTTGTACGGGTAGTCTTCCGTACTTCAGTTTGAGCTTCAAAACATAATATTTTTTTACGTTAAGTTCATTCTTTCTCCCTCTCTCTCTTTTTTTTTTTTTTTTTTTTTTTTTTTTTTTTTGGCAGTCGCTAGTTGAAAGTGCGCACTGGGTAAACCCCCGACCGAACCTAACACCATGCAAACTAGCCCCAAACAGACAAGTCACACCGGATAAACCATGCTCCATCTCTCATTTTCATCTAATGATTACAAGACTATGAAGCTTCCCCATTCAAGCATTGAGGATAGCAAAAAAAATCTCAATATGTATAGCAAAATATCTCACCTTTTTTAGTCACGCACCTAGTCTGCAGCAACAATAGCAAAAAAATCTCAATTTGTATAGCAAAATCTTTCACTTTTTAGTCACGCACATAGTCTGCGACAACAAGTTTTCTGACAACATCACACATTTGTAATGCACTTTTTGTTGCATGCGGACATACGTTGTAACAAATACTTATCTGACATGATTCAACTTTTGTTCCGCATTATTTGTTACGGATACATGTCGATCCAAAAATATGATCGATGTTTTTGTTACATACAAAAAAACGTAACAAATATAATTAACATGTGATTATTTTGAGGGTTGACCACCGGTTATTTGTCACGAATTTTGTCACAACAAATACTTTTTGTACCGCGATTTTTCGAAGCGGTCAAAATCCGTAACATAATCGACCCAAAAGGTTATTTGGCGCGAAAAATGGAGTTTTGTTACGAATTTTTTACCGCTACAAAAAATCAATTCTTTTATAGAAGGACACCACATTAGTGAATTTATTGGTTAGATTTTTCGCCCCCTAAATCTTTTTCATTTTCAAACCTTTCCAAGAACTTAAGAATATATTAAAATATTAATTTAATATGCTTTGTTCTGGCATGAAATATATGATTCTTATATAATTGAATTGTACTATAGTTGTTGTTATGAAAACTTTAGTTTTTGGATCATTTTCTATCTTCAGAATGACACTTTGAGCTAAACTATTTTCTTGATAACTTTTATTACTTCAATATATTCAGCTTTTGTGGCCAACAAATCAATTACTTTTGCAATTTAGAAGTCCATAAGATTTTTGTTCCTCCGTAAATGTACAGTTACCTGGATGAATTCTTTCTCATTACATAGTCACTTCTTGTTTGGTCAATATGGTCACATCCATGCAACCACGATGTCTTCTATCAAAGACCAATTTTTTATTTGTTATACCTCACAAATACATTAGTATTCACTTGAATTATTTTCAATATTGCATTACAGGATTACTCATGAATCGATAACCATTCCCACTATATGTGCAATATTCGATCTTGTACTAACTATGTCATGAATCAAACTTCCTATAGTAGATGCATGTAGGACATTCTTCATGTGACCATGTCCCCAACTTATTCTTCAGTAGGTTATGGTTAAACAACTTGAAATGACTTCCTAAAAATATTCTTACATGCTTTGTATCTCTCAGATGCTACAATGCATTAAATCAATATTGTCGTTCATTTTATAATGAAAATGAGTATATTTGTATACTAAATATCATATCTCTGCTTGAATCATTTCACTACAAATTTAGCCTTGTACAACTTATTCTTATATGTCTTTTCTTTAACTTGGTAAATCCATTGACTATGCACTACATTTTTACTTTCCAAAAGCCCACTCAATTCCCACATTTGGTTTGTCATGAAATAAATAATTTTATTGTATATACCATGTTCCAAATTGGTAAGTTCAGTTCTACTTATGTCGGGTTCTCAACACTTTTAGTAGTTGTTAGTTGAGCTTTAATAGACTTTCGATAGGGTCATGTAGGTTGGCTTTCACATAAGATACTTTATGATCATTCCAAGGTTGGTTGTTTGAATTTGTGTTGAAAATATCCAAACTAACTATCTTTGGGTTCTTCCTACCCTCGTCACCCAACCTATTTTTGTACAAAATGTGTTCACTAAAGACAACATCTTGATATTACAATGAGATTCATCCTAAATTCTATACCTGAATGTGCATTTTGGTTTAGCACAACCAATAAGTGTACACTTCATTGATTTAGCATCTATCTTGATCTTATAATCAAATTTTTACATATCCGATACAACTAAAAATGAGTAAAAGGAATAGATTTATCAATTTATCACTCCATATCTCATTGTTTAATGATATTAGTGGTCCTCTATTGATTAAGAATACAATTGTATTAATTGTTTTTACTTCAACTTTGGCAAATCTCACTTCAGTCACATACATCTACCTCGCTCGTAACGTTTGGTTAATTCTTTTAGCCACTTTATTATGCTACATGATTTCAAATATCTTCTTTGACCCTTCAAGAATGACATTTTTCTTTGTTTTCTAAAGATATAGTCCCCACCATTACAAAAAAAAAAAAAATAGTATATTTGTAACGGAATTTTATTCCTAAAGTTCATGTAGTTAACGTAATTTCATCCATAATTCCGTCTCTAATGTCATTAGTAACGAAAAAAAAAAATTGATTTAAGGATGAAAAAACCTCGTTATATAAATGATATATATGCACTCCAATGTCAATAGTGTTGAGACCTATCAACCTTCTACTTAAGACGAGCTCCTTCATCATTTTTCTTTTTGTGTGCCTAAGACAAAAACACTATAGATCTACATTGTTTTTGTGGCTATGAAATTGATTGTTTCCTACTTCTTGCTCGTCTAAAAAGTATCATTTTCTATCTTTGAGCCACCACCATGGTTAATGTGATTACCTTTCACATCTAAGATCCGACGAGGTGCAAGGGGTGCACCTTCTTTGTCTCCTTCTCCCTTTTCTAAACCTTAAATCAGTTGTCCGCATCTTCTTCTCCCTCTATCACATTATTTTGCAATGGGATTGGAACGGAATGTCCCATTCCGTATCCAACTTGGCTGAGTTAGAACAAACTCAGCCCACTTTGCGAATTGGGCGTCATCGGACCACCATTGGTGAAGGGGGAAGGTGTGTTTGCTTAGCGAGTAAATTCTAGTAAATTATATTACGAGTTAATAAATTTAATGTGACTTTTGTAAGTGATATGAATCTCTAGAAATCTTTTTGCATTAATAAAAAACAACAATATAATTTACTTTGTACTGAAATATTTTCGTGGGATTCAAAGTCCCTCACTAAATTAGCACTCGCTTAATTTATAATAAAATGTACAAATTTGCAAGGGATTTACTCCATCCCATAAATTTCATCATAAAATCCTTTGTAATAACTACTTTTTTTCCTTTTTTTTTTTCTTTTTTTTTTTAATTATAATTCCCGCCATTATTCTATCATTGCACAATTAATTATCTATTCCATAATATTTGACTAATAACTTACACAATTATCCCCGCTTGAACCACAATCATTATCATAAAATCAACCTAGCTCATAATTCACGTTTAATATTTAACATTATCTATTCATGTATCCCAAAATTCTTCGACATTCTCAAGCATATATATATATATATATGAACTTATCAAAATAGGCACTGAGATATGTTTTATTGTTGACAATATATAAATATATGTCTATGTTATTGAATAACATGTAAATGATATATATATATATATATTTCTCTTTTCTTCATAATTTACTTTCTATACTTAGCTTTGTATTCCCTCCACAACTGAGCCAAAGGCTTCCCTATCAATTCTTGAAAATAATCTTCTTTGAACACATCCTTCATCTTATTATTCAAAGTTGGAGTAAACCCTGGTTTCAAGCTATCACAATACTCCAAAAACCTCGTGGTTACGCCATAACCCTCATCCCACTTCGATCCCTCGCCCGGTTTAGTGTAACCTTCCGGATTGTAAACTTTCGACTTCACCATAACATAATCAGCTATTCCCTCAGTTAGGCCACCCGGCGCCGTCCCTTTTCCATTAAACTGGTAAATATGAGTGGCTTCATGGTAGACAACAGATTTGAAGAAGAATTTGGCTTGTTCTTGACCAGCTGGGAGGTCTCTTATGGCGATATCATTGTAGTAGATATTGTCTTCCCCTATCTCCGCCATGGCCCCATCCGTTAACGTCTTCACAATAAAGCCGACATTAGGAACGTATTTTCTCGATGCATCGGTTGGCTGGTTAAAGGTTTTCCATATGAATGGAATGATTTCTTCAGTGAGGATCTTGACAGTGTATTCTTTCCCTAGTTCTTTATCGAAACGACGGCGCCCGGCTGGATCGGTGGCATTGTTTAGAACATTGATTTTAACTGGATAAGCAATGGATGGTGTTGAAGATAGGAGAAGACAAGAGATGATGATGAAAATGAGGATGAAATTTGAAGACATTTTGATTTGTGTGTGATGAAGTAAGAGAGTTTGGGAATTAGGGTTTTGTTTTATAGGAGTGGGAATTGGCTGCAAATTGTTTGCCAAATTTAAACATATTGAATGCATTTGATTGTGGAAAATCTAGATTTGAGTTGTTTTAAATCTATTTAGAAAATATTGGAGGATTCGATTAATTGCTTTGAACATGAAACCAGCCTATTTAGAAAATGGAAAATTTTGGTTTATCTAAACCTATTTAAAATTTGATTATATATTGAATGAATATAATTCATTTATTGATTGTATTCAAATTTATAGATTTCTTGTATATATTAAAGGTTATCTTCATAGCCTTATTTACCAAATAATATTATGCTTATAACATGAATATTATTTAACACTTCATCCGTCCTACTCCACTGCAGTTTCTATCCATCCCACATACCATGTCACTTTTTTTTTTTTTTTTTTTTATGTCTACAGTGACCCTGATATCCAATGTGGGACATAAGAGTATATAGAAAATAGTAAATAAGATCTTATTAATATTATTATTGCATTATTAATTATGAATATGAACCACGGAATATTATGTTCATTATTTATTTTATATTTTTTGAAATAATCGATTAAGATTATGCGTTGAATGCTATGTATATATACGTACACAAATGTCGTAATATATTAAATAATAAAAAAGATTTGGGAAAATCATGAGTAAACAAACTCTATATAATTGTGTATTATTATGTATTATATACATAAACTCTATCTAGCTATTATTGAAGTTAGTCTTCGGCTAATATCTATCGTCAACCAATTAAATTCTATTGATAAACTGACTAAAAGTTCTAAATAATGGTTTTGTTCCTTCAATCAAACTTTTTTTCTCGACAATTTTCATTATATATGTAATAGCTATATTCCTTAGTCCATTTTCTACTGTTCTAATTGATAAATATATATATATATATATATTTTTAAGCAATTAATTTTTTATTATGAGTTGATAATTTATCTTGTGTGTAGAAAAATAAAGAGTAAATAAATGAATGATAAAGAGTAAATTTTATGTATATAAAAAAAGTGATGAAAATAATTATTCTACGTCCTAAATAAAAAAAAAAGTAAAATATTAGTTTGTGAACTGATAGAGTATTCTTTTACAAAAATCAATAATTCAATACAAAAGAGTATTATTTTTTTATATTACTAAAATAATTTAATTCTTTACACACAAAAAAAAATATATATTCCAAATTAAAATGCTAAGCAAACAAACTTAATAATAATAATAATAATAATAATAATAATAGTATCATCACTGTACCCTTATATAAATCATACTATTTTTTTTTCTAAAATGAATATTCATTATAACGTATATACGAATAAATAGGATAATATATAATAACATTTAAATTATAAAATATTAATTTTCTTACGTATTTCAAATGCCGATAATGTCAGATGCCCAGAATGCCTATGCGCAAAATTTGCATATGCATATGCGAAATTGGAACGGTATGATTCAAATTCGAGATCTAGAGTTCAAGTTAAAAGCTCAAACTATTATCTGCAAACGAAAATTTTCAACAAATTTTAAATTAGAAAGTTATTGGCTTCAAGAAAACTATAAAATAAATAGTAAAATTCAAAATACTTTTTTATTTTGATTTTGTAATTTGAAGGTAAATCTTTTAAGTTCAGACAGAAAAGTATAGTAACGAGAAAACAAAATTTAAAGAAAATTCTAAAATAATAATAATAATAATAATAATTGGAATTATAAATGCATAGTTTGAAAATGCCTAGTTATTTGAACAAATGGTCATAAGATAAATATAGAGCATTTGATAGGAAGTGTGGTCGGATCTTGGCAAAATGGTCCCTAACGTCGAAATTGTTGAGACTAGGGGTGGGCACGGTTCGGATATTTGCAAATATGTAGGTATTTGATATCCGAATCGAACCGAATAAATATTCGAAACCGCGAACCGAAACTGAACCGAAAATTTCGGTTAACTGAATCTTCGGTTAACCGAAAATATTTGTACTATTTGCAAATATCCGAACCGAACCGAATTCAAACAAATATTGACAAATAAATCTACTTTTGGAATTGAAACACTCATAAACAACAACACAATATCAGTTCAATTAAAAACAAATTAACATGAAACATAAAGTATATTTAAAAGTCAAATTACAATATCCACGAAAATAAATCTGCGTGTGCATCTTTTCACCGTCGAATTCCTGAAAAATAAGATAATAAAATAATTCTTTTTAGAAAAAATCAATAATAATGCACTGCAATTAATTGTTAAAATAATAATAAAACCTGCACAATTATATTTATATTTTGGAAAAAAATTTTGAAAAAAAAAACGGTCCACTAAAAAAACAATAAAAAACTCTGCACAATGTAAATAAAATGGAAAAGATTTTATAATCTTGAATCGACTATTTGTAGTTGTTACCCGAAAGATTTTGTAGTTGTATTGTGCGCGAAGAGTTGAAAACGATTGTCTGGATAGTTGCACACAAACGGCAGAAGAGGGGGTGAAGAGATGGAATAAAAAATCGCAGAAACAAGATGAAGCCGCCGCTGATTGGCTGAAAAATCGCAAGATGGTGAACAGGTGAAGTACCGCGGATGTCCAGGAGGTAGACGAAGAAATTAGGGTTGTGAAATCGAGTTTGAGATTTGGGAGATGGGGTTTGGCGGTTTGCACTGGGTTTGAACCGGTCTGCACTGGGGGACTGGCTGTAATGTATATTATTAATGATAATTTATATAAATAAATTATAAATATATAATATAACATAATTAATTTATTATAAAATTATCCGGTTCGGTTAACCGAACCGAAAAAAAGATTAGAAACCGAAACCGAACCGAACCGAACAAATACCAAATATGCAGTATTTGTATTCGAACTGAATTTGCTCGGTTAACCGAAAATTCGGTTCGATTCAGTTCGGTTCGACGGTTCTGCGGTTCGGTTCGGATATTTTGCCCACCCCTAGTTGAGACTGTACGTTGAAAATTGTGTGGATGACATGTGGACAATGATTAAAGATTATTTCTATCAATTTTTTTTTTATTTATAGGATTAATCAAATACAAAGTTTAGTTATAATTTTAAAATGATAAAAGAGTATGTACGGGATTAAAAAATAATTTTTATTTTTATTATTATTTTGAAATATTCAAATTATTATTTATAAATCACGCAGCACTTAAGTCGACAGAATATGGATGTTTTACGATCATTCATTTACCGACCACGCGCCTATAAATATGTGTGTGCTTTAGGCAATGAAAATGCAATTCACAATATTTTTCTTGCCCCCTTGCATTAATTGTCCCCTTCCTCTCTGCATTAATTGTTTGCTTTCAAATAAATTCAATATAATACAATTACTACTCTTACACATATATTTATATACATATAAACATACATCCATCTGTACACACAAACATATAATATATATACTTACCTCCATTGTAATATATTATTATTTATTAAATAACATTATTCAAATTGTTGGATTTGTGGGATTTGAAATTTTAAATGATTGAAATAAGCTTAGATTCATGCATTGCCAAATGAATTTCCATTTTCAATAGTTTGATCAAAGAGCTCGTTGAATAGATTATTTTTTTACTGATCTTTTTTTCGAAATTGAATATAGAAATTTAAAGAAATCCAATTGTTGAAAATGAATATAAAAAAATTAAGAAGATATTATTGAAAATTACATAGATAAACATGATATTTTGAAATAAATTTATATTATACTTGTATAGATAAATCATTAACAAATTTAAAATGTCCAAATTTCAAATTTTGGATAATAATTAATTAATTAATTTTATTATTATTATTATTGGAGGCAACTAGTTCTTATAATATCGAAGTAATAATTAATTTTATTATTATTGTTGGATGAATTTAAATCAATTTAGTTGGATGAATTTAAATTTGAAGATAAATTTTAAATAAATATATCTTAATTACTTTATATTGAAATATATATATTTAGATATCGGTAATTTTCTGATCATACTCAAACAATAATATTCAAAGAAAAAATGCACTTAAGATCAAATATTTCGATTAGAATTTTATTTTTTTATGGTACATAAAAACATAAATTGAGACTGAATAGGTAAATAGATAGCAATTGAGTTATATGCGGGGACTGTTAAATCAATATTTAAATATTTTTAATTCAAATATTTTCAATTAAATAATTTTTTTTTAAAAAAAATAAACAATTAAAATAATTATCTTTAATATTATATTAAAAATTAATTTTATAATTCAATAATCCAACAAATATTTAAATTATTATTATTATTTAGAAAGAAGTAGACATAAAAGATTATATGACGATTTGAGCCCAAGGATAATAGTCCAATAGAATGAATGTGAACCGTATAAAAAGTAGGAGTGGCAGTTTACCGGCCTTCGTCCCTCCGAGCTTCATCAGTCCATCGGGGTAGGTGCCCGGAGGAGATCTCGTCTTCCCTTCTTGGCGCCATCTTATGGAACTTCCCGCAGTTTCGACCGCTGTGACGCTACTGCTGGTTATACTTCATCTCCTCGGCGGAAATTCGGCGGAAGTCGCGGAATCGGACCTCCTGGACAGGTCAACTGCAGCCGGTCTTTGCGTTAACGTCATCGAGCCTCATGGATTCCCTTGCGCCGAACACACTGTAATTTTTCTCTGACGATGTTTTTTGCTTGCTTCAAAGTCAATGTTTGGATTGCAAGTAGATGTAAAGTCAATCGTTTATGACCTTTGCTAAACCTTTAATTGTGTTTGGATTCCTATAATTTGGGAGAATCTGTTAGTTTACGCATACGTTATGTATGCACTCGCAATTCGGTCTCTCTCTCCGGTCAGCAAATGATTGCTCTGTTTGTGGATATTATCTGTGCTGCTGCTGCTGCTGCTGTGCTATGTTTAATGTGTCTGTCGCGTATGTTTCTATCTAGACTCAAACCGAAGATGGATACGTGTTGGGACTTCAACGGGTTTCATCTCCTTCAGTAATTGTCAGGCAAAGGGGCTCGCCGATTTTGTTGGTTCATGGACTTTTCATGGTAATTGTTTCTGTGAATTATTTTGTTTGTTAAATTGGTGACGAGGTGACAATATATGGAGATGATACATCACTTAGTGTTCTAATTACTTCGATTTTTGTTATTATTATCCCAAAAAAATCATTTTAATCATGAACTGGATGATAAATTTGTGGCAGTCTATGTCCAAATAGATAAATACTTTCCTTTCCAATAATCGGACAGTTCACTTGAAAATCAATTACACAGCACCATAACAAGTGGCTAGTAAGAATAGTTTTCTGAATACTGTAAAATTCATTTGGATTCTGTCATCAGTTATCTATTTATTTATGTTCTTTACTTCCTCTTACAATTACCGGGAAGTCGAGCATTAATGCAGTGTGTAATATGCCTCTTATATTAGCTATAATTGAATCATGCTTCTCTTCCTTCTAAATTACATCTATTGCTTAAAACAGGCAGGAGATGCTTGGTTTATGGATTCCCCAAATCAATCATTGGGCTTTGTCCTTGCAAACCGTGGTTTCGATGTTTGGGTTGGTAATGTGCGTGGAACATTTTGGAGTCATGGTCACGTGTCTCTGTCAGTGAAAGAAAAGGTGACTCTTTTTAATGGAAGATCTCAGTTATATTAAATGATAGTAGTAGTTAAAATTTTGTCAAGCTGATCATGGTTCTTAACAAAGTGCTTCTAAATTTTGTTGAAGCTTTGATAATCCTTGCTATTTGTATTCTTTTTTAGAAGTGCATCGTATTCGAAGCAATATTATTATTGCAACTGTTCAATATGAAAATACTTAACATTGAATTGGTTGAAATCAGTGGGAGGCTCATCACAGATACCTTTGCAGTAGTCTTCCATAATGGCAATTTAAATTGTCTTCTGTACATGTTTGCTGAAATCAACATGCCTTTAATTAGTAAGAAAAGTAACGACATATATTTGGGAAGTGATACGTTGCGAGTGCAAATTTTGGTTAAAACCAGATGCTTATCCATTTTCTCAGTAGGACTTTGACAACTTAATGTGCTGCTACCATACATGGATATAGTTCATTGTATGTCAATGTCAAAATCTCTACATAGACGTGAATTTTATACTTTTATATGTTTGGCCTTACAGTAATGATAAAAATCGAAAAAGATATCCTAAATTCTGTTTATTATGAGCATGTTGCTAAGTGGTCGCCATTATTTAGTTCCTTAATTCTTTGTTCAGGAATTCTGGGATTGGAGCTGGCAAGAGTTGGCTCTTTTTGATTTGGGAGAAATGATTCGGTACATATATTCAGTCACAAATTCCAAAGTCACTGTTGTTGGACATTCACAGGTCTTATTCAGTCCCACAAGACATCTAAAGTCACATGTGAGAGTGTATGGCTTATTTTTTCGACCTTTTATGCGTATTTCTCTTGTACATTTTCAGGGAACAATTATGTCTCTTGCTGCCTTTACCCAACCGGACATAGTAAACATGGTTGAAGCTGCTGCGCTCCTTTGCCCTATATCATATTTGGACCACATCACTGCCAAGCTTGTTCTTAGACTAGTCAAAATGCGTCTTGATGAGGTCTGCTTTCTGCCATCGAGCTAATTTTTGGTCGGAATACTATCTAATCATTTATTTCATTTCAGATTATTATGGCACTGGGAATTCATCAACTCAATTTCAAAAGGTCTTCGAGTAATTCATTCTTCTATTGATATCTGCCTTATGATCGAAAATGTTTTCTCTGCTTTCTGATCAAAATGTTCGGCATATTCAGTGAATTGGGCACAAACATCATGGATATGATGTGTGATGGACACATGGACTGTGATGACATGCTTAGTTCACTTACAGGTCCTGATTTCGCCTTTTTTTTTTCCCTTTGGAGTCTTCAATCGTCTACATTATGAAATACTTGGTAAACTTATACGAGTGTTACGTAATAATTAGTCTTCTTGCTGAACTGCTGCTGGCAAGATTCAAATTTTTGTTATTTGTAAAAGTTTAATAACCTCATCCTAGAGATTTTCATGCTAGGAACTCATCGATTCTCTAAATGAGCGGCAACTGTTACAATAATCTTCTATGATAATTTGTCAAAAGTGAGGTACAATATCGATCTAAGTTCATGGTAAGCTCCATGAATGCATGGACATGTTCTTGTTCTACAGTGCATTAGTTGAACCATTATCAAAGACATCTAATTGTTATCTATCCTCGTTTCTTTTGTGCCTTAAATATCTCGTCGGTCACGTAAGAAACATCTAATATGCAGGGAAGAATTGCTGCTTTAACAGCTCGAGAATCGACCACTACCTCGAATTCGAGCCTCATCCAACTTCCTCCAAGAACATACACCATCTCTTCGAGAGTAAGCTGCTGCTTCTGCTCTTCTCTAAAATGAATTGCAAATTATCATCACTATCTCATATCTTCCCACTTTTTGGCATTGGCCAGTGATCCGGAAAGGCAGTTTCTCCATGTACGACTACGGAGTATTGAAAAATCTGTTGAAGTACGGGAGATTAAAGGCGCCTGCATTCGACCTCGGCTCCATCCCGAGTTCACTGCCGATATGGATGGGGTATGGAGGGACGGATGCGCTTGCAGATGTGATTGATGTGCAGCATACAGTGAAGGAATTGAATTGCAAGACCAGGTTGTTATATCTGGAAAACTATGGGCATATAGACTTCCTTTTGAGTGTATCTTCCAAGGAAGATGTCTACGACAGCATGCTTTCCTTCTTCGCCTCCCTGGGATTGTCTACCACCCTCCTTTGACTGGGCTCACTGCCTATTTCTTATATCTATCTTTGTGTATATATATTATATGTATATGTGTGTGTGCATAAAATGTGTTGTATATATGAATTTTCTTGTGCTGTTAGATATTATTGTTATGATTATTAGGCTAAATTACAAAAACTTCACTTGTGATTTGATGAACTTACTCCAAATGCTCCGTACTTTTAAAATTGCGTCAAATTCTCTTATGTTTTCATAAACTCTACGTTTAATTTCTCGACGGTCATTATTTAACTGTATCTCATCTAAATTTGTACAAACTGCCAATAAATTTTAGAATCTCAATTCTAAATCCTACCATTACAAATGTATTTATTTTTCTTAATTCGAAGGATTAAAGGCAGACTTTACGAAACGACGGGGAGTTTGACAAGTAGATGGATTTGGCCGCAATTTATAAAATCACGGATAGATTTTGTGTAATTTAGTTTTATTATTATTATTATGAAATAAAAATCAAGGTAAGTTACAAGACCTCGTAACGTCTCCTCATGGAGAATCTTTTAACTCATAATTTTTTCTATATTCTATTTTATATAATTTTTTAAATTTACAAATAACATCTAATATTTTATTATTTTTACAAAGTTTGTAATACTTTCTCAGGATATTTTGTTCGTTTTACTATAGACATTAAAATTTGGGAGGGGTATAATTAGTAAATAATTTAAAATGTATTACTAAAAATTAATTATAGTATAACAAAAATAATTATAGATTAAAATTAAGATAAGTGATTAATATAATTAAAATTAAAAAATTATAAATTAATTTTTTTAAAATAAGATTAATGATGGAAATGAAAAAGTAGACATAAAACGTGGGACGGAAGGAGTAATATTTTTTATTAATATTTTAAATATTGTAATAATTTAAATTAATATAAATAATTTATAATTATTTTATCATAATTAATTAACTATAAATTTTAATAAACACTAAATAAATAGATGAATTAATATAAATATTAATTGCAAAATTATAATATAAAGATATATATATAAATAAATAAATTTATAAATAATAAAAAAATTAATAAAATAAAATAGAAGAAAATACAATTTTAAAATAAATTTAAATTAAGATATAAAAATATAAAAATATAAAAATAAATAAAATAGACAGAATATAAATATAATTTATAATTACAAATAAAATAAAAAAAATTAAAAATAACACCCGCATATAAAAAAAATGTGGAGAGAATGAAATCTCCATATTTGCAATGTGTATTGTAGCAAAAAAAAATTTTAACTACCATGATACTTTACCCAATATTACAAATAATATTATTAATAAGTAAATAATTTTAAAGACAAAATTGTCTTTTAATATTCTTTTATAGTACTATTACATGTATAATATTACTCCCTCCCAAATATTTTAGGTTTATTAACGTAGATACGAGAATTTAGGTAAAATATAACTAGCAGGTAATTAGAAAGTGTATTAGTAAAAATAATTATTACTTAGTAAAAATAATTTTAAATTAAGATTAAAATAAATAAATAGTTTCATTAAAATTAAAAAATATATATAAAATATAAAATTTAAAATATGATTAAAGTGCATAATTATATTTCCAAAAATAGAAAGGACAAGTTATGTGGGACGTACAAAAATAAAAAATAGGAACCAATTATGTGAGACGGAGGGAACAATATACTAAAATTCACATGCAGAAAAATAATTGTCAAAAAGAGTATTTTATATTGAATTATTAATTTATTTTTAGTAAATTTATTATATATTATACTTTATTCGTTCAAATACAATAGTTTTGTTTACTATTTTTATCTGTCCTAAAATAATAGTCTAATTTCCATAAATAATCATATCACTAAAAAAACTACATTTACTTTTTCATTATTATTACAAAATTGCTACTACTTTTATTTTACATTAATACACTAGGATAAAAAAGTCTTTTAACCGTACTTTTTACTCACTATCAATATAATATCAATATTCCTTAAATTTCGTATAAAACTCAACTCAAACTATAGTTTTGGGATGAAGAAGTATATAATTATATGTATATTTTTTAAAAAATATATACATATTCATAAAAAAAAAAAAAAATGTGTCAATAAATAATACTCCCTTCGTCCCAGATACCGTGTCTGTAGACACGGTATTTTAGAAAGGGTGTAATTAGTAGATAATTAAGAATATATTAGTAAAAATAATTATCTTATAATATAAATAATTATAAATTAAGATTAAGATAACTAATTAGTTTAACTAAAATTAAAAAAAATAAAATTAAAAAATTTTAAATGAAATTAAAGTGTGTAATCATTTTCCAAAAAGAAAAAGTGAAATGGTACGTGAGACAGATAGAAACGACAACGTGGATATGGTATCTGGGACGGATGGAATAATAAGTAATTGAATGAACATTAGAACAACCTTTAAATACATAAATTTGTCAAAGTAAATTAATAAAAAATAATATTAAGTACAGATATGTTTGTTGAGTAGGTGAGAACTGATGACTAAAGCAACCTCTGGGTCATAAAAGTTGGTCACAAACTATACTTAAAACACACACACATATGTCACATCGGCGACATCATGACGTTGGCATTTCACCTAACCTCGAATGTGCCATTAAAAAGGATAAGAGTATCCTAATTTTTAAAATAAATTTGCAGTATCCATTTACTATAATCACGAAAATTTAAAAGAAATATATTAAATAATTAAAAGTATAGTAATAAAGATAATTATTATATAATAAAAATAATTTTAAATTAATATTAAAATAACTAATTAATTTAATTAAAATTAAAAAAAATTATAAATTAAAAAACTTAAAATAAAATTAAAATAAATAATTAGTTTAAAAAAAATGACGGAACAAGTGGAAGACAAAAATAAAAAAATATATATATATACGATAAGTGGGACGGGGGAGTAATATATATTTAATTTATACTTTATTAAATAATCTACTTATTCTTTTATATTGTATAAAATATAATGTACTAAATTCTGTTCAATTTCAAATTTTTTTTAAATACAGTCGTGATCCCTAACAACTACTGTCATTTAATTATTCTCAGGTAATTGGAAAACTAGTTAACCTAATAATGTACTCCTTTATATTTGTTATACTTGACATATTTATTCTATCTAAGATATTCATAAATAATACATATATTTCTATTTAATAATAAACATATATTTTTATTTAATAAATATAGATCTCATGTTAGGTTTTCGGCCATGAACTAGGCCAATTGGATCAAAATACAAAACGACACTTAAATACTTAAAATTAAAGATCTCTTTTACTAAAAATCACTCATATTTACCCTCAATTTTTCCCATGGTGTCTACTTCTCCTTCGAGTAGCTTTAATTAAGGTTGAAAGTTATGGTGACGATGATTTAATATTTTCGGAGTATGCTCACTTGATTGATAAGATAGAACAACATATAGGTAGTTGTGATGAAGTCGGAGAGATTAGTTCAACATTATATGGTGAAAAAAATGTTCCAAACTTGACTATAGATTATTCTAAGATCTTTTATTCGGACATGAATATTGGAGAGTTTTGAAGATTATCGGAAATATCATAGCAGAGAGAAGAGGGTAAAGAGAATTTTTTTATGTGGCAAAGAAAAATGATAAACTATCGTATAGCGTATTCTTCAAGTCAATCTAAAAAATAACTAACTAGCTATACAAGAAGAATCTATAAGGAGTATTGCGGTGAACTGGCAGAAAGTATAGTGCGTGTGTCGTGCTGTCATCTTTAACACGTGTCACTGAATTCACATAATCCTTCACCTCTCCTCAAGATGAGAATGCCACAGACTCATCTTGGACAGTATTGAAGTGAAGTCAGCAGCTGGAAGACTTCTGGTAAAAATGTCAGCGATTTGATTTTTAGAGAACACATGCTGAGGTAGAATAAAGCCAAGCTTGTATTGATCTCGAACTACATGGTAGTCAACCTCGATATGTTTGTTCATTCATGGAACACCGGATTTTTTGTGATATGGATCGCAGCGTGATTGTCGCAGTAAAAAGGGATAGGAAGTTGTAATGAAACATGCAAGTCTTTTAAGACATAAGAGATCCATTGAAGCTCACGCACTGTGTCTGCCATGGCTCTATACTCAGCCTCAGCTGAGCTACAAGAGATGGTGGATTGCTTTTTGGCTTTTCGGGATATTAATCGACTACCAAGAAATATTCCATATTCAGTAGTGGAGTGCCTGGTAGTTTTGCAATAATTATAGTCGGTATCACTATAGGAAGTCAAGCTAAGGTTGTCATTGCTGGAGTAAAATAATCCAATGGAAGGATGACCAGCTAAGTACTTTAGGATATGAAGCATTGCTTGCCAATGTGATTCATGAGGCTCATGAACAAATTGACTAAGTTGATGAACACAATAAGTGATGTCGGGGCGACTGAAATTGAGATATAGTAGACGACCAATGATCCGTCTATATTGAGTAGCATCATGAAATAGGGGAGTAGTGTCCGTGTCTAATAATTCAAAGGCAAAATTGTCCATAACTTCTTTGTAATTTTGAAACTCAGCGTAAATTCCCCCTCTACTTTAAAAATTGCATGACGTCCCCTTATACTTTAAAAGATGTTGCATGAAACCACTTTGTGGTTTCGAAACTCAGCATAAATCTCCATTTTACTTTAAAAAATTGCATAACGCTCACTTATACTTTCAAAAATATTGCATAAAACCCCCCTGCCATGCAAAACATATAGATAGGAAATCATCTTCTTATCACACAAGGAAAGTTTCATGGTGGTGGGGTTTCATGCAACGTTTTTTAAAGTATAAGGGGGTACCATGCAATTTTTAAAGTATAGAGAGATTTTACGCTGAATTTCAAAACCACATGGGAGTAATAAGCAATTTTACCTAATTCAAATTGCAACCCCGCAGGTAATGGTGTAGACATTGGCTTGTTGTCCAGAAGTTGAGCATTTTTTAACAGGTCTATGACATACTTGGACTGATGAATGTATAAACCTTCAGAAGAGCGAGCCAGCTCAATTCCCAAAAAATACATAGCTAGACCAAGATCTTTAATTGTGAAAGTATGATCCAAGAATTGTTTCACTTCTTCAATCCGAGTACTGTCATTTACAGTCAAGAGTACGTCATCAACATACACAAGTAGTACCAATATATGTAATTATCACCATGTAAAAAAAATAAGCAATGATCATTATAAGATTGCTTGAAACCAAATTGTTGTAGATTTGAAGCAAACTCCAAGTTCCATTGCCGTGAAGCTTGCTTTAACCCATAAAGGAATTTCTACAGTTTACACACTTTCAAAGAATTAGAGTCCAAATATCCTAGAGGAGGAGTCATGTAAATTTATGCATCAAGGCTTCCGTGTAAGAAGGCATTATTCACATCGAGCTGGTGAATAGGCCATTTTCTAGAAGAAGCTATAGCCAAAAGAATTCTCACAGTGACTGCCTTGGCAACTGGAAAAAAAAATTCAGAGAAATCCTCACCTTCAACTTGTGTATAACCCTTTGCAACTAAACAAGCTTTATATCGATCGATAGATCCATCCGGTTTGCATTTTATTCGATATACCAACTTGTAGCCAATTGGTTTGTTTCCATCAGGAAGATCACATGCAAATCATGTCTGATTTTTTTCAAGAGCCTGTAACTCAGACTGCATGGCCTCTTGTCACTTCAAATTGGTACATGCTTGATTGTTATTACTTGGTTCCTGAAATGTGGAAAGTTTGGTAGAAAAAGACTTGTAATTATCAAAGAATTCGAAGTCATTTTCAAACACTGTAAGTCCTCCAAATGAGGAATCATGATCCTGCAACTATCTTGGTTTTCTTCTGGATCTAGTACTTCATCTTGGCACAAAATCATGTGTTGAATTCTGAGGATCTTGTACTGCTTCTTCTTCTTCTCCTATACAATGAATTTCACTTGATAAGTAAGAAGGGTCTTGTTGGTCTGGACAGACATCATCATCACTTGATGAATTTCCTGAGTCGCTATGATTCTGAAAATTGTAAAAATCTTCTTGATCTCGTATTGTCACTTGTGGAATAATAGCAGAAGATTTTATCTTATCTTTATAAGAAAAGACTCGTTCATTGAACTTGACATCTCTGGAAACAAGAGTTATGTGTAGAGAAAGACAGTACACGTTATATCCCTTTTGTCCCATCGTATACCTCACACAGACATCAGGTATTGCTCTAGTGTCAAACTTGTCTTTGTGAGGGTCTGTATTGACTGCAAAGACCTGACACCTAAAGACTTTGAGAATCCTTAAATCAGGTTTCCTCTTGTAGAGCATTTCAAATGGACTTTTCCAATGAAGCACTGGTGTTGGCAATCTGTTGATGATGAATGCAGATGTAAGCACTGCATCCCCCCAAAATGTCTTGGGCAAGTTGGACTGTCGTAGCAAAGATCTTGCAACTTGTATAAGATGTTTGTGCTTCCTTTCAACCACTTCATTTTGCTGTAGAGTATATGGGCAACTTCTCTGATATACAATCCTCAATTTAGATAGAGAATTTTGCAATGTACTATTCATAAATTCACTACCATTATCAGATCGAATAACCTTGACATGAGTTAAAAATTGAGTGTTCACCACTCTGAAATAATGATCAATCAAACTTGCAAGTTCTGTTTTATGCTTAAACAGAAATAACTAGGTACATCTGGTGAAATCGTCAACAATGGTCAAAAAATAATGATGACCTGCATGAGTGTCTTGTTTATAAGGCCCCCATACATCCATATGCATCAAATCAAAACTCTGAACACTTTGAATATTGTTGTTTGAAAAACTCATTCTACATTGCTTTGCTTGAGGACAGATATCACATATAGAAGAAAGTGTCACTTTATTGCAATCTGAAATATGACTCAAAACAACATCTGAAGGATGCCCCAATCTGTGATGAAATACATTAGCATTTATTGTTATGATGGCGCTACAGTTCCAACCTTTTTGTTGTGTCTTGTTAGGATTTCTGACATGCAACATATAACTACCAAACATATCTTGTGATCTTGTAATAGCTTTAGAGGTGAAAAAAGTTGAATTTAGTATGTATAGTCTCTTAATCACCTTACCGGCTGCAACAATCTTGTCACTCTTAAGGTCCTGTAAAAGGCAAAAATTAGCAAAGAACTTGAAAATCAATGTATTAACTGTTGTCAATTTCCTTACTGACAGCATATTACATCTGAAGTTTGGTACCAAAAGACATGATGTTAAGGTGACTTGCTGAGACAATACCACATCACCAGTATGAAAGACTGAGTTAACAGAGCCATCCGGTAACCATACCGGTGTGTATGAACTCACAGATTTGCAATTGGTCATCAGACACTTATTTGTGCACATATGATCAGTTGCACCATTGTCACATACCCAAGCTTTACAATCTATACTCTTAGAGCTTAATGAATTCAATAAAGGAACAATAGAACTACCTGAAAAGGCATCATGATAGGCCATGTTCACCATACTTCCATTAGAGCTACTTGCAGGTGTTTTTTGTTTTATATACTTGGCAATTTCTCTTTGCACACCTTCAGATATAACTGATTGTTGATTTTCATCATAATGATCCATAGGTGTATCAACTGGATTACTATACGCTCCATCAGACGTCTCAACAACATTAGCTCGAGCAACCGCTTATTTTCTCTTAATATAATCAGGCCACCAATCTGGAAGTCCTTTCAATTCAAAACAATTCTCCTTAACATGCCTAGATTTCCACAATGTGTACAGACTAAGTTGCTTTTGTCTTGCTTCTGGTATTGAGTATTTTTAAATCCAGATCCTCTCTTCCGAGTAGGGCCTTTGTATACATGTCCATTATTACTCACTTGAATTTCTCATAATCATCGTTGCATGATCAACAACAGGTACAACCATATTTTTAATGACCTGTTTATGACTTTCAACCTTTAAAATCATATTTTAAAACTTGTTCAGAGATGGAAACGATTCCATAAAAAGTATTTAACTTCTCTCGGTCTCATATGTTTCATTTAACCCCATTAAGAAGGACATCCCCTTATCTTCATTATTTTTAGTGCTCAGCATATCACCAACTATACCAACAACTATAGGAAGAATCTATAAGGAGTATTGTGGTGAGCTGGCAAAAAGTATAGTGCGTGTGTCGTGCTGTCATCTTTAACACGTGTCACTAAATTCACATAATCCTTCACCCCTCCTCAAGATGAGAATGCCACAGACTCATCTCGGACAATATTGAAGTGAAGTCAGCAACCGGAAGACTTTTGGTAAAAATGTCAGCGATTTGATTTTTAGAGAACACATGCTAAGGTAGAATAAAGCCAAGCTTGTATTGATTTCGAACTACATGGCAGTCGACCTCGATATGTTTTGTTCGTGCATGGAACACCGGATTTTTTGTGATATGGATCGCAGTGTGATTGTCGCAATAATAGGGGATAGGAGGTTGTAATAAAACCTGAAAGTCTTTTAAGACATAAGAGATCCATGAAGCTCACGGACTGTACATGTCATGGCTCTATACTCAGCCTCAGCTAAACTACAAGAGATGGTGGATTATTTTTTTAAACATGGAGACCAACCAGACAATTTAAAATAATTTTTTCTACTTTAAATTTTAAATATTATAATTCGATATATGTTAAAATAATAGTAAAATATAAATTTTAAATTCATAATAATTCATTATTATGTCTTTAATGGGCTTAGTCTTATCGGCAAATGTTTTAAATTTGTATTTTATGGATATAGAAAATTAAAGCTCATTTAAGTTTAAACTCAATCAAGTTAGGCCAACTCATAGACTAAAGTTTATTTTACTAATTAAATTATATCAAATATAAAATGTTTTTTAAAACTTTATGGTCTCCTCGTGTTTTAAAAATTATCAGACATAATCCCTAAATAATTGCTGCGAGACTCCTTCGTTTTTTCAGAAATATTGTACATAAATTCTTTAAAATAATTTGTGCAATTTTTTTTTTTTAAAACACGAGGGAATGTCACTTGAAAATAAATTTTTATGTGAAATATAGATAATTGTATAAATATTTTAAAATAATATAGTATATTAATTTTTTAGAAAAATATGTTAGAATTTTTTTTCAAAACAAACAAATCCTTGAAATACCAATGGATTATGAATACTTTTATCTAATATTTTATCAAAATTATATATATTTGATTCCATATTTTTTAAAAATGGCATAGTTTCAAATTTAAAAAAATATTGTATAAATAGAAATATTTTAAAAATTAGGGAGCAAACTTTTTAATATATGAATATGAAATCCATGTTCAAATAGCAAAATAGGTATATTTATTAATTCCCATCATATTGCATACCTAACAAATTAACATTATACTTTATATAACAAATACAAATAAAGAAAATGCAAAAATAAAAATAAAAATTGGCCACCAACCCCGGGGTGGGTCCCACCAAATGGCTATCTGCTGGGTATTCACTGCACAGCACACACCTTTACGCTGCACGCCTCCCTTACCTTCTATTTTCGCTCTCCTCTCTCTCTCTCCTTGCCTTCGTTTATATATATACATACAGAGGAAAGAGGAAGAGGAAGAGGCGGGAGAGAGAGAGAGAAGTATTTGCATTTGCAGCTTCACTAATATTGATTTGTGGATCTTCTCCTGCCTGAATACTGTGGAGAATTTACGAGTTCCATTTGAATAGGAAGGAGGAGGTAGCGATCATCGATGGGGAGTGTGGAGACGGCGAGGAAGATCGTCGGTTGGGCTGCAAGAGATCCTTCTGGAGTACTCTCACCCTACACTTACACTCTCAGGTATTTCTCTCTCTCTCGTTTTAATGAATTAGTTTATGGTTTTTGTATGTATGGTGTGGTTGATTGAACATATATTAATTGTTAATCTGTACTTGGATATGGTGTTAGATTGATGGATTGATTAGATTAAGTTAGAGAGATTGATTAGATTGGAATGGGAATTGAAATGCAGAGAAACAGGGGATGAAGATGTATACATAAAAGTGATATGCTGCGGGATTTGCCATACCGATATTCACCAGACCAAAAACGATCTCGGCATGTCGAATTACCCCATGGTTCCTGGGTCAGTACCTCTCTCTCTTTCTCTGATTCTCTGTAAACACCGAATTGAGGAGGAAGAACAACCAACTGTATGCTATGTGCTTGTAGATCACTAATTAATCAGTCATTTCCTTTCCTGAACTCCATGACTGGTGTAGATCTGAGTGCTCCATGGATGATGGATCCTCAAATCCGCCATGGTTTTTTCTTCGAATTACAGTCGTCTGTCTCTCTTAACAATTAACTATAAGATGAAATATAGTTAGTAACTGTGAAATTATCATCGATCATGGTTTTAATCAATTGATTTGATTGCAAGTTAGCTATGGATTGCAGGCATGAAGTGGTGGGGGAGGTGGTGGAGGTAGGGCCTGCCGTCGCCAAGTTCAAGGCCGGCGACGTCGTCGGAGTCGGAGTAATCGTAGGGTGCTGCGGGAGCTGCCGCCCTTGCAACGCCAATATCGAGCAATACTGCAACAAGAAGATTTGGTCCTATAATGACGTCTACACCGATGGCACACCAACACAGGGCGGATTCGCCTCCGCCATGGTTGTTCATCAGAAGTAAGTGAGCTAGAACAACCGCACTATCTATTTATTTATTTATTTTTAATCCTTCACCATTGTTTATACATTTATTGCTTAAAAATTCTAACGGTGCGTATGTTTGGGTTAACAGTAGCTTTAAAAGAAAATTAATAAATAATAATATATTTAATATTTTTAGATTAAGAGCAAACACAATTTTTCAAAAGTAATTGTCTTTTATAATTTCGGTTAAAATAATCATTGGATATGAGAAAAAAAGGTACTGTTTTTGCTATCCACTAAGAATGCATATTTTGGTCATTAAGAGTGTCTATGATCAATGGACAGGTTTTTTTAGTAAATAGAAAATTAAATACAATATTTTGTTATTTTTTAAATACTTTGTGGATAATATAGGGTGTGTTTTTTTAGGGTAGTTCGAAGAAATTTATATTTGAATTTGATTTTTATTTGAATTTTGGTATGAATTTGAATTATTTTTTTTTCTTTTGTTTTTGGATTTGGTCGGAGTTTGGGGACTTTTGATGTCTGTTGATTTAATGAATAATGAATAAAATAATATAAATGTATATTAAATTTAATTAATAAATTTTATATTATATAATTTAATTATAAATTTATATTATAATCAATATATATATATTTAATTTTTTATTTATTTATATTACAGAAAATTTTATTCTCGAGATATATATTGTATATATATTTTTTCCCCTGTAATTATAATAAATATTAAATTAAATATATCTTTTTGTTTTTTTTTTTAATAATTTAAAAAATAATACTATTATTTTATTGATTAGTATAAGTATGTAAAATAATTTTAATATTTATATTTTTAAAAGTACAAATGAATGAATACTTTTTGTATAAGTCATGAATATTTTCATATTTAAGTATAATTACTTTTAAAATATAATAGTAATTTTTTTTATGTATAAAATATATATTATATATTATATTTTTATATAAATATTTGATATAATATTTTGTACATAAATTATATTACTGATATAATATGTTAAGTAAAAATTAGATTATTAATTTAACATTTTAAATGAAATAAAAGTCAAATGTCATATATTTTGGAGACAGAAACTTATAATGTATAGTAAAAGGGAGTTCAAAACAAATATATGTTTAATATTGCCTCCCAAGGTGCATAATGTTTTGCTATGTGCATTGACGTTATTTACTTATTCTTCCCAATAGATAGGATAGGATTAATTATCTAATAATTATATATATATATATATATATATATATAAACGGTGGCGGTTATAGTATTTGTTTAATATAATTAGTACTGTATTAATAGCACAATAATATATACTCCCTCCGTGGCATGTAATATGGGTGTATTACCGTAGACACGGTAATTTTGATAAAGTATAATTAGTAAGTAATTAAGAAATATATTAGTAAAAATAATTATAGATTAAGAATAACATAAGTAAATAATTTAATTAAAATTAAGAAAATTTAAAATTTAAAATACGATTAAAATTAAAGTGCATAATTATATTTCTAAAAATAGAAATGACAAATTATGTGGGATAGACAAAATAGAAAATAAGGACAAATTATGTGGGACGGAGGAAGTATTTCACAATTGACAATAATATATATTACACAACTGTATATATGTGAGATAGAACAGATAGTACGTACTAATATTTTAGTACAGTACTGACAAATTTCTAATTAACATCTTAACCGAAGCAATATATAATGTTGTTACTTATCAAATCATATAATATCATATTCGTTAATATCTTAGGTTCGTCGTAAAAATCCCCGACGGCCTAGCCGTGGAGCAGGCGGCGCCGCTGCTATGCGCCGGCGTAACAGTGTACAGCCCGCTAAACCACTTCGGGCTGAAATCGAGCGGCCTAAGAGGCGCCATCTTGGGGCTAGGCGGGGTTGGCCACATGGGAGTCAAGATCGCCAAGGCAATGGGCCACCACGTGACCGTGATCAGCTCCTCCGATCGCAAGCGCGTGGAGGCCCTCGACCACCTCGGCGCCGACGAGTACCTCGTCAGCTCGGACGCCTCGAAAATGCAAGAATTCACCGACTCGCTCGACTACATAATCGACACGGTCCCGGTAGTCCACCCGCTGGAGCCGTACCTGTCGCTGCTGAAGGTCGACGGGAAGCTGATCCTGACGGGCGTGATCAACACCCCGTTGCAGTTCGTGTCACCCATGGTGATGCTCGGGCGGAAGAGCATTACGGGCAGCTTCATCGGGAGCATGAAGGAGACGGAAGAAATGCTCGAGTTTTGCCGCGAGAAGGGGCTGACGTCGACGATCGAGGTCGTGAAGATGGACTATGTCAACACGGCGCTGCACCGCCTGGAAAAGAATGACGTCCGCTACCGATTTGTTGTGGACGTCGCCGGCAGCAACCTCGACGGAAGGGTATAATAGTCATTTCATTTGTTGTTTGAATATAATCTATCTTATCTTTATCGTATCTTATCTTTTTATTTGAATGGATATTATCATTACGTGTTTTGTGTGCGGGCGGGTTTTTGTTGGTGGCTTTTGTTTCGACTTTGGGTGGATCAGTGTCTTAGTCTTCGAAGTCACTTTCTTACTTTTATGTAATAAACAAGCGTGAGTATTTCGACTCCTTAATAATGTTAAAATTTAATAGGTAATATCGATTAAATAATAAAATAGTTAATTAAACAAAGTCGATATTTGATATATCTTAAATATTTTGAACAATGTGTTTCTTTAGTTTTGAAGAACTTGCTTCATAAATATTCGGGCTCCACTAAAATTTGATTGAAATATATTTTCTATATTTTCAATCAAATTATAAAATAAAATATATTTGTATTTTTGTTAGAATCTATATTTTAAAATATAATTATTGGTATTGAAGAGATGACATATGTACTAAAATTAAAAATTCACTCAAAATTATCAATATTAATCTATGTCCTATTATCAACAACTTTACAGTCGGTATTTTAATTTTTTCACAAATATTACACATGTTTACACCTCCTATAGATGATATCATAAATAAAAGAGGTTGATTATCGGTATATACAATCTATACCCCTTACACTACAAACAATAATAACATGTCATATTTTGAAATTACTTTGATCCATTAACAAATATCTATTATTCAATACAAAAATTAACAAACAAGCATTTCTCATAGACACACAAACTTTGTTAAAATAACATTTATGCACACTCTACTAAGAAAGAAACAACATACAGACAAAATAATAATAATAACAATACTTAATAATATAGGGTGTGCAACTTTTCTTCTTCTTTTTTTAAAATAAAAACATAATTTAATAATTATAATTTAATAATATATATAATATATATATATCATTTTGTAAAGAATAAATTTTTTTATAATATAAATAAATAAATAATTATATATATATATGTAAGATATGATATAAATTTATAATTAAATCTTACTTTTATTATACATATTTATATTATTTTATTCATTATACATCAAATCAATACACATAAAAATTCCTCAAATCCCAACCAAATACAAACACAAAAGAAACAACAAAATTCAAACTCATCCCAAAATTCAAATAAAAACCAAATTCAAATTCAAATTCCCCCAAACCCCTCTAAAAAATAACACACTTAGAAACCAAATCAAAATTTCAATCCAATATATTCACGTCCACATAAAAAATTAACAATAATAAGACTCTCTTTCCGATCAAAGAATAACATATTTTAAAACCAAAGTTTCATCCATGTTTGATTTTAACCAAACTCTATTAACATTTATTCATTGGCCATTTTTTTAAATCCTAGAATTGTCATTGTGAAGGTAAGTTCGACGTCAAAAAAAAAAAAAAATAAATAATAAATCTCTCTTTTACTTGGAGGAAAAGGATTGATCGATTGACTATACACATATACAAAAGTGAGAATGATGAATGAGATGTAATTTTTTCCTGTTAGGATTCAAAAACACCACAAGGGTTTCGGCCTTTTCAACAATCGAAATCCATCATCCAACCAACAATTCTGAATTCACAAACACAAACACCCAATACCCAAGAGGCACAAAAAGCATATCATTACCCAAACACTAAATTTAAATTGCGACCTGCCAACCAGAGACTTCAATCTGTTGAAATATTTTAAATATTCAGTTTTAGATTTAGTAGATTTATATTTAGATTTGATCTTATTCATAGATTAGATTACTTAGATTTGAGTCTATCGAGTCTATTTTGTATTGTCTATATATAGGCTCTTTATTTTGACGATCAATAAGACAATCTCATTATTTTCCACCAAAATTTCTAATATGGTATCAGAGTTTATTTTCCTCATGCCGTAGATATAGCCTACTAACCCGTGTTTCTCTGGGTACATTCAACCTGGATTGTATTCGGAGGTCTAGTGATTTTGAGATCATGCCTTTGCAAGTTGTTTGCAAATCTGTCTCGTCTCCAATCTGTCATTTGTCCGTTGTTTGTATGTTGCTTGTGTGCAATCTGAAATCTTCGTTGCTTGTCTGTTGCCTGCGAGCAATCTGAAACGATCTTCCATATGTCTGTTGTCTGTCTGTTGTTGCGTGCGATCTGCCATTTGTCGTTGTCTGTCTGTTGCTGCGTGCGATTTGTCATTTGTCGTTGCCTGTCTGTTATCTGCGTGCGATCTGCCATCTTTTGTTGCTTATTTGTTGGCGAAAATCTGTCTCTAATTTGTCATCTGTCCGTTGTTTATCTGTTGTCTGCGTGAGATCTGATCTGTCCAATGTTTGCAATTTTTCTGTTTTTGGCTCCGGTGGTCATATGGTTTTCGACTCCGGTGGAGAGTCATCTCGTTTTCAAATCCGGTGGAGAGTCATCTCGTTTTCGGCTCCGGTGAAGCGTCATCTCATTTTTCGGCTCCAGTGGAGTCATCTCGTTTTTTGCTCCGGTGAAGTCATCTCATTTTCGGTTCCAGTGGAGCGTCATCTCATTTTTCGGCTCCGGTGGAGTCATCTCGTTTTCGGCTCAAGTGGAGTCATGTCGTTTTCGGCTCCGGTGGAGTCATGTCTTTTTAGGCTCCGGTGGAGTCATCTCGTTTTTTGCTCCGGTGGAATCATCGCGTTTTTTGCTCATGCGGAGAGTCATCTCGTTTTCAGCTCCGGTGGACTCATCTCGTTTTCGGCTCCGGTGGAGTCATGTCATTTTCGGCTCCAGTAGAGTCATGTTGTTTTCGGCCATCTCGTTTTCGATTCCGGTGAAGTCATGTTGTTTTCGGCGGCTCCGGCGGAGTCATGTCATTTTCGGCGGCTCCGGCGGAGTCATGTCATTTTCAGCGGCTCCGGTGGAGTCATCTCGTTTTTTGCTCTGGTGGAATCATGTCGTTTTAGGCTCCGGTGGAGTCATCTCATTTTCGGCTCCGGTGGAGAGTCATCTCGTTTTCGGCTTCGGTGGAGTCATGTCGTTTTCGGTTCCGGTGGGGAGTCATCTCGTTTTTTGCTTCGGTGGGTGGAAAGTCAACTACTAATTTTATTTATGTTTTCTTTTTGCGTTTATATTCAAATTTCTTATCAAACTCAAGTTGGTTTATGTTATACAACTTGAGTTTGAGGGGGGATGTTGAGATATTTTAGATATTCAGTTTTAGATTTAGTAGATTTATATCTAGATTTGAGTCTATCGAGTCTATTTTGTATTGTCTATATATAGGCTATTTATTTTGATGATCAATAAGACAATCTCATTATTTTTCCCCAAAATTTCTAACACAATCGAGTGAGACATTGGCTTGATTTAACGAAGGGTTGGGCGGGACTGGTTGTGCCCACGCTGAGGCTTGAATCGACGTAGGGGCGGGAGACGGAATTGACGTAGGGCTGGATTTTCGATGGAGGATTATGAGTGATTTGGGAGTAAGCCACTGAAAACGTGGTAAGATAAAATACAAAATTGGGAACTATCCATGCAGCAGCTAAAGTTGAATGCAAACTGGTCCGCAAACTTTATTTGGAAAGTTCAATTACAAAACAATCGGCGTTGTGCTCAATTGAATGTGTTAGAAGCCTTCCTCTTTGAATCATTACTCTCTGGCTTAACAAAAAGTTTAGGACGATCACAAATAATCAACATATCATCCAAGTTATTATGTATATGGAGATCTTTCCAATAAGGAAGATCCCGTAAAATAGATTGTTTTGTCCAGTTATGGTGCTTCCCAAAATCTACATGCTCAGGATAGTTTGGGTTGACAACTACTGAATGCATTGTAGAAACTTATTCATGTAGTGTATAGCCATCGAGCCTTTTACGAGCTACATTATCCTCAGTTTTTTCCTTAATGAAACTTCATCTATCTCGAGAGAAAAATGATTTTACAATAAGAAACGACAGTGACAATCAAAATAACATACTCTTCTCTCATAGGTTAAAGCGAAAGACTGAATTGTCATCCATGCATACCGGACAACCTAATTCCCTACGTACTCCATCCTAAAATCATTTTATAAAAAGTTAGATCACCTACCGTCCATAAGAGTGCAGCACGCATCCAAAACTGATGTTTAATATATGCATCGTAGACAACATATCCATCTGTCCACATATGCAACAACTCTTCCACCAATGGTTGTAAGTATATGCTAGTCAACTTCTTTAGATTACGTGGTCCCGAAATAATGGTAGATAAGAACATATACTCATTTCGCAAACATGTTCCTTGTGGCAAATTATATGGGGTAGGAATGACCGACAAACATGAATAATTTTCCGTATATGCTTTGTAAAGCGCAAAATCGAGATACGTACGATCTAAATATTTCCACGCCTCTGCATCAGATGGATAGCTCATCGACCTAACTTTGCTTTGGTGATAATAGTGCCACATCATTACATTTTCCGTATCAACAAACTCATACAAATTTTTTAATCTTTCTTTTAGTGAAAGATATGTCATATGTGATGCAATAATATTCTTCTGCCAGCCACCATGCTTCCAACGTGACACACCACAAAACTTGTACTCTTCTAAACCCGCATTATCTCTCCAAAATAGCATACATCCCAGTAGGCAACAATCTATTTTAATGGTGGGTAACTTTATATTTTTACTGTTAACGCTTTTTATCCATATAAATCTGCAAGCATTTGATGACCCTCAAAAAACATTGAATGTGTATACTTCTTCAAGAATTAGTGGAATTCGTAGGATTTTGCCATGAAAAATCTATATTTGATAGTTTATGATGAAATCTCTCCTGACCAGATCAACCTTTGCTGCATTTGGCAATTTATATTTACTATTTTTACATTGTTGTATGAACACAATATATATGTATCATCTTTCATCCACTTTTTCTGTTGTGAAATTCATTCAACGAATCGTAAAACTTCTGCTTCAAATTTTGAACGGAACTATTTGAATCAAATCTTTTATATATCCAATCTCAATGATTTCTAAATACATAATGAAATTTTTAACTATGTATATTGTAAAACATATAAAGGAAAATGAAGAACTCAAAAAAAGTGAAATTTTTTAATGAACGATTGAAATAGCAAATCATTTCAATTCATTCAATGAACTGAAAACACTTTATGCAAACATCTTAAATAATATTATTGAAAACTATTAACTAAATTAAAAATTGTGAGATTGATATTGAAAATTATTTTTATCAATTTTATTTATCAAATATTTTCTCATAATATTTTCTTTTACTTGTTTTAAATGTATTAATTCGTTTATAATAAAAAATTAATCAAAAATTTTGTTGATTATTATTAGAAAGACAATAATTAGAATGATATATAAATTGAGTTTCTTTTCTCTGAAAATATACTATTATTAACAACAAATTGTTTATGTATAAAATTTATTGAACATATTTATGTGGAAAAATTGTAGCATCATCTTCGATTTCTTTGCAAACTCAACTTGTTTATACAACACCACTTGAATTTGAGATAATGTTAAAATATTTTAATTATTTAGTTTAAAATTATATTCAAATTTTTATATTTGATTTTAACATTAGACTAGGTTGTTCCGTCGCGCTCTATATATATATATATATATATATATTGCTTCTATTTTAATTATAAATAGAAATGCAATTTTTAAATAATCTATAAAAAAAAAAAATTCACACATTTCTGAGCTAATAAAATCAATAATTGAGATAAGAGTAAATTTGATGGTAGGTAAGGTAAGTAAAGGATTGGATAAAAAGTTGGTGCGGTGCGGTGCGGTGTGGGATGATAGCAACCAAATATACGAATGAATAAATACATTATACATACTAGTATTTTATAATATAGTATATCTTTCGTCAGAGGCGGATCTAAAAAAACAATTTAATGGTGACACAATAAATATATATTAAAATAATAATATTAATATTTATAAAAATAGATTATTATTAATGATATTGAAAATAATATTATAATACTATTATATATATTTTTAAAATATAAATCGATTATTTTAATTAAATTGAATTTTAATTATTTAAATATTTATGATAGTTTAAATTTTAAATAATCCACTAAAATATTTTTGAATAACAATGACATTTAAATTTTAAGTGGAGACAGCATAATTATTTAATTATAAAAAAAAAATAGTGATAAAATCAATGTGGCAAGTGCTCTTCTACTTGAATCCCCCGTGTCTTTGGTTTGACTTAGGTTGCACGAAATGAAAGGTTACATGTATTATATATAAATTAGATGAAGACATGTAAATTAGTTGTCCCATTATCAGTGGAGCGGAGTGGATTGGATGATTACACATCACCACCCACCCACCCACCTAATCCAATCCAATCAATTTTGGTCGTGCTTTGTCGTAATAATCTAATATAATATATATATATATATATATATATTTACCCTTGAATTTTACCCTTGATTTTGTGTTGCTACGTGTCAACACATACTTTTTTTATTTTTTCTAATTTTCTTTGTGGAGCCCACTATTTAAATAATAAAGTTAAAAAAGAAAAAAAAAAAAAGAAAGGGCGGATGGGTGGACTGTAAAATAATAATAATAATATACTAGTATTATTTACTTTACTATTTTAATAATAAAAAACTTTAATCTAATAACAACTATGTGTAAAAATGTGATATGTTTATTTTTTGTTTTTGTAGATATATTTGGATTTTTTATATTATATTATCTAAACATACAAACTAACAAATAAGGATAATAAAATTATGGGTGTATAATTTTGTATTATAAATAAATTAAGTATAAATTAAAGGAATAAAAATACGGTATTATATCCCAAATAAAAAAACTATTTTATAATTTAATTATATTAAAATGATAGTGATATGTTAATGAAATTAAACTTTAGCTCTTTTAAAATATCTTAAATTTTTTACAAACATAATTTTCAACTAAATTATAATAATAAAAACTTGTTTATAAAAATATAAATAAACACAACTATATTATATATAAATATCATTTTTACAATATCAATATTTAAAATTAATCGTATAAAATATTTTAATTTATTTAAATAATTCTCATATTAAAATATTATATATTTAATAACAACAATTAATTTTCAAGATTCAATAAAATTTATATGAATAAGAATAATACATGACACCCAGGCAGGGGCATGCAGAAGATACGTCATCAATTTGCAGGGGCATGCAGAAGATACGTCATCAATTTGCAAAGCCAGTTGGACAATATTTATTTACTCCAATAATGTAGTAGTAAAATAGTAGACAAACATACACACCTTCACCTTCCTGACAGAGTCATATTTCCTCATCTTCAAAAGGATCTCGTTCTGGATAGTCACCCACCTGATATTTGTCAACCAGTAACCCAATTTGTCAATCAATGGCATAATGATTTCCATACAACAGTTCAAAGGACAAAAAATGACTCAAGGAATTCTTGGTGTCAACTTATTCAAGACTTAAAACTCAATGATTCAATCCATGTGAGAGCAAAAAAGAAAATTAGATGAACTTACTAATTAATTTCGATGAAGTATTTTGAATAAGTTCAAGCTCATCATTAGCTGATAAGCAACTTCGTCGTTAACTCATATCAAACTAATTCCGACAAAATGGACAATTGGGTTTCGGAAGACAAACCTTTACTTTATCAGGTCTCACCATTCCACCACATTGAGGAGGACAGCTGAAATACCGGTGTCCTTTTATCCTGAAAAAACAAATGGATCGGTAAATAAATGCAGAAAGCTCAACTGCTTTAAACTTACCACTATCAGCTGGTCGTCATCCAACTCAATCAAATTCAAGCACAACAATGCTACACTCAGCGATCATAGCAGTTGACATTTAAACCAAAAGTGAATTGGATAGATGAGGTTTGACCATAAATATGTCCAGGACATAATGAAGAAAGTTCATTCAGCTATAAACAATTTCAGATGCTATTGACATTATCTAAGGTCATCAAAAGACAGCATCTGATAGCAGAATAATAATAGACCGACTAAAATAGACAAATAGAACACATAATGGCATCACAGCATTTTTTAGTTGTGGCAGTTAAATGGTCCGAAATATTATAGAATGTGTCATGGAGTTGAGAATCGCATACATTCCATCGTGTTTTCCCACAGGTTCATCGTATTGAACTCCAACCCAAAAGCCAGGACGAAGAGTTTCTCCCTGACCCACGAATTTGACAACCCCTCTTTTCTCCCCTGGTTCAACTTGGCATCTATCTCCAACCTTCAGTTGAACAAAAAACACAGAGCAAAATAAAACAGCATTAGCAATGAAATAAAAATAAATAAATAAATAAGAAGGAAGCCAGTAAGCTTGCTTCTTGAACCCCAAAAGAAAATAATGATGCTAACAATCTTTCCAAAAGAAAAAATAAGAGAAAACTGTTTGTGTAAACCAACCTTTATGTTTGCACAAAGATTTTCCATGTAATTGTCAGGAACTTGCTCCTAGGGATAGCAAATTCAAAATTTAGCAATAACTGGAATAAAATTAAATAAAGCAGAAACATTTAGGAAGAATTTCCAAACAGAAAGGTAATTTGTAAAATAAATCATATATTCATATGATATAAAAAGTACAAAAGAGGAAGGTATAATTTTCTTCTTGAAGAGGACAAAAGTAATTATTGTCCAACTAAAAGAAATTAACATGTTCAAAAACTTCGGAAAAAAGCAGAACATCACAAGGTATGCATTTAGAGAATAGTAAAATGCATACTTTCTGATGTTGAAGTCCCATTTCTTCCTTGAACTTTCGGAAAGTGCCTGAAACACACAATGATCCAATTATTTCAGACCTAACTTAATAGGAAAGGCAATGCAATGAAGATGACTGACTACTCTAATACACATATTAATGAGTGATACTGAAGAAGAAAAAATCATGCTATAACTAAGGTCAAGGTAAACTGATTTGGAACAGAGTTTCAGAATATAGAGCAAACCAACAAACTTGACCAATCATAAAGGCCAGTTATACAAGACACATCAAATTCTTTTCAACATCCGCTATCGATAAAATTTATAGAAGAATTTGGCCATTTGGCTTCAAGCTAGTATTATCTTAAGCAAAGAACATTATTTCATATCAAATTAAGTATAGAAAAATGCCATTACTATGGGGAATCATTTACTGAGTTTTTTATTTTCTATTTTGTGGAAGTGAATAGTAGTTAGATGAAATATTTTAAATTAAAGATGGGTGTTAGATGTAATGCCTTTGATGGGAAATTAGAATATTAAATAGTTAAAAACAAGTTTTATTTTAAATAAAACAAAACACATTCCCATGTTATTGGAATTATGGGAAAAATGCAGCTCTGAGCCACAAAGATTTAACATACCATCCATTTTACTATATGCCTCATCCGAAATCTTGTATTTCTCCACCAGAGAAGTATCATCCAACCAACCACCAGATGTTACCGAAGATGGATCGAGATCAATAACATGCAGCCGAAAACTGGCATGATGAAACAATTATCACAAGCAAATACGTTAACAAACAGACTTGGTGGATGTGTAAAAGTTTCAAAAAATATTAAATATAATATTCACACATTCGTTCAAAAACTTGGAAACAGAAAAACCAGAGTGATGCCTCCTCCGAATATGAAAATGATCTTTTCTTATTCTGTTTGCTAAGGGATTGTTGAAGGCAAACCCTAACCTACAGGTTTGAGAGGGTTCTTTTGTCTCCGGAAAATGCGATTGAAAATATTTTAGGATGAAAGGGCCTGTGGAAGAAGCAAAGTGGCAAGATTGATATCCAGTCGGTAAGGTGTCCTCTATGACACCTGATGTAGCTGCATCAGATTATATTGCAGTGCAACCAAAGTCTGAAAATAATAGTTTAGAGGCAAAGGTTGATTGCTTCTCTTGTGCAAGTAGAACCGATGCCAATCGGAAATCTAATCCCAATGTAATATTAGTGGAGAAAGGCCTGTAGTGCAACCTAGTAGCTTGCAAGCTGAATTGTATAAACAAAAGTCTAGATCGGTGGACACTCTCCTTTCAAAAAGCATCAATACTGCTGATTCAATTAAAGCTTAAAATACTTTGTTGCAAAGTGTTACAAAGTGAAAAGTCAGAGGCAGTGGCAGCCAGCAAAACAGCAACCATGAATGGCTTTTCCGGTGGCTGAGGGGAAGCAATCTGGTCCCGATTTAGCCAGAAAAACAGCTGAAGCAGAGCTGGAAAAGAAATTGTCACAACACCCATAAACTATCAACCAACGGAAAAGGGTGGCATGCTAGCAGTGGCACTAACAGTAGCAGCGTAGTGATTTAAAACCCTAACAATGGAGGCTCTCATAACATGTAATGTCTGTAGTACATTCTCCACTTACTGAATTGTTACCAGTCTCCTGTTTAAAGGGGTGACTAGCACTAATGCAATAAGAAAAGTAAATCCTACCATAAACGTATATGAAAAATATATCCTGTCACAAACATGCATGGAAATGATTAAATATTTGAATTAAAATAAACAAATAACCGATGGATTATTCTAAGCGGGCCTAATCTAACATACAGTGATAGCAAAGCAGCACTGGGTATCTTAGTAAAACAAAGCACATTGAGATTGACCAGATTGGATATGTAAATTGATCTATCCTACCATAAACTTAGCTGATGTTTTCACTAAAGGGATTGAATAAAATCACTTTTGAAGACTTAATCGTCAAGCTTGGCTTGCTGGACATTATGTACGTGATTGACTATGTAATTTAGTCATAACATCATTTAATTAAATAATAGGTGAAAAATCAGTGACCTATAGAATCTTCGAGGAATGCATAAAGATTAATTACTATTATACATTTATACTTGTATCTTATTCGAAAAAAATTAAATATATATATTTCACAAATAATATGTTTGTTCACATCCTAAAATGTTCAACATAATCATCATGCTCTTAGTAGCTCCGCATGATCTATAAACAGTCAAACATAGTCTCAAATATAAGTAACACACAAGCACCCTAAGCACAAAAAGTTTATTTTAAAATACTCAATTTCCATCAAAAAAGTTGTAATTATCAAAATGTTTGAAATAGCAAAGAGATAAGCCAAAAGCTAACCCATCTTGTGGTGAATAGAAACCAAGGAGTCTCGTACTATCGGCTAGATCTGAAACTTTAGCACCTATATCATCATAAAGCTCAAGTCTCATTGAATCAACAGAGGTGCCACATTTCCTCCACAGTTTCTCTTTTACTGCTTCTATTGTTGTCTGAAAACAGTGATGGACAAATGTTGCATTAAATCCATATATAGAAAGCCAAACATCTAAGAAATGTGATGTTGTAGAACAATCAACAGACTTGACTTTAGTCATGGTGTATCATATTTAAGCATATTTCAACTTTTCATTGAGTATTTTGTGCAACATCCGGTCTTTATAGTTGACACATGGTTAGCATCTATACTGAGCAGGCACGAAGTTCTAGCCCCCAGTATAACCCCTAGGTAAACAATAAAATTGGAACTAAGTTACTAAACTCCCTCCATATATTCATGCAAAGCTTATTTCATTTGAATTAATTGCAAGGTGCAGAAAATAAGATATATTAGGCCAGTAGTCAAGATTTCTGAAAGATTAATTCAAGAGAAGCATCAAGACTAGTTGTACCGACAATTATAGAAAAGGAGGTGAGCTTGTAATTAAGGTTGATTATGTATGACTTCAATTTATTTGTTGCATTGATATTGATCTTTCTAGTGAACTATTGAGATAAAAGATACAGGTAGGGTGCAATGCAGAAGAACTGTCAAATACCATTTTCTGATTTCATTACATCAATAACATCTAATAAACCAGCACAAATGTGTTGGATCATAAAATACACATTTTGTTCAGCTATTACATTGTGCACAGAAGATGTACATACCTGTATCTGAATTGGAAATGGTATAGCCCACCATAAAAAAAAAAAAAAAATCAATAAATAGACAACCATAATGCTTGTAAGTAAACAAAGATGATTGAATTATGTTCTATTAGTGAGTCCAAGGTCCTATTTATAAATGGCATTGCAAACCAGAAATATCTAACAAAGCTGATGATTGTTATCCTGGGAAACATGCTTGTAAGAGAACATAAGAATGTCCATATCAGCCTAGGAAAATAAATGGTGATTGCACCTACTTGTAGAGAAAACCGAATATCAGCAGAAAAGGTCTTAATGTTTGAATGAGTGACGCGCAAAAGAACGGATTCATCGCCTTGAATATGTAGATTACTAGCCATCTCCTTATGTCTTGCTCAAGCTACAAAAGGAACAAATTCTTACTAAGTTCCACAAATCTCGCGCAAAAAATGTTACAAAAATGGAACAATACTGATGTTTGATTCAAAATCGCCTATAATCACAGATAGGAACGGCAGTCACAATGTTCGAAGTCCCTAAAAAGTGGAGTACCAATGATTGTGCAATGAGCTTATCAGGGTTAGGCACGGCGATACCATATTGAAAGCCGAATCCAGTGCTCAAATGTCTCATGCAAGAATCGACTGAACTCAACAATATTTCGCACACTCAGAACGATAGAATTGAAAAGAAAGAAACAAACATACCTGCAGAAAGAAATGCTGAAGTGGATCTGCAAGTGAAGAAGACGACTGCACCCACCAATAATAACTCACGAAGGCAGACGGCGACAGATCAGAGAGAAGCAACACTTCCGGTCCCAAACCCGATTTGTGTCACTGCCACTCGACACTCGTGCAACGGAGAGCGATGAAGCCTAGACCGACAGGGAAGACGAAGGTGAAGACGGCGGTCGCGAGTAAAGGACAGCACCTGGAGATCGATAGGGTGACTTTCTAGTTCATACCATAAAACATGGGTATATTAAGACTACAATTTGTAAAGTAATTAAAAATTATATTAGTAAAAATAATTATAAATTAAAATTAAAATAATTAAATAATTTAAATTTAAATTAAAATATAATTAAAATATATAATTATATTTTTTTAAAAAATAAATTATAATAAAAAAATATATTAAAAATAATTATAATAATATAAACAAATTATAAATTAAAATAATTAAATAGTTTAATTATAATGAAAAAATTATTTAGACACTGCGATTTAGGATTTAAAAAGAATATAATTAGTAAATAATTAATAATTAATTAATTAAAATAATTATCTTATTATAAAAATAATTATATATTAAAATTAAAATAATTAATTAGTCAATAATAAAAATTAAAAAATATATAAATTAAAAATTTTAAAATAAAATTAAAATGTATAATTAGGACGAACGAAAAATGAGAAATGGATATGATAAATGGAACGGAGAAAGTATAAATTATAAAATTTAAAATATAATTAAAATATACTTCATCTGTCTCAAAAGGAGTGTTTTATTAAGAATTGGCACGAGATAAAAGTGTGTATAAAGTAGAAATAAATGACTAAAATGCCTTGCTTTTTGAATGATTTTAAATAGTATGTTAAAGTAATAATTAGGGGTAGTATGGAAAAGTAGGAATAATTTTGTTATAAAGTGGAGACTACAGCTACTAAATAAGGAAACAAGACAATTGTTTTGGGACGGACGAAAATGAAAAAACAAGATAAATTTTTCGGAACAGAGGGAGTATTATATTTTGAAAGGAAAAAAAAAAAGTGACGAATGAAATATAAAAAGGGGACATTTATGTGAGATGAAAATAGTATTATCATATAATTTTTACATAATAAATATATATCTAAATAAAATCAAAATTGATATCAAAATTATTTATTTTTAATTAAAATAAGATTTAAAAAAAAACTATAAAATAGAAAAAAATAATAAAAATGAATATATATATATATTGATTGGTTCAAACGTAATTAAAAATTAGTATGATGTTTAAATAAATATATATATTATATCTTATAAACACGAGATTATACTGCCACTTGAAAAGTCTATCCTGCCCCTCATTTCGAAAATGACAATGTAACCCTTAACCTACCTTTGTACTGGCTTGAAAACACATTTTGGAATCGTCGTCAGCAACCGCTGTCAACCGCCCAAGACGAAACGTTTTGAAACGTCGTTTGGTCGGTTACATCAACCGCCTCGCCAAACGCCTCCACTAGTTTCATAACTCAAATAGCCTAACCGACCAATCCAGAGACCAATCGCTAGACCAAAAGACTCCTTGGCCGTATCCACCAACCGACCTGTCTATCCGCCTGCGGACCAGTTGACTTGCCTATCCGACCGCAGACCAGCCGACCTACTTTATCCGACCGCAGACCATCAGACTTGTCTGTCCGACCTGCTGGCCATCAGACCTGTCTGTCCGATCGCTAGCCATCCGACCGAGGACCAACCGACCAGACAAACCGACCGAGGACGGGTCGCCTATCCGACCGCTAACCAACCCACCTGACCATCCGACCGAGGATCAACCGATCAGACCAACTGACCGAGGACCAACCGACCTGAGCGCAATTTTTTTTTCCTTTTCCACCCGACTTCGTGTTTAACTTCCTTTAAGATCCTGCTATCCTTATTATTATTATTATTATTATTTTTTGTGCGTAACAATTATCAAAGTTGAAATATCCTTGCTATTTTTGACATTTCGAAACTCGTAAAGAAATGCAAGGTTACCCTTCTTATCTCAAACATTTCATCTACATTCTCCTATATATTATTTTTTATTGTAATTTTGGGTGTGTTTTCTTTATAATTGGTTTTGTGTTTTTCACATAACTTATCAAAATTGAACACTAATATCTCTTTCCGAATTTCCAAAAATCAAATTCTTCAATATTTCTTGTAATTCATTGTTTTGTTATTGATATTGTTGATGTATTTCTTCAACAAACAAAATGTAAATATATATATATATATAATTGAATGCAATATACTTCCATCTCTCGTAGCAACTATAAATTAATTATAAATGAATATATGGAGTTTGAATAAATAAAAATGGAACAAAGAAATTGTTATGTTTTGAGCAGATTGACTGAGTATGTATGTGACAAAAATATTTGCTATGTTTTGAACAAATTGAGGGAGTGTAAGAGATTTTTATATTTTTGTCATTCGATTTTATGTATAAATTAATAACTTAATTTTATATATAATGGTATATTTGTAATTTAAGTAAAAATTAAATATATTTTGGTATTAGTGTATAATTATTTTTATTAAAATAGAAAATTAATAATTTTAATTGGGACTGACAAAATGATAGAAATAGTAATTTGAATTGAAACCGATGGAATACTATTTTTTTTTTTACAAAATATCATATCAAAATATTATTCAAACAAATATTAAAATCAATATTTCATTTCAAATCAATTTCAAACTACCATCAAACAAATTAAATAATAAATTATTAAAAATGCAATTAAGCAAACCATATATTTTTAGCACATTTTTAATTTATCAAATTAGTTGACAACTTTTTTTTTTTTCATAATATTATTTTTTTCTGAAAAATCTTTTATAATAACATAGATAAATAAAAATATCAGTTATTATTTTCATGGTATTTTATTATTAGCAAGGAATCATTGTTATTAAAATATGAAAGATATATATTAAATAAATTGGATGAAAAAAAATACATATAATTGAAACGAATTGAATATTAAATATATTTATCAATTATTATTGTATGTTTTTATCAATTTAATAATATTTATAATTACTATTTTTCTAATAATAATAACTATTTTATAACTATGCCGATTATTTTTCAAAATATATACTCCATTCCTTCTAAAACTATATATTATAATGACAGTTGGTATAAAATACGAGTAGAAATTTTTTTTTGTCTTTATGAATGTATTAGTATAAAAAAGCAGTAATAATTGTGTAATAAAAATGAAAAAATATGACTAATTTTACGATGATATGATCTGGAAATGAGATTATTGTATTAGAGCGGATGAAGTATTAGGATAATGTAAATACCAACAAAAATAATTATATATATTTTTTATTTTGAGTAACAAAAATATTATTTACTGTGTATTAGTATTATAATGAATTATAGTAAAAAAACAAAAATACCCATATTATGTAATATAAAAATAATGATAGTATAATATAAATTAAAAAGATATTTTATTATATCATATAGGTAATACTTGTAATCTTATTTTGAGAAAAAAAGAAATGGAAAACACATAAAATAAAAAATTTTAAACATTAAATTAAATTAAATGTTTATTTTTTATTTTTTATTTTAAAATAAATATTAATTTTACGTTTAATATCTTAAACCCTTAAGCCACTAGGTCATTGCTCTAGACAGCCGCCGCCTGCACACATCTTCCTCTTTCGTCTTCTTTCTAGCACCGAGACCACAGAACCAGCTCCAGCCCAACCCTGCCTCCATATCAATAGACGGTGGAATTTCAGAATTGTAGCAGCGGCGAGATTTCGCCAAATTTGTCTTCTCGCTCTAGATTAGTTTTGTTTCTCCTCTTCCCCTTCCCTCTCTCTAGCCGAGTCGAACTCCCAGTTTAAGGGTTTCGGATTTTGAATTTTGACCAGATACATTTATGAGAAGCGAGATGCGTAGTCTTTTCTGGAGGAGGCTATGTACATTTACAAGTGCGTTGACGTAATCTACTGCGTGATTTTTGTTGGTTTTTCCGGTGGTGGAATACAATCTCAATGTACGGCAGTTTCCAATAAGTTGTTTGATTCTTGATCCCCAAATCAATTCCCCTAAATTGTCCGATTTGATTTCGAGAATTCAAACCGTAGAATTAAGGTATTCACAATAGATTTGTGAATAATGTCGTCTTCGTCGGGAAGATCGAGGTCCGTCGCCGAAGGGGAATTGCAGTTAGTTCCTGCGGCGGAAAGGACCCCTGCAGCTCTACCGCCTCGTCCGCCGGCATCCACTGCTCTGGTAGAATACACGCCGCCCGCCGCCAACCCCGAGGACGAAGACCTCGAAGTCAAGCTCAGACGGATTAACGAGTGCGTCCCTGTTCGTGTCAGCAACACCTCCGGCAGTTCCGCCGGCTCGGGCTCCGGCGATTTCCATCAGGTATTGAGAAATGCCTCTCTTGTTTCCAAAAAGCATTTATCGAGATACTTTCTGAAATTTACGTTTCCTTCTTTGCTGTGAATGATGAGAATTTTTTGCCTTGTTATTCTATTTAGGCTATTTGTGCAGCAATTTTGGATAGCTTCAAATTAATCTGAATGTTAGACACTTGACTGAAAATTAATAATTCTTTGAAGTTTGTGATATATGAAATGTGACACAAGTGTTCTCGGCAGAATGTTGAAATGGTTTAGTTGAAAGCATTCGACATATGGCTTCCTCCATGCTTTGTGCTTTAGTTTATATTCCTTAAAGTTAATACATTCTAGTAGGTCGACGAAATTGTGTTTGATCACTATCCTATTCGTTTGGTTCGCCTTTCAAATTATTTTTACCAATTTAGTGTCTCTTATAATCTAACCACACTTTTTGATTTATTGGGACACTCCCTGTTGTCTGCACTTCATGGTTTTGTTTTTTTACGTCACACGAAGATCAAATCTTCATGTTTTGTTTTATTCTTAGTGCTTGTGTATCTAAATGATTAGAGCTCAAGTTTGATGAGCATTCTATATAAAAGCTCAATTTTGAATTCCATATTAGTTGAGTTTGCACCTGAGCTACGCAGGTCGAAATAAATATTTTTATTCTTTTAAAAAGAGTAAATTTTATATATATATGTATACCAAAGGAATGCATTGAGTCCCTATATTTGTGCACAAAAGGGGTTTTTGTGTATTCTTTACTAGCATGAAGTTGAATTATACAGTGAAATTCACAATAGTAATTTATACATTTATAATTAAATAATATACCACATTTGATATATGGTGTGCACCTAAATAAATAAATTAGTGCCCTTAATATATAATCAAAATATTAAGAATATATTTATAACTTTTCTTTCTCACTCTCTCTATATATATCTCACTTACGAGTCATCGTGCTTAGTATCACTTAATTCAAGTGTCTCACCTCTTGCTTGAAAACTCGGTGAAATGTATCAAGGAATTTATTTATATATATATATAAAACATATCTTGGTTTTTTTATATGATGTTGATGTCAACAGTATCGGCAAATGAGACGTAAAGAACAAGATCGACTTGCAAGGATGGATGCGGATTTCCAGAAAAGAAAGGAGCTGGCTGAGTTTGCTCAGCGTAGGGAAGAAAGGTTGAAGGCTGCTGAGGAGCGTACAGCCAAGAAGCGTCTGAAACGACAGAAGAAGAAACAGAGGAAAAAGGAAAAAAGGAGTAAACCAGACAATGCCGGAGCTGAGCATAACAAAGAACAACAACAATCTTCCGACGACGATGATGAATCTGACAATTAGAGATAAGGTGTGTTTTTATTTTTGTTTCTTTGGTAACTTTGTCCGCCTAAAATATATACAACTAGAGATAGTTGAGACAAAGCTTGTGCGCAAATCTCTTTCTTGCATATTGGATTGTGGATTGTAAGGAGCAAGCCGTGCCGTTCGGAACTTGCTGAATAGTGTATTAGCCTTGGAACGTTCTCCGTAGTTTGATAGGATAAATAATTTAATTAAGATTAAAAAAATTATAAAATTTAAAATTTAAAATGTGATTAAAGTGGATAATTATATTTTCGAAAAAAAAAAATGAAAGGATAGTATATACAAATGATGTAGGACAAACGGAGTAATATTCTTATTATAAAATTATGCTAGGTAAGAAAGTAAGTGTGATATAAGTGAAGATATTTTGTAGTAGCAAAATTATTTTTTTTTATGGTAAAGAAAGGATGATAGTATTTCGAATAGACAGTTTTTTTTTTTTTTTATTATTATTATAAATAGAATGTGTACAAATTTAGTGGACAATAAAACATAATACTTACATAAATTTGGTGAACCGAGAGATTATATATATGATATATTATTGTGTGATTTTGTATATAATGACCAAATTGTCCATAGATTAAATATATATTGTGTATATATTGTTATGGCGTCGAGCATCGGAACTAGGGTTTTCTTTTTTTTTTTTCGCTGTTGATCAGCCGTCGCCGGTCGACACCGCCGCCATCATTGTGTTCGCCTTGTCAAAACTGGCCGATGTTAGGAAGTCCCGTGGCCATCTGCGGCGCGTGAGGAACATGTGCCACTAGTCTCGCCGACCGCGTCGGAGCTTAGCCGCACGAGGTGGCGCGTCCAGCGTCCTCCGGAGGTTGTTTTCCGGCATCCAGTGTCTGTCTTCCGGCGCCACCTTTTGGCAAGGAATGCACATGCGTAGACTCTCTATCATCATATTGGATTTGTCAAGTTTAATTATGTTCTTACTCAAATTTTATCTAACAAAATTTAAATATAGTTAAGGGATAAATATATTTTGTTAGTTTTGTACGATACACTCATTATTGCTCTTTTTAATAAAGTTTTTGGATAAAATTAATCTTAAATATAATCCTAAGTCGCTAGAAAGATCACTAAAAAAAAGTACCGAATTATTATCATATATGCTACGTGACACTCCAAAGTTGACATGAATTAATAACAATTTCTAATATGAAATGTTGATATGACACCTAGTAGCCGACATAAACTAATGACATAATAATTTTTGACATTAAATTTTAAAGTAAATTTAATTTTTGATAAATATACAAATACGCACATTTAAAAAAACTATATAAAATTAAATCACTACATGAAAACTAAAAGTTATTACACAATGGTTCATATTAGTTACACATCGATAATAGATTTCTTTTTTAGAGTAAAGGTGGAGAAAGGAAAGACCATCGAGGCGACATCGATGCCTTATCGATTTTGTGCCATCTATCCCTAGGCCACCGTATTGGCTTTTTTGGAATGGGAGAAGAATTGGGGTCGAAGTTGGGGGAGATGACCGGGAATCGAAGGCACTATTTCTGCCCTTAGCAACTATGACTTAGATATATAAAAGTATTGTTACATATAATTTATTTAAAATTATAAAATCATAATAAACCATTATATATACACTAAAATTTAGGAATGACAGTGGGTTCGGATAGACTCGAGATTCGACATGGATCCAACTCTTTTATTTGAAATCGAATCTAATTATTCGAATATATATATATATATATTTTCCGAATATTGTGTTTAGGGGTCGGGGTATGTATGTACCCTTATCGAATTTGGATTGGATCTCAAATTCAGAGGCGTACCCGACCCGACCCGATTAATATAAATAAAATATCTTATATATATATACAAATAATTTCTAATAATATAAATTATGTTAAAAATATATTTTAGTTTAGTTAATTTATTATTATACCCTCTCCCCCTTAACAAACTATCTAATTTTTTTTCATTTTGATCACTTACGTAACAAAATATTCATTTTCTTAGTAACCGTATTATTTATTTAACATTATAAATATCTTTACAACTTATAACATATTACACAAATGTCATTACCTTTTATTATATGATACTAATAAGGTGAATTTAGTCATTTCTATTTTATTCATACTATATTATAATATAATACTAATATTTTTAAAATTTCGTGTAAAAAACAAACAGATACATAAATATGAGATGGAGGGAGCATTATAATATTTTAAAATAAAATACATAAATTCTAATACATGTCGAGTCTGGATTGGATTCAGCTCTAATTCTAAGTTAGATTTTAAAAATTTTAAAAACATTTTGCGGGTCTGTTGGATCCATCGGGTCTTGTCGGATATTGTTCGGATAAGGTATGATCAAATTCAATTCAGATCTCAAAATTCAACAATGTATATTCGGAATGGATCTGAAGTCCGATTGACCCGACCCATTGCCATCAGTAAAATTTACGGGAATGTTTTTTTTTTTTTGGATTTTTATAAAGTTATTATTATTATTGTTTTAAAAATACCAAATTAAATAATAATTTTTTATTTTTATATTATACTATTAAAAATTAATTTTACATTTAAAATATTTTATATTACATCAAACATTTATTCAAAATCAAATATGTACTATTAAAAAAATCTGAACCAAAAAATCAAATAGACATGTGTGTTTGCTTGGGGAATTTGTGAGGATTTACACTGTACTTCAAAATTTTTCCTCCAAAAAAAAATCAAATCAAATACATATTTTTTATTTTTTAAAATTATATTTAAAATCAATTTTACATTCAAAACATGCATCAACAACTATTTATATCACATCATATAATTATACCAATTTAAGATTCTTACAGGGCCGTCCCTGAGCCTGGGCGATCGCCTAGGGCCCAATTTAAATTGGAGCCCATTATTTATTTATGTTATGTATAAAGTATTTATATATAAAAGTTATTTGACATTTGTGTATTAGTACAAGAGTATGATTTAGCGGTTAAGTTTGATTTATATTATTTTTGAGGTTTTGAGTTCAAACTCAAGTGCCTTCAAAATTTAAAAATATTTTTTTATGTATTAACATGAATTAGACAAAGTTAATATTAATAGTATTATTGATATTTTGCATATAAAAATATTAGGAAATTTATTTTATTTAATTATTTATATTTTATTATAGATAAAAAAATATATTATTTATACATATTTATGGACCCCTAATTTTTGTTTTAAAATTGTTGATATTAATACTATTATTGATATTTTATCTAAAAATTCTAAAAAATATTATTTTATTTAATAATTTAAATTCTATTATAGGTAAAAAAAATCGAGTAGATCATTTATATATATTTAGGAATTTTTTATTTTTGTTTTAATTATTTTTTTTTGCACTAAAAAGATAATAAATATTAGTCAAAATTATTGTTATTATTATTAGGCAAAATTATCAATAACTCATTTATAATTTTGAAACTCAGTGTAATTATTTTAAAAATAGCATGAACCCCTTAAATGTTCATTAAATTCATTTTTATATTTTTTTGGTGATGGGAAAATAACTTTTCATCTATATTTTTTTTATAGCAAGTGTTTCATATAGCGTTTGTTAAAATATAAGAGAGTCTTACACAATTTTTAAAATTTATGCTAAAAAAAATATTAATTTTAATTTATATTTTATTATAAATAAGAAAATATTATATATATATATATTTAAGGATCCCTAATTTTTATTTTGCCCGGACCCTTGAAAAGTCAAGAACGGCCCTAGATTCTTACTATTTAAATCCCAATTAAAAATTCACCCTCCAAACAAACACACCCATAATTATTCCATTTTTAATTATTCAAATTAAAACACCACCTTTTAATGGAGTATAAAAATATAAATAGAAAAATACTTATATTTTAAAATAAAAATAATAAGAAAATCAAAATAGGGAGGAAAAAGGGTAAGCACGCACACACGCGAAGAAGGTTTTCACGTGCTTGTCTCCCTCCGTTCGTTCGGAGTAGAATCGCAGTTTCTTTGATCTTCCTCTTTAAATTCTCCCTCCGTTTTCTGAATCTTCAATCCGATTGATTGTCGTTTCCGATTCCCGGTATAATCTCCATGGGAGAACCTCGTCAGTTTTCTGTTCATCTCGCGCTCGGCGGCGGTGCAGGTATTTGTAATGTGATCGTGCGTTTTTAGGATTTTTGTCCGCAGGAATTGTGGATGCGTAAATTGATTCTACTTTCTCCTTTTCTTTCCGATTTCTAATCCATTTCCTCTGGTTTTTCTGTCACTGGCAATTGTTTTCGTCGATTAATTTTCTCAAGTGTTTATCAGCTTCGGTAATGTGTTTTCGTTTTCTCCACTGTCCATCGATGCAGTGGCTGACGTGTTGCTGTGGAAGAAAGGGTACCAAAGCGTCACTTTGCTAGTTGTTTCAACTGCTCTGTGGTTCATATTCGAGACAGCCGGATACAATTTACTGTCATTCATTTCAAATGCTTTGTTCTTCCTCGCTGTAATCTTGTTCTTTTGGGCAAAATCCGCAGCGCTTCTCAATAGGTAGATAAATAAAGGAAACTGCGTTAATTAGGTCGATATAAAGAGTTGCTTTCGTGGCTCTTGGCTGTAGAGTGCTGCGTTTATCATAATCTGATTCTTCTTAACATTTTTTTTCAATCCTACTACGAAATTGCATCATGGATCTCTGATTAATATTGATGGATTGTTTTGGTGGTTTAAACTAGTGGCTGCCCTTGTTTTTAGTTTCTGTATTGTATAGACTCTTAGTGACTGAATTATCTCATGGTTTTAGACCTCTGCCACCACTCCCTAATCTTGAGGTTTCTGAGGACGTTATGCTGAGGGCTGCGGATGAGACACGCTTGTGGGTAAACGAGGCACTATCACTTGCACATGACATTGGCATCCGTGGAAACTTGAGACTTGCAGTTCAGGTGTTTCTGTTGTTTTGCTGAATTGATGTTTTGATGTTTGATGTTATCCACATGATTGATTGAGGAGTTAATGATGTTGTTTTTTGTTAGCTTGCTATAGGCTTGTGGTTAATTTCCTACATTGGCAGTTTATTCGACTTTCTTACGCTGGCATACATCGGTGAGTGTGGAATATATTCAATATCATAATTCTTGTCTTTTTAATTTCATTTTCAGTAACATATGTTGTTGTATACTTGATAAAATCAGGAGTTCTGCTTAGTCTCTCTATGCCAGTATTGTACGACAATTACCAGGATCTTATCAACGAAAAAATGCATGCTGCATATAAATTGGTGCAAATACAATATCGTGTAATAGATGAGAAGGTACTGAGCAGGATTTCATTGCCTGTGAGCAAGGAGAAGAAGATCCAGTAGATTCACTGTAATTCCGCTTTCGCTCATGTATATAACTTTTCCACTCTCTTACATATTTATGTGTCTTTTGCATGTTTTCAAATTTGTATGTGCTTGATGAACGCCTTTATGATTTTGATTAATGTTCTCCCTGTGAGATGGCATTAACATGTGGTGCCCTTTTCGTTATTGTTGAGCCTCATGCATCTTGCTTTTAAGTGTGTTTGTTTGGGGGTTTGGATTTTGAGTTGGGATTTGAATAGTAAAATTTTTTTAATTTGAATAGTTGTATGATGTGATATAAATAGGCGTTGATGTGATGTTTTGAATGTAAAATTGATTTTTAGTATAATATAAAAAATGAGTGTTTGATTTGATGTTTTTTGGGGAAAAAAAATGGATGAATAGTGTATTTAAAATCCAATCCCCCAAACAAACACACCTATAATATGGATGTTTGTGTAAAACACACTGCGAATAAATACTTTTAAATGCTGATATGGTAGAATGAGGCAGTAAACGCAAGGATAAAGCATTCTTAATAAGTTAATTAGCTTGCTTTTCTCATTCTGATTTTACTAAGTGTTCCTTCAACTGTTTGCCTATGATGGAAAGCTGAATAGCTGCACAAGTGCCCCAGAATGGAAATATGGGAGTAGTATAGTTTAAATGTTGAACTTACATGATACCCAGATTTTTCTAAGTTAACCTAGATATCTAAATTTGGAATACAATAGCAATATTGTGGTTACTTAAAGGGAGACCACCTGCAAGGAGTTTACCTCTCTTGTATTAGTGTATTTCAAAACATTACAATGAGAAATTTCTCTTATAACTTGGCTACATGTTGGGCTGATCAATTGATTGGATTTCACTAGAGGTTTAATTGCATGCAATCAATGAGATGTCCGACTGCTCAAAATTAAATAGAGGCACAAAGCATCGTGACTAATTTGGTTTGGGAATTGGTGTTCTTGAAAACAATAAATGGCTTTTTATCATGGCACATGATAGATCTAGTGGTATAGATCATTTGGAGGATAAGCATCCCCTTAGGGTATGATCAAGATCATATCGTGGCAAGACTGCTTTGATTCTTGATCATTTTCAACCCGGAGCACATACATATTTTTCTTCATGTTTCACCTCTTGATTGTTATGAACTATATTTGTGTTTTCATCTTTTTTGGGGAACCATTTCCAAAAGTTTAGAGTGTATTTCCATTACACACAATTAGAAAAATGTTGAGTTTGCAAAATTTGGGATATCAGTTGTGTACTAACTGTGCATTTTTTCACCTGCCAGGTAAATGCAATTGGCCTTGAGATCTATCAAGAATGCTGTTCGAAAACCTCCACGCCATATGTAGATATTTCTGCCACGTGTTTTGTCTGTTATTTGTAACACATCGGTGGTAATTTTGGTAAATTTGAAGCCATACAGCGAGCCCTGTTCTGTTCTTCCTTTGCCTGCTTGATATATCATATGCCAATGCTAAGGAGAACGCTAGTTCTGTTTTTGAAGCTTTTTAAAATGGACAAGATTGTCTTGTGGAGTTTGTAATATTCTCTTGTGAGAGGGTGGGTCAAGTTATATACAAAACAAGTAGATAGCGTACTCGAGGTCTGATTTTTCTAGTCCGGTGCTCACGATTTTCTTATAATCTGAATTTGAAGTGCAACATTCATCTTGGTTGACAAAAAGTTTGTGATTGCTCGTTTCTCCAGATGAAAAATACTCAATCTATCGAGCCAGTTTTAGTCGCGACTTCAATTTTCTTTGGCTTTATCTTTGTTTCAGTTACGTCTGCCGTGTATACTTTTCTTGGTAGATTGATACATATCATCTGCATAGGCAACTTTGCAGGTATGATTCTATTGTTATCAATGACAGTATGCATATATTTCCCAACATGGTGACTTCACAGCAATGTAAGAACCTATGGATTTCTGGGCATTTTGAATGGTCTCCGACACAAAACAAGCCACGACAGTTTCTACATTCGGACAAAAAGGATCAAAGGGTATAGCTTCTTAATACAATTTTAAAGAAATGAAATTCCAATAATTCAGATGGCTCATCAAAATGCTATATAGAAGGTCATGCAAGCTTGGGAACAGCAGCGACGCTGCCTTCCGTTGACGGCAATGTAACTGATCGTAGCAGCTCCAACGAGCACGCCAGCCCTAAGAAGTGCGAAAGTATCGTGTTTGCAGATGCCTGTCGACAGCCACCCAAAGAACAATAATCATTTATTACATTTGCATCCAAACGATGGGTAGGGTGTCGATAATAAGTGCAAAAATTGCTACTGGCACTGACTTACCTGCACAAGAAACACATCTAGGGCGAGAACAGGACTATTCCCGGGAGGCATGCCTTGATAATAAGGAGTTGCTGAAGTCGTCAGCGCCTTGGCCACCAACAACCCCACGGTTGCTTGCATACCGAGTATAGCAGAACCCATGCCCAACAGATTTACAACGATACCATTTTTTAGGCTTTTTACAACTTCTGCACGAGGAGGTGCCTGAAAACAACCCAACAAGAAATAATTGCACCAATTAATAACCAATCCGAAAGAATGGCAGGAACTTCTGAATCTGAAATGACGAATTTATCAAAACTGAGAAAATGTAAGAAGTCTGAAAGCACTCATCCAAAATCTATTTTCAAGTGAAAAACACCCTTCAGTATATAAATCCATCGTACCCGGAACAGAGATGTATTATTACAACTGGAATAGACATCTAAAATGCTATAGCGGGTATGACCGCTATTTAAATATTTAAGAAAATATATAAATTATTATACATACAAAATTATAACAAAAATACATAAGAAAAACCTATAAATTAATCTCATAATTATCATTCAAACCAATAAAATGTCAAAATATATGTATATATATATATGATCATAACTTTTACATAGTTATATAAGAAAAAACAATTAGATCACTATTGTATGATAAATATATATCAAAGCTAATCAGATTCAAAATTTGATAAAAGGCAGCAGGCGACCTGATCTTTAGGTTGAACAGTTTGTGCTTGCTAGTGTAATAAACACTAAAAAGTTTTGGTTCAATTTTGTTTTCCTTATATAACATTCATAGTATCATCAAATGTCAATGCTATAGCTAGCGGATTTAATGTTAAATGTAAGCTGCTGGCTAGAAATCAGAAATCTTGCACTGATAAGAATTTGTTGAGAATTTGTAAAGATTACCTTTGAAGGATCACTGGCAGTTCTCCGGAGCTTGTCAGCCAACCGGATGTGGCCAAATGACCAGAAAACAGATACAAAAGCAGCTGCAATGCCGCCAGCAGTTGCATAAAAGGTAGCAGGGGACGTGATCTTCCCGGTTATGATGATGGAAAAAGAAAGGATAACAGCTGCAACAACAGTGCAAACCAACTGGCCCCAAAATCCAAAACTCCCCAATCTTTTGAAATTCCTCGAAGTATTTTCTAATCTCCTTGCAACCTGAAATTTGAGATTTGTGAAGGCATACACAGAAAGGTAAACCTCAGTAACTATCAGTCTTTATCAGCATATAGTATATACACACAAAAGCAGATTTTAGGTTCTGGCTATTAAAAGCAAAATCCAATGTTGTTGAACACAGTTATTCGGCGTATTTCTATAGTTCAACAGAACTTTATATCATTCAACAAATATCATACATTCAACAGACCAAGTGCAATGTTCACAGACATTTCTAAAATTCCTCTATGTTTAGATTCATCCAACTGGTGGTGTTCAGGATTTGAGGGTTTTAAATCACTAACAGTTAACCAATCCAAAGCTATGCAACTGAAATAGATATGCAAATGCATCAAAATTTCGAAAACTAATTTGGGAATAGAAAATGTGTAGGCTAATTTTCATGAAATTAAGGATACAATTCCTATAGAGAAAACAATGAAAATGTAATTAAAGATTTTCGAAACAGAGAGTAAAACCCTAAACCTCAGATTCAAAGCTCTCCGATTAAAAGATTGAAAGTTTCAGCTAAGCAGTTCCAGAAGATAAATTGAGGCATATAACAACAAAATCCAAATCAACAAAAGATAGAATCGTTCCAATAAGCACAAACAAGCAGCGCAAAGGATACCTGAGCAAGTTTGGCCTTCTCAGACGCGTCACTCGGAGAACTGTTGGAAGCGGAAATGCGGCAAGGAGCTAGGTTTTTTTGGCGGCGATTGTTGAGAAATACGTAGGGCGAGGATAATGTGAGGAGTTTGGATGGAGAAAGGGATGAATAGGGAGGATCATTGGCGCTGCTGATGCTTGTAAACGGACGAACTGAATTAACCCATAGCGATTTGAATTGCGCCTCCGTGCGCAGCGGGCGTCGTGGTGGTGGTGCGGCGCCGGAGCAAGTCGCCGGCAGCATAAGCGTCTGCATATTGATCTTTCGAGGGCTAAGACCGCTTTAGGAAGCCAAGTATAGCATCAAATACCAAACTAGCAAGGGTGTGTTTGTTTGGGGATTGGATCCCATTTTTTTCCCAAATACATCAAATCAAATACCTATTTTTTATTTTTCATATTTTATATTATAATAAAAATTAAATTTATATTCAAAATATCACGTCAACATCCATTTATATCATATCATATAACTATAACTATTCAAATTCAAAATTTTTACTATTCAAATTCAAACTCAAAATCTAAACTCCCAAACAAACACACCCTTTTGGTTCCGACTACTAAACCAATAAGAAGGAAATTTATTATTTGATAATTTACATGTTTGGACCGTTATATTCCCAATTCATCGACTTTAACATAAGGTAGAATTTTATCAAAGTTCGGGTAGTACACAAGTGGGTACTGGACGAACCATGTGTAGCAGGTGACTTTGAGGTCAGGGGGTTTGAACCCAGCAAACTAGGTCTCACAGACAAGTCGCATTAGACAAACTATGTGTGATAGGTGACCTGCGGCGTTCATAAGTCCAACCCCCACACCACCACATCATCATTTACGGGACTGCTTCACCGTTCTTTTTAGGTAAGTAATATCTTCTCCAATGATTGTCGATTTCGAGTTTGACAGCTTTTGTTCTTCAATTGTTTAAATTATTTAAGATTTTATGTATATTTTGTGTGTTATTTTAGGAGAGAGCTATTAGTTTTTTTTATAATATTTTTCTATTTGAGGGACCGTCGGAAATGATCTGTTGAATTTTGGGGAGGAAACATAAAGTTTTTCAAATCATTTTTCTAAATGTACAGGATAACACGTAAATAATTTGTAAATTTTAGTAGTTGTTGACCTTAATTTCTGTTCTCGATTGAAAGTATACAAAAATGAATTTGATAGTTTATGCTTTATGAGAGGTGGTGTGAATTTTAGATTTAGTTGAATTTTTTTTTTTATTCAATGATGTAAGTCATTATAATTTTTTTTTTTTTTCTCTCTCTCTATATATGCTTCTAAAAGATATATATTGTTTATTTGTTAGACAATTGTGCCTATGAAATGGTCGTCCACATATGAGAAACTCAATGTAAGAGAAAATGGTAATCAAGAAGGTTTTGAGAAATATACATGAAATGATGATAACCTCGATGGGTAGATTGTAGGCAATGTTGACAGTGGCTTCGAAGATGAGATGGAGTATAAATGGGGAAGTGTTCGCGATGATGAGGTAGGTGAGAGAATAATTGAAATTTTTAGTCTTTCAACGACTCCACCAGAATTTCCTTATGAAAGAAACAATGAACTATTATGTGACTTTGATGATGGTATTGAAAAATAGTTAGAGTCTGATAATCCCTCTAGGATCTATGAAGACTTTGATGGGCCAAATGCCGATGGTATCTTCACTGACCAACCATCTAATAATAATCATGGAAAAATAAAAAAATGGTTGAAGAAAATGCGTGCATTGATGCGAGAAAAAAGAAAATATAGTCGAGAAGTTAAATAAGAGCGAACAAGATCAAGTATAAATGCAAAAGAAAGAAGAATAGTAGAATGATTGCAATTCAAATTGTGATATGAAAACAACAAGACAATCATATTGTAATCAAATTTATAAAACTCATTCAACACATGCAACCAACTACTTCATTGTTTCAATTATTTAAAATAACTTTAAAATGTTGTTTTCCAAAACCATACTATTAATGAAATGAGAAAATTAATGGAGGAATTATATACAAATACATATACAATATTAATTTAATGTAAGCAATTATCTTGCGGGAACTAAATAATAAATATAAAATGACATCAATTTTTTAATAGGACCATTGAATAATTCTAAATCACGATTTTTATTTGATTATTCCATAATATTTTTCTAGTTTTTTTTTTTTTTTCAAGGGAAATTTCTTTTAAATATGTTCAACATTTTTAGTATTTGTAAATATATTTATAAATCCGTGTTAACCATAGGATGACAACGGGTTCGGGTTGACTCGAAACTCGATCTGTTTATTTAGGGTCGGGTCCAATTATTCGGGTATTAGGTTCGGGTCGGGCCTCGGATTCAAGGGTGGGCTTTACACAGACCTAGATCCGACTCGGACCCGATTTAATATATTAATTATATATATAAAAAATAATTTTTAATAACATAAATTATATTAAAATATGTTTTTAGTTTTATATTTTTTATTATTTTGTTATAGTATTTTCGAATAAAATATATAAATTTTAATATATATCGGGTTCGGGTTTGGGTCCAATTTTAAATTAAAATTTGAAAATTGTAATGATTTTATCGGATCTGTCGGGTCCATTGGATTTTGTTGGGTATTTTTTGGATTGAGTTCAGGTATGGTCGGATCCGGGTATAATTGGATCCAATTCGAGTCTCGGGTCCAGCTATGTGTATTCGGGTAAGGTCTCGGGTCCGACTCGACCCATTGCCATTCCTAGTTAACTGTATTTGATACAAGCTTTGCTTGACCATTGCATTTATTATTTTTTTTTTATTTTTTTTTATTAAGGTATTCAAGTAGAAGAATATTGAAATATATAAGAGATAATCCTGTTGACACCATTGACTCATTAACTTGCAAGATAAAGAAAGATGTTGATATGGACATTAGTAAGTATAAGTTATATCGGACCAAGAAATATGCAATTGAACTTTTAAATGGTGACATAAAGGAACAATGCACCAGGTTGTATGACTACCGCAACACTGTTGTGAAACACAATCTTATGAGTTTGTGCATTTTAAAGGTTGACAGAAGCTTGACACCTTTAGTTCGGTAGATGATGTATTATTGTCTGAAGCCCTTAACTAACGGGTTTCATGAATGATGCATGTCTCTAATTGCATTAGATGATATATTTTTTTTTTTAAAAAAGTATGTATAAGGGACAACTTTTTTCATCCATTAGAAGGATGGTAATGACAACATTTACCCACTTGACATTTGTGGAGATTGAGAAGTTTGATAGTTGGAATTGGTTTATGAAAAGTTAGATTCAGAAACCAATCTCAACTAAGACATATATATAATAATTTCAACTCAAAGTACAAAGGAATGAAGTTGAAGAAGCTATTTCGAAAAGCTGCATCAATATATAATATTAATGAACATAAATTTGCGATGCAAGAAATTTTGAAGTTTGATCCGAAGATTGGTGAGTAAAAAAATGCATTTAAGTGGCTAACAGAAATCTCAGAATATCAATGTGTCAAAATATACTTTCCCACTCGAACAAAATGTGATGTGTTGGTTAATAATATTAGTGAGTCTTGAAATCAATATATTATGCCAACACGTGAACTTCCAACCATTGATATGTTTGAGTGAATTAAAAGAAAATGTAAGACTCGGATACAAGTCAAGAAGAACGGAATGATGAAGTATGCTGGACTGATTTTGCCTAAACATTGAGAAAAAAATCAAGGCACAACGAAAAATGAGTATAAATTGTTACCCTTATTAGACTGGAGGGGGAAAGTACGAGGTCATGCACTGGGTGAACAACAATGTAGTGCATCTTCGAAGTATGCATTGCACGTGTGGGATATTTTAGCTGGTTGGCTATCCATGTGCTCATGTTATGTCTGCATTGAGTATGCATAGACATGATCCATTGTTGTATGTGGATCTATAGTTCAACAAAGATTTATATATGAGGTGTCTAGAGCCATATGATAAACCTTGTACTTGGGATGCATAACTATATAGAATTTTCTTTGGGGCCGATTAATGTTACAATTATGAAGAAAAGAATTTGGCGATCTAAAAAGCATGAAGAGCTTATGCGAATGAATTGAAAGATATCACAAAAACATCAAGGAGAAGATTAACACATGCATATGCAATTTTCCTTCAACAATGACACAACAATCAAGGAAATAACAAGAGAAGAATTAAAAATTACAGTCAAATCATTAAAAATATAATCAGTATGTTTACTAAAGTGATTTTTTTGTGTGGTACGAAGAACTGTATTGGTAATATAAAAAATAATATTTTGTGTTCAATGATTGATTTTTTATAAGTGAATAATGTATATATATATTATATTAATGTGTGTATATATTTGTATTGTTTTAATAATATTTATGGAGAATTATTTTATTGAGAAATGCTGATTGATTAGACTTAATAATTTTACATCAAAATTTTACAAGAAATTACAAATTCAAAAATTAATGCAAAACACTAAAAGGATGTGTTGCATTTTTTAATATTTGTGATGGAATTTTGCGAGGGAAATATTGCCATGCAAAATCTATTTACGTTGCTACCAAAATAAGAGCAAAAGTTTAATCCCTCGCCAAATTTTCAACATCCGTTGAGACGGAATTTAGATTTATCACAATTTATAAAGAATTTTGCAAGGAATATTATTTCCTATGCAAAAAAAAATAAATTCTAGATTGTTGCATGTCAAAAAAATGTGAGCTTAAGACAATGAAGAATTGAATGTGAAGTCTATCATGTGTTTTTTCTTGTAATATAAACTTGATGTGAACTGTTGTAAGTTGGGTTTGTTCTTTTACTTAAAATTTTGTTAACACATTCTAAAAAAATTAATATACTACACATTTTTATTATATTTATATTATTTACATAATCTTTTATAACTCACATAAAAAATATTTATTCAAACAAAAGCACAAAACAAACGTACAGTGTTCTATATTTTATAACAAATGAGGTTGTTTGTAGAAATATGAACTTTGATGAATTTATTATGGAACATGTTAATTACTTGATGATACAATTCCAAGAGTTGGAGATTTTTTGGATTCTTGATTTGTTTGAATTATTGAGTTTGGTTTAATAGACTTGGAACATAGTTTGGTCGATCTTTTTTTTTTTACAAGTCATAATGACGCATTAATTAAAGTTTTAATTATTGAGTTTAGTTTTATTAGAGTCGGTAATGGGTCGATTTGTGTCAGGTTGAATACTTTAAACGGGTTAAATTACTCAATCATAATCCGACCCGTTTATTATCGTGTCAGGTTTGTATTAACCCGTTTATTATCTTGTCAGGTTCGGGTTGACTCGTGTTGACCCGTATACATAATTAAGTCTTTATTGGTTTGAGCGTAAATTATGTTGAATTATTTAAAATTGAACTTAGTTTAAATTAATTTATAAAAAAATTAATAAATTATGATTATTATATATATAATAAATATATTAATCAATAGTAATATATTATAATCGGGTTGTCGTGTCGGGTTCGAGTTGAGAGCCTCGACCCTAACCCGACCCGTTTATTATCGTGTCGGGTTCGTGTCAACCCGTATACATAATCGGATTAAAATCTTTGACCAAAATCCAATTATTTCGTGTCGGATTGTCGTGTCGGATCAGTTTCTGCCGGCTCTAGGTTTTATAGAGTTAGCAACATGGTTTGGTTGAGAGAATAATTTTTATTGTCGAGCTATTGAGTTTGGTTTTATAGAGTTGAAGCATGGTTTGGTTAGGAGAGTTATTTTTATCATTGAATTAATTGCACCATTTAAGATAAAATTTGATTTAAGGTAGTGATTGTTACGGTAAGGAATATTACTTAGTAGTAATTACAATAAAATTTTTCAGGAAATGGGAATTTCAAATAGTAAAAGATTGGGGGTTTGTGTCTAAAGAAACACATACATTTGATGATTATGTATAATTAATTATTGATTTATCAAATATTTTAAAATTTTAAGTATTATTTAAAATTAATTTAAAATGGGATGTTGATCTTAATTTTTATTAAAGATTACAAATAATAATAATAATAATAATAATAATCAAACTTTCACCATAATTAATAATAATTTTTACATAATGTTGTGAATATAAATTTGTGACCGTCAGGTTTTGGAGATAGAAGTATAAACAAACACATGCTCGACCAATGAAATACAAAGTTTATTTAGTTAAGTGTGACCCTATATATTTTAAAATTAAGTCGGACATTTTAAAAAAATTTAGAAAATAAAAACTAAATAAAATATCTGATGTGATAAATTATATAAATAATTGTTTTGATACAATATCTTAAAAAAAATATATTTAAATGATTTTAAATTTTGATAAAAAAGTGATAAAACGAAATGAACTATTAGAATTTATTTATTTTTACTTTCAATTAAAAAAAAATACTATTTCATCGTTTCAATAAAAAATAACAATATTTTCTTTTAATGAATTAAAAATAATAATATTTTATTAGTTAGTGTAGATATATAAGATGATTTTGATATTTTTATTTTTGTAAAGATAAAGGAAATAAATATTTTTATAAAATTTAGAATTGTTTTGCTATGTAGATTATTTTATACTTTCGAATGAAAAAAAAATGGTGAAAATAGTAAATTGAAACATAGAAAATATTCTTCAATTCATACAATTTTTAATAAAATTCTATTGTATTTTTTTTATTATAAATTGAAAATAAAATACTAGGTTTGTTTGTCTATTTTTTTCATACGATTTCTAATATATACATATTTTAATAAAATATTACCTTTATATATCATCGACACATTTCTATGTTTTGTGTAAAAGAATTCAAATAAAAAATACTAAACAAAAAAATCCATTTTTTAAACTAAATTGAATTTAAAATTTAAATTCAAACAAAAAATCAAACAAACCTTAATAAGTGTGTTTACTAGAATTTGAATTGACAAAATATGATTTGAATTTTATATTTAAATAATGATTAATATATGGAGTTTAAATAATAAAAAAAATGAAAAAAAAGCTAAAAACGGAAAGTATGTCAATTTTTATTTTAGTGTGACTTGCTCTTATCGAATGTAGTTTAGTTTTCAATATTAAATTCGGTACATATATATATGTATATATATATATATGTAAAACTGGTAGAGTATGGAGAGAAGTATTGAGATAGTCAAAAGGAGGTAAGCTTCAGCCACTCCACCACTAGAGAGAGAGAGAGAGAGAGAGAGAGAAGTTGATCTCACAAAAATCATCACACTGATCCTGATTGTGTGTGGCCACCCACCCCACTCCACCCCACCCCACCCCACCCCTTCTTCTCTTTCAGTTGAGTTAACCAAAACAAATACACCCTACCCTCATCACCAGAACCAGCCGGAGGAGGAGGAATCAGATAAAACCAACCAGTCCACAAACATGCAGATACCATATTAATCCATCCAAAAAAATCTAAATTGTAAGAAGAAAAGAACTCAAAGCAGCCATGGCGGCGATGGCAGTCATCATCATCATCACCATCATCATCCTGCAACTGTCCTCAAGCACCACCAGCCTCACCGAAGATGGCGTTCTCCTCCTCTCCTTCAAATACTCCTCCATCCTCTCCGACCCCTCCTCCGTCCTCCTCAACTGGGACTACGCCGCCGCCACTCCCTGCTCCTGGACCGGCGTCGCCTGTAATTCCAACTCCATTGTCGTCTCCCTCAACCTCTCCTCCTCCAACCTCATCGGAATTATTCCGCCGGAATATCCTCTCTCTCTCCCTCCCACTCTCACCACTCTCGATCTCTCCTCCAACTCTTTCACCGGAACCCTCCCCGCCGCCCTCTTCAACTCCTCCTCCTCCCTCCGCTCCCTCTACCTCTCCCGGAACTCCTTCTCCGGCCACATCCCTGTCGTCGCCGCCGCCACCGCTCTCCAGGTTCTCGACCTCTCCCACAATTCGCTGTCGGGGAATTTGCCCCCCGAATTCGGCGGCCACAGTTTGAAGTACCTGAATCTGTCGGCCAACAACCTCACCGGACCGGTGCCTCCGCAGTTCGCTTCCGAATTTCCGGCGAACGCCACCATTGATCTCTCCTTCAACCATCTTTCCGGCGAAATTCCGGCGGGTTGTGTTCTGCTAACCAGTCAGAAGAGTGACGCTTATGCAGGGAATCAGGGCCTCTGTGGCAAACCTCTTAAAAATCTCTGCACCGTCCCTTCCACGCCGTCCGATCATCCTGCTGATGATCGCATCAACGGCTCCTCTTCTTCTTCACCATCATCATCTTCAGCCGCCATTGCCGCCATTCCAAACACAATCGCCGCCACGCCTGATTCTCCTGGCGGCAGCAATGGACTAAAGCGAGGAGCAATCGCCGGAATCACCGCCGTCCCATTAGCCGGAATCGGCGTTCTTGCAGCCATAGCATTGTACATTTACAGAAAGAGGAAGAGAGAAACCGACAATGCCGAGGCCGACATGTACGAATACAAGAAAGATCCAGAGGCTAAGACTGTCCACACTTGGCCTTGTCTGAACGTGACAACAAATCGAGAAGACAGTTCGGAGGCTGCGACTTCAGAGGACGACGACGGAGACGCAAAGAGCGATGATCGACGCGGACAATCGGTGCGCAACGAGCGATCGTTAGTGATGGTCGACAACGACGGGGTGCAGCTCGAGCTCGAAACTCTGCTAAAAGCTTCTGCATACGTGCTCGGGACGACAACGGGCGTTAGCATTGTGTACAGAGCAGTGCTACACGACGGGACTGCTTTGGCCGTGAGGCGAATAGGGGAGACGAGTATCGTGACAATGAAGGAATTCGAGAGCCAAGTTAAGGACATTGCGAAACTAAGGCATCGAAACATCGTTCGTGTCCGGGGATTTTATTGGGGCGATGACGAGAAGCTGGTGATCTCCGACTATGCCTCCAATGGCAGCTTAGCCAACATTGCTTACAGTAAGTTATATCTAACCTTAAATTTTACACAACCTTAATTTCTACGAGCATGTTAAGGATTCATTCATTTGGTACTAACTTCCTTTCTTTCATGATTATTGAAATCTAAGTTGAAAGAACATTCCCTTTTGTGTGAATTGATGCATCCTTTTAAAGCTAAGTTCTTGGCATTTTCTTGATGCATCTATATGCCTTTTTTGGGACCATAGATCATCAATTTTATTACTCCCTCCGTCCCACATACATTCTTAATTATCTACTAATTACACACTTCTTAAAATACCGTGTCTACAATGTAGCAGACACGGTATGTGGGACAGAGGGAGTATATTATAGAGAATCCAAGAATCATATATATATATATATAGGCTGAAAATTTGCTCCTGATCTGGCCAAATCAGCATTGTGCTAATTTGACCGAATCAACTTATATTTATACATATCTCAGCATGTTATAAAATAGCATATTCGGTATATATATATATATATATATAGATAGATAGATAGATAGAGGTGTTGAGACCACATGCATTATTGTAGTGCAATATTTATGGGCTTCCATGTGAAGCAAAGAAAGATCAAAAAGCTAGACTCACAAACACACAATAGGCCAAAAACATGTGATCAAACAACTAGATCTCCACCTCTCTACATACATTTTTCCATTTTGTAAGTTTTGTTTACTTAGATTAACTCTATGCATATATTTTGATGTTTCAGGAAAACTTAGCTCATCTCCATATCATCTACCATTCGAAACCCGGATAAAGATCGCGAGGGGGGTCGCGAGGGGGTTGTGTTACATCCACGAGAAGAAGAACGTTCACGGAAACATCAAACCTAGCAACATTCTCTTGACGCCCGACATGGATCCCCTCATAAGTGACTTCGGCATTCATTGGTTGATACACGGCAAGCGCACCCACAAATCCAAGTGCGAGTACAATTCCATGACTAGGCACTTCGGAAGCTACCGATCAATCCCTCACGACCGACAAGTTGTCTTCATGGGGTGCACGTCTCCTTATCACGCCCCCGAGTCCCTCGAGAAGCTCAAGCCTAATCCCAAATGGGATGTCTACTCTTTCGGGATCTTGTTGCTCGAGATCCTTACCGGAAAAGTATTTTCGGAGCGGGAATTGAGCGAATGGGACGGTAATAGAGTCGATGCGGATCCGAGTTGCGTGGTGCGAATGGTCGAGACGACGGCGGCGGAGGGGCGGGAGGAGGCCGTTGTGGCCTGGTTCAAGCTTGGCCTCAGCTGTGCCTCGTTGCTCCCTCATAAAAGGTCTACCATCAAACATGCACTTACTGTATTGGAAAATTTGGCTTAGCTTAGCTTAGCTTGGCTTGTTGATGACTTATGAATAGCAAGTCTACATATTTATGCCTAAGGGTTTTTTTTTTTTTTTTTTTTTTTTTCATGTATATTTTTTATCATGTGTTTTATTTATTAATGTATTGTATTTTCAGTTATACTTAATATTCTTCAATGTTGCTGGAGTTATATTTTTTATTTTTGCTATCCCTAATAATAGTTACATTTATTTTTTTAGAAATTTTTTATTTCACTATAAAGTAAATACTTTTCAATCATATTTATTTACACAAATATTACAAATAAAGTCAAAGAACAAATTTATATTTTAATACTATCTTCGTCCGACTCTAAAGTTTCATTTATTTTTGTGAGTAGATTTTTGAATATTAATTATTATATTGAAACGTAGTATAAATTAAGAAAAAATTGTAAAAATATTTCGATTAATGTCTTATAACACTAATAGAAAAATATTTTTACAAAAAATTATACAAATATAAGAATATTTTTAATATTAATAACAATATTTGTCTACTCGAGAGTCGGACATAAAAAAAATTACCAACTATAATTATAATATAATATCTATTAATTTTTGTGTCAAAAATAAATGTAACTCTTTCACTTGAATAGAGAGAAGTGAATATTTAAAAATATTAAACGAGATCATTATTTTGAATTAAAAAGGTATTGAGGTTACAAACTGTAGGATGTGAGAAGCCATCCTAACATGTACTTATCTATTGAGGGGTTAAGGGCCAACTGACCTGATTCCCCCAATTTTATTTATTTTTAGTGTAAAATATAATTTATATATATATATATAATCTAATTTTTTTTTTATTTTTTATTATTAATTTTTTATCTTTTAAGTATAAAATTTTATTTTATTTCACGTTTCTACAATTTTTCATTTTTTCTTTTTTTAGAAAAAATTGATTGATAGTTTGAATTGATTAATAAAAGTTCAAAAAATTAAAATTAAAATCAAACTATAAAAATTCGATTGATTGGATAGTTCCGGCCCCTAATATTTGAAGGCTAATTCCTTCACTGGGCATGACCGTCTGGTTGTTTTAAACACTTTCAGTCTAACAACTTCTTGGACACCTTAGAAGTATAGTCTTTATTTAAATTTCTCGAGAACACTTGAGAACTATAGAGAGAGGAATTAATGAAAAAAAAACTTGTTATTGCTCTCAATTTAACGATTTACAAGTTGACTCACCTTTTTATATGCAACACTTTTTATATACAATTTCATTCACCACCGGATTGTCAAGATTGAAAAGATCTAACAGCTACAATTCGCCACACTAGAATGTTCTAGGGCTTCTACAAGATTCCATGAGATTATACAAGAATGTAAGTATAATTCTAATTTTATCTACAATAGTCTAAAGTCTTCCACAAGGTTTGGACTTTTCAAAATGAGCCTTTTGGTTTTGGCTCATTTTCTCGGCCACAAACTCAATCCGGGAATTCTCTCCCGCTTGATGTAGGCCTCAATGTCTTAAACTTGCATACCAAGTTCTCAAATTGCCAAAGCCTTTCTTCTGGTTCCCAACTTGTCTCGTATTCGGGAAATCCTCACAATCTCACCAAGTACTCTGTCAAAGGTAGATGATTTTTGCGGCGCACTAGTCGGTTCATCAATATTTTCTCGACCACTTTGTCGTATGTCGTCCGCATCCAGGTGGTGCCCTCATCAACACGTTATGACTCATGTTTTGGTTGTCCATGTGGTAGGGCTTAAGCAAACTTGCGTAGAATATCAGATGAAGTTGGGACAAACCCTTAGGAAACTCCATCTTGTATGTCACGTCGCCTACTTTTTTCACGATCGTGAATGGGCCCTTATACCTCCCTATAAGGTCTTTGTGTATGCCCCGAACACGGCTATGTTGGTAGAGTTTCATCAACACCAAGTCCCCATCCTTAAACTCTCGAAAAGTGCAGTTCCAGTCCGCCCACTTCTTCATACGCTTTTGAGATTTCTCCAAATATGGTTTAGTGGCTTCCGTTCGGTCTTGTCACCCTTTGGAAAAGTAGAATGCGGGAGGACTCGGTTCCCACCAAGTTCTTCGGTGTCACTGGTTGAAAATTAAGCACGATCTCGAAGAGGCTTCTTCCGGCACTTTTGTTCCATTGTAAGTTTAAAGTTAAATTGTGCAACGTCAAAGTAATTTGGTCTAGTTGAGTTGGTTTATGTCATGGTGCCGCAAGCATACCTCTAAGATTTGATTGACCCGCTCTATTTGACCATCCATTACGAGTGTATTGTTCATGGCATTTTTAGCTCCAACCTCAACAAACGGAATATCTCCGCCCAAAGATTTTCTAGTGAATCATGAGTTTCAATCACTCCTAGTACCTGTTGAGTCTGAAAATATTATTAGACAATTTTGAAGAATTTTGAAAATTTGAAAATATTAAAAAAATTATATTTAATATTATATTTTATAAAATATATATATGTAATATAATATTTTAAAAAATAAAATACTAGTAGTAATTTTCACTTTATATATGTTTGATTATGATTTATGCAACCATTTGTCCAAAGATAAGATCTAAAGTCTCACAGGGAAACTCTATTTACGTTTGCCGATGTAGGTTGTGACACGTGTCCAATCTGCCCATCTCTTCTTCTTCGTCTCTCATTTATTTTCCCCGAAAAAGAAATCGCACGCCCGCCGAAAACCAGTCGAGAAGTCTCCGCCAATATGACCGCCGCCGCAGCCTCACAGATATCGTCTTGCCTCTGCTTCTACTCGTCTGTCCACGGTGAGTTCAGAACTATTAACTATATGCTTTCTGTTTCATTCGCACTACCGTGAATGCTCATTAGATATACTGCTGCGTCGTGTTCTACTTTTAGGCGCTGATAGGTAGCTGTGCATTGTTGTTGCTGCCTGTATATAAATAATTTTATTATATTTTGCAGATGCTGCTCCCATGAAATCAGCCCAATCTGTTTCCCCTGCTCGTTTCCCACGCCGATTCGCGACTGCGTTTGCCGCCGGTTCTCCTTTGATCTTTAAGTACTTTGGGCACTGTATAGCTAAATGGATGAAATTTTAGTTTTGTTATTATTTGTTGATTATTGTCATTGTTTGTTTGTTCTTCTTCCTTAATCTGAATCTGTAAAATGAAAATTTATGAAATATATAAAAATTTGATAATGTGATACCTGATCAAGCAGTACTTGACTACCAATTGTGTGTATTTTTTAATATGCTTGTTGAAGAATGAATATAAGTTTTGCTTAAACATGCATATGAGAGAAAGTTCTTATAGAATAATGTGTTTAGAATTGTATGCTTAAAGTGAATGCATTTTAAAAGGGCTCAAGATTAATTTCAAAACAGCATAATGTTATCTGTCGAATTCCATGAGTTATAGACAGTCAAGAAGCATTTTCTGGTGTTAAAGATGCATTCAGATTTATAAGTAAGCCAATTGTCTTCTCTACAAATGATTTGGGTAATTTGGAGATCTGTTTGTAAAAGAAACTTACTTCCTATTCATTTTTTGGTTTCAGTGAATCAAAGATCTGTTTGTGGAAGAAATTTTCCAAAGTCAGCATCCATAAGATGTGAGCAGAGCAGCAAGCCAAGCAGCAGCGGGGATGTATGGATCGGCCGACTGGCAATGGTTAGTTTCGCTACTGCCGTGACTGTCGAGGTTGCAACAGGCAAAGGACCGCTCGAGGTATGAGTCCATTTTGGCATTCCAAACACCTCATTATGTTTTCTTTCCATTTGGGCTGATGTAAAGTATTGAATGTTTATGCAATTCGACTCGTTAATTTGTACAGCTATGGCTAGTCCATCCTGATAAAGAGTTACAGTTGTGAATTTATAACATGATGATGATGATATCAATGCTCTTTTTCAGTTTAGTTATACATTGGTTGATGTTGTGTTTGTTGAATTTACAGAACTTGGGTGTCCCAACGCCGTTGCCAACGGTAGCGTTGGCTGTTGCTGTGTTGGTGGCTGTTCTTGTCGCCTACTTCATCTTCCAGTCTGCTTCTGAGAATTAATCCATATGTGTAAGTTCTTCCTGTTCTTGTGAAAAATGAAATTTTCCTTCTCTAGATTTGGCATTTATGCTTAGCCAGGGCCCTCTTAATTTGTTATATTGGAATTGAAATTATATTGTTTTACATGCATAAACTATTAGTCCGTGCTATTCATATTTATATATTACTGTGTTATCAGAAGGGATGGGCAAAAAAATCGAATCGAACTACTGAACTGTTGAGTTGAACTGAATCGAACCTAATTTTTGGTTAATCGAACAAATTCGATTCGAATACAAATACTGATGTCTGATATTTGTTCAATTTGGTTCGGTTTCGGTTTTGATATTTTTTTCGGTTTGGTTAACCGAACCGAATATATTTATATAATGATATCTTACAATTAATATTAATAATTATATTTAGTTTGGGGTTCGAAATATTTCAAATATTTTTATTTAATTGGAATTATAATTATTTTTTAATGTATTTTTTTTTATAATTTTGGTTCGGTTCAAGTTATTGGCAAATATTTTCGGTTAACTGAAATTTTTTATTTAAATACAGTTTGCGATTTGGGGTATTTGTTCGATTCGGTTCGAATACCAAATACCTATATATTTGGAAATACTTAACCTTGCCCACCCCTCGTTATCTATGTTGAATCAGACCGGATTCTCTGTTCCATTAATATTTCTTATACCCTACCCGTAGAGATAGAATGATAGAGTTTATTTTTGGGAGAAAGGATCCAATGGGATGCTCCAACATATTTAATTAACACCCTACAATGTCTCTGCAATAATCTCGACATGTCTAAATATGGTAAAGGTCTATAAATAGTGCAAAAACTAGAAGAATACCTACCTACCTTCATTCCTAAAAACATTCTTCCAAAGAATGACATAAACAATTGAACTTCTTCTTCTTCTTCTTCGATTTTTTCGACATTACGCGGAGATCTCTCCTTCTTCTCCGTTTTTCTTTCCGATGGCAATGAGGAGCAATCCCACCACCACGGCGGCGTTGGCGGCGGTGGCGGCAATCCTAATATGGTTACCGGAGCCAGGGCGGGGTGCCCTGATCCCGGAGGTGGAAGTGACCCTGGCGAACGACGGGAGCTACCCGGTGTGGTTCATGTGCCAGATGACGGACAAGGCGGGGTCGTTGTACGAGCTAGCCCCGAACGGGACGTACCGGTTCAGCTTCGTCCACGTGGGTTTCCCGATGCGGTGGTGCTACCTGTACGTGAACCCGAAGAGGCACGGGTTCTTCTGGGCGTACACGGTGCGGTCAAGATGTACCAAGTGCTTCTGGAGCATCGACCGGCACCCATCGCTCTACCGTATTGACAAGGGCCGGTGGGAGCGGCAGAAGCTGTTCATGCCGCCGGATTTCAAGATTCGTGACTACCTCACCAACGCGCCGCCCCATAATACGCCGGACAACAATGATGATTGATCGTCATTCATCACTTTTATCCATACATATATATATGTATATGTATGTATGTATCCTATTTTTCAATTTAATTGATGCTTTATATGCATATATATATATATATATATATATATATTTGGATGAATGAATGAATGATTTGGAGGTGGATGGAATGATTCATTCTGCATGGACGTTATTCGCAACAAGAGTAAAAGACAATGGTTCTGATGCAAAAATGCTTCTATAGCTTATGTGTAAGAGTTTAAGGCTTTGTTTGTTTGGCGGATTAAGTATACAAATTACTATATATTTTCTGTACATAATTTAAAATGAAAATCCTACTCTACCCTACGTGTCTTGGTGCTGAAGTGTAACCTTCCTGTTTTGCAAAAAGTGGTTGCCAGAATTTTTCCTGCCACCCGTCATATCAATCCACCCGCAGTAATTCACGGAAAGAAACATATAGATTTTACACCCACAAATCAACTTACACACAAAATAAACAAATACAATTTAATAATATAAAATATTCATATTTTTTAAAACATCACATCAATTTTTCATTTAAATCATTTAAAAATTATTTTTCAATTATATATCAAAATACCATTTAATTCAAATTATCACATCAACATATCATTTCTCTTAATAAAATAATAATTTTTTTTAACATAATCATTACAAAATTCAAACCCCCAAACAAACACAACTTAAAATCCATACTTCAAAATCCTTAAAAATCCAAATCCAAAATCCAATCCTCCAAACAAACACACCCTAAATGGATCTTTTAAATTAAGTTAAATTGTGTGGTTTTATGCAATTGTGTCAAATTTTCTATACTTGGGTCAAAGTCTGGTTTCATAAACTCTATGTCTAAGCTCTTCAGCGGTCCTTGTTTAACGGACATAAATGCGTCCAAATTGCGAATAAATTTTAAAATCTCAATTTTTAAACTCCTAAATTACAATATATTTTTTTTTTTATATTTAGCCTCAAAAGTAAATATACCAGGTTTTAAGAGTTTATTTTTATTTTTTTAGACTAAATGTATAAAAAATAAATATATTCGTAATTTTAGGTGCTTAGAAATTGAGATTTTATATTATTAGCATTTTGGGCTCATTTATATGTTAAACAAGGACAGTTGAAGGGTTAAACGACAAAGTTTATAAAATAATGCACTTTTAGAAATACGGAGAATTTGACCGTAATTTCGTAAAAACACATATAAATATTGTGCAATTTAGCTTTTAAATTATCAAACCATCCGCAATAGCTCAAAGAAATAAATTAATTATAATTCTTACCTGATGATCAATCTCCAAGGACGCCAAAGAAAACCCATTTTGTTTTCAAATTCTTGGTGATATTTACTTTTTCATAAATCATTCAAGAGAGTAAATTTAAAAAGAAATAATAAAAGAATTAAAAGGTAAAAGTAAAAATTTAAACAGAAGTGTTCTAAAACTACAATGAAGAAGGAATAAAATAAGATTTAAATGTAACTAAACAAGATTAAAAAAAAATGAGAAAAAAAAGTCAATTTATTCGAATATTATAGTGAAATAAAAGAAAATAAATTTAAAAGTGACAAAGAAAGAAGAAGAAAATTAAAAAAAAAAAAACCTTCAGAAGGCCTGAAAACAGAAGTTATTATTTAAAGTTCGCGAACAAATGTCGAGTTCGTTCGTTAACTAAACGAGTGTTTCTATTGTTCGGCTCGACTCGTTAACATTCGTAAACGAGTTTTAACCGTATCGAATCGAGTCGAGTTCACGAACGACTCGATTCATTTAACAACTATATTCGTAACAAGTGAAAAGAATACTGAAAAAAATATTATTACTATTGTTCTAAACATGTCGTTGTATTTTTAGATATTGAGATATTTAGGTATTATATACACTACCAAATATACTTTTATTAAATAATTTATTTATTAAAATAATGAATTCATTATTATTTTAAACAAAACTAAAAATTCTAATAGCAACCCGCCTCACAACTCAAATCTCTATAGCAAATCCTCCCATCCATTCCAATTTCCAAATCAATCCACCTATAACGTTTCGGGTCGAGTGGGGTGTCACCGGGCCAACCTCAGTTTTCAATTATCCTAGCCCTAGCTTCGTCGTACCTGTCTTCTTCTTCGGCAGGTTCAATTCTTGCACGTACTTTGAATTGTCTGCTGTTTTGAGTATCAGGATGTGGCTGATTGTCTGTGTCTGTTTTGTTGTGCTTTTTCAATCGCTTAGATTTCTTTGTTGTGTTAATTCGATCATATTGTTCGAGTGTTATCTGTTATGAAATTATCGTAGAAGTGACGGACAATTTCCCCAAGTGTTTGTTCACCGTATATGAAAGTCATTTCAATGGAGTTCAACAAGCGTTTGAATTAAAGCCTCAAATGTTCCTGTATTCTATGCTGATTAATACTTGTTTGTGCTATTGATTTGAGTTTTTAATATTTTGCATTTTGCCTAAGAACCTGAATGATCAGAGGGTAACCAAACAAGAATATCTTAAATTTATGGCAAGAATGGTAGGGAAATGACATGATAACGTAATTGGGGAATTGAATTTGGTGCAGTGTTGCCTTCCAATTGTGATATGTTTTTCCCTTCCAATTGAATTTGATGTTTGGTGACTTGTTCTAGACTTCCATTTATGTCTTTATAAAGCTTAAGGTTATTTGTGACATTTCATTTTCTGCTGGCAACTCATTTGTGATATGTTTTTCCCTTTTCTAAAAAAGTAGTTTTTATCTTTGTGTTTGTTCTTTCCAATTTTTATTATATTTTGTATGTTGTTACTTTTTGATGAAAATTTTCGATTGATGCACAGATGATGGGGAGCATTGGTAATGAGCTCTATTCAGAAATTATTCAGTCGGCAGCTACGGAGATGAATAGAGAATCACCTGAAGCCCAAGCAAATGACAATTTACTGGGCAAGTTGTTTTAATGCCATTAGTTTGTTTCTGCTTATGTAATTGTCTTATTTTCTGTGTTTTTGCTACTGTTTTCATCCATTTATTAATATTATTATGAATTTTGATCTACACCAACACTTATTGGATAGGATAGTTGATGCTTCGACATTTTGTAAATAGTGTCCTTAAGTTCGCATTAAAACATGGCAAATGATTGAAATGTATATGAAGTTATTGTGTAAATAACCATGTTACAAATGATAATTCCAAATTCGAATGAGCCGATCTTTTTCATTTTAGTAACATTTCCCACTTCAGAATATGTAGAATTTTTTATTTATTTTTATTTTTTAAGCGTAATTTGTTATGACATGAGTTTTTATAAGGTTAAAATATAAGAATAAATATCTTCTAGCTACTGGCAGATCGAATTACCATTCATGTTTACACACAAAAGAAAGATGAAGATATGGCCTAGTTTTATATTGTGTTATCGTACCTTTGATTACTATGCATTTTTCGTGCGCATAATCTCTTTTATCACAAACTCCCGTATAGATAGAAACTTTTGAAGTTTTGGAGTCTTGGAAAATTTTGGAATTGTATAAAATTGGGTATACGATATAATGTTTTGAGAAAGAAAAAAAGTATTTGATTTGATATTTTTGTTAACTAGTGATTAAAAAGCATCTAAATCTATTGATTTTCTTGTTCCCAGAAACTGATACAGACGATGCATGGTACGATGATGGAGATTCTATTGACAAAGCGAATGTTGATAGGGAGTGGGAGAAAAGGCGAAATCAATTCCATACGGTATCTTAAAGTTGCATCTGTTTTTGGTGTCGCAGTTCATCACTTTTTTAACTATAAAATCAAATGACTATTCTTCATTTATATATTACACAAAATATCATTTTTTTCATTCTAACATTATCATATCAAATACTATTTCCAAATCATAATATAAAAGACACAAGCCCTAATGCATCATTTCTTGATTCATTCTCTTGCTATATATCATGTCATTTCCTGTGAGCCAGATAGGATATCGCGACGGCCTCATTGCTGGACAGGAAACTGCTGCTCAAGAAGGGTTCAACATCGGCTTTAAGGAATCAGTATTTTCCGGGTACGAATGGGGTCTTGTCAGAGGGATTACTAGGTAAATAAACTGCGACTCAATTATTTGTTAGATATGATGAAGTCTTTCTGTTTTGATGTTTCCCACTCATTACCTATATCGTGTTTGTGTGTTTGTTTCAAGTGCATTGGCATGCCTCCCGGCTGATTTAAAGGAAAAGTTGAACGAAACAGATGAAACAAGAAACAAGTTCCAGCTTTTGCATGAATCCGTTCAAACTGTTTCAACAACCGATGCATTGAAATATTCTTATGAAGAACATAAGAGGAAATCTGAAACCCCAAAGGAGAGCGCCGATCCCAGTTCGAATGCAACAACCAACATCCTCGGAAACTACCACATACAACTTCAGTCACTTCTCAGCTCATCTCCTCTACTTGAAAGTAATTTAAAACTAAACTAGCTAAATATTTATTTACCTTTGGGGAGGGGCTATAGTAAAAAGTTTTAAAAGAAAAAAAGCATGTGCTATCATGTTTCGAACATTTTTACATGTAACTATAAGCATTCGACACGGGGTTAAAATACTTTATTGGAGTTTAGAAGCAGCTATTACCAACACCATAAAAGTGAAGCTAGGAAAAGAATATAGGGGAGGGTTTGGTTCAATCCATCTTCATCTTTAATGGATAGTTTGGTTTCTCCTCAACAAAAGCTTCAAAATAGTTTTGATAGCCAGTATTGAGAGGCGAGCCGGTTAAGCTAGAAATCTTCAATCATTTCCATTGCTTGTCAAAATATGTATAATATGATGTTTTAGATTGAAAATAAATATTTGATGTGATATTTGAATATAAAATGACTGATTGGGCGCGATGTACCTGAAAGCCGAAGAAAAATTGCCTTGCCTTCTTGCTAACGCGAAGGCTTGGGTGAGATTAAGTTTCTCATACATCACACGCGGCTCATCAGGTTTGTTGAATAAATAGTAGTTTGTCACTATTGTATCAAAATTCAATGAAGTTCAACTAGTTGTCTGAAAGGAACTATTCGATGACTAGTTTTGATCGGCACAAAGGTTTCGAAGAATAAGAATGTTGAAAATAGTATATAATTAGCAAAGAAAGGATGACCCGACTGCATATTTCGGAGTTGTTATATTGTGTATTTTTACATAGAGTTGTTAAACGAATTGAACGACTTTGAGTACTTATTGTTCGAGCATCACACAAGATGTTATACTCGACTTACTTAGGATTCGAGGTAAAATAGCAGCTCAAGCTTGGATTGTAAGTTCAATCAAGTCAAACTTGACCCCGACTCATTTATATAAATAATAATTCTAGAGCTTGACTCGTTTATCTCTATAAACGAGTCGGGTTGAGCTGTTAATAATTAGGGTTGTGAGCCACTCAGTTTGTTTAACAATTTTATTTTTACACTATACATTCTATGATAAAATATTTTCACGTTACTTGGAATGCTAATTATCCCATGACATGACTTGTTCGTAGATCAACAGTGCCTCCTTCAGTCTTCCAAGATCCATTAATACGTTGCGATCACTCAATGCCTAAATACTGACATTGCTGTAACTAACAAGAAAATTTTGATCATAAATCTAACTATGGAGCTGCAAATGAATAGTAAGAAGTTGAGTATGCAATATGATGGTTTTTTAGAGGAAAAACATATTTGATGCAACGATAAATAGTGCCAAAAGTTAAAAAAAAAAAAAATGTCTACAAAATTCATGTGATTCATTGATTTGAATTGTGTAATGTGATTCTTTTATCAATTTGCGCAGTGAAGAATGGCCACCGAGCCGAAAGCAGAAGACAGACTGCAAACTGCTGACGACCTGCAGGACAGAAGCTCCGAAAATTCCGGGTGGGGATGGAAAATAGAAGAGCATTATCGCAGAATCAAAGAACACGCCGAAACTTATCCCTACGTGTGGGGTTCTTACATCCTAGTATATGGAGGGTTCCGGTTGTGGCTGACCTATAGATGGAGAAAGCTCCGCAGAACTGAAGACAATGTCCGAACTCTTCAAGCAAGACTGCACCAACTTATCGAAGAGGAAAATGCAACGAGCTCTGCGGCACTTCCAGAGAAGTCTACAAAGTCTTCTTTGTCGACAGATAAGCCTCTTGCAGATAAAGCTACTTAATAAGTTTTGGTTATGCTAAAACTTCTCAAGATTTATGTTTCACTTAAAATCTTATGCATATTCTGGAGGATTGAATAGAAGGGATTTCTTAGTTATAAATTGAAAATTATTTATATATACAAGCGATGGAGCAATCTTATGTGTAGGATTTCTTGGGGGCTTTTATATGTAGCGTAATTGTTTAGTTTCGGTGCCAAATATCGTTGGGATTTGAATGATCAGTGAGTTCACTCTTTGGTGCTCTTAATTGTTGCATTTGATCGAACGATTTGTTTGCTATTGCAGTGGAATTTTGTTTAAATTTGAGCAGGTCGAAGAAAATCGAGATGATCGAGGAACATCAAAAGACAGACTTGGAACTCAGACGTTGTCGAAGTGTTGCTCCGGTTGACGGGCGCGGAAATCGGCGGCGGTGGAAGAAGGGATTGGGTTTGAGAGGAGGAGGAAGATGAAGATAGAAGCCCAAAAATGAATAGTATGCTATACAAGACGAACTAGGAGTATAACTCCGAAAATAGTAACAAAAGCAGCAGACCTGGGGTAGACACGATTTTCATACAAGAAATTCAGCTCTATTTTTTCTCATCAAGATTATTTTTTGTATTTTGTATTTTAATTTCATATCTGTGGTTAGCCTGTTCATGAACTGGATTAGTTGTTGTGAGGTGAATGCCACATCTAGTCTACAAAAGTTAAGGTAAAGTAACCTTCCCATTAGTCTTTTATAGGTCGTAGCATCCGAGGTGGCCATATCATCATCAACTGAAAGTTTATCATAGATGTACTTTCCTTGAGACTGGACAATCCCAGCATCCACTAGCTTGAAAGAAGTTGGCTTCACCTAAATCTTTAATTATTAAAAAGTCATGCAGGTAGTAAGGTAGTCTTTAACATCTTGAGTCTGCTTGTGCTTGAGCGAGAATCATCCGAATAGATAGTGATCATGTGATGATTGAGTGAAGCCAAAGGAGGCCACTCCTGCTGTCAATGTCTTAGCCAAACCCTTAAGGCTTGTTTGATCCGTGAAGGGATTTCTTGAGCTTGCAAACCCGTCGAAAGATTGACGTCTATTTTCTGTATATTCCAGCCCCTTGTAACTACAGCTGCAAAAATGATCCTAACAGTCGCGCTTTTTGTGACAGGGGAAAACTTTCTTCAAAGTCTATGTTCATGGACTTGAGGTAACCTTTAGGTACTAATACGTGGTCGGACGATCTTAAGGTTTATGTTAGAATTTTGAGGGAAAAGACAGCTCAAATCGGACATTACATCACAGAAAACAGTTTGAAACCTATGAAGAGTAGTGCTACATAATTGATAGTGATGATTGTTGGATAGAATTCCCCCATACATGTTCAAGCAATATCCTAATTCAACTATACAAGGTCTCCAATCAATCAGTGGGCAGTTTTTAGAACAATTCTAACAAGTGGTGTAGTGTAGGCTATGAGGTACCTGATCAAAACTAACCCTGGAATCACTAAGCAGAGAACCTTAAAACTAGATTACACATTTATTATGGTTTCAACCAAGTGAAAATTCTCATCTTGTAGCCTACAAGCTCAACTCTTCTTTTCTCCATAAATTGAGGTCAAATATACCAACAATATCAAGCATTAGAGAAAGAACCACAGCTTAGCATTAGCAAACTAACTATGACTTTTAAAAGCAAAACTAAAAAAACTTAACACACCGTAATGCAAGAAATCCCAATGCACCTCCCACCGGACAAATGGCAGATCAATTCTCCATCGCATGCGCCTATTGTCAATTTCTTCTGGTTTAGGGTAACCTGAGAAAATGAAAGATATCTCCCTTTCAAAAAGCTATAATAGATAATATCATATTAAAGCATAAGTAGGAACAAAATCACGGTCCAGGAGAGTAGCTGCATTCTAACAACAGCAACTAAAACATCGGAATCGAATTCAGTACTAAATTAGGTGATGCATCTCTAAAATAGCTCAATCAAGCACAACCTACTGCTCTCTTTAACCTCCTGAATCCCAAAAACTATTTTCAAAGCAACACAATCACCGGCTTGAAAGATTATCACACACATACTAGTCATAATGATTCCAATATTGGGAACTAGATGGATTTTTTCCTTTAGATTTTCCATCTCTCTTATAACCATCTACATCATACTTTTCATTACCAAAATTGATATCAATATCAAACTCAAGTGGAGATCATAAATATCATACTCTGATTGGATCTAGCCACAGATACTAGTAGCCTTTCTGTTGCCTCAATCATCCAAAATTTAATATTTTTTATTTTTTTTCCCCTTGAACTTGACTTTACAATCTAAAATAATACAAAAAAAAAAAAAAAAAAAAGAGAAGGATTTAATTGGAAAAAAAAATGTCAAATTTCTGCAGCTACTTCAAAGATGCAGCAACAACCCAACGTGACAAACGACACAGTAGCAACAATGTGATGCAATTCCTTTCACTTTGTTCACAAGCATTTCATCGAACACCATAAGTGCAGAACGAGAATTCGAGCGTTACATTACATCTGAAATCTCCGTCCAGATTTCTAAACTTGTGTGACATATCTACAGCAACTTTGACGCAATAAAGAACAATTATTCAAATAAAAAATAATAAACATGCCGAAATTGCTCGAAAACTCACTCTTTTACCGCAAAAAGATTAAAAATGAATGAAAATGCTGGATTTAAAGAGATGGAGACAAATTTTGAGTTTACACATATACTCAATTAAACAAGGAAGAGGAAAGAGTGAGCCCAAGCAGCCGCCATTCGATGGTTCCAACCCCGAAACGCCCCTTTGTTTCGTCCAGAATAGCTTTCTTCCAACAGCAGATTCATTCGCAAGAACCGATGCCGTCTCGAATGATGCGTGAAATTGAAGAGAAATTAGAATGCAGAGTTTACATATCAAATCAATACACATCAAAATCTCCAAATATCGTTAGGGATTCGATCGTGGGCAAGAAGATAAAAAAAAAAAAAAAAAAAAAAAAAAAAAAAAAAAAAGTTTAAATTCGAACACGGGATCCGGCCTAAGTATAAACAATCTGGATAAATTATAATTAAGAAAGATGAATATGGTAGATCAATATCAAGAAGGCCATATCGAAATTGATCCAAAGCAACAAGTCCAAGCAAACTAAGAAGGATATAAAGTGTATATCATATGTTGGAATCGTAAAAAATGTGAACATTATCAAAGTTAGTGCAAAACACTGATCAAGAAAGACATGAAATACAATAATTCTGCCAATGCAACCATAATCGAGATAACGAATGTTTTAATTTTGAGAGTGAATCATCGTTTGGAATTGTAGGAGTTGGATTATGTTGCAACAATTTAGACATTATGGAATATTTAATTAGAGCAAATAGTAATGGCCTGCGTAAAGATGACTTGCTTTTTGAATTGAGGCTTTTTTTCAATCAAATAATAAAATAAAATTATACAATGATTTTATTACTGTGTTAGAATATGAAAATTAACAAATAAGCACCACATCAGCGGACTAAGGCATTTTTCCATATTTGCCATTGCAATTGCTCTTACACTATCAGAGATTTCGAAGAAATAGTCTATCCCGAGATGATAAGATAATATGAATCGACCGAAAAGGAGATGATTAGATCATCCATAGAATCACCTGTCCAAAAAAACAAACTCTATTCCTCCATCGCCACATACAAAATTTATGTACATACACCGTGTGTATGCATAAAATATTATTTTATACATATACACGTACTGTGTGTATGAAACAGGAGTTCCTAAGTGACATCAAGACTATTAAATTTAGTCTAATATTCAAACATAAAAAAAAAAAAAAATCAAAACTTTAAAATAACACGTTGAAAAATAACCACTATTTTTCGATTAGGAATTTATTTACAGCCCACTTGAAAAAATAAATCATTAAAATAAATAAATAAATAAAAGAAGAAGAAAGAAACGGTAATGGAAAGAGGATTGTGGACATGCATGTCCAAGGTCCGACAGCCCAACCACCAAATTAAAAAAGGGACTCTAAAAATCGAGGCAAAACTCAACAAACCATGATTCTTGGAAGGAGCCGGGAGCTCAAGTCCAACCTGAATACCCGTATTAGTGTAAATATTTTAAAAGGCAAGGTTGGGCTGGGCCGGGCCTCGCCAAGAATCCACTCATGTTTTCTTCCGACCTTACATGCGATCAGATAGATCTACGGATATTGAAGCACCTTTGTCCTAATTAGAAAAATATGTAACATATATATAGATACATATCTGCATGGCATGGGGATTCGATTAATTAACTATATACATATCCACAAATGAAGCATCTGTAAAACAATATATACACGACATATATTATATGTACATATATGGAGATTGGAGAACATATATACAAAGACACAGACAATACTAAATATATTTACAAACAATATATGGTATTTGTCGTTCTATTGGTAATGAAGATGGATGGATGGATGTAGGTAATTGATTAATTAGGTAGTCTCATCCCTGCTGGCCCTCGTCACCATCATCATCTTTTTTGTTGTTGTTGTTCTAGTAAGTAGCAGAAGAATTGCAGGAATTAGAGGAGCCCAGTTCCGATGATGATTCTTGATGGGTTTGGATGATCAGATCGTCGTTTCTGCCATTACCATTATCATCACCATTGGAGTTGGAGTTGGACAGCAGCAGCAGAATATCTGAAACAGCCTCGTAGCATAAATTCACTTCCTCCTGAACAATTACATTACATTAATGGAGTACACAAGAAGATGAAGAAGAAAATTAAATAAATGAAACAAGTTAGCTAATAATTAATTAATTACTTACCTTGTTGATGATTTGGAGCAGAGGGAGGAGCAGCTGATTCTCAATCTCATCATCACCATTGTGTCTGTGACGACGGATCACATGAAGCATTGTCGCAGCGGCCATCACAGACGCCGAGTAAACTCTCAATCTCGCATCTGCACATATATATATATATATGCATTGTTAAAGATATAGCCAAAATCTTTCGTGTGCAAATTTGAATTCGCCAAGTTTGGCCGGTCATTCACTGAATCAGAAACAAAATTAGAAACAGAACTCTCAATATAGTTAGAGTTGGAAACAGAACTCGTTCGCTCACAATGGAACTAGAGTTGAAAACAAGATTCACTCACTCTACAAAGCTAGAGTCGAAAACAGACTCGCTCGCTCAACGGAACTAGAGTTGAAAACAGGACTCGCTCACTCAATAGAGCTAGAGTTGAAAACAGGAGTCGCTCGCTCACAAAAGATCTAGTTGGAAACAGGACTCGCTCGAAAATATGACTCTCAACGGCGTTAGAGTCGAAAATAGACTCTGTAATTGGAATAGTAAAGACGGATAGAATCAAATATATCAATAAAATATAAAAATATATACGAGATATAACATGTCATGGATATACCCGGAGAAAATTTGATTCTCATATCATGTTAAAATATAATAAACTAAAATTCTTTATTTCAATTATAAGAATACATACATATTGATAACGAATCATCTAAATAAGTCTAAATAAGACAAGAGTGTTATAAATCTCTTAAAAAGATAATTATCATAAATATAATACTCCCTCGGTCCCGGAACAAGGATGACGTTTGTTTTTTGCAAGTAGATTTTTTAATATTAGTATTATAATGAATTGTAGTGAAAAGGACAAAAATACTCCTATTAGTACGGTGTAATATAAAAGTAATGACATTTGTGTAATATAATGTAAATTGAAAAGGTATTTATTATATTAGATAGGTAGTACAATTATTAAATTAAGAAATGATAACAAAAATAAAAAATGACAACTTTTGAATGATGAAGTATATTACTTGTAAATATACTTTTAACATACGTAATATAATTAGTGTTGATGATTATATATGTATATATATTAGCAGCAGCAGCACGTACCAGGGAGGAGTGAGAGGAGGAGATTCTGACAGGAGTTGAGGAAGGAGTAACAGTCCTGTCTTGGGAGTAGGATGTTGTGGATGAAGGAAAGAGGGGTGACAGGATTCATCATCCAGTCCAGGGACCTCAGCACCAGAAGCTCCATTCTTTGGATGCTACTGACCTTGAACGCCATGAAACTACTGTCATCTTCTTCTTGTTTAGAGAGTTGTTGGAGCAGAGGGGCGTGATGAGGCTCTTCAAGTTTAGCAGCCAAGGAGAGGCAAGCAACGGCTGCAAGCTGCATCATCCATGGGGACGACGACGACGATGATGATGATGGGGTGATGAGAATCAGATCATCCCTGTCGATGAGCCTGTCCAGATAGTTGACTGCGAGAAGGGCGGTGAGGGGAGAGAAGCCATGGAAGCAGCTCGCTCTCAGGATCCATTCCACACCTTGCTTTCTGATAATCCCTTTCCCTTTTGTCTGTGTCTGTGTCTGTGTCTGATGATGATACTGTTGCTCTTTCTTCAAGAGGAACTTGAGCTCCTCATCGTCGTCGTCGTCTACCACTGCATTCCCATTGTCATCGTCATCTTCTGTTGAGCTGCAGCTGCTTGTTATCTTGCTCATTTCTTCTTCTTCTTCGTTGCAGTAAAGGAAGGATGACGAGGAGCTCTCCAACTCCAATTCCAAATGGGTATGAGGCTGAGGGTATGCTTTCTGACCATTTTGGTCAATAGAAGCAATAGCAGCAGCAGCAGCCATATCTATCAAGCTTTAAGAGAAAAGGAGGAGTGAGAGAGAGAGACTAGGCGAGAGAATCCTCCTCCATTGTTATCTGCCTCAACTCAAGCTTTATTAATAAGACCGAGCAGAAAAATAGTGAGAGTTGAATTTTGGGGTTGGCCCCTTTCCCTTCACTTCACTCTGCAACCATCCCATTTTATGGCGTCTCTGTTTGGGAGATAGAGAGAGAGAGAGAGAGAGTAGGGGGCCTAAAGAAAGCTGCCTCTTATGGACCAAAGGATTTTCTTGGTCTTTTTTTCTTTTTTATTTTAATATTTTATCCCTCTCATAAAAACTTATCATTTTTTATTTTCGTTCATCTCAAAATAAAGTTATCATTTCATAATTTAGTAATTGTACTACCTACTTAATATAATAAATACCCTTTCAACTTACAATATATTACACAAATATCATTACTTTTATATTACATCGTACTAATAGAAGTATTTTTGTCTTTTTTACTAATATCTAATATAATACTAATATTTAAAAATCTACGTTCAAAATGCAAACATCATCCTTCTAACGGAACGGAGGGAGTATTATATTCATATTTATTTTTTAAATTTTAATACTCCCTCCGTCTCATAACAAAGTATCCATTTTTCTATTTTAGTCCGTCCCATAACAAAGTATTCATTTTCTTTTTTAAGTAACTGTACTATCTACCTAATATTACAAATACCCTTATAACTTACAACTTACAATATATTACACAAATGTCATTATCTTTGTATCACACATACTAATAAGGTTATTTTAGTCATTTATACTTTATTCCTACTATATCCCAATATAATACTAATATTTTTAAAATTACGTGCAAAAAGCAAATAGATACTTACTTCTGGGACGAAGGGAGCATTTCTTTTCTCCTATAATTATGTATCTCTTTGTTTTTTTAATTGAGTTTTAAAAATATTAATATTATATTGGGATGCAGTAGGAATAAATTAGAAATAACTAAAATAAGTAACGGCATTTATATAACTTGTAAGAGTATTTGTAATATTAGTAGATAGCAAGAGTTAATAAGTAAAATGAATAATTTGTTAACTTGTGATAGTTTGTGCACGAGAAAAATGAGAGAATAGGATAGGAATGTGTATAGATTATATGCTACTATTCTTTTTTATTTTTCTGGTTCTTGACATTGGAAGTGAACTTTTTTTAAAAAATAACTAAATAAAAAGATAGATAAAGGAAAATGGTCACCATATAAGCAGGACCATGAAATTGTCCACCATACAAGCATCTTTTTTTTTTTTTTTTTCAAATCCTATTTTAATGTTTCTTTAAGATTTAAAAATTAATTAATTAATTAATAGGGAGTAGACATGCACCAACCCCTCAAGCAAGTATTTTCTGCATTAATTCCTTGACTTGGTAGCGTAAAAATGGACTTCTAAAATTATAAATTCAAATATCAATCCGCTTGTCCGGCTACAATAATCTTGTTTACTATTTTTATCTGTGTCAATACAATCCTCATTTTCATAAATATTCATATCACTATTATTACAACAATATTACTATTTTTTACACTAATGCACTTATAAGGGCAATAAAGTGTTTTACTCATATTTTTTTACCAATTATCAATATAATATCAATATTCTTTAAATTTCGTGTCCAACCCAAATAAGACTATAGTTTTAAGACGGAGAGAGCATTACTTTTTTTATAAAATATTATATTATAATATTATTATTTTTTTAAAAAAAATTAAATTAATACTTCGTTGCCAATCACAACCAAACAAATATACATCTCAATAAATTTATATCATAATCCAAAATATAAGAACACAACCACTTACTGAATTAATATATATATATATATATATATCTATTTCCAATTTAATACTTATCAGTCAATTTTTTTATTTTTTTATTTTTTTATCATTTTTGTCTCAAGCTCAAAAGTATATATTCTTAATTATAATAAAAATATTTATTTATTTTTGTACTTTGGCATCAAATTCTACAATAACCTCAACACATAATTAAGCCTCATTTATCAAAAAGAAAAAAGGTATAATTGAGAAGATAATTAGTCCACCTATATTTACCTCTCACCTTCAAATCGAAATGCATAATTTTTGCCTCGAGATTTTGACTACACTTAAACCTTTTCATTAGGGGAAATTACTACAAACTTTATTTATGGTCACACCACCTTGTGAATTTTTCTTACAATAAAAAAAATGTAATTAATGATGTAATCCACATGTGACAGATATCTCTACATTATTTTCTCTCTGTCCGAAGGAAAGTGAAATAGAGACAAATAATCTTGGCATTATGTGTACTAGTGGGTGCAAGAATAGGAGAAACTTTTAGGGTGACAAAAACTGATTCGACACGAAAATTCGACACGATCCGATACAAAATAATTGAATTTGAGTCAAAGATTTTAATCCGATTATGTATACAGATTGACACGAACCCGACACGATAGTAACCGGATCGGATTAGAGTTGAGGCTCTCAACTCGAACGCGACACGACAACCCAATTATAATATATTAATATTGATTAATATATTTATTATATATGTAAAATAATCATAATTTAATAATTTTCTCATAAATTAATTTAAACTAAGTTTAATTTTAAATAATTTAACCTATACGCTCAAACCAATAAAAATTAACATAACACGACAACATACCAAAAAATTATTTAATTTGAATCAAGAAATTCGACTTAATTATGTAACAGGTCAACACGAGTCAACCCGAACCCGATACGATAATAAACGGGTCAGATTATGGTAGAATAATTTAACCCGTTTAAAGTATTTCATCCAACACGAATTGACCCAGACTGACTTTTGACCTTTGAAAAGCCATATATGGTGCCATCTTGTCTGCCCATCTTTGTGAGATAAAAATTAAATAAATAAATATGCATAATAAGTCAGTCAGACTGTAAGCCTAGTTATGTATGGCCTCTATTTATTACTATTACTCACATCTAATGAGCTAAACCAAAGTCACCAATGAAGAATGAATTAAGTATACATAAAATATGTTATAATTTGGTGATCATGTGATAAAGAAGATTTGTGCATTTGGGTGCCAACTAAATCCAGCTAAAAAAAAAAAAAATGTTTTTTGGTGATTAGACTAAATGAGCAGCTTTATGACAGATGTTATCCACCTTAATCATCAAATTAACAAACAACCAAAAAACAATTAACAAACAACCACACCCACTATTACATCATCATATATTGCTTAAAAAAAACTAAAGCAAAAAAAAAAAAAAAAAAAAAAAAAAGACAACAACACTATCTCAGAATGACAACACCCAAATTACACTACTATTCAATTTCATGTTTTTTTTTTTTCTTAAAATGGCCAATCATTTCTCTCACCACTTCTCCAATTCCAAATCTCACAATAGAATTTTCCTTTCATAGGCCCTATAGACCAGGGCCACATCATAGTACTTACATATATAGGTCATTCAACCTTAGGAGGTCCAGGGAGCTCCGGTTCAGATGCAAATCTTCTTGAGGTGAATGCATCCGGAGCGGAGCCCCCTGAGCCCCTAGCAAGAATCATAAATGAATGAGGATAATAGCTGTTGTTCACGGGAAAGGCAGGCCAGCACTCAATTATCATCATCAGCTACTGTTGGATCAAAAATATCGAAACATGCATATTTAATTTACTACCCACTGCAGTAATAATAATAATAATAACTCAGATAATAATTATTACTATTCTGTAAATGGACCACCGAATGAAACCTCACTTGTTACATCACAAAGGGTCGGACCAACAATGGAATCACTATACATCTCCCTATTCATTAAGAGAATTTCATTCAGACATTCAACAAATTTTTCTTCACAGATCGAATCGTATAAGATGAAAGAAATTCCTTAAAATATCATAATAATAGTAAAGAAACAAAATCTACAGGCAAATATACAATTTTGGTAATAAAAGAGTAACAAAAATATGTGTTCAAGAATCATCCAAGAAAACAGATACAATCAAAGAACAAAAAGTCCCAGGAAAAGGATAGAATATTACCAAGCATAATGCACAATACCGTGATAGGGGAATACCGATCGGGCCGAGTTTTCTCAAACCAACCTCAGTATGGTGGAGGATATGGAGCTGGAGGATAAGGCGGAGGATATGGACCTGAATGATAGGAACAATTTAGAGTTAAGAGATTATTTGGATTGATCATCAAATTGAAATTTTGATATACATAGACTTAGGGACTTGCCGGGAGGATAAGAGTGTGGATTCTGTGGGGAGGGATAGCCAGCAGGTGGCGGCGGATATGTTGTTGGAGGGTATGTCGGAGGATAAGCATCTGGTTGATTAGTGTAATGAGGTGGGGGATATCCTGCAGAAGTTGGAGGGTAGGTGGTATAAGTAGGTGGTGGTGGTGGATAGCTCGATGGAGGATATGATGATGGTGGAGGCGCCGAGTATGCAGGGGCGTGAGGATGAGGTGCTGTGGTGTTTGTATATGGTGGAGCTGATGGAGCATGGGTCTTTCCGGTTTTCTGGAAAAAAAAAAGTGTATTATGGATCGTAGTTCATAAATTTGATGTTTTTCATTATATGCTAACAATGAAGAATTTGTTAATAAGAAAAGATCAATCTAGCTTACGTTGGCATTAGCATTGGCGTTGGCATTAGGGTAGTGCATTATCAACCGAACTTCTCCAGCACTCCTAAAGAGCAAACACGCCAAAGTTAGCCCGATACCAATTTACAATTCACAAATAGGAAAATAAAAAGTAGAAATGAAATCCATGCGAAAGCTATTGTGTCGTAAAAGCACAGAAGATGATGGAAATTTCATCCATTTTCATCATCAGTAGTTTCTAAAAATAGGAGATTATTACAGTAACATTGTACACAATGAGATATTGGCCGGAAACTATCTACTTCCGAATTGAGAATGTGTACCCGGTTTCATGCTTGTGTATCAATCCTTAGTTTCTCACAATATTAGATTATTACATTAACCACGAGATATTTGTCAGTAACAATCTACTTCCGAATTGAGAATTGTACCCTGTTTCGTGCTTATATAGACATTGTTTCGAGCCTTACACTTCAGTCGCTCTCTAATTCAAAGTTCGAATAATTTCAAATGGCATATTACAACTGAACTCATTGTCAGGGAGCAGCTAAACAACATGAAAATCAACCATTAAGTAATGCAGTCCAACAAACTCTGCATCATTATTCTATAATGAGATTATAAATATGATCGTCTACAATTAATATCAATCCCATGGAATTAGCAAAAGAACTTGAACTTCAGAAACACGATCAATAGGAAATTTAGAATCCAATAGCATCAGTGATATCAACATTGAATTGAATTGAGTTCTTCGTACCTTCCTTTTTTGTCTTGAATAGGCCACGCGCTATCATCATAACCCTGAGATAGAACTTTCTGCAATTGAATCCTAAAACGCAACAAATTCAAGATCAAGGCTCCAGGCCAAAGAGGAAAAAGTAAATAGCAGACAATTTGAAAAGGAAATGCGATCTGTAAAGGGATAAATCATTACTTTCCGTTGCCAATGAAATCATCCAAAGTAATAGTATTACTGTTCCAAACTACAACTGATAGCTCCCTCAGCCCTTCGATCAACGGGAAAACGAATTTCTCCTGAAAAGTAGGGTTCCTCCCGCCATCTACACAAATTTCCCCCAAATTTCACCCCAAAAAACAAAAACCCTAATCAACACTAGCGCGCGCCATTGAATCAATTCATACGTACACACACATACGCAAGGAGTATCACCTGTGCAAGTCCGGGTACGGTGTTTGGTGCTCGCATATTCGAGACAAACGTAGGGATCCTGCCTCGAGATCCATTCGGTGTTCTTCAATTTGTTACACCCGACGACTGAGATCCGAGTGAAAAACCGCGCCAATCAATCCATCAGCATAATGCTAAAAATCACATCAACCAAAAGGAATGCAAGCAGAATCATGGATCGCTTACCAGTGACCTCGAGGACTTGTCCATGAATTCCCGAAATCGACATGGGTTGAAATGAGGCGTAGACTGCGAAAAGAGGAGGGAGGACTTTTGGCTGTAGGCTGGCGTCATGGAAATAGCTGACTTAAACCATCCGTATTTATGCGCAGTACTGCTCTGTTCAAGTCAATATTTATTGTAAAATTATTTAATTATTTATTATTATTTCGGGCAGCGTTTCAACAAATTTAAAACAATTATCATATTATACAGACAACTGACCATTCAAAGTTGATTTTGAAGATTTATAATTAGGCGGCTGGGATCGGATGGGAGCCTTTGACTTCGAAGTTATTCTAACGGTTATAAATATTTAAGAAATATAATTATTTCATTCACTTGCTAAGTATATAATTGAATTTTTTATTATTTAAACATAAAATATTTATTTTTTTTAATAAATATAAACTCAGCTGCATACCACAAATATTTTTATATTTATAATTATTTACATCTGTCATATTTATTTTGCACATCAAAACCATCATCACCTATAATAAAAATATAATATATATAGGTTGGACCGGCTGTTTATCTAGTGGGCATTTTCGGGCAGCGACTGCGAATTCCTACGTCATAAAAAAAAATATAATAATAAAAAAAATAAAAAATACAATATATATTAAACAAATATAAGTAATAAACTTTGAAATTATGGATGATATATTGTTAGTAATAGTGTAAAATTAAGCGTTGATCTAATGGTTTGTTGTTTTATTTGTATTTTAAATTATATTGTTTTTAGACCCTATAAAACACACGACTAAATATATTTTTTAAAAAATATCACTGATATTGACGTGGGCTAGACAAAAAGTTGAAGACAGTGGTCCGACAAAAATGTTAACTTGGGAGAAAAAGATAAAAGTCAAACTGACAGCACTTCGTCCGGAGGTTCGAATAGTGAAAAAAAATGAGAGAAGGTGAACGGAAAAGTAGAGACAGGGAGAAGTGGGTGCAATGTGTTTCATCGTTTCCATATTATAGGTGCATCATCCCCATTTTGGAAAGTAATTATTTGCAAACAATTTTTTATTTGTTTAGAATTATTTAATTCCGAATATATCCGAAGTAATTAATATAATTTTTTCTAATTGTTTTTTTTTTTTAAATTAAAGATCTTTATTTAATTTTTTTTAAAATTACCAAAACACTCCAATTAAACTCAACAGTTGAATTGTCAATCAAAATCATCTACGGATTTAAAAAATCAGGATGTTCCTTAATTTTGTATAACATCAAGAGGATACCAAATTTCGGTTTACATGGATAGACAGCAGAAACAAGAAAACACATACAGAACAAAAAAGAGAAAGATTAGAAATTTCGGATTCTTCTTTGTCAATAAGATCCATCTCAAGTGATGTCTATTCTTGTCATCTTTTATTTTCTTACCATAATAAGTGAGTAGTGTATTTTTATAGTACAAAACATTTTCAGGCGCACTGCAGAACCTCAGTTATCGAGAATAAAACTGTAACAAACAAATTACCATAACAGCCATAAATGAATGAATAAATTAAGGACACCAACACTGCTCAAGTACAAATTTACAGCATCACATATTCCATAACATAAACCACAAACACTGATAATACTTCAGCAATCCAAATAAAACACAACAGCTTTTCATGAAATCAATGCAATCCAAATTCAAATCCAAATCCAATCCAGCCGCACCTCCAGCAGATTTATAACTATTATTACATATATATATATACAGGTATGGTAATTTTACCTCAGGCTGAGGGCCGGTCAATCACTCTCATACTCCTCATCGTCTTCCCCGAATGAGAAGATTGACGCATCAGCAGCCACAGCCTTGAATTCACTCACCTCCCCTGCTGAGTCGGACATTCCTCCGGCACCTCCTTCCTTCTTTGGCTCTTTCGGCTGGGAAGGTGCAGTTCCCAGAGACACTTGCTCGGTTTTATGCGCCAGATTTTCAATTTGATTTGTGTTGTGTGATGTGGGGTTTGTTGCTGCACCAGGGTGTTGGGTGGGGACACCAGTTTGTGTAGACTTGGTGGATGCAGTTTCCCCAGTTTCATTGTCGGAGAATTCGTCATCCTTGTTGTCACTCGAGGTCTTTGCAGGAGTATTTGTAGCTGCACTTTCTGGAATCGAACTGGGATTGGGCGCAGAGGTTGTGCTTGTGGTAGAACTGTTGCCTGATTCAGTAGCAGTTGCCTCAGCTGCAGGGTGTGCTGCAGCAGTATTAGCATTGTGGTCTGCAAGCACAACTTCGACTTGGAAGCCTGGGGATGGTAATTTTCTCTGCACCAAAATCGTACAAGTTCATGAAAATCAGACAGTACGGGAAAAAGTAGTATTGGGGTTACAGATTCAATACGGTCGAGCAGCGCATTGCATTATTTTAGTCAATGAGCAGATAAGCCAAAACATTAAAAATGTAAGAATACCTTGTCGAACCCATCAATATCACTTGTGTTTAGGACTTTGCGGTTTTCGATCATTGTTGTATTCAACCAGCTGGGAATTCAAACAAAGCATAATAATAAGGAAATGCTATAAGGTGCTGAGACATTCGAATGTATGAGGAAAAGTTAAGGTGTAATAGTGATGTTTCACACCAATAGAAGTCGCCTTGACGATCATGGAAATGGACTTTGAAATCACCAGTAAGCTCCGTCAGTCCAGGTTCCCCGGGAAGAGCAAAGACCATAATCCCTTTCTTCGGTGCGCTGAACCAAAAATCTTCAGGCTGCAGAAAAAGGTAGATAGAATTATGTGGAAACAAACCAATCAAGTAGCATATTGTTTCATTCTTCCACACAACCAATTGTCAGCCATTACTTGCACATTTTATCACATGACTGATTGCCTAGATGGCTTGGTTATAGACATGCTTTACTGTAAATGCATGTAAACCGCGCTCGAACCAACTTACAAGCCAAAGAATAGCATATATCATACTTTCTGATATTCTTTATAGGGTAAAACACATATATGCAATGTGTTTTCACATAAATGAGAAATATTCTGTGCAGATTTAATTGAACAATACACTTGTATTCGGAAAAATAATGTGCACAGAATCCCACCATTTTGTCAGAATCTTGTACCCACATATTAAGATTATATGCACCATTTTGGTCAATCTGAACATATTATTCAATAAACTTTTACATATATATTGTACATGCAATTTACTCTTCTTTAGCTGGTAAGAAAACGATCATTAATGAGTAGCCAGGATTATTGCAAATTGTTTGGCAGAATTGCAGAAGTCTAGGGGTGCTAAAAACAATCGTGGTTCCTTAAACAAATTTTAGCTTGGTGAAAGACATGGTCATGGAGGATACATACAGATAAATCCTTGGTTCTTGGGTGCATTTTTGTTGAGAACAGTACACCTGTATAGCAGAAGGAAACAGTAAATGTACATTTTCTCATTAACAAATCAAAATTATTCCCACAATAAAAGAGCATATGAGAGAGAGATGGACCATTATGATCAGATACAGTAATGGAAGGCCTGATCCAGTAGGGGCATCTATGCAGCCGAAATCCTCTAAGCATGCACCTGAAATTTTATAATTAAACATAATTACAAAATATAAGAAAAACCTAGTATCCTCCTGCAACCGATGTCTCATCTGGAAACAAGCTCTATTATAATATTATATGTAGGCTGGTTTTCAGTGTAACACTTAAATTTCATTGGACTAGAATGCTTCGGATCCAAAAGCATTATTTCTAAATAGACATACCTTCGACCTGGTGGGTTTTCTCCATTGAAGTATGTCAAAATGCGCTCAAAATACTTGACATATCTCTACAGGAATAGGAAAAATAAACTTTAAAAGGTAAAGACAAGATCAGAACACTAATAATGTTGCTAATCATATAATCAAATAATATAACTCACTATCTGACTAGGTAGAACAAGCCCTTTCCCATCAATACACCTTTTCTGATTGTAATAATCAATTGATTCCTCAGCAGTGGGGAAAAACTACAACAATCAACGATACATAATTAGAATATAAAATAGGGATGTGTCTTCGAAAAAGGAACCCTGCAGTATGTCAAACTGTTCAAAATGATACAATTGTGATCAGTGTCACCTTCAGATACAAAAGAAGACTAGAAATCATCAATCCTGTTCTTGCCATTCCAGCTTTACAATGCACGACCACAACATTTTCAATATCTTCCTTGAGCCATGAATAGGCACTCATGCAGAACGAAACTATTAGCTGAATAGGTGGGCAATTATGATCATCAAAGGGAAAACAAGCCACCTGAAGCAAGGAAATAAAAAAGAAAAAGATCACATTGCAGTAATTATTTTACATACCAGCCAGCCAAAATATTACTCCAACAGTAATATTCACTCACATTAACCTTGCTCCGGATGATTTAGCTACTTAGAAACAAAGCCAAAACCCCACATCAATAGTTTCACCAATAGGTCACTCACACAGTAACTTTGATGGAAAAAACTGATTAAACTATTTCAAGTAATAGAATCAATTTAGATCAGGAAATTATTTAATGATTACTCTGAAATGCCTAAAACCAGTTGAATAAACCAAAAGAGCACCCTGGCCATTTAAATGTGAAAAATGAAACTAGTCGGGTGAAAATTGTTACAATTTTCACAAAGTCCTTCCAATTTAGTGGACCTAAGTGAGGCAATGTTTTCATAATGACAACAAAACCCAGTAGATCACTTTCCCCCGCACCCCCCTCCCCCCAGTTGTAAATTGCATGCGCAAGGCCAGTACTATAACTATTAAAAAAGCTATGAATATATGTTTATATGCATGAAATGTATATATTCAATTAATATTACACATTTTCAACAAACTAAAATGATCACTCAAGTAATATAATAAAAATATGTAATGTATAACTAATAAAATAAGTTTAACATACTAATAGAGAAACAAAAATAGTTTATATTAAAAACTGAAAAACGGCTGCAGGCTACCTTACCTGACAGAAGACTGCAGTGTGGTGGGAGTGTGAGTGGTTGGAGACAAAAGGAAGTGTAGGAGGCAAAAAAAAAAAGGAGATATGAAGAGCAGGAGGGCAAAGGGCAGCGTCTATGAATGGGAGATTATTAGGAAGAAACATAGTTGTAAATGGCGGGAGCATCACTGCGCATGGTGCTAGCAGCAACGGCACGCAGTATAACTTCTAATATATATTTATTATACATAACACATATATGCAATTAATAGAATACATTTTCAAAAAACAAACATACCATTTATGTATCTCATAATAAGACAGGTATAGAACATAAAACTAATAAATAACTTAATATACTCATAGGGAAACAATAAAATGTAGAAATAAAACCTGCCTTACCTGGTAAAAGACTGGCAGTACAGTGAGACGGAAGGAAATGTGAGATGCAAAAAGAATATGGAAAAAGAGGAGGGCAGAGGGCAGAGGGCAGTGGCTACGAGCCAGAGGAACTTAGGAAGAAAGATAAAGTGAAACTTTCCATATCCTTATTTAATAAAAAACATAGATAATTAATAAATGTTTGTTCACTATGCTTTTTTTTTCTTTCCATTCATTTTACTATTCAATACCTCAATTTTCCTCTCAAATATCACGTATAACAACTATTTTACTTTATAAACATCAAAACCAAAAACACATAAAAAGAACTGTGTATACAAACCCAAAAGCCATACTAATAAAAATAATAAATTATGTTGAAATCACGCCTTTGCCAAGCACCTGGCAATGGTGATTCTGGCATGGCTCTAGATGTGGCAGAGGCTGTGCCATGGCATGCCATTTGCAACTGTGGCAAAGAAAGATAATATAAACAATTTCCATAAAAACCTAATTAACTCTGATAAATAATCTAATGTGGCGCCTCTGGATGTTGCGCGCGTTGTTAGAAAATAGCACAGAGGCTGCACCATTTACAGCTACCCGCCCCCCCACAAAAAAAAAAAAAAAAAAGGAAGAAATAAAACACATTACTAGAATTTAAGAGAGAACAAGCCTGTAACAAAATGCAAATGACAATATGAAGTAAGAAACAGATAGTTACGTTCACAAGATAAGCACCCAATCATGCGGATCAACACAATAAGAAGGGAGTGAGAAAACACAAACCTTTCCCTCAAACAAAGATGCATCATATAATCTTTCTGAACAGAGATTATACACTTTGTACTTTCCCTGCATAATGGAATTGAATCTGATGTGAAAAGGCTGTTCAATGTAATTTTATATTCTGAAGGATGAAGATGTACTGCAATGCACTCTAACTTTATAAGCTAAAGCTGATAACTACAAGATGCAGTGGTCATGGTTTTATCTAGGTAGAACTGAAATCAACAGTTGTGCTGAGTCATTACCTTGTGATATGTCTCAAAGAACTTAATAACTTCCTCCATATGGTTCCGATAGAACCCCTGAACCACAATCATTGCGATGTGATTAGCATTATTCAACAAAGATCCACAGGTTAAGTTTCAGTAAATTGATTATACCTCAACATAGCCAAAGAAACCAGAGCTCATATCACCAGCAGGGAAACCCATGGCAATAATATTCTCTGTGATGTAGGTCATATCCAAATCGAATCCTCCTTCCTACAGTTTATCAATACATATGTCAAATTCACACCAAATTATTAAAAATATTCCGCAAAATGCAATGTCAAATGTATGCACAGTATTTTGAAAGACAGAAAACAAATCAGGCAATGCCAACACTTTCCATATTACAAAATTAATAAATTTTCGAGGCTTTAAAAGCACTTGAGCTTCTGTGCGAGTTAAATAGTATGAAGTATGAACCTATAATAATCAAGGTAACATATGCGACAAAATAAATAGGCCACCTGATATCTTCGCTTATTTTGAGAGACAACATGACGCGCTTTGACCTGCACTGCCTTTACTGCATTCTTAGATGAGTCAACTAACCCTTTTGTGATGGTCCCAATGAAACCTGATTGCGTAGTTGGGGAGGGTTCACCAGAGCTTTCTTCCCCTCGAGGAGATTTGGGAGACGAACGTAATCCAAACCCACTAGTGAGGCGTGAAAAAGTTGATTTCCCAGAGTTTTCAGATGGTGATACTTCCTGTGATCCCACAAATGGCTGGGGAATTTTCAGATTCTTTGCCCAAGTGGAGATGCCAGAAGCAGAGAATTTCGAGTTTGCATCATTTTCAGAATTATTGGGTGTAGATTCCATAGAAGAAGATGTTTTCAAAACTGCAGCACTGATGTCATGCAGGGTTAATCCGAAGATCCCATGTTAACATTCCAAGAAAAGGTCCTCCACAGCATCCAATAGGGCTATCGAATCCTGCCAAAACAATTAACTGTTGTAGAAATCTCTCAGAAGACTGAAAAATATTATAATATGTACCCAACAACAGAATTATCTGATGAATCTGTTAAGATTCACCAAGGTCTCATAGAAGAAACAAAATCCACAGTGACATCATCGTGCAAATGACAATCACTTATGTAAAAGCGGCAAATCATTTATGTACAAACGACCTCACCTAATAGCACTTCACAATTACCGGAATTGTATCAATTCGCAACTGAACTAACTAAGCTAGTTTTAAAATATGCACACTATGCGAGTCAATACAATTATGAATTCACAGAACTTAAAGTTTTAAAAAAATGGGTTTGTTCATTTTGTTTTTCTCAATGGCACAATTTTCAATAAATATTACTCCATCAGCCATTCAAAGTTTTGGTCACTTTCCTTTTTTGATTGCCATAAAAAGTATTTTTGTTTTACTTTTTACTAAAATACACCACTTCTTCTTTACTATAAAAGAACCAAAATTTCTATTTTTACCTACTTTTTAAAAAAATACATTATATACACACATTAACACACTATATATAATATATACTCGTTATCCACTCACAAAAAAATCAATAATTCAACACAAAATATTATTTTTATGTTAACGACACAATTCTACGTGCCTAACATAAAAAATACAATACACCCAACAACACAAAGTGAATACACCCAATGTGTTTTTCTATTGAAAATATAAATGGACAAAGCCAATATTCAGCTTGAAATCAATAACACAAATATATCATCAAATGCTGAGCAGTTTTTCTATTAACCTTCACAAAAATCAACCGGCACTATTCCCATAAAACCTGTCTCTACAAAGCAACACCCCAAATGTACATAACACACCCCATTTCTAGGGGGTACAGTATGCCCAATAGATTTCAACCGAATAGAACCTATTCCCATAATATCATGAGCTTGAAGTAAGCCAAAATGGGATTCGTGATGCCTCATGTCCATCAAAATGATACAAGAAATTTTGAGGAAATAAACGAAAACTAAAGATTACTGGCAGTCACAACCCGAAATTCAAAATTATTATTATTAAAACTACGAACGGAATCTAAGTACATCTCCCAAAATTAAGAAAACAACTCAAAGAAAAATTAAGAAACCAACTAAAAGAATTGGTAAGTCTCCGTCATAACACCAAATATTGTAGTTCAAATTTGATTTCCTCGATTGCTCAGAGAGAACCTTTCAACGATCCAAAGCATCGATCACTTCCGAAGCGGGAGTAAAACTATGAGGATTTTTGGGGCTTTTGACTACTTATCGGAGAAAAATCGAATAGCAGTGGCTGCTTAACAGTACCTGGGTCGACGGATTCTAGCGGCGCCTGGCGGCGGCGATTACGGGGGTTTCGCAAAACGACGTCGAAGTGCTCTTAGACTTGTTGTGGAGATCGTATCGCACAAGACAGTATTTCCCGTGGCGTTTTGAAATCGCTATTTCATGCTAGCGATATCAGATTCCTGCAGCATATGTCCAGCGATTTTGGAGTTGAGGTCCAGCCGTTCGAAAATTAATAACAGGAAATTTATGGTTTGAAGTTCGATTAAGTTATAATATACTATATATATATATAATTTTTTAAAATATAAGAAGGTATATTTAATATAGTTATTATTTTATAAATAATATTTTTTATAAAATAAAAAATATTTACATAATTAATATAAATTATTCTTTATAAAATATAATTCTTTTTAAATATATATACATAAATATATTTATTTATTTAGGAAGGTAATAGAAATAAAATATTACAATTTGGTCCTACTTTAAATTTTTTTGAGGAAATAAGATATGATGTCATATTTTAATAATTGTTAAATCTAATTAATTGTCGGTTGGTCCAATGTGATAGATTCCTATATATATATATATATATATGAAAATTAATCCTCTTTTAAAAAATTAAACGCATTTTGAGTCGAACTTCTATTTAGTAACAATATGTTATAATTATCTCAATATCTGAAATTGCAAGGACGCAGTTTGCTTGATGTTTTAAGACTACTTCACATGTCTAAAATATGAAAATTTTCTCCCATCAATGCATCTTTGAAAAATCTAAAATAAATATTAAATGCATGAAGATCACAACAATACAATACTGAATTATTCAACCTGAGTATCACCTATTCAAATGCGAATACAATTATGGATATTCTACTTGAATTGACTTTAGATTATCAGGCTAATTTAAATATCGGTACCAAAATATTCAATCAATCTAACAATCACAAACGTTATTATGACAAATATTGATAATAAAAAAGAACTTTTATAAAGAAAATTAAAAATATCCAAAACAAAATAACCAAAACATTATCACCCTTCAAACTAGAAAAGTATCTACTTCATAATCAAATAACAAAGAACAAAACAGAAAAATAAAGTCATAGTGGGAGGGAAAAATCTTCTCTGTCGATTTGCTCTTGCGCGATCTATGAGTCTGTCAGTCTTCTGCTCTTGTGCGTATACCGTTCTCCCCCTCTCTTCTGCGTGTCTCCACCTCATTCTATTTATTTTTGCCCTGATTATTTTATAGTTGGGCTTTTGGGCATTTAATTAAATTCTCATGTCAAGAGGGTGTAATTAGTCATGACTATGACTAACTATGTTGTCCAATGCGATTTCTAAGTATCAGTGGGACAATATCATCATGTTTAGGCATGTTTCTTGCATGCATATGCACATATTATTCAAAGTAATGCGAATAGAAAAAAACCATCTTGTTCAGATTGTTTCACATGAGAAATATGTAGACATCCCGAGAAGGTAACATCTCGAGAAATAAGTAGAAGATTTGACACATAATCCCAACATCGATAACCTTTGTGTTCTACCCCATTCCAAAGGAATCAACACAGACGGTTACGTGGCTGTAATTTGTTTTGTTCATGAAGAGAGAGATGAACAAAGTTGACACAACAAAAAAGGTGAAGATGAGAGTAATCAGGTACTTGGCGGAAGAACTCTCATAAGATGTGGTATCCTAAAGGACAAAGAGGGTAAACAATTAATATTATAAACAGCAATAAGAACAGTCTCACTTCCAAAACCAATTTGGACAAGAGGCAGATAATAACATGACTCGAATAGTATCTAAAATATGACGATACTTGCGCTCTGCCCTACCATCTTGTTGAAAAGTGTATGGACAAGAACGTTGGACAAGAGTACCCTGCGTAAACAGAAAACGAAGAAGGACAAAATTATTATATTCGAGGGCATTTTAAGTGCGAAGAGTTTGAATAGGACACGAGAACTGAGTTTGCATCATTTTAACGAAAGCAGAGTAAATGAAGGCAAGTTCAGACCGGTTTCGCATAAAATAAATCTAAGTAAATCGAGAGTAATCATTAATAAAAAGTAGAAAGTAACAAAACCCAGTAAGAGTAGCAACATGAGAGGGGCCCCAAATGTCAGAATGTACTAACAAAAATGGCTTATTAGCGATAGATAAATTATTAAAAAAAAAGGTAAATCTGGTTGTTTCCCAAGTTTACAATGCAAACAATCAAAATACACACAAAAAAGGAAATTGGACCTAAAACACCTGTGTGGGTAAGAGACTTTAGTTTAAATAGGAAGGCATGACCAAGTCTGAAGTGTCAGTGATAGGAAGATGAAGAAGAAACCACAGCGGAAAGGGATGGTGTCTGGAAATGGCGAAGTTAGTCAAGCTCAAACAAGCGGTCTATCTTGCGACCCGTTCCAAGTATCTGACCATCTGCATGTCTTGAACCTGCACACCAGAAGAGAAAATTACAGTAAGACACTGTTTAACCAACTGACCGAAAGACGTAAGGTTTAAAGCTAATATAGGAATGACATAAACATCATCAAGGTGAGGGAACAAGATATGTCCAGTATGAGTAATGCGCATGGAGGTACCACAGGCAGTAAGTATAGGATGGGATGAGGTGAAAAATTGAGAAAAATGTAAAAGACGATGATCAGGTGTCATCTGATTACAACAGACAGAATCAATATACCATGTGTTGTTACCTGATGTTGAGGCTAAAGAAGGGTGGACCGATGGAACCTGGGTGAGCATGTGACGAAGGTCCTCAAGAGTGGGAGGCGGCTGAGGCGATTGTGATGCACTAGTGGTAGCAACAATGGCAAATGAAGAGCTAGAAGAAGAAGGCTGACCAGCCTTGGGATTCTTGGGATAATACAGACAGATGTGGCCCTTCTGATGACAGGAGCGACACTCAACCTTAGGGCAGTGAATAAAAAAATGATCAACATTCGGGCAACTACAACATTTATCATACCGTGGTGATCGGGCATCCTTGCGAGTGTCTAGGTGAAGAAGAGTAAAAGAGGAAACTGCCAAAGCCGAATCAAGGGTAGGAGCTTTGAGCATCTTGAGACGGGTGCCCTCAAACAAAATATTCTTCATCATTGTCTCTAAGGAAGACGAGGGATGGCGATGAAGCAAAAAGGACGCACAGACTCATATTCTGGGCCAAACTTTATTAATAGTTAAATTAACCGAAAGTGCTCAATCTGTATATGCGCTTCATCAATGCGATCTCACATAAACTGTATAGTAGAAAGAAACTCATTCATATCCTGGCTTGAGTCATGTGTCAGTGCATTCAATGACCCGTGGCTTGATATCGAACTGCAAATAGTCCCAAGCTTTCTTAGCAATATCCATGCGGCAAAGTTGAATTTGAATGGACTTAGAGAAGGTATTGCAAATACAAGTAAAAAATAATGTAATTCTTACTATCCCACTCATCCAAGACATTCTGATAATTCATGAGCTCCTTATTGGTGAGGGGCACCTCAGAGGTGATAGCAGGAGCAACCGGTGCAGTAAATGTCGCAAGTAACATTGCGCCATAACCTATTACCAATCAAGAAGCTTTTCATGGATTCAGCCCACAAATCATAATTATCACCATACAGAAGAACAGTAACCCCAAAAGCATCCACACGATCCATATTAAAAACCATACTTAAAGTGAGAAGATAAAAAATAGTATAGCGTGCAAAAGGATTGTGTAGAAAATCAGACTGAGCAAGCCAAACCAGTAACAGTCCCAAAATAAATTTGAATCATATGACAAAACCGACCATACCAGGATATCACAAATTGAAGCAGGAGGCGGAGGTCGGAAACCGCCGGACGCGCCTTCACGAGTGGCAAGAAGGCGACGGCGCTGGGATGGGTCCGATGTCAGATGAGCAGAATGACCGTCTAACCTAAAAGTTCATGCTACTAGAGAAACACATCATTAATATATTTATCTGCAAACGGAAGCCCCTAACACGCTCTCTTAGTGCAAGTAAAGGTATGCGAAATTTGCACATGCATATGTTGCAAATGAGAATGGTAGAACACGAATTCGAGACCTAACTTAAGCGCTGATACCATATTGAAATATTTGCAGCGAACTCGAAATCTAACTTAAGCTCTGATACCAAATATTTGCAGAAAATAAAAATTGTATTATTAATAAAAAAAGAATTACAATATTAATATATATAGGCCCAAATTACTATATACAAAAATATGCTACCCATATATTTTTATTAAAATAGTATGGTTTAAAGGCTACATATATTAAAAGCAAATATGTACTCCCTTCGTCCCATAACAAAGTATTTATTTTTCCATTTTAGTCTGTTCTATAACAAAATATCCATTTTTTTTTAGTAACTGTACTATCTACCTAACATTACAAATACCTTACAACTTACAATATATTACACAAATGTTATTATCTTTATATAACACATACTAATAAGGTTATTTTAGTCATTTATACTTTATTTCTACTATATTCCAATATAACTAATATTTCTAAAATTACGTGCAAAAAGTAAATGAATATTTAGTTTTGGGACGGAAGGGAGAATAAAATTATGACAACAATGAATGTGTGTGTACGATGACAAACAAGTTGCAATGACGTTTAGGGCATTCAACCTTGGAATTTTCATCATTACCCCACTTCACCATGTGATAATGTTTGTGTATTAATACGATAAAAAAACAGCGCAGCACAACATATGAAATAATTGTAAACAAACAAACCTTAGAAATTATGGGACTCTCTACTAGTGGCAGAGTCGGAGACAATTTTGTGCATGATGGAATTTTCTTAATATATAATCATTTAAAAGTTATATAGTAGAATCTAAATTTTTTAATAAAAAAATTGCAAACAAATTTTCATTATTTTATTTTTTCAGACATGTCTTCACATTTTGAATGTTTAAACTAAAATTTTTAAATTATAAATATTTTTATTAATTTTTTAAAAATAACTCATTATTTAAATTTCAAAAAATTATACAAATACTATATAATAAAAATTTTAAAATAATTGGGGGCAACACCACTGATGTTAACACCACTGCTTTTCCACAAAATAATCCAAACAATAAGCTGTCATAATTCTTCCTTTCAATTTCTTGCAAGCTCCGGGCCTTCGTAGCGCTAGAATGAATTCACGTAGATCTGACAGAAATTGATATGATAAATAATTCAATATGAACTCAACATAAAATAATTAAATTAGAGTCAATGATTTTAATCTGATTATATATACAGAGGTTTATACAATTTCGACACCATAATAAACAAATCGATTTATAATTGATATTCTTGTCTCGAACTCGACACGATAATCCGAATATAATATATTAATATTAATTAATATATTTATTATATATATATAAAATAATTTTAGTTTGATAATTATTCAATATATTAATTTAAACTAAGTCTAATTGTAATAATTTAATATAATACATTATACATATTACCCTAAAATCAATAAAAATTCATATAACACAAAAATTCGACAAAAATAACTGGATTTGAAAATAGAGTATTTTGATCCAACTATATATAGAATCAACACGAACTCGACGTGATAATAAACGAATCGAATTATAATTTAATAATTTAATTCATTTAAAATATTCAAATTGAATCTAAATCCACGTTCTTCACGGCTTGACTCCTCTGTAGAAATATTTCAGATTCGTCAACTGGCTCTGAAGTCCTGGATCTTCCAATAAATTATCCAAAAGCTCCCGTGACCACCACTTTTCGATAGTAGGACCGAAGGATTTGTTTGTTTATCTTTTTTTTTTTCTTTTTTTTTTTTTTTAAATAAATACTATATTTATTTATTTTTTATGTTGATTTTTTAATATTAATTATTATTAAAATATAATAAAAATCCAAATCATATTTGGCAAGACATATGTGACTTAAACATTGGGGGTTTGAACCCATAACACGGTCACACTTCAACTCCCACACTATCCGAGCTCCCTTACAGGACTATAATAATTTTTAATATATACCAACTTGGAGGATGATTGAAATTGAATTTTAACTTTGAATAATGAGATATTATTTAATTTTAAAGTAGATGTGATATAATTTATATTTGATTAAAAATAAAATTGAATTTTTTTAAAAAATATTTTTTAGAAAATTACTATATTTTTACTGATAAATTATATTTAATTTTAATGTTATCTTGTATTCCCTCTGTCTCAAATAATATTTTTTTTGGCATGTGCCAAACACTTTTGCAATATTTTTAAAGTAAAAAATAATTAATTATACTTAATCTCTATTTCACAATTTATCTCCTCACATAGAGGAACCATGTGTGGCAGGTGGAGCTGAGGGGTCGGGGGTTTGAATCCATGACCTCATGGTTACGAATCCAATCCCTACACCACCGGACCATCCCTTAATGACAAGGGAGTAATATTTTTTAATTTATGTAAAAATTGTTCCATAAGTCTGTTTTTTTATAATTTTTTTTTTCAAATTTTACTATTCGGACGATATATCTTCCAAGAAAATACACTTTTTTTTTTTTTTTTTTCTGTAATTAAATTCTATAAAAATAGCTATGACAGAATGAGAGAGCGAAATTCAACACAATCATGTTGATGACCATCTCTTCCAATTCTGGTCTTCCCAAATTCCTCCCCACCCTAATCCCCACATTATTATTATTATTATTACCATTATTTTTTCATACAACATATTCCCAAACCACCAACTACACCCAATCAAGACAGGCCCTCGAAATCATCATCGGCGGCGGCGGAGATCCTACATCGCCGCCGCCCGATTGCCCGCCGCCGCCGCCGCAGCCGGAACCACTAATATTCGAAAGCAAACGCATAGAACAAGCGTACTACGTCATTCAGAGATTCAAGAAGAAGATCACGTGCGACCCCAAAGGCATCAAGGCCACGTGGCAGGGCCCCGACGTCTGCCGTAACTACAAAGGCTTCTTCTGCGACACCCTCCTGTCCACCCGCGAAAAAACCCTCGCCGGCGTCACCTTCAACGGCTACAATTTCGACGGCCCAGATCTCTCCATCGATGGCTTCATCGACGGCCTGCAGGACATCATCGTCTTCCACGCAAACTCCAACGGCTTCAAGGGCAGAATCCCGACGAATATTCGGAAACTGCAGTCGTTGTTCGAACTCGACCTCAGCAACAACAACTACACCGGCGGGTTTCCGTACGAGATCCTCGGCGCCAGCAATCTGACCTTCCTCGACCTCCGGTTCAACCGGTTTTCCGGTTCGGTCCCGGTCCAGGTATTCACCCTCGACCTAGACGTCCTCTTCATTAACAACAATCTGTTCTTCCAGAACCTTCCTTCGGAGCTCGGCTCCTCGCCGGCGCTGTACATTTCACTGGCCAACAATGGCTTCACCGGCCAGATTCCGGCGAGCATCGGCCGCGCCGGAGATACGTTGCTGGAGATTCTCCTTTTGAACAACCGGCTTTCCGGCTGCTTGCCGTGCGAGATCGGGAACTTGCGTAAGCTGACGCTTTTCGACGCCACCCGGAATTTTCTTACCGGCCCGATTCCGGCGTCGTTCGCGTGTCTGGGGGAGATGCAGTATCTTAACCTGGGGAAGAATGAGCTGTACGGTCCGGTGCCGGAGATGGTCTGCAAGCTGCCGAATTTGAGTAGTTTGACGCTGTCGGAGAATTACTTTACGCAGGTCGGGCCGGAGTGTCGGAAACTGATAGAGAAGAGGGTGTTGCACGTGGACAGGAATTGTATCGCCGGTCTGCCCGGGCAGAGGTCGCCGGCGGAGTGCTGGGCTTTCTTTAGAAGGGCGAAGCGGTGCGCCGACGGGAGATGGTTCCACTGGATGCCGTGCGGCGGGCAGAAAGGTCACCATCCACCACCGGTAAGGCCACCGCTACCGCCGCCGCGGGGCCACCGCCCACCACCATCGCCGCGGGCTTACAGGGCTTTGGATCCTTATGGGCTGTAATGAATAAATAAATAAATAATAATAATAATAATAATAATAATAATAATAATAATAATAATGTGATTATTTAATTAAGTAATTTGTAAGAGTGTGTTTGTTTGACAATTTTTTCTAAATATGCTATTCATCAATTTTTTTTGTTTTTCTTCCGAAAAATCAAATCAAAATCTTTTTTTTTTTTAATGAAAATTATAGGGTAGAATAGTGATAAATTAAGCTTTTTTTATTAAAAGTAATAATGGAATTTATTATCATAAGGAGCTGTGAGGATAGACTCGTAACTTTAAATTCACCAGTCTTCGGATTTTACCTGCTATATTTGGTTCACAAAATGTTTTTTTTTTTTTTATAGAGCATTTGAAAAAATAGCAACCACAAATTTTCACGTTATTAAAAAAATTAAAAAAATAATGGAGTTTATTATCATGAGGAGGCAAATAGTCGATTGTCCTTATCCACCATATTGATACCCTTAGAATCAATTATAATTTTTTTTTTCATATACACAAAATAAATTAGAACACATTTTTCGAATAACATTATAAAAAATTTACAATATATTAGCACACGAAAACAAATAATAATAATAATAATAATAATAATAAACAATTAACAACACTCCTTTTTACATCACCTAAAAACTTGTTTGTTCTTAATAACAAAAGTACTTAAAAACTAAATACATTGAACACATTTTTTTTTTTTATATTATAATACATCCTCAGTTTCTTAACGATTTATCTATTTTTTTTTTTTATTTTGGTCCATCTTATAATAAAGTATCAATATCTTTTTTTAAGTAATTGTACTATCTATCTAACATTACAAATATCATTCTAATTACAATTTATTATCCAAATGTCATTACTTTTATATCATACAATACTAATAGGGTTAATTTAGCCATTTTACTTTTATTTTTACTTTATCCTAATATAATATTAATATTTTTAAAACCCAGAGAAAAAATAAATGGATATATAGATATAGGACAGAGGAAACGGAGGGAGTATATTATTTTTATTTTTTTCTTTAATTAATTACTTTGCCTATTCAACTCAGATTGCTGTCGGCAATTAAACATGTTCGATCTAATTTTTTTTGTCTTTACAGCTCATCGTCTTCTTTTTCGTCGCTGCAAATCGTTCTCTTCAATCAAAATCAACGGTCTTTCGTAGTTTTTGTTTTCATTCCAATTTCTTATCTTCATTACATTTTGAAGATTTGTGTGGATTTTTGCTGTCCGTACAAATTTTTTTCCCTAAAAATATCAAATTAAAAATTCATTTTTTATTTTTCTTTATATTATATTAAAATTCAATTTTATATTCAAAATATCACATCAATACATATTTATATCACATCATACAACTATTCAAATTTAAAATTTTTACTATTTAAATCTCAATCCAAAATTTAAACACACAAACAAACACACCCTAAGAATTTCATTGTCATCTTTTTCTCACATTAATCTATTTCTGGCTATTTCTTATTCATCTATTTCTGGCCACTAAGTAATTATTTAATAATTGGCACCATAAGTGATTGCTTGGTGGTGTAGGGGTTGGACTTGTGACCATGAGGTCACAAGTTCAAACCTCCGACGTCTCAGGTCACCTGCCACACATGGTTTGCCTAGTGTGACTTTTCCATCGAATCTGGTTTGCAGGATATTAAGTTCGGCCCCCTGCGGATTTCCATGTCATCTAAAAAAAAAATTATAAACTAGTGACCGAGCCTGTGCATTCCACTATTTGTATAATTTTTTTAAGACTTATATTATATAAATAATTTATTATATTGAAAAAGATACAAATATTGTCATATAATTGGCATATTTGCTTATATTGTTTATCAAATATATTTTGTAGTAATAGTTCAAGATTATAAATTGGCATAGGTCTATTTTATTTGAAACACATTGTCTTTCTACTTTTTAATCAAGCTAATTTTTGTAGAGCTCTCTCACTATCCATTTATGTATATAATGAACATTATTTTAGATATACACCTATATAACAAAATACACAAAAAATAAATGATACTCTCTCCGTCCTAAACACCCTGCAATATTTATTTTTTTGTTTGTCCCAAAGTCACTGCAACATTTTCAAATTTAGAAATAATTAATAATATTTTCATACATATATTAATATATATTTCACTTTATCCCATCATGTCAGTCAAATAAAAAAAACAAATAATCGTTTCTCTCTCCAATCACATCACTTGATATCCAAATTATCTCAAATTACCATACTTAGTACTTACCACCTAAATTCCCGTGCCAAACACAAATATTGCATGATGTTTAGGATGGAGGGAATATTATTTTGCGCGCGCACACACACACACAAAAGAAGAAGAAAATATACAAAACTAATAATATAGTAGATAAGAAATTCGAAATAAATAACTTCTAGTAATGAAAAAGAAAAAAAAATAAATGTTGTATAACTTTTAACAAATGTAAGACACAAAATTGTCAAAAATATAATGAAATTTAAAAAAATACGGATATAAGAAATGTAATACGAAATAATGGAATTTATAACGTTAAATGAAAATTTGAAAAAAATTAAAAAAAATTAAGTATAATTTTCTGTTGTGGAATGCGATGATTCTTTGATTCTTGTCATCAGGTGTGTAATGGAAGAGCTTTTCGAAAGATTCAGTGTATTTTATTGTTTTTTGGCTATGTAATTAGAAAATTCTTTATTCTTGCCATCGGATATGTAATAGAGGAGGAAATATAATGCTAAGTGCAACGTTTGATAGAAATATATAACAAATTATGTTTAGAAAATATAGTAATTCAATTTTAATTTACCTACGGATATAATAAAAATTTGTGTTAGGAAAACTCCATTTACAAACCCACGTTTAAGTCACTCATAATTACGAATATAATCACTAACAACTAACTTAACCCGAGTGTATTAGTATACTTTTTTCAGATTAAAAGACAAACAATCTTAATCGATGTAAAAATTCGAGAAAGAGAGAGAAAAAATAGGATAGAAAATTTGATATCCAATTTAATTAATTAAGAACCTCAAGATTTTATCTTGAACCCAAAATCCTATGTAATACCCCGTAAAATAAATGTCCGAAGTTTATCGAAACTTGCTAGAGTTTGAACCGAAGTTCAATAATTTCTTTTGAACTAATTTTATTTTGAACTTTGATGTAAAAAAAAATAATTTTGAGTTTGAATTTTGGGGGTGATTTGGATGTTGGGTCATATTGGCCCAAGAGGATAATAACAAAAAAATGAAGCTCATATCTATTAATTAAACAAAAGTGATCCTCTTCTTCCTTTGAAATTTTTTCACTAAGTCTTATTCTCATGGTCTCTTTTTCTAAGCTATTTGAGATTAATCTTAGTTAAATAATATATTATATATTTCAGACCAATTTGTTGGTTCCATATGATATATATATTTAAATTATTTCAAAGAAATTTTTTCTAAAAATGTTACATTTTACTATTTTTTCTTTACAAAGCTTATTAGAATATTTCATTAGAGTTTATATCGAAATTATTATGGTGATTTAAGTGGAAAAATGAAGGATTTGTAAAGTGAGTGAGAAATTCTAATTTTATTGTAACCTAGTTTTTGGCTTTTCTTAAAAAAAAATTGTAATTACCTTTAATATTATAATTTTTTAGGTTAAATTATGTCTTTTTAAGGATTTGGATGTTTTATTGAACTTGAGGGATTTTAATATGTTTCCTTTTTATTTTAATTGTTAATGAAAAGTATTTAATGAATAAATTTGAAAGTCTTCGTTTACCTTTTTCTTATGTATAAAACATGATTATTTGATGAATGATTTTATTGACTAATTGGTTCAATATTTGTAATTGAGGTGTTTTGAGTTGAACTCTATTTTTAAGATTTATCTAATCATAGTATTGGGTCAAATTGTAAATCGAGACTACTCGTTGAATCCAATCAACTCGTCGATCATATAGGATAATAAGGTATAACCTTTCACTTCTATATCTTGCAAACACGTGAGGATATACCGATATTTTAAGATAACTAGTTAACTTCGAACTAGAATCTGAATAGATTAAATCTTGGCATCAAGATGACAAGTTTTCCTTTCGGTGATTTTGAAGTGCATGCTATCCACGATGGAATGGTCTTTTAGATCGTCATCTGCAAGGAATGAATTATGTATGATCTCCTCTTGGTATGTTATGCCGTTGTGTGGTCCATCGCAAACTAATAAATAAGTTGTCATACGTATACTTTGGGCCTTGAATCCTTATGTACTGATTGTGGAGTTCTTTGAGGGTTATGTTCCTATATTTGTTATGTGCATTTATGTGATATGTCAAGTGAAGTAATAAAGTTGGAGAATCAGGTCGAGCGGGTTCTAATTAATGCCTAGCGGAATTTTCTTCATTATGTGTTAATCGTAAATATGTAAAAATAAAAGAGAGATATAAGAGAAATACTAAAAAATTTGTGTGTGAGTTGTCATTATGTGATATGTATATTTTTATTTTATTTATTATTTTCAAATGATTTTGTGGTATTGGCATGTGAGCCTTGGCATATACCGTATTAATTAACATTTTATTTATTGTGCTTACTCAACCGTTGTGTTGATCCTCATTCTACAATTTTTTGTAGGTGATGGTGCTTCTGCTAAGTCTAAATGATGATTCCACGTTGCATGATCCATTGGAAGAAAATAGAATGATTTCATCTCCTATGATGCTTTTGAAAATTTTATTAATATCTTATGAATTAATGTTTTTTTTAAATAATTCGCTGCTTATACTTTTAATACAAATATTATTTGTTTATATAATAAGCCGATACGCTTTATCTTCAAATATCTATTTATTTGCTTGTGTTTATTATTTTAGCCTTAGTGTTACAACGTGCGGCTCATTGGCTATTGAATGAGTCGTTCAGTGTTGACATGACAATAATACTTTAATTTGAGCCGGCTGGGGTATTATATCTTAACTAATAAAAACAAAAAATCAACATAATTTTCTTGCAATAATTTAAAAGTCATAAACCAATGATTAATTCCAAAAATTCGATTGAAAATCAATGTCACTCACTCACACTTTAAAAGTAAAACAATAAATATATATATATATATATATACAAAATTTTCAATGGAATAAATATATTATAACAAAAATTGATATAAAATGGATACAAAAGCCTTTATATAGAATATAGAACAATGCACTTATTACAATTTAATTGACAACAAATTCTAATAGAGAATTTATTTCCATTATAATTAATTGCTACATATTTCATAAAATTATACTCCATTTGTTCCAATTAAAAGACCCTATACGAGGTTTTGTAGTAGATTAAAAAATAATAGTATTTTATTGGTTAGTGAGAATGTACAAGAGATTTTGACATTTTTGTCATTTAACTTTACGTATAAAGTAATTGTATGTGTAATGATATGTTTGTAATTAAATAAAAATTAAAGGGTATTTTGGTATTATTATATAATTATTGTTTCTAAAATATAAAAAAGACAGACAAAATGGTAAAAAGAGCTCTTTGAGTTAGGACAGAAGAAGTACTACTAATACATTAAATAATGACAGCACATTCCAAATACTATATTACCAATATTATAATAATAACAACACATTCTTAAAAGAATGTATTTCTAATAGTATAATTAACGGTAATATATTCCCCAAAAAAATGATGTAAGTAATAATATTATCACAAGTTTTCAATTATTTTAAACTTGTATAACTGTTATGATCGGGTCGAATAATCTTCATGCTTCATCATACACAAGACTTACAATAATTGAAGTGTAAGGAATAATTTTCATACATTTGCTCTCAAAGTCATTCTTTGAACATTGAATTAAATCTAAGTCTTATCACTTTTAAGAATAGAAGATGCTCTTGTTGATATATAGTTTTTTTAGACAAACCAAAAATATCTTTATGTCTATTCAATGGATTTTAATCCTACTGATGTAGAATGTTTTTTTTTCGTATCTTTCATATCAAATTTTTTTTAAAAAATTATTTTTCACATCATATTGAATAGCTTTCTCAATGGTTGAGTAAAATACAATATAATATATAATATTAGAAAGAAAATACAGGTTTTTAATGAACTTTTGGTATATACAAATCAATATCAATTTGTATTTTTAAAAAGAAAAATCAAATAAAGTAATTACATCATGAAACTTCAAGTACAATATACAAAAGAAAATAATTACATCATAAAAAAGCCTCATCTTACGAATAAAGTAAATTGGAGTAGAAAATAATATTTGTATTACATATATGATATTTTGTGGAAAAAAAATATATTAAATGTGAATTTATTTATTTTTTTTTAAAACAAATTAATAGTTGTAATATCTTTATAGTTGGGCCGGTGCTAGGCAAACTTCCATGGATGAACCAGTGCCATGTCATATGAGATTGAATATAGGTTAAATAGATTGAATAAACTACTCATGTCAACAACGTGCACACGTTCCTTTTTTAGAATCTCTACTGAAAGAACTTTAGAATTAAGCGTGCGCAAAAAGGACTTGTGTTGAACTGTGATGCCAGTCAGCAATCCCAAAACACAACATAGCTAAAAACACAACATTAATTATGTTGGATTATATGTTCAATCATATCGTAAATCTATTGATATTTAAATATTGATTAAAAATTTATTAAATTATGATATAAATATGTTAAATATTAAAATATTACTTTCTCCATCTTTGCTACAGTGTCTATTTTACCGTAGACATGAGAATTTAGGAGGAATATAATTAGTAAATAATTAAGAAATGCATTAGTGAAAATAATTATCGTATAATAAAAATTATTTTATATTAAAATTAAGATAACTAATTACTTTAAGTAAATTTTAAAAAAATTATAAATTAAAATTTTTAAATGAAAATAAAGTATATAATTATTTTCTGAAAAAAAGAAAAATAACATAATAAGTGGGACATACGAAAATGAAAAGGTGTCCACTGTAAGTGAGATGGAGGGAGTAAATATAAAAAATATGGTAAAAAAAAACCTATAAAATATATTTCCTCCATTAAAAGTAGTACAAAATTAATTTTCCTCGTAAAAATAATAATTTGATTGTAAAATAAAGATATTTGTGAAAAAAATGATAATTTTGAAATAATTACTTTTTAATTGAATAAAATAAAATAAAAATAAGTTTACTTTGTGAGTGAATTGATGAAGTATTGAATTAGAATATTACTCCATTCATCCCACATAATTTGTATATATATTTTTTTATTTCGATCTGTCCCGCAAAATTTAGTATTTCATTTTTTGAAAATATAATTATATATTATCATACTTTAAAATTTACTCCCTCGGTCCGCCAAATTTACTCTCACTTTCTTTTTACTCTGTCCGCTAAATTTAACCCATTACTAATTTTGACAAAGTTTAACATTTAATTATTATCCTTCATTCAACACTTATTTACAACAAATGTCGTTACTTTTATTACATTCTCTCTCATCATTTTTTTTAAATTTCTAACTTACTTTCCAAAAATACCCCAAATTACCTTTTTGCTTTTATTACTTTTTCAATAAAATATTTATTTTTCTTAATTTCCGTGCCGGACCCAAATATTCTAATTTTTGCGGACAGAGGAAGTATAAGTTATAATTTATAATTTTTTAAATTTTAATTAAACTATTTAGTTATTTTAATTTTAATTTTAATCTATAATTATTTTTTTATTATATCATAATTATTTTTATAATATATATTTTTAATTATTTACTATTGCATAATATTAAAAAAACTTTTGTGTCCAACTAAAGTGGACAAATTAACTTAAACGGAAAGAGTATTATAGATGTAACATAAAAATTACTCCCTCCGTCCCACATAATTTATCCATATTATTTATTTTCGTTCGTCTCACATAATTTATCCTTTTTAAAAAAAAAATAATTATACTTTTTAATCAAAATTTAAAATTTTTAATTTTAATTAAATTATTTAATTATATTAATCTTAATCTATAATTATTTTTACTAATATACTTTTTAATTGCTTACTAATTATATTTTACTTAAATTCTAGTATATATATAGTAAGGAGCTTATATTACATGGGAGGAATGGAGTAACAGATATAAATGTATATGAATGTTAAATGCTAAGGGACAATTAAATGGAGATAATTGCAAAAAATATCCCGTACTTATACCACATTATCACTTTTGTCCTATATTTATCACGCTGCTAAAATATATCCCATATATTTACAGAAGTCGATACTTATATCCTTTGCCCGCGCGTGACACTCACACCACGCGCCCTTACGCGCGATCACGCGCGGCTACACGCGGCCAAATGATAGAAATAACAATTTTTGCAAATATGTAGGAGCCCACATATTTTGCCAGCGAGATAAATATAAGACAAAAGTGATAATGAGGTATACATATGGGATATTTTTTGCAATTTTCCCCAATTAAATGATAATGAGTTGACGAAGACCATAATAGGAGGGAGGTACAGTTTGTAAAAGCAGTTGTTAGCCTCCTACCGAACTAAACACACCTCTTCCGCTCATTCATCGCCCCCACAACGACTCATATATAATTCAATATTTATATATTTATTTTTTATGACGTGGGAATCTGCAGTCGCTACTCGAAAATATGCACTGAGTAAATTCTCTGCCGAACCTAATACCATGTAATAATTAATGATGCATATTTATATATTTATTTATTATGGATATAGAGTATACATATAACTACAGTATTTTAGGAAAATAAATAATCATGCATATTTCTAAAAATTCAAATTTTTAGATGAAACAATCATTTCGATCATTTAACAGTGTGACTATTAGTATATTATTTTTAATAGAAGGTCAATAATTACATATTTTTTTAAAAAAAAAATAAATACAATGTCCACTATATAATAAATTTACTTTTTAAAAAATAAACATTACATTTAGTATTCACCTTGTTGATACGATTTTTAACTAACATTATTAAAAAGTATAATATATACAATAGTTACACATAATATATAATATATATTATATTCATTCATAAAATTCAATAATTCAATACAATTTTTTTAATTTTATATTACTGATACAATTTTCATAGTTAATATAAAAAATACATTTCTAAAAAAAATACAAAACAATCCATATAAACTTTTAATTTATTAGTTAGTCTTCAATGCAATTTTTCTTTTATTATTATTATTATTATTTATGCTTGAGAGTTTCTTCGTTAATACATAAAAAACTAGCATATCCCATTTTGTAATTTAAAAAAAAAAAAGAAAAAGAAAAAAAAGAAGTGACGCTTGTTCATATTTATAGAATCTGCTATATAAAAATCATATAATTTGAATATTTTTCAGGTACAATTTTATTTAAATTCAAAAAATTGTATTAAATCAATTATTGACCATTTATCTTGTCCCCTTCTTTCAAAGAACATTTAGTATTTCGGAGCAATAATTTGACTTATGTAAAGCCCATTTTTTTGCATAAATGTGGTTGAATTGTAGCACTATATATATATATATATATAAACATATTTGTAATGAAAATTATGAACGGATGTTGTTAGTTACGTGAATTTTCGGGACAAAATTTAATAAATTACGTCTCTAATTTCGTCTCTAATGTCATTAGTAACAAAAAAAAAAATGAATTTAAGAACGAAAAATTTTTGTTATAAAAATGCTATTTTTTCATATGAAATTTGGCTTCTAGACAGTCGAATCGTATTAAGCCCATTGGAAGACTTAAAAGGTATATTTTGTATCTGATTCAAGAAAATGTTCATACTGATCTCACTTAGAATAAACACATGAACAAAAATAAAGAAAAATCGACACAAAAAAATATAAAAGAAGACGAATAATAATAATAAAAAAAGACAAGTAAAACCGATCCAATAAAAGTAAATTGTATGGAATTAAGATAAAACAAAAGTGCAATAAAAGATAAGAACTTAAAAGACAAAAAAAAAAGATTAAACAAAAATATTCAAGTAAAGAAAAACTGAATTTTGTGATGGTGTTACCTTCGCAACTTATCTCAATAATGAGAACTCCATCGTTAGTCATCCTATCAAAGCTTCATTAGTTTCCTAGTATTTTTTTAAGATGGTTTCTTCTCATCCGACCATATTTTTTTTTGCTTCTTCTAGGCTCTTATTAGACATTTCCTTTAAAACTTTGTTCTTTTCTTATTCGAATACGCCAAAGAATCAATTCCTCGTCAAGGCTTATGAAAAATTTCACTTTCTTTTAATGATTATCTTCCATCAATCCTCTCTTCCATCCAACCTTCTATCCATTCAACTTACCTCAATGCAGCTTTCCAACCATGGCTTTTTTATCCAACTTTATTGATTCTTTTTGTGCTTCCTTAAAATCTTGGTCATTAAAAATGATAACCAATATATTTTACGAATTATTATCCTTTTACAAACTGCTAGTCATGGATCCTCTTTTGGATTTGATTTTTTTTCGGAAGCTCTTTGGGAACCCAACGAGATATTTTTTGGGATTATGTGGGGAAGAAAATGTGGAAGGCTGGAAAACCTGCAAGAATTACTTTAAAGTTCATTAAAAAAAAAAAAACTATGTAAAACTTATGAGACTTCTCTTAAGATTTAGTAGGAAGATAGCATTGGCGTCCAAGAAACCTATGGGACTTCCCTCGGGGTCCTGAAAAATTATGGAATGAAAGTTCAGCAAGTGTGGAAGTTCAGTGGAAAGATCAAATTTAAAAGTTTTTTCTTTGGCCTTCATTCTTTACGTGTTTGGAATTAACACTGTAAATCATCTCCTCTTAAATCCGACCTTTTAATTTCATTTGTTTCTAAATAAATTAGATCTAGTTACCGACACGCACCTACTAAAAACAATAAAAATTCTTATTGTACTTTTTTCGGAGTAAAATTCTTGCTTCATCATTAATGTAGCCTGGCATTGGTGTTGTTTTCACCGTTTTTGTATTCATGAAAGTTGTTAAGGGTTAGTCTATTGCTTTTATCTTTGGATGTCTTCTCCGGTTGTCGGGTACACCGTGGAATAATAACCACTTGGTCTACCGACCTTACGCACCAAACTTTTTCATCTTTCTTGAAGTTTATATCCACTATTGTGTTATGAGTGATAATCACTCCAAATTTGGTTTTTGCGGGTCAAATCCGGGTTATAGAATTTGGATTGTGGGTTGGGTATAAATTACAGGTTGGGCCAAAATATCAACAGAGATCCTTATCCTTTTTAGCATGTTTGTATTTTCTATGGTTTGTACTATAGTATAAGTAATCTTTCTTTTATTGATGGGTTGCAATAGCTAGGCTATTTGGTCATTAGTATATTTTCTTAGTAAGATATAGTGCAAGACTTGTTGCCAAATGACTCCTTAAAAGAAGGAATTAACTTTATCAAAATATTTTCTCAGGTATCTTACAAAAAAATTTCTTAATATAATTTGTGTTCCATCAAATAAATGTGAAAAAGTTGCCCTCAATGGTGATCTAAAGGATTTGGTTGAAGTAAATAATATAGAGGTTAAGTTCTAATGATGGTGAGAACTTAATTTGTAAGTTTAATAAATACATATACGAATTAAACAGATCTCTTGTCAATGACACTTGAAATTTCATGATATAGTTAATTTATTTGGTTTTGAAAAGAAATATATCATGAATGATTGTTTATACCAGAAGATCAATGAGAGTCTTATTCATTTCTTATATTATACGGGAATGGTATTTTCTTACAACCAATGATAAAGGTATTGCGTGATATAAATGTAATGATATTTGTGTAATATATTGTAAGTTGTAAGGGTATTTGTAATGTTAAATAGATAGTACAATTATTTAAAAAGAAAATGGATACTTTGTTATGAGACGGACTAAAATGGAAAAATGGATACTTTGTCGTGTGACGGATGAGTATAAAATACATTTTTTTTAAAAAACTTTTGTTTTGTGTTTTGATTTAAAGAATTTTTTTATTTTATTTTAGTTATAGAAAATTGTGTAAGTAATACTCCCTCCCTCCGTCATGCAAATATGTGCTCATTTGACTGAATACGGATTTTAATAAAAGTGAATAATAATTATTAATTTTTTCTTTTATAGTAAAAAATAATATATAAATGGAACGATTTTTTACTTAAAAAAGAAATGAGAATATCTATCGATGACAATCAAAAAAAAAAAAGTGATCATAAATTTGAATGACCGAAGAAAGTATTACCTATACAATTTTCTATAATTAAAATAAAATAATAAAAAAAAAATCTTTAAATCAAAACACAAAATAAACAAACTTAACCTGGAATCGAGGAAATTCTCTCTGGAATTTCCCGCCAATATGGAGTGTATTTACTTTGCATCTGTCCAACAAAGGCTCAGTGCTACGTCGGATGCCTTGAGAAGAAGGATAACTTCATTTTGTCACGTGAGTCACGTGACAGGGTAATTAAAGTTTCGACAACGAGACCTCACGTGACGTTAACTGACACGTTTTGTCCCCTTTTGCCTCGCCCTGGCCGTTTTCTTTACCAGATTTTATACCACCCATGCCCAATAATATTCCAAACATTGTTGTCTTTAATACTCACTCCCCTGCGGAACTACAAAATATAAATATTTCTATTTGGACGTACAATTATAAAATAATTATTTTATTAAATTTTTTATATTTTTTTCACAAATATTTTTATTTTACATCACATTATTACTTTTATACTAAAAAAAAATAAAGACAAAAATGTCATTACACTACTTTTACCTGCTAATTATAATTAAAATATTATTATTTCTTTAAACTCTGCGCCGAAAGTAAATGTATACTTATTGTTTGGACGGAGGGAGTATTATTATTCCCTCTATCCCATTGAAAAATTGTTATTTTTCATTTTTGTCTATTCCAAAACAAAGTTATATACCTAACATAATAAATATAATTTTAACTTACACTATATTACACAAATGTCATTACTTTTATATTGCACAATAGGATATTTTTGTCTTTTTCACTACAACCTATTATAATACTAATATTAAAAAATTTACGTGCAAAAGTAAACGACAATCTTGCACCGGATAGAGGGAGTATTAACTTTTTTTCTGCATAAAATTTACCGTGTGTGTTTAGTTAGAATTTAAATTTTTTAAATCTAACAATATTTAATTTTCGAATTCCAATCAAACAAAAATAATTAATGCTTATATTTTAGCGGTAGTTTGATATTTATTTTAACTTTGTTTACCCACCAATTTTATGTTAACATATTTTTAAATAAATATTAATAAAAATCACATTACATACACACACGCATCTATATAATATAATGTATATATATTATATTTTATTATAAAAAATAAAAAAGGTAATATAAAATATTATTTTTTATATTATAGATATAATTTCTCGTCACTCACAAACACAAAAAAGAACATAAAAAAATTACTTCATTCGTCTCACATTGCATGTTCGGATCACGGTAGACACGAGAATTTAGAATAAGTATAATTAGTACATAACTAATAATATATTAGTAAAAATAATTATCCAAGCATATAAATAATTATAGATTAAAATTAAAATAATTAATTAGTATAATTAAAATTTAAAAAAATTAAATTAAAAAATTTAAAATGAAATTAAGTGTATAATCATTTTTCAAAAATAGAAAGTAACATGAGTTGTGAGATAGACAAAAACAACGATGTAGACATAAATGTGGGATGGAGGAAGTACTTCAAACTAAAAAAACAAACAATATATTTATAATTTAGTTTTAATATAGTGATATAAATAAATGTATATTGAAAAGAATTTTTAATATAAAGTGAAGTTTATTGGAAAAATTTATTGTTTGTTATATTGTAAATCACAATAATTAATTTTGATGTCATTAAATAATTTAATCAATTTTAATTTCATTTAGAATAAAATTAATCAATATTGATAATATGATATCTGACATCGATTGAACATAGCTATATTATAAAATTTAAGATATTGACTAAATTTTACAAAAAGTCAAGATAGTTATATTCAAAATATGGTACTTCCTCCGTACCATGTAATATGAATGCATTACTGTAAACACAGAAATTTAGTTAAAGTATAATTATGAAGTAATTAAGAAGTGTATTAGTAAAAATAATTATTGTATTGTAAAAAGAATTATAGATTAAGATTAAAATAACTAAATAGTTTAATTAAGATTAAAAAAATTTTATAATTTAAAATTTAAAATGCGATTAAAGTGTATAATTATATGTCCAAAAAAAAAACCCAAATTATGTGGGACAAAAAAAAATAAAAAATATGAACAAATTATTTGGAACGAATGGAGTAATATTTATCACTTTGTCCTAACATGGCCAATGTTCACCGATTATTCACTACTTTATTCTAATATTAATATGATCATGTTCACGATCTAATACGGTAATATTCATTCTATATCCAAATTATTTAATATATATATATATTTATAATTCAATCAAAATATTTTTTACAATTATTTAAAAATCATTAATTTTTAATATTTTAAAAAATAATTAAAAAATAAGAATAATAATAAATTATATATTTCTTATAATTGTAATTATATATATATTTTTTTAATTTTCAAAAGTTCAAAAATAAATCATAATTTATAATTTTAAAAATAAAAAATATAAATATTATTTAAACATATGTATAGTAAAATAATGTAAGCAATATATGATCATTATTTATTTTTAACTAGAAATTTATAGTCATCCATTAAAAACATAAATTATTAATGTTCTTTTACTGTATAATTTTTAAAATAATAAATTATCAATTAAATTTACTTTAAAATTCTTACTAAGAATTTAATTGATTTTCATAATTCAAAAATAAATAAAATTGGAGTTTTTTTTTTTTTTTTAAAAAAAGAAAGAAATTAGGAGTTGGTACTTATTTGAAATTTCATATTGGTTTTTCTCTTATGATAGTTGATGGAGTTATTGAAAATTGATGATGTTCTTGTATCTTATGCAAATAAAATAGTTTCGATAAAATGGTCTTCGGTGTTGGACTGGACACGTTGGCCCGTTGTTGTTGGCATGACGTTGATATAGTTGACATGTCATCGCTACATAGATGCTACATCAGCAACATATATATATAATTTTTTTAAAAAATTTTATTTTATAAAATATTTTGGTAAACTATTTTTTTGTCTCATATCTCTTAATTTTTTTTAAAAATCATTTTATAATTTTAAATGAACCATGTCTGAAAATAATATGCAAACAAAAAATTTTCGCTAAAATGAACCACCGACTTGTCATTGATACGACGATAACATGTCAGCCGCGTCAGCGCCGCATCAGCAACGGCAGACCAGCGTGACAAATCCGGCACTGGATGACCAATTTAGCTAAAGTATTTTACTCACGGAATTATTTTTAGATATGGTTCATTTAAAGTCCAAAATTATAAAATGGATCATATGCGAGACTATTATCCTATTTATTAAGTTAAGGTTATAAAATTGTGGGTGAATAAAATTGTTTAATATAAATAATTTGTGAATAAGTTTAGGGGATAATAAAATGAGAAATAGTTATATAATTTTGATGGTCAAGAGAAAGTATATATTTTATTTATTTAAATAATATTTTTTTTATGTGATTTTTGTAAAAAGAAGTATTTTTTTATTGAAAACAATATTAAATTAATAATGTTAATTTAAAGTTGAAATTCATACCAAAATATATTATTTTATCTTATAGAATATTTAATCTACATAGTATTTATACTAAAATTTAAATTAAAAAAAATCAAAATCAAACAAACCATATAAAATACTTTTTTCATATGTAAATTTATTATAGTTGTTTTTAGTTCGTCCTTTAAATTTATCTCATTATTAATGTTTGTAAAAGTCAACAAATTAATATTTAATTATTATCTTTCATTCAACACTTATTTACAATATATATCACTAACTTTATACATTAACTATCTTCATTTACTTTAATTCATAACTAAATTTTCCAAACTATTATCAACTAACTTTTTATTATTATCATTTTTAAATAAAATATTCTTTTTTTTCTTTTAATTTCTGTGCCGGATTCAAATTGGATTAATTTTAATAGACAGATGAAGATGAAGTATATAATAATTGAATTTTAAAAATATAGTCACCATAATCCAGAAGTTTTTTAATCCAAAATAAATAAATAATTTTCAAATAAAAATATATTTAAGGTGTGTTTGTTTGGGTGATTGGATTTTCAATCCACTATTCATCTCATTTTTTTTTCCCAAAAATATCAAATTAAATACCTATTTTTCATTTTTTATATTATACTAAAAATCAATTTTACATTCAAAACATCACATCAAACCCTATTTACATCACATCACACAACTATTCAAATTCAAATTTTTTACTATTCAAATCCCAACTCAAAATCCAAACCTCCAAACAAACACACCAAATATGCTTCATTTGTCCTATCATAAGATATATATATTTATTTTTGCCCTAAAATTTAAGAAATAATTGTATTTTAATTAAAGTGAACAGATAAAGTAGTGTAAAATATAGATATTTATATAAAAGAATGGAGTTATAATTACTAAAAGGGAAAATATATACGATAACGCAGGACAGACAAAAATAAAAACATATATACACTAAGGTGGAACAGAGGAATATTAAGTTTGTTGTTTTACTGTATATTTTATAATACAAAAATAGATAAATTGTTTTTAACTTCCATCTCTTACCCAAAATTGTTATATAATTATTTTTTTCGCAAAAATATCATTTTATCGCTGTATTGATACATTATCGATGATGTGGCTCGCCATATCGATTTGGCACTAATGTGTCTAATTTCACAACATAGCGTGAGCGCCAAGTGAATTTTTTTTAAAAATTTTTATATAAAAAATATTAAAAATCTAAAAATTTAAAAAGTGATAAGTGGATTATAATTCAATCTCTTAAGATACTATAAAAGTAATTGGATAAATAAAAAAATAATGATAAATTAATTATTATTTATTAAAATATAATAATAAAATTATGAGTGAATAAAATTTTTTATAAATAAAGTATGTATAAATTTAGCAGAAAAAAGTATTTTTATAATGAATTGTAATAATTTTATAATAAAAAATTTAAAAAATTCAAATGAAACTTGAGTTTGTTGTAATTTTTCTAAATAATACAAATTTAAATAAAAAATTAAATTTAATATTTTGAATAAAAGATATATTTTATATAAGACTTTAAGTAATTATATTTATTTAAAAATTTTGTTTGCCGAATGGGTTTGTTTGTTTTGGGAAAAGAGTTAATATATTTTTTTCAAAAAAATTACTATATTACACACTTACTAGGTAATTTTTTATTCCTCACATACAATTATTTCACAAAACAAACAAAACCAATTTATTTTAACAATTCCAAATATATATTAGGTATGCTCAAATATTTTTTCTTCCATATATTTTCAATATATATATTTTTTATTTTTTCACAAAAATAAATATTCAATATAAATCTCTATATTCTACATTAAAAAAATTCAAATAAAAAATATTAAACAAACAAACCCAATATATATTCTATCATCTTATAAAATTCAATATAAAATATTATTACCCCCGTCCCACGTACTGTGTCTGTACACTGTAGACACAATATTTTAAAAATGGTGTAATTAGTAGATAATTAAGAATGTATTAATGAAAATAATTATTCTATAATATAAATAATTATAAATTAAGTTAAGATAACTAATTAGTTTAATTAAATTTTAAAAAAAATAAAATTAAAAAATTTAAAATGAGATTAAAGTATGTAATTATTTTCTAAAAAAGGAAAGTGACATGATACGTGGGACAGAGAAACGGCAACGTGGACATGGTACGTGAGATGGAGAGAATATTATATATATTATTGTTGTAATTTTTTATACTTGAAATATGAAAAACTAGCTGAAATCAAAACAATAATCAAACAAACATTTAAAACACAAATAAATAAAAGCTTTTATTTCATTTATTTTCTTATGAAAATTATCCTAATATATATGCATGTGTCCACCGACAGTCGACTAGAATATCTCACAGAAGCTTGCACATTGTGTGATTTATATATTTAAAAAATTATTTATAAAAATTGAAATAATTTAATATATATATATTAAAATTTAAATTATCGTTGAAGGCCATGATTCAGGTCAGGATAAGCAAAAGGTAACATAATTTGGTCACATATTAATTTCTCATAACATTTTTGTATAATTTGGAATTCTGATAATTAGAAATTTGCAAAACAAATTCAAAAAAAAAAAAAAAAAAAAAGCTTCAAATTAATTTAGGGGAAATTGAGGAACCAAAATTAGAACAAAACTGAAACCTATTGTTGAATTTGGCCTCCGATTTTGGAATCACAAAATGCCCCAAAGATCCTTTCGTCTCCGCCAAGTTTTCGCCGCAGAGGAATTCGCCGCTGCAAATCCTCTCCAATTCGCGGTCAATTTCGTGGACGAGCACGTGCGTCGCCGCCGCGCCGCCGCGTTTGGTCCGCGCTAGGACGCCGGAGGTGAAGATCGGTGCCATTCTTCCCGGCGCTCCGGCAAAGTACCCCCGAGGACCGTCGATTAGAATTATGTCCCAAGCGACGTCGTATATGTGGTTCGGCAGGTCGTTTATGGCTAATCTGCAGTCGGAGAAGAGGAGGTTCTGCACCGGCCGGCACTCGCCCGCCGCCTCCGCCTTGTAATACTCGATTAGATCGCGCAGCTCGCTGACCTTCGTCGTGAATTGCACGTCGTACGCCTCAATCGAAGGGTGCTTCTCCTCGAGCTTCGAGATCAGGTACGCGCTCTCGTCAACAAACACCGTCCGTCCGTTGTAGTTCAGCGACCTCCAGAGGAGCGTCTCGCGCGTCAGTCCGAAAACGAGGAGGTTACACGGCGCCGCGCAGCGGCGCACCACGCCGGCGATATACCTCACCTCGTCGGCCGACATCCTCCCCGACGACGTTGTATTCTCTGAAGCGTAGTGAAGAAGCGCGTCGAACACTGGATCCGGAATCGGTGTCGATTTAACCCTCGCCGCCGCCGCGGATTTTTCACCGGAAACAGTGGCGTCTCTGGTGTTCAACAGAGTGAAAGCGAAAGTGAAAATAAAGAAGAGCACAAAAATCCCTAGCCACGCACGGTGGAAACCTCCGCCGCCGGACTTGTGAACAGACGGGTGGAAGACGATAAATCTGGCGGTGGTCTTCATATGCAGGCAAGGTGTTCGACGAAACAACTGAAGCAGAAAATCTGCAAGAAAAGTGGGCAAATGATTAGGATCTTCAACCTCTCAATTCTCACATGGAACAATTAGAGCTCTCTCTGAGTCACACACAAACAGTGGCACTTCTCACAAGGTCAGTAGCTATATTCATAAACACTCCTTAAATTTCTCCACTTGGATTTATGGTTCTTCTGCTTTTTCAACTTTTACTTTTGTGTTTGGTTGGGATAATAAATAATGGGGGAATGATTTGATGCTGTGAATTATGGGATATTTGAATTCAGTGGCCCCCCAAACAAAAGGGATTGACTGTGTCTGTTGGGAAATGAACAGAGACAAAGAGCTCTTAGGTTAATTGCAAAAAGGGTTTCAGATAATGATGCAGTAAACTCTCAATAATTTGAATATAGAGTTTTGGGGCCAAGAAAAGACAAATACTACAATGGTGGGTAGTGGAATTTAGATTGCAGAAAGATGGCATGAATTGAGGGATTTGGGTTGAGAAATTTGTCAATTTGGAATGTGACTGACTTACACTAAACTCTCTCACTGCTTTGCTTTATACCCTACCCTCTACAGTTGATGATGATTGCAATTAATGAGTATAATTTCATTATCAGAAAGTGTTAAATAAAAAAGATTGTTCATTGAATTGGTTAAATGAATTTTTTTATCACATCACTACATGAGTTTGGATCCAAGTGTTATTAGAGTGGGGATGATAAGGATTTCTGAACTGATTGTGTTTTTTTGTACCTTTTACCTTTTTTTTTTTTTTTTTGTTTTTATTAAATTATAAACAATTGAATTGAGATAAGTTCTATATATATATATAAATATATATATATATAGCACAATTATATGATATAAGAATATGTGTTGTGTAAATTATATTATGTACTTTGTAATATATGTAATTATATAATGTGGTGTCATATACTCTTTCCGTCCGCTTCCGCTTCTAACAGTCGTATTTACATTTTTGTATCATTGTATTTACTATTAAAAATATTCTTATATTTGTATAATTTTTTGAACAAATATCATTCTCTTAGTATTATAAGACACTGATGAAAGTATTTTTTTTAATTTTTTCTTAATTTGTCTTACCTTTTGATATAATAATTAATATTTAAAAATTAACAAACAAAAAGTAAATAAGACCTTTAGAACGGACGAAGGTAGTATTATATTGCCTTATCATAGATTGTCGAATATGTATTGTCTACTTTATGAAAATGTATTTATAGGATCAAATGAATAGTATATTGAATTAATCCGATCAGCACGGTGATCGAAGCATAAATAGGTCATTAGTTCATGAACACCCATTGTTAATCTAGTCATAAGTCAGAAATTGGTAAGAATTGAATGTTTAATTAAATTAGTTTGTTGATAGTAATATTTTGAATACTCCATAATATGTATATTGCGTGGAAATTGACTTAACCTTGTAGTCTTTAAATACAGTGAATATATAGGAGTGAATTTAACTAACTACTTTGCATTAACCTAATGCAATATATGAGAGTGATATTTCTGTCTTTTTTTGGCTAGTCTTGCGTGTTTTCGTGACAAGTTTACCAAGATTTAATAATTCAAGTAAAATTAAAATATTTGGGTCCGAAAATTGAAAAAAAAAAAAAAAAATTAATAGAAATATCAAGGGCTGTTTGGTTCAACGCTTTAATGGAATTTGGATTTTAAAATCCCATAAAATCTATATTTGGTTAAAATAAAAAGGATGGAATTAGGTCAAAAAAATCCTACAAATGAAGGATTTTTTTTTTTTGTAATAGGGGTACCCTTATTACTTTTAAATCATATTCCAGCAATTTTAAAATTTTACTTTTATATCCTCCTAAAAAAAATATTATATATTATAAATATATTTATATAATATAATTATTAAATAATTTTAAAAATAATTATTATTTGAATTATATATTCAATCAAATTTTAGTATTATTTTTTATGGTACAATATTTTTTTTTAAATAAGTTAATAAATTTATTGTTTAAAATTATTATTTATTATAAATTTTATTTGAATTATAAAATTTTAGGAATGACAATGAGTCGGTTCAGCCGGAAATTCGTCCCCAATTTATAATGTTAGATTCGAGATCTAAATTGGATCCGATTATACCGGACCTGACCAAAATTATACTAGTAAGACCAGATGGATATGAAAAATCCTATTTTTTTACAACTTTAATTTAAAATTGTACATGTACTCGACCCAACATTTATTAAAATTTATATATTTTATTAAAATGTTATTGATATCTTTTCAATTTAAATTAATAATAAATTAAAGATTTAATTTATCAAAATAAATAAAATTTATAGGAGGATAATTATATCATTTAGAATATAAAAATTTTAAATCTTCAACTCATATGGAAAACAAGCAAAATGTGAGAAATATAAAACCTACATAATTTTATGAGCCAAACATAAGATAGGATTCAAAATCTTAAACATAATAAATTTCATCACATATAAATCATACTGTGAAATTCTAATCCCACAAAAAAAAAAGTCATGAACCAATTAATGTATTTATTTACTTTTTAGCAATTATATTATTTATTTTAACATGAAAAATATTTATACATTAACAATATATTACATAAATATAATTATTTTTATTTAACCAAATTACAAAATCAATACACAATAATAATAGATGTGCATTTGTATTATATATATATATTTATTAATATTAAAAAAAGAGACAGACTGAATATTATAAATTTATTTGATTTGAATTTGAAATTGATTTTTTTTTTTTGTTTGTTTACATTAGTATTTTGATAATCAGTTGACAACATACACCCAAATCTATATGTTAAACACATCATCATTCATATTTTTCTAAATCTTATTATTATTATTATTATTATTATTATTATTATTATTAGATAATGATGTATACTTCATGTCATTTAAATTTGTTTTTATTTTTTATTATTATTTTTCTATCATTTAAAAATATTTTTATTTTTAATTTAATAAATAATTATATTATATTTTTATTATAAAAACACAAAAACTATATAATATATTAAAATCCATTCCAAAAATTTGAATACATTTTTTTATTTTTTATTTTTGTGAAGGAGGAAGTATCTTTTAAATAATAATGGGATGGATGGATACTTATGACGTTAATGATGAGATAAGAAGAGAGCTGACTTTGAAGATTCCGCGTTTAACGGCTAATTTTGCAGTTAGTTACCTCATTAATTACTCCCTCTGTCGGCTGCCCCCCTTCTTTCTTTGACACGTGTGTAATGCTGAGGCGTGTTTCGATTGTAGTACTCTCTCAATCCAACTTATGGCGGTCATTTTTTAATCTAAAATTTTTATTTATTTATTTTATTTAAAAAAAATTTAAATTTTTTTATATTTTTTATTTGTATAAAATTTGGTAATTTAGATATTTATTTAGCATCAAATATTAGTTTTTGACGAGAAGTGTCTTTTATGCAAATTTTACAATAAATAAAACGCACGATATTTTTGTACATTTTTATTAAAATACAAGACAGGCATTATATAATTTACCCTAAAATATATGTTGAAGCTACTTATAATATATATAATAATAGAATTACAATTATTAATAATAAAAATACAAATAAAAATAGTGTTTCAACAAATGGTACTAATAATAAAATATTAATTTTAATTACACAGAAAGACACTTAATTTTTCCATAAAATCTAACATATAAATTATTATTTAAATAAAAATTAAAATCAAACTTTAAAGTAACATATACTCCTTCCGTCCACAAACTAATGTCTTTTTTTATTTTTTATTTTTGATGTTCAACAACTATTGTCCTATTTTATTTTTTAAACACAAATTTTACATTTTTACCATTCATTAATTCATTACTTTTAATCTCTACCATACAATTAAGGATAAATTTATTAATTCATAACAAAAAAGAAAATCACCTAAAAAACTGTACAAATATACTTTAGGATAATAGAAATTAGACGGAGAGAGTATATTGCAAATCTTTCTACATATAATTTAACAAAGGCTATCCCGTAAGGGATGACTTAGTGGTGTGGAGGTAGACTTATGGCCGTGAGTAATGAGTTCAACCCCCCGACGCTTTCAGTTCACCTGCTACATATAGTTCACCTAGTATGACGTAATTTGTCGGGCCTGATTTGTAGGGTAAAAAATAATAATTAAAAGAACAAGTGGACTTATTTATGTGTAGGTATCCAAACTCATTCAATACTGTGATATATTCTCTTCGTCCTACATAATTTGTCCATATTTTTTATTTTTTTTTGTTCCACATAATTTGTCTTACTTTTTTTTAAAAAAAATATAATTATACACTCTAATTACATTTAAAATTTATAATTTTTTTAATTTTAATTAAACTATTTAGTTATCTTAATTTTACTAAATTAGATAGGACGGATGAAATATAATACAATAAGTCAACCACATAAGAAAGCACACTGCATGAAGTGACAAAATACATAATTAAACAATTTCATCAACAATAATTTCATGGCACAATTACTATTTATTCATAACCAATCTCGATCCTTAAATTATATATATGTATGATGAAACTATGGTTAATCACTGCGATGTTTACCCTTATGTTATCGAACCTGTAACCATTGCTCTTATACTTTATTGATTAAAAAGAATATATAAATCATGACGAAAATAATCATATACTCCTCCCGTCCCATAATTAGATATCAATTTGTTTGTTGCACGTAGTTTTAGAAATATTAGTATTATATTAGAATGCAGTAAGAATAAAGTAGAAATGACTAAAATAACATTATTAGTATGTGTGATATAAAGGTAATGACATTTGTGTAATATATTGTAAGTCGTAAGGGCATTTGTAATGTTAGGTAGATAGTGCAGTTATTAAAAAAAGGAAATGAATACTTTATTATGAAACAGACTAAAATGAAAAAATTGATACTTTGTTATGGGATGGAGGGAATAGATTGTATTGTTACAATGACAATGCAAGATTAAATAGATGATAGAAATCCAAGTGCACATACACACATATGCATATATTCTCGGAGAATCGGAATAGTAGATTTAACTAAAATAAGAACAAGGAAGAAGTTTTGAGTACTTAAGTAAATACCTCCTACCTCGAGCCATTTTCATTTGGCGGCGGCGGCTACAGCTTCTTTCATTTCCAACAAAGCTTCTTCAAAATATTTAGCGAGAATTTTGGGGTCTGGAATAATATCTTTTGCTACCAAAATTTGCATGTCCGCATATCCGGCGTAGCTCACCATATGCATTATTATCGCCTACATGAGATTGACACAATGCAATGGCCCCAATCAAAACTTGTTCATTAATGAAATCATATCAAGAAAGACTCTATATACTATTTACTACATGAGGAAGTGCGCTCGTTGTCACGCGAATGTGCTTGACAGTGTTTCCCCAAAGTGTCATTTTGTCGTTTGGTCCAACCACATTGGAGATGGTAAACATCGTGTTACAAATGATACGGTAATTAAAGATGCTAAAGGGCTGCAAATTGAAAAGCAAACAAACATACACGGCCAGATGATCATCGATGATATTTGATTAATAAAATTTAATGTTGAAATTAATTGTAGAGCGATTGTGAGGTCTACCTTAGTCCCAAAGAAATATGCGACCAAAAAGCAGAGTACGTAAGTGAAAAATGCTTCCAACGAGAGCTTCTTCCTGTCAATTATCGCCTTGGCTTTCTTTACAGAGTCGAGAGGATCCAAACTACGCTTGTGGTAATAAATTGGTAAAAGAATCATTCCAAATCTATTGCCCTGCGGAGTGTTGGGATGGAGATTTTTAAGACCGGATGAGTCATGTTGTCTTAAATTTACTGGCACAGCTCCGGTGATTCGGTCACCTTCTTTCAATCCTACTCGAAGACAACAATTACAACGACGAAGATGACAACAATAACAACAAAGTGAAAAGATGTATGCAGAAATTGTTAGAATTATGTAAAGAGATACTTATTCTTACCGTTGGTTGATGATCTGGTGTCTAAATATCTTGAAAGACCACTCGATGTTATCCCGAAAAGAACATCATTAATTGTCTGTCAATTTCATTAAATATTATCAAAATAAAAACATATGATGTTATTGATCCATATGAAATATGTCTATCCTTACCTTTCATAACCTTTATAGTGTAATTTGTAGTTATAATAATTTTTTGTTTGTTTGTTTATTTTTATATAAAAGAATTCATGGTACTACAAAATCTATTTTAATTTAAATTTTCTTAATGCTTTTTACTTAGTAGTATCTATTTATATTACATTACTTTCATGCTCTCTTTTTTTTTTTTTTTTTTACCTCATGCAATTATTTATTGTTTACAAGACAAGACACCTTTATATTATAAGTGAACAAGCTGTCCACGAATTTGTTAGGCAAAATATTTCACAAGTACTTTTGAAGAAAACACTAGCTTTAGATTTTGTTTATTTGCATTTTTTGTTTATTTATATTTATTAAATTTAATAATTTTGAAGTGAATAATTTTATTATTTATTTTTATTATTATTATTATTATTATTATTATTATTATTATTTTTTTAATAAGGAATTCAAATATGAATTTCTCATCTTATATCTTACCAATTTTGCCAACTATTACAATGATAATGAAAGGATAATATAATAAATGTCGTGACAATATTGCCGCTTGGAAGTCAGCTATTGAGATTTAAATAATAAAAAATTTGAATTGAAATAATAATTTATTGTGATATAAATTGTATTGATGTGATATTTTAAATATAAATTTATTTTTTTATTATAAAAAATAAAAATAGATATATAACTTAATACATTTTAGGGGAAAAAAATTAATAAATAGTAGTATAATTTGATTTGCAATCAACAATCAAGTGGGGCTTTATATCTCCAAGATTTTTATTAAATTGCAATATAAGGAATTTAAGCTTTTATTTTTGTCTTTTTCTTTGAATAAATTTGCACCCATACAAAAATGGAGGAAATTTCACACACACATATATGCATAAAATAATTAAGTTTGAATCAAATTTTCTGATCAAATCATATATATATATATATAGGTCAATATGAATTAAACATAATAATAAATATAGCGGATTAGTATTGAAAATCTAAACTCGAATCGAATGCAACTAATTCGACTATAATATACTAATATTAATTAATTAAGTAATTATATCCGGAGTATAAAATAATTTTAATATAATAATAGCTCATATATAAATTTAAATTGAGTTTTATCTTAAATAATTCAATATAATTCATTGTACACATTATATTACAACTAATAAAAATTGTGTGTTAGTTTGGGGATTCTCCCAAAAATACACTATTCATCTCATTTTTTTCCCCCAAAAATATCAAATCAAACATTTTATTTTTCTTTTTTATATTATACTAAAAATTAATTTTACATTCAAAACATCACATCAACACCTATTTATGTCGCATCATACAACTATTCAAATTCAAAATTTTTACTATTCAAATCCCAACTCAAAATACAATCCCCCAAACAAAATTTGGATAAATTTTTTTGATGTAATTATGTATACGGTGCAATACAACTATAATATGTTAATAAACATGTTAAAATTGCGTAATTCTTCTGTTTAAAAAACTTAAAAGGGACATGAATCCACCGCCAGCTTTAAACTATGTTGCATGAAACCATAAATAGAATAAATATACTCCTTTTATACAATATTACTATTTCTTAATTTAGTAATTGTACTACCTATCTAACATAATAAATATCCTTCTCATTTTTACACTATATTACAGAAATGTTATTACTTTTATATTACACAATACTGGTAGGGGTATTTTTGTCTTTTTCACTACAACCAATTATAATACTAACATTAAAAAATTTATGTACTAAAAATAAACAACAACCTTGCACTTAGAGGAAGGAAGTATATATTTTTTATTTCAATTAAATTACTTAATATATACTATATATATATATAAATATATATAAGGTCGAAAAAAATCTAACTAACCGAATTTGGAACGGCACGCTTGACGGCTTTCATGTCGTCCAATCGGAACCTCGCCGTTGCCAATTTCCGCGGCCGGAGCTCTACGCCAGCGCCGCCGCTCACGGCGGTCCTTTTATCTCTTCTCCAGAGCAACGTCGACGTCGTCTCTAAAACATAAAGCACAGTAAACCAAACAGTCTTCAACAGCGTTACAACGCTCCACCGCCTCGGCATAAACGACGACGTTTTGACGGAGTGAATAGCCGTCGGCGTCTGCGAAGGATCGTCAATCCTTCTACAGTTGGACAGCACCATCGCCATTAAATAGACGCCGTCCCCCAGCGCGTGGTGCACACGGAAAACCACAGTTTTATGCGCCACCAGGAGGTGGATTTCCCACAGCGGTTTGTCGGCGGAGAGCGGCGACGAATGAGAGAGATCGGCGAGGTAATCGTTCACGGCGTCTTCGTCAGAATCGTCGGAGAGGCGGCGGTGGATGAAAATCAGGTGGCGGTCGACGTCAATTTCAGTTCTCCGCCAGTACTCGCGGCCGCCGGAATCTCTGACCATGAGGCTGCGGAACTTGGGGTGAAGCATGAGGAGAGAGTTTTGGATCTCGGATTTGATGGAATGGAGGGGAATCTCGCCGTCGCAGACCATGGCGCAGTTTATGACTTGATGGAGGCGCGGGTGGAGGAAGAGACGATCGACTACAGTCACTGGCTCGTCTCTGATCTCCTTGCTGTTCCGATGATCTTCCGCCATTGTTGATTGATTGTTAAGCTTTAGAGTCTGTGAAATTGAAGGCGGTTTGATTCGCTGCATTGGTCCAGTGCACCTTTTATACTCCACAAAATATATTTACATTTAATAATAATTAATAATAATAATAGCATGATATAACTTAAAGCAATATTAATTACAGCTAATAGTTATTTCTATAACATGTCGTATAATAGTAACATATAAGTACAGATAATCAATTAGGATATGTTTCTTTTTACCAGAAAAAATTGGTTTAGATTTGATATTAAAATAATATATAATAAAATATTCTTTTTTTAAAAAATATATTTTCTTTTTCGAAAAACGCATCATTTAAATAGTAAAAAACTGAAAAGCTTGAGAATACTTCTTAAAATTTTGTATGAGGTATTGCAACATTTTCAAACTATTGAAGTAGGATTTCATACACAAAGTTAAGTTAAAACACAATACTAAGGCTTCGTTTATATGTTGTTTTTGGAATTATAAAATTTTTTAAGAATTTTAAAGATGTATTTGTTTGCAAGATTTTAATTTTGGATTTTTGTTTTGAGAGGTTTTGAAGATTGAGTTTTTAAAGTGTGATTAGTTATAAAAGTTTGGATTTTAATAATTATGTTAGATGTAATGATTAAATTTTGATAGAATTAGAGGGAATTAATGTAGGGTGTGTTTTTTGGGACAAATAAGATTTAATGATTAAATTTAGATAGAATTAGATTAATTTTAATACTAAGGCTTGCTTATATTAACAATGAATTAGATGTTTAATTTATCAAATAAAATAAAATTCATAGGATGACAATTATGTCATTTAAAATATAAAAAATCAAAATCTTTCAACTCATACGAAAAACAAACAAGATGTGAGAAATATAAATCTCACGTAATTTTACCAATCAAATATAAGATAAGATTTTAAATCCTAAATATAATAAATCCCATCGCATATAAATAATAATGTAAAATCCAATTCCACAAAAAGAAAAAAGTACATGAATCAAACAGACCCAAGGGTTGAAACGTTGCATCATATTGTTATTCTAAAAATACTACGTGCATTAAAGAAACTTACACTAAACATCATATTGTTGTTGTAATGATAATATATTTATCAACTACAAATATCATTTTTTTTATATATATATATATAATGGAAACCCGCAGCCGTTAAAACTCCGATTAAACCTAATACTCTGCAAACTAAGTTCCACAGGACAAGTCACACTAGACGAACTATGTATGACATGTGAACCTTTGAATAGATTTATCTTTCCAAATACTCTCTCCGACCAAGATAATTGATCTATTTAATTAAGGATACTGTATTTAAGGTAACGGTGTTTAATTAGTTAATAATAGTGAGTTATAATATTATTTTATTTTATTTTTTTAATTAATAATTGATAGTTTTAGCCATAACTTTAAATGGCCCCTCTCTGATAAGGAAGGAAAGGAGAAAGTCTAATCCGATTGTGTTGTGTTCTTGCGTCAAAGGACAAAGGTATTTGGATTGAATTCAACTCAACTCCCATTGTTCTATTTTTAGCCTCGGATAAGTCCCCCTCCTTCAACTCCCTGTTTGCTCTTTCATTCACCTTGAAAACCGAGCTTTTAGAATAGAATGCTTCGCTAACCGAACCGAAACACAATAGAGAAAACCTCTTCCCGGCTTTTTTGTTTAATAAGGTCTTCTTCTATCTCAAACTCGCACGAAAGTGCGCAGTTCCGTTCCCAACTCCTCCTTTATCTCTTTCTCAAACTCAAAGTCAACTTTCTCACCTTAAGAAAGAGGTGCGTAAGCCAAGGCGAGCTTATGTTATAGAAAGGGAAGGCGGACTCCCAAGAGCTCTTATCGACGGAGTCGTTTGGCACCTCGATGTCGACCTTTTGTGAATCAGTTGTAGTTGCGTCTTTACTTGAAATAAACTTAATATATATTGTTAAAAACTTAGAATATGTAGTTAATTATTTTAAAAATTATATCAAACTAAAAAATAGATGCAATACATATATCATTTTGTAAAGAATAAAATTTTATATAACATGTAAATGAAAAATTATTTTTATTTATTTATAATTAATATAAACTAATTTAATTAAAGATGTAAAGTTTTAAACGTAGATAAAAATATTTATATTTTGATGAAAGAGAGAAATAAGACCGTTCCGGTGGATTCTACATGATGTATGATATTATATATTAATTATGTAGTTAATTAATTTGATTTATATTTATTAAATATAATCTGATTTAATAAGTTTACCAAAAAAAAAGAAATGTCAATGTTATGGAACAAAGAAAAATGAAAAAAATGTCATTGTTATGGATTGGATGGAGTATAACACAATGCATTAATGTAATTAATTTTTTCTTCATTAAATTTTTTAGTAACCCTAACTACCCTGATTTATATCGACCGTACGATTAAAAATAAAATCGATCAATGAGTGGATAATAGTTCAGGGTTGTCGTGAATTTATTACAAGATCAGGACCATACCAACGCTTATAATTTCATATTCATGCTAATTTCACTCAATTAACATATATTTATAAATAAGACATCATATATCCGATAGTATATGTTAAACAATCTATAACACATATCTTGACATCATCTTATATAATTTTATGTAACACAATATATTATTATTTTAGCATAATAAGCTACAATATAGTATAATATATAACGCACACAACACATGCTTCTATATATATAATACGACATATATTGTGTGCCTTGTGATGAAATATTCATTGCTTCAAATTAATATGTTAAATTGACCAAATTAACACTATAACCGTCGTTCTATCTAATATATGTACATACTAATGCATACATCTTCATATCATAACATATTAATATATATATATATATATATAGCACAAGACACTTTAATTCGTGCACTCTCATAATTTTGGAAATTTTTTATTTTTTAAATAATAAGTTTGGATAATTAGTTAAAATTTGTTAGGATAACAACTAATCTAACAAAATTCAGATCGATTTATCGAGGTAATAAATAACAAAATATGTATAAAATTAGGGTTTTGTATATCTATATATACCTAAGAGATTAAGCCAAAATCGCCCTAACAAAAATTATTATGAGATTTTCGTCCAACATTGTACAGGTTTGGAAAAACGGCGATCCCGACCTTTCGCCCTAACAATTTTTTTTTTTTTTTTATCTTTATTTTTCTTAACTATGTGATTTTTGTTGGTTGATTTAATGATGATTGAACATGCTTATACGTATTCTTAAAACCTCTTATACTTTTATTTCATTATTGTGAAGTTTCTACTTTTGATTTGGACAATGCCTGATTTTTTATTTTTTTATTTCTTTTACCTTTTTAAGGGTTTTCATATGATTATTATTTTTTTTTGTATTTTATTTACGCATATAATTTTTTATCGTTCAAAGAAAGTGAATGATTTTTCACATAGAAAAATATCATTATCTCTTTTATATATTATTTATGCATATACTTTTTTATCATTCCTTATATAGTGAAAATTTTATAATAAATTTGTATCTTTTGACTTATAAATTTAAACTATATGAAAAGTTTTACTAATTATTTTTTTTATTATACTATGATGCAAAAAAATCTTAAAAGAAAAAGAGAGAAAAAAAGAATGAGAAGAAAAAAAATAGAAGAGAAAGAAGAGAAGTAGAAATACAAAAAATATAAGTATAGTATTTTTTGTCTTTTTATTTATTTACTTGATATTTTTTATCTTTTTATTTATTTATTTTATTTTATTATGTATAATAATTTTATTAAATTAATTTTATTTTTCTACTAATAGATTCTTTTTATTTTTATTATATATTTATTTACTAATTTATTTAATTTCGAGTATAATATGATAATATTTTATTATTATTATTGTATATGTATTTTTTAAAATTATCTATTGTGTTATCTTATTTTCTACTAATTATTTTTTTAATCTTTATTATGTTTGAATTTAAATTGTAATAGTATATTTATGAAATTTTGATTCGCATACTTAATATTTTTTATTGATTTAATTACTGTATTTTTTATTTAAAGTTTATTTTTTATATAAATTAATTTTTTTCTATTTTCATATAAAATTTTATTATCAAAATAAAATTTATTATTTAAAATATAAAAATTAAATTAATATCATAAATTCTATAGGTACCCGTGCTGCTAGTATCCATATATATTAATATCCATCAATTTACATATATTTTTATTTATCTATACATATATACTTTATATATTTATATATAGTAATAGTTAAACTTAGAAATGTAACTAAAAAAAAGTAAAAATTCGGACAGTTCCTTGAACTTGATTTCTATAATTTGAAAAAAATAGAATTCTTAAGCTATTACAAGATACATTAGGGTATTAGGTTCGGCCGAGGGTTTACCCAGTGCGCATTTTCGGATAGCAGCTGTGGGTTCCCACGTCATCCAAAATAAACAAATAAATAAATCGTACAAAAATTTAAAGTGATGACCCCCAAAAATTCCTCAAGAAATTTATGTATCTTGCTAAATATCCTCTTTTTCCCTGTCGGAATTAGCAAATTTAAAGGAAGTCACTTGGGTAGTTACAGTCTGTTACACGCGGGAACTATCACCTTCCGAATTCATATTGAATTGTGCGTGGTTATGGTGACCGGATGCGGTTTTTGATCGATTTTAAAAAAATCGCTTTGAGTAACTGTGAGAACAATATATATATCAAAGCACTATCCGAATTATCCGAGCATTAAGTAGGGTAGAGATCGCCGAGGATGTGTAGCTCAAGTGGTTGAGTGTTACCTTAGCATACTTGAGGTTGGAAATTATCTGATTTGATCCTAACCCTAATTCAGTTTGATAATCTAAATGTATATATATATATATATATATATTAATTATCTCCATTGCGGATAGCCTAACTAACCTAAAATGGCTTGTTTGATCATTCTTGGATCACAGGAAAAATCTATTCAGGCAAGAAAGAATGGACATAAGATGAATCAAAACATAACATTAAGTACATATTATCGCCAAAGTAATGTTATCAAACGATGTTTGTTTAATACCTTTAGCTTTTCGGGCAGCTAGACTCGGCAGCTTCCTTCATCTCAGCCAAGGCGTCTTCGAAACACTTGGCAAGAACTTTCGGGTCCGGAATCACATCTTTTGCCACCAAAATTTGCATGTCTGCATATCCGGCGTAGCTCACCATATGCATTGTTATCGCCTAACCAAAATTAAATTGTTTTTTTTATTGATTCGAATGACACATATTGGATCGAGAAATAAGAAAAAAGGACAACTAAGTCCTAATATTTACTACATTACATGAGGAAGGCTGCTGGATGTTGCCCGAATGTACTTGACGACGTTACCAACAAGCGTCATCTTCTCCTCCGGCCCGGCCACATTGGATATCGTAAATGTCGTGTTACAGAAGATGCGATAATCAATGATGCTAGTCAGCTGCAAATCCACAAGCAAATTAAATTACCAACCATCTTATTTGTTTCAAGATCATGTTAAGGATCAAGGGAGTCAGGGTAGACACGCTCATTATTTACTGTTGGCACGTGTCATCAGTTATTTTACTCCAATAAAAAGAAATTCTTTATAATTTAATAACTGTGCTATCATTAAAAAATAAATAAATAAAATTAGGGTCAGCATTTTTAACTCGAAATATTACATTTATCCAATTAATTTTTTCAAAAATAGTGTCCACTTAAGATTTAAAATCTTACAATCACCCGGCCAATTAAAGTTCAATTCAATTAAAATAATTAATTTAAATTAAAAAAATATAAAGATATTCTATTTTATCAATAATTATTTTTTTATATTAATATTATATCAAATCTTTTAATTTAATTTATCTCTATGTTTATATAGTATGACACAAGTAAAAAAATATTTGTAAACCTGTCTCGAGGAGCGATAATAAAATCAACCTTAGCCCCGAAGAAACATGTGACGAGAAGCGAGACAACGTAGGTGAAAAGAGCTTCCAATGACAGCTTCTTCTTGTCGATCATCGCCTTGGCTCTCTTCACGGAGTCGAGAGGATTCAAGCCGTGCCCATGGTAATAAATCGGTAATAGAATCACTCCAAATCTATTGCCGTGCTGAGTGCTCGCATGGTGGTCCTTTAGACTGGATAAGTATTGTTGTCTCAAATTCACCATGGTCGCACCGGTGATCCGTTCCCCTTCTTTCAAAGCTACTTGAACAACAACGACGAAAATAATGATAACAACAAGAACAATATCGAAGTGAAAGAATGTCTTGTAAGTAGACAACAATTATGGTAAATTTTACGAGTATTGATATTACCTTTGCTTGATCTGATGTTTAAGTACCTTGAAATCCCACTCGACAGTATCCCAAAAAGAACATCATTGATTGTCTGTTTAGTTGTATATTTAACCAAAAAATAACATATATTACCTATCAAGTTTTCATAATTATCAAATACAATGATAATAACAACAAATACCGACTTTGAAAATGAAATAATAGTACATGTATATATGGATAAATCAAGTCGAGTCGATGAGTCTTATATCCACTAGAAATATTAATCCTACGCAAAAATTTGTATTCTAAAATTTTTTTAGTTCCGTAAGCTTTTCGGGGAGTGTAGTAAAACTGAACTAGTAAGATTTTCGAAGTTATTGAAAAATTATTAGATCGACATAAAAATATTCGAAAAAAGAGAGTAATCTTACATGTTACATTTATACTCTCTTCGTCTCAAATATAGTGCAATATTTATTTTTGACACAAAAATTTAGGTAAATAGTATTAAGTAAGATAATTTGAAAATTAAATAATATGATTATCGAGAAAAATGTATACTTATTTTAGTGATGCAATGGAATAAAATGTGAGATATAGAGTAAATATATTTAATTATTTCTTATTTTAAAAATGTTGCGGAATGTTTGAAACGGACAAAAAAAAAAAAAAATGATGCTTTGAGACAAAAAAAAATGTTTAAAGTAGTTAATAAAGAGTTATTGTTGTTTAAAATATTTTTATATCTAATACTTTGCTTTTAATTGTTATTATTTAAAAAGAATTGAAAACTTAAACACTTTCAATTTTCAAAACATCAGTAAACGAACCCTATCAATTGCTAGTTTAAGTTGAATTTTAATTTATATTCCTTAACTAAATAAAGTTTAAGAATTAAGATGATGACATTTTTTTGGCTTGCAAAATGAAAATGAAATACTTAGTTTACACAAACGGATGTGTTTGTTTTTTCTTTCCAATAAAAAATATTCCTATTCAATTCGTTTCATTTCTAATAAAAATAAACTATTTTTGCTCCAATTAAAAATAATTATTTTACTATTTTCATTCGTCCGAATTTCAAAGTATCTTTTTCATTTTTCAATAAAAATAATTATACATTAATATCAAAATATCTTTAAATTTTATTTAAATTACAAATATACAATTATACATACATTTACTTTTTACTGACGAAAAAATCATAATCTCTTACGCAATTTCACTAACCAATAAAATACTATTATTTTTTAAAGCTACTTCAAAACCCCGAATGACCCGATTCAAAAGAGATGGAGGAAATATTATTTTTTAATAAAATATCACCAAAAAATATTATTTAAATCAAATTCAAATTAACATTCAACTTAGATTTTAATGGAAGATTTTGACACTATTCAATTTTATAAAATATCATATTAAATATCATTTTTTACTTTACAAAATATAACATCAAACAGAACCAACTATTAGCATGCGTTCTATGAGCGACTGCACATGATTCCTAATTTGTAGGGGCCATAAATATATATGAATGTATATATATATATATATAATATTAGACTAACATAATTTATTTGTAGTTTCATGAAATTATCGCAAAAATTCCCTATACTTCTCAAACTACGTCAAATTCCATCGTTGTTTCATAAACTTTGCATCTAACCTCCTCGATGATTTTTATTTAACGGTATTTGACCTAAACGCGCTCAAACTGTGAATAAATTTTAGAATTTCAATTTCTAAATCCCTAAAATTACAAATATATTCATTTTTCTTATATTTAGTCTAAAAAAAATAATAAATATGCTCAAAAAGAATAATTTTTCTCAGGTTTTAATATATTTGTAATTTTAGGGGTTTAGAATTTGAAATTTTTAAATTTATTCTTAGTTTAAATGCACTTAGGTCAAATATTGTTAAATAAGGACCGTCGATGGGGTAAGTGAAACACCGAGGGAGTTTGAATTTTTGTGCCATTTAGCCATAATATTATAGTAAATTAATAATAGATATAAATATTAAAGGAGAAATATTAAAATTACAAACAGATTGTTTATTGAAAAAATAAAAAAATTATAATTTCTAATTTGTGAGGGTCCATTAATATGTATTTTAATAAATACTAATAACTTTATATATATATATATATTACTCAAATTTTACTTCCGTAGTTCTATGTCACATGAAAGATTTAATGGACTAGTTTTGGTAACAATTGAAAATAAAATTTTGGATATAATTTGTTACGAAAATTTGATAGATGAATTTGCTTAAAAAATGCTCGAATGACAGAATTCTTCAAAAAATAATAAGTAAATCAGCAATTTTTTATTCTTACAGTTACTCTTTAATACTGTAATTTTATTGTTTGTAAAATATGTTATAACTTTTCATACATTATTAAATTTATGATTTATAATAAAAAAAATTTAAAAATATATTTTGATTTTAAAGAGCTTATTTTTTAATTTTGCATATGACCTAAAATAGTACGAAATGACTCTTACAGAAAAATTATTTTTTTAGGTCAAATCCTTGTAGATCAAGCAGTGAAAGATTCTTCGTTTGAGGTTGAGTCCCAGGCACGCATGTGTTGGGTGAAATTCCCGTCGCGGGTGTGAATGTGTGCGTGTGTGAAAAAAAAAAAAAAAAAAACTATTTTTTTAGTATTATTTTCAATCTCTTTCTAGAAAAGCCTATTCGTTTATCGTATTCTCTCTTTATAAAATATAGAAAAATTAAATAGTTTGATAAATGCCACGCAGGTGCGGGATGAAATTTCCGTCAGGGGTGTGAGGGTGTGCGTGTGTGAAAAAAAAAAAAAAAAAATTAATTTTTTAGTATTATTTTCAATCTTTTTCTAGATAAACCTATTAGTTTATCGTATTCTTTCTCTATAAAATATAGAAAAATTAAATAGTTTGATAAATGCCACGTATGTGTTCCGACAAACTTTCAGCTTTCAAGGACCGCTCTAGAAGCCTATACATACATGACTTCACTTCATTTATTTATTCAATGTAAAATAACAATGAGTTTTTTTCGTTTTGTATTTTTATAGATATATATATATATATATATGTATGTGTTTATATTGGATGTAAAAATTGCATTGTTAATATGATAATTTAAAAGGCTTTAATAAATATATAATTAAAAAATATATTAGTAAAAATAATTATAATATAATATAAATAATTAAATAATTTAATTAAAATTAAAAAATAATAAATTTTAAAATTTTAAAATGTCATTAAAATATATAATTATTTTAATAAAATAACAAATTATATAAAATTGACCGAATAAAAAAAATGAACATTTAGGATAGAAAATAATAAAAATATTATTATTTTTTTAGAAAAAAATTACAATAATTAAATAATAAAAAATAAAGTCAAATTCTACAATATTTTAAATGATTTGACTATGGAGCAGTTCCACAAATCCATTTTAGTGAACTAGGCTAAAAAATTTACCATCGAACACGTTCGTGTATTTTCCCAAATTAGTATATATATATATATATATATATTATTCCCTCAGTCACAAAAAAAATTGTACTCAAATTGTAGTATAATTTTTTATTAAATAAAAAATAAAAATATTTTTAAGTGACAAACAAATAAAAGTTAAATACATATTTAAGTGATAAAAATAGTATATTTTATGAACAATTTGAAATAATAAGCTAACTAAATCAATTATAAGTAAATGAAAATAATTAACATAGCTTTCTTAAATATGCTCAAAGAAATGAGTTATACATTAGTGTTACGTACGAAATTTAGAATTAGGTTAAAAGCCCAAGGTAAAAAGAAGAATGGGCCTGACAATAGGGTTGATTGAACTGGCTGAAGGACACCGTGAGGAAATCAAGGAAAATAAATTTATTTATTTATTTCTAAGGAAAATACAGGACGGAAGGACCTCAGGTCGGTAGGTCCTCAGGACGGAAAGACCTCAGGTCGGAAGGTTTTCAGGTCGGGAGGTCCGCCAGACGGGAAGACCTCAAGTCGGAAGGTCTTCAGGTCGGGAGGCCCTCAAGATGAAAGACCTCAAGTCGGAAGGTCTTCAGGTCGGGAGGTCCGCAAGACGGAAAGACCTCAAGTCGGAAGGTCTTCAGGTCGGGAGGTCCGCAAGACGGAAAGACCTCAAGTCGGAAGGTTTTCAAGTCGGGAGATCCTCGAGACAGAAAGTCGTTGAGATGGGATATCCGCAGGTCGGGTAAACTGTAGGTCGGATAGAAGGAGGAGTCGGACAAACACGGAGGCCTTTGATCAAATATAGGGGGCGGTTGATATGGAGGTCGGCCCAAGTGGGGTCGGGCGAAGAAGTAGGTCGGACGAAGGACGAAGTCGGGCCAAAAGAGCGGAAGGTCTGTAGTTGGCTCAAGGAGTGAAATATAGGGATTTTTGGTCTGCTGGGGACACGTGTCAGCATAAGAAAGGTTGGAAGACGGTTGAGAAGGAGACGTTGTAACCGTTCGGGTGACGGTTTTCAGTACGGTTTCCCAGGGAATATTTAAGGATTTGGATCATCATTTGGCAAGGCATCTTCAATCAACTTCAACAAAGCAAAGTCAGATTTGGGGATCACCACTTTAAATTTCAGTATTTTATTTTCCAGTTTAGTTTCTGTACGTTACAGTGTTTAGAGATTCCTAATCTCAGGCACTAATTAATCAAGTTTAAGGATATTTTCTATGTCTTTGAATTTTACTTTATTTTTGTTGAAAAAATACATCAACAAATTGGCGACCACAGTGGGAGCAAGACAAAATTGCTCATTCCAATTCCGGCGATAATTTCATACGTCTTAGATCCGGCCGAATCATCGGAAGGGTCCATATGGCAGGGTCACAACCGCAAGCATCTTCGACACCGGTGGGAGAATCCGTTCCACCACCCATTGTGCCAAATGCCGGGGAAATCCCACAACCACCAACTGATTGGTGGTCTTATGTTCAACAAATGAACAACCAGCATACCTTGATTATGCAGAATATGTTGCGTGAGCAACAAACGAACATGTTGCGTGAGCAACAGAGTCAGTTGCAGAACATGATAGATCAAGCATTGTCAAGGGTTAGTCTTCAACCCACTCAAACACCACCAGGAGTGTCACCGTCCAGACCACAGGCAAATTTCGCAGGGCCATCATTCGTGGATAGTACATTCCCAAGTGCCACAAATCCCAACCGAATGGATCGGGGAAAAACTCCTTTGACTTTTCCCAACAATGTTCCACTGGGACCAAGGGTTACCAGTTCCCAGCCGAACAATACAAGGGAGGACAGGCCTGAAGGATATTTACATGATCCGATTCATATTCCTGTGCAGGATCCGTTCCAGGTTCCTGATCATCAACGCTTTCATGTAGATCCTGATGAGATTGCACATATATTAAGGGATCAGTATGGATTAACTCCTCAGATGGCTAACCGCCCTGCATATCAAAGACCTTTCCCAGAAAGGATCATTCATGAACACCCTCTCCCAAGGAATTTTCGACCACCCGACTTTCATGCATTCTCAGGGGAGGACGGATCTTCCACCATAGAACATGTTGGTCGGTTCACAGCACAATTAGGAGAAGTTGGCAATAACCCTTTTTATAAGTTACAGCTGTTTGGTTTATCTCTTACTAGAACGGCGTTTTCGTGGTTTGTAAGTTTGCCTCCAGCACAAATTCAGACATGGGAAGGACTGGAGATGGCATTTCACGCTAGATTTTTTAATCCTTTACCAGTTGTTTCTTTAACTGATCTACTTGAATTGCGACAGTATCCAGAAGAAACTGCTTCACAGTTTATAGAAAGGGTGCGATTGATGAAGGGACGATGTCCTACGGTAATCAGTGAGAAAGAGATGACCAATTTAGTGGTCCGGAATATGCATACTCGTTTAAGAAAGGCACTCACTGCCCTGGATGTTGAGGATTTGGCAAGTCTTGCATCCAAGGCAGGACGTCTAGAATCTTTGTTCAGAGAGGAAGATCAGCATAACAGGCGTAATAGAGGCCAACATATGGCGAGTATGGGAACAGAAACATGCGACTTTGATTTTAATCAGTCAGAAGAGATGGCAGCCGAAATCCTTTCTGGAAAACCGTATGTATGTCCTAAATTGAAGCCAGTACCAGGATCTGAAGGAAAGGAGCAACCGACCTTTGATAGTTCGAAAGCTGATGAAATCTTTGATATCCTACTGACTGATGGGCAGATCCGTATTCCAAAGGGTCAAAGACTTGCCACTAAAGAAGAAATCAAAGGGAGACCATATTGTAAGTGGCATAATTCTTTCACACACACTACAAGTCAGTGTACTCATTTTAGGAAGGAAATTCAAAAGGCCATCAAGACAGGTCGGCTCAAATACATCACTCTAGGTGTAGACCAGCAACCGTTTCCGAATGTAACAACGGCAATGGTTGACATCCGACCAAGTTCGGAAACAAGGAAAAGTTCGGCCAACGATGGACAAAAAGGGGAACGAAACCAGCCAAGCCCCGAAACAAAAAAAGGAAGTCGGCCAAACAGCAGCCGACCGGAAGAACGACTCAAAATTTGTGAGAAGCCAGTTGCTGAAAAGTGGGACCATCCAGATGGTTCTTTTAATGTGGAGGTGAAAGAAAAGGTTTTGATACGTGATCACCCGACCAGAAAAACAGGGTCGGTCGGGAGCAATTGGGCACGAAATAAAAAGCCTTTACCAGTCGATATAGACCCTCGTTTCCCGGGTATGAATCGTACACAGATTCGCAATGCCAAACGCAGGTATGCTGCAAAGTATGGGAAAAGAGGTCCTTCAGCAGAACAACTAACCGACGAACAAAAAGCAGCCGACCACTTGGCAGGAGGTCAGTCCATTCGGATCTTTACAGAACAAACGACCAAAGAGCAGGGAATAACCATTCAGTCTCCAGTTGGTCGGTCCAGTCGGGTCTGGTCAGGAAAGCAACCGAATGACGGATTAGGCGCTTCCGACCATACCAAAAGAAGTTCGTCGGGACTGGGGAAAGGTAAAGGTGTGGCAGATGAAATAATTAAAGGTTTTAGATGCCAACATTGTGAACGAATCAACATCAATCCATCTTTTGAAGACTTCCGTATAGAATCTTTGACGCTTCAACCTCAGAACAAGACGAAGGAAGAAGTTATAACTACAGAGGAAAGTTTAAGGTCTGTTAAATCTCGTCTGGGACCACGAATCCCTTGTCGAATGACAGAGATTAATCAGATGAGTGATGAACCGACGTGGGCGAGTCTGGTAGATGAAACTATGGACGAACCTTTATGGGCTTTCTTGGCAGATGGTGAATTAGAGGAGACAGAGGGAGCAAAGACTTCAGATTCTGAGCCTCAACCGGAGCCACCTTCGATTGTGTTTCCTCCTATTCCAGAGGGTGCGATCTCCCATTTGAAGCCTCTGTATGTTAATGCTCATATTTGTGGGAAACCAATCACAAAGGTTTTCGTGGATAATGGAGCAGTTTTTAATGTTATGCCATTGAAGACTCTCAAGAAGTTAGGAAAAGGAATACATGATCTATCTCCTGTGGAATTCGAAATGACAAGTTTTACAGGGCAACCGACCAAGCCGGAAGGCATGATGGTTGCCACAATCGAGGTCGGACCAAAGAAGATCTCTACTGTTTTCTTTATTGTGGACGCAGATACTACATACTCTCTCTTGCTGGGAAGAGACTGGATTCATGCCTCTCAATGTGTGCCTTCAACCCTGCACCAACAATTAATGTTCTGGGAGGGAAATCAAGTCTTCAAAATGGAAGCGAATGACAACCCATTCGATGTAACCGAACAAGTTGAAGAGTCAGTGTTTTATTCCAGTCAGGTGGCTCCGATGTCTCAGTTGTACATGGCCAGGGAATACCCAATCAAGGGTTATAAAGTCACTGGCCAGAACTCGATGTTCTATTAAAAGAACACCTTTATTGTATGGCTCATGATAAAGCCACACCCATTCCCGTATAATTTGTTTGTAATGGAAGATACAAGCTTAGAAGTATGTAGTTCTCTTATTAATAAGTTCTATTTAAAGCAGTTATTATATAAAGCAGAAAATAGTAAAGAGATTCTGGATGTTCACCTCCAAGAAGATGAACAATTTCGCTGGCCCGATTATTAGAAAAAACAGAACCAACAGCTTCATCACAAGACCCATTATTGGAGTTTAATTTAGGAACCGAATTGGTTCCAAAAGTGATCAGGTTAAGTGGTTATTTGTCTAAAGAGCAACAAACAATGATGCTCGAAGTTATTAGAAACAACATTGATTGTTTAGCATGGGATTATTCAGAGATGCCTGGTTTGACAAGAAGTCTAATAGAGCATCGATTGCCCATCAAAGAAGGTTGTAAACCTTACAAACAACCTCCAAGGCGAATGAGTCCAGATCTGATGCCTCAAATCAAGGAAGAAATCCAAAAACTTCTCAAAGTGGGTTTCATTCAACCTTGCCGTTATGCGGAGTGGCTGGCTAATATTGTGCCAGTGGTCAAGAAAAATGGTAAGATAAGGATATGCATCGACTTCAGGGATTTGAATCTAGCTACCCCTAAGGACGAATATGTGATGCCTATGGCCGACATGCTGATAGATGCAGCAGCAGGGCATAAAATCCTTAGTCTGATGGATGGTTATGCAGGTTACAACCAAATATTCTTGGCAGAAGAAGACATTCCTAAGACAGCATTCAGATGCCCAGGGGCTTTGGGTATTTATGAATGGACAGTCATGCCATTCGGGTTAAAGAATGCAGGGGCAACTTACCAAAGAGCCATGAATTCAATCTTTCATGATTTAATTGGCAGATCTATGGAAGTGTATATTGATGATGTTATAGTTAAATCTGCCAGTTTTGACGAACATTTGAGGGATCTTGAAGAGGCATTTGAAAGAATGAAGAAGTACAAGTTGAAGATGAATCCAACCAAATGTGCTTTTGGAATATCAGCCGGGAGCTTTCTAGGATTCTTAGTTCATGAGAGAGGAATTGAAATTGATGCCAACAAGGCTAAAGCCATTCTTGATAGTCGGCCACCCAAGACGGTTACAGAAATCCAGAGTCTGTTGGGTAAGGTGAATTATTTGAGGCGTTTCATTTCTAATGCTGCTGGCAAGGTCAGACCTATTACTAAATTGTTGAAAGCTGGAAAGATTGCCTTTGAATGGGGGCCCGACCAACAAACGGCTTTAGATGCTATCAAGCAGGCATTGGTTCACCCTCCAGTCTTGATGCCTCCCAAACAAGGTCGGCCACTCAAACTTTATTTGGCAAATACATATGAAGTGGTTAGTTGTTTATTGGCGCAGGATGGTGATGACGGGAAGGAAAGGGCAATTTACTATCTCAGTAAAACCCTTACAGGACCAGAATTGAATTACACTATGCCAGAAAAAATGTGTTATTCATTGGTCTTCGCTTGCACTAAACTCGAGCATTATTTGCTGCCCAGAAGAGTTGAGGTCATATCAAAGGTGGATCTCATCAAATTGATTTTACAGAGACCTACTATGAAGGGCAGACTCATGAAATGGGCCATCAAATTGGCTCCTTTCGATCTTCAACATTCCCCGCTGAGGGCAATTAAGGGACAAGCAGTAGCCGACTTCTTGGCAGAATTCTCACAAGTCGGGTATTCTCTTTGTGATAGTGTCCGACCATTTAGTTGCTCATCATATCTGGATAATCTACAGGTCGGATGTGTGCCATATATAAGTACCAGAACATGGTTGATGTTCTTTGATGGTTCTACCTCTGGAAACAAATCAGGGGCAGGGGTCTTTTTGCAAGGACCTGATGGTCAAAAGATCAACTTACAATTACGATTGGAAGCCATGACCCATAATTCGGCAGAATATGAGGCTTTAATTTTGGGTCTGGAGGCTTTAATAGCCAGGAAGGTCCAGTCTGTAATCATAAGAGGGGATTCTCAACTAGTAATCAACCAGGTAAACAACCAATATGTTTGTAATTACCCTCATCTCCGTAGATACAGGGACATTGTGGGTCGGTTACTGACGAAAATCTCAGAAGTAATAATTGAGTTCATTCCGAGGAAAGAAAACCAACGTGCCGATGAGTTGGCTCAAAGGGCTTGTAAAGGAATTCTGGAGGATATGTGGTCGGAGATCAAGTCGGGCATAGAAGAAAAGACAGACCCAATATATGACCAAACGGTCGGGCAAGAGGCTATTGGACAGGATCCCGACTGCAAAGTTACGGTCGGGCAAGAGGCTATTGGACAGGATCCCGACTGCAAAGTTACGGTCGGGCAAGAGGCTATTGGACAGGATCCCGACTGCGAAGTTCTGGTCGAGCAGGAGACTGTCGGACAGGAGCCCGACTGCGAAACAGTGCCCGATTGGAGAACAGAGCTTATCCTGTATTTACAGAATCCTGGTGCGAGTGTTTCAATTGCGACACGATTGAAGGCTTTACGTTTTCAATTGATAAATGGAATTTTGTATAAGAGATCATTTGAAGGTTTACTTTTGAAATGCTTGGGATCTAAAGAAGCTCTAGAAGTGATGACAGAAGTACATGGTGGGATATGTGGAGCTCATCGGGCAGGTCTCAATATGAGATGGGCCATTCATCGCTTGGGGTTTTTCTGGCCAAAGATTTTTGAAGACTGCATACAATTTGCCAAAGGCTGCCAGGAATGTCAGAGACATGGAAACTTAAACCATTTGCCAGTAACCGAATTGCAATTCTTGGCAAAACCATGGCCTTTTAAATCATGGGCTATGGATATTATTGGTAAGATACATCCTGCTTCATCGAAACATCATTGTTTCATATTGGTCGCGACTGATTACTTTACCAAATGGGTAGAAGCAGTTGCTTTGAAAAATGTGGATCAGAAAGAAGTGATAGACTTCGTTTTGAACCAAATTATTTACAGATATGGTATTCCTCAGTCTATAACAACCGACCAAGGCTTGGTCTTTACAGGGGAAAAGTTCTCTAATTTCTTGGCAGAATTCGGTGTTCGGTTACATCATTCTTCACCTTATTATCCCCAAGCCAATGGACAGGCGGAAGCAGCAAATAAGATTATCATTGGGATTATAAAGAAGATGATTGAAGGGAACCCAAGAAAGTGGCATTTGTTATTGTCTCAGGCTTTATGGGCACATAGAAATACCAGAAATACGGCCACAGGGTTCTCGCCGTACCAACTTACGTTTGGCCAAGATGCTGTTTTACCAGCCGAAATTCGGGCATCATCCGGCCGAACAGAATTTACTGATAGTGATCTTACAAAGGAATACCAACAACTTATGTTGCAGCAGTTAGAAGATTTGGATGTTAACCGTCTCCATGCAATAGATCGAAGTGTGAAACAGAGTGAAATCAGAGCAAGGAGTTACGGAAAGAAAGTTCTTCACAGGACATTCCAAAAAGGAGACCTAGTCTGGAAGACCATTCTTCCTACATATAAGAAAACTGATCAATTGGGAAAGTGGTCACCGAATTGGGAAGGACCATACATTGTTCAAAAAGATATTGGAAATGGCGCGTTCATTATTGTAAATCATGAAGGTAGAAGAGTACATGATTGTATTAATGCTAAATATCTGAAGAGGTATTATCCTGCCTTTTCAGATAACAAAACTGCCTGAAACCACATATTATTCAGAACCCATTTATGGGGGTTCGAACCTACTGGAAGGTTCATTTCTGTTAGTCATCGTGTGGTTGTGAGAACTTTTCTGTCTCTGAATCAGACTTCTCATCCCAGTGAGTGGATATTAGCTCTGGTTCTTCTTCAATAAGATCTTCCAAGTCTGGTCGGTACCTTTCCCATTGGCTTTGCATGTCATCTAGATCTTGGTGGGTACGTGCTTGCATGTCTGTTAGGGCTTGATGTTCACGATCAACGATGGTCCGCAATCTTGAAAAGACTTTTCGTTGGTTGGAAAATAGGTTATCCCAACCAAGATCTGGAAGTATGTTTGCTGCGTGATTTTCGATCATTTCCATGTGATGATGGAGATCAGGGATGCGGCTGAGGATGTCATGAAGAGGTTCATACCCCTCAATGACTTTTTCCATCAGGCGGATGACGCGATGAATAGTTCTTCTACCTCGTTGGGAGAATCGGAATTTGAAGTCTAGTTGCTTGAGTATATGTAACAAGTCTTCTGCATGGCCTCCAATAGGGTGATTACCTACAAAGAAGGGTTGAAGAACACCCTCCCAGTTGCTTGATGGAACATGAGGTCGGTCATTCGCCATGTTTGTTAACACTTTCAGTGTGCCTGGGAATGTGTTTCTTGAAATGTGAGAAACAATGTTCTTTTAAAGAAGGAGTTTGGTTCGTTTCCTATAAAGCTGGGAATTGAAAGGTGATCCTTGTTTTGAGAGAAGAAAGAAAAAATGGATTACTAAGTCAGTTGTTGTTACAAAGGGGGAAATATTACAATAGTGCCCCTAGGGCAGTTTTTATCTGTGTCCATTTGTTTTCATCCCTGGATAGCCTTCTGGTATTGGCAGCCATCTGATATCTTCTGATGAATTGGGATCGGGCTTGGGTTTTCAGCTCTTGATCCAATTCAGCCTCATTTTTGGTATACTTCTCAAGCAGATGCTGTTCATTGGTAATTTGCTTATCCAGGGTAGACTGTTCTTTCCTCAGCTCCCGCAATTCTGCCTCCTTTTTCTGAATGGCATCATCAACCAGAGCTTTCGTGCTAAGGAGACCACCCAGTCTTCCAGTAGTTTGCTGAAGGGATTCTCGAGTCTTGGTCAAAGAATTCTCCAGCGTTGTTTGATCGAAGTCGGGCTGGGGGGTTTCGGCTGACAGAAGGCCAATGACTACCACTTCAGTCTTGAGCTCTGTAAGTCTTTCCATCAGCCGATGCAGAATGGGGACGGCTGGTGATTCCGTTGGAGTGTAAAAAAGAAGGCCACCAACCGTCTGAATGAGTTTGTCCAATAAGTCGGACCTTAGTTCGGACAGGGGACGGTTAATGGCCTCAGTGAACACAGTCTGGGCCTCCGCTGGAACCGGAACAGTCGATAGGACAGCTAAGTCCGAAGGCCCCTGCAAGTCCTACAATGTCAATACATATTCCAAGGGAGTTGCAAATTTGTTCGGAGAAAATATGTGGTACCTCTGGGCGGACTGCTGTCAGTGAGGGGGGCAGCAATGAGGTCGGTCGAGTTGGGCAGACAGCTGGTATAATAGCAGCCGACTCGTCGGCTGCTGCGAATGGTCGCTGAGGTGCCGACCTGGGTCCCTATAGAAAGTAGTATTGGAAACAGTTAGTGTTTTTCGAAAGAAAAGTTATGACCTGGATTGGTTTAATCTTACCAAATTCACAGAAGTCTCCGAATCGGATGAAGACATTTCTCCCATTTCTGGAGGTTGGGCTGCCACGGGTGGTTCTTCTGCCTGCCATTCGATGGCTAGAGGGAGTGCCGCTGCTGGTAGGGCGGCTGCAGGTTGGACGGCTACCTCTAGAGCCACTGCAGCCAGGATCTCTGGGGCACCTTCGATTTCGGGATCAGCAGCATCAGGGATGTCGTTTTGAAGGTCAGTTTCGGCGAGGGCGGCTGGTTCTTCCTTTGATATAGATGAGTCTGATGCCATGTATGGCGGCCGACCCATCTGGGAAGTAGTCCCCTCGCTGTCAGAAGAGACCCCTGCTGCTGATGGGATGGGTGAAGGTGTCTGTGGAAAAATCATGAAGATGTTTGTTGTTAACTATATCAAGGTTGATCATTAGAATACTAAGGAGTGCTGGTGAGAGAACTTACTGGTTCTGTAGGTACTGCTGGTAAAGATTGTCTCCTGGTCGGGGGCCTGGCCCGACCACTCCTCGGTGCGGGAGGAAGAGTTTGCCTCCGCGTCGGGTCCTCCGCCCGATTGCTCATTGGCAAATTGGTCTGGACCAAAGGCCCGATTGAATGGTCGGTTGGTGCTGGCGTCGGTTGCTTGGTCGGTGTCACCAAGGTCGGTTCTGGGGAATGAAATGAGTAGAATCAAAGTTACGATTTAGTGAATTGGTTCACGGTGTTAAGAAACATTACCAATTCGGGGTCGGGTCCTTGCTGACGTCCTATTTATTCCAAGGTCTGCTAGTGTTTGTTGGTCGGTCTCCGAGGTCGGGGGTGTTTGCAATTGGGAAGTTTTTCTTTTGCGCGTGGGACCACCAGATCCGATTCCCGGGGCGGTTGTATGTTTTTGGGTGCTAGTATGTATCGCCGTCCCTAGAACCAGTCCTTGGGGAGGGAGGAGGACGTTCAGCAACCGACTCTCATCAGGGGATATCAGGGACCATACGACCGACCACCATTCATTGAAAGTATCTACGATCTCAGGGTTGGAGCGGAAAGGAATATAAGAATTGGAAATTATATACGTGGTGAGCTGGGAGATATAAGAAGGGATTGAATTAGGAAGGACTCGTCGGTCGGGGCTTTGAAAAATTATTTGGGGACACGCGACGGGTCCAGGGATACCTTGGCAACAGCCGAACTGGCGCGCCATGAATTGAGGTTCATAGTTAAAAGTGTAAAAAGTTTTCTGCCCTTTTTTATCAAGTTTCTTGCTACTAAAAAGAGACCTGGGTTTGAGGGCGACGTCCCAGGCGAAAGGATAGGTGGGATGAGGACAAGGCTCAGGAGTCGGAAGTGGGTTTGGTACTGGAAAGGGCCAAAAATGGTCGGGAGCATAACCCGCATATTTTTTATACATAGAAAATCGAGAGTTACTGCGGGTATCTGTTAAAATGGCAGTTATTATTGGGTCGGATGATTGGAGTTTATTGCGTCCTGAGCAGAGTCGGTTGAGGATTAATCCTAAATGTTTTTCAGACGTTGGCATAGTGGGCGGAGATCCTAAGTTAAACGCGTTGGGAAAGTAAAGACGGGACCAAAGTTCTAAAAACCAAAAAGGACCCGACGCGGCAGTGTCTAATTTCCTATTATCGTTATCTGTTAAACGAAGGCTAACCCTGGTGAGTCCTTCGAACAGATTGGCTAAAAATAGAGTACCAAGGGAGAAGAACCGACCTGACGCAATATGAATGGCCAGGTCGAGGTGGGAAGGAAGAACACTTTTGGAAGGAGAAACAATGATGTACCTACAAAGCCAGAACAGAATAAAGGCAGTATGCTCCCGGTCGGTTACAGGAGTCCCTGGAGCCCCTTGCTGGTCGGTTGCGAACTTTGTCCAACCCCATTCCTTCACACTTTGTAAGGACCATCCCGGATGGTCTTCTGATGGCTCCTGCCCATCTAGGGCTCCCATTACAGGGTCTTCACCCACGATTGGGAGATGTGCGATCATGGCCACGTCCATAAGAGTTGGGCCAAAGGGGCCTGATGGGAAGAGGAAAGTCCCATTTTCCGCATTCCAGAAGGCAGACATGGCCAACAACACCTTCTCATGCAGGTTGATAGGCATGGTGGACAGCAATATTGCTTGGTCGATTTTTTGGGAACGCCATTGGGTCTGGAAGTGTTCTGCTACTCGTCGATACCAAGCGCGATACAGATCTTTTGGGTCTGTGAGATGGGTTTTGATGCTGTCCCGGATGCGAACTGCTTGGTAGTTGGGATTGTTGATAGCCAAGGGGTTGCGAGATTCCAAAACTTCCCTCATCCGATTTGAATCTTCAGGAGTAGTGCAATATGGACGGATCGTCGGAGTTAGTACTTTCGAAGCTGAAAATGGACCTTCTGGAAGGGTTCCGTCGAAAGGAAGGGCAGGCATGTATTGATTCGCCATAGTTAGAATGTTTTGGGATTGTGATTCACACAGGCTTGTATTGCGAAGAAGGAAGTTTATCAGGAGTGTTGCAGTAACTGGTGCAGTTGCTAAGGGAGTTTTTCAAGAGGGTAGTGATTTATGAACTTCCAAACATTGATTGCTAAATGGCGTTTGAAAGTCCCTTGGCGGCGGGCAAGTTGTTACGTACGAAATTTAGAATTAGGTTAAAAGCCCAAGGTAAAAAGAAGAATGGGCCTGACAATAGGGTTGATTGAACTGGCTGAAGGACACCGTGAGGAAATCAAGGAAAATAAATTTATTTATTTATTTCTAAGGAAAATACAGGACGGAAGGACCTCAGGTCGGTAGGTCCTCAGGACGGAAAGACCTCAGGTCGGAAGGTTTTCAGGTCGGGAGGTCCGCCAGACGGGAAGACCTCAAGTCGGAAGGTCTTCAGGTCGGGAGGCCCTCAAGATGAAAGACCTCAAGTCGGAAGGTCTTCAGGTCGGGAGGTCCGCAAGACGGAAAGACCTCAAGTCGGAAGGTCTTCAGGTCGGGAGGTCCGCAAGACGGAAAGACCTCAAGTCGGAAGGTTTTCAAGTCGGGAGATCCTCGAGACAGAAAGTCGTTGAGATGGGATATCCGCAGGTCGGGTAAACTGTAGGTCGGATAGAAGGAGGAGTCGGACAAACACGGAGGCCTTTGATCAAATATAGGGGGCGGTTGATATGGAGGTCGGCCCAAGTGGGGTCGGGCGAAGAAGTAGGTCGGACGAAGGACGAAGTCGGGCCAAAAGAGCGGAAGGTCTGTAGTTGGCTCAAGGAGTGAAATATAGGGATTTTTGGTCTGCTGGGGACACGTGTCAGCATAAGAAAGGTTGGAAGACGGTTGAGAAGGAGACGTTGTAACCGTTCGGGTGACGGTTTTCAGTACGGTTTCCCAGGGAATATTTAAGGATTTGGATCATCATTTGGCAAGGCATCTTCAATCAACTTCAACAAAGCAAAGTCAGATTTGGGGATCACCACTTTAAATTTCAGTATTTTATTTTCCAGTTTAGTTTCTGTACGTTACAGTGTTTAGAGATTCCTAATCTCAGGCACTAATTAATCAAGTTTAAGGATATTTTCTATGTCTTTGAATTTTACTTTATTTTTGTTGAAAAAATACATCAACAATTAGAAATTAGTGGAACAAATTACATAATTATAGTGAAATTAGAGAGATTGAAATATCTTGGCACAATACTTACGGCAGGTCAAATACACAATTACTGCATGGTATAAATAAAAACAATGCTCCATCCGTCCCAAAACTATAGTTTGGGTTGTGTTTGGTACGAGATTTAAGAAATATTGATATTATATCGGTAATTGGTAAAAAGCATGGGTAAAAAACTTTTTTGTCCTTGTGAGTGTATTAGTATAAAAAGTAATGACAATTGTGTAATAATAACGAAAAAGTAAGAGTAATTTTATAGTAATATGATTATTTATGAAAATAAGACTATTGTTTTGGGACGGACAAAAATGATAAACATGACTATTATATTGGGACAGAGGGAGTATATGTTTTGTTAAATTAAATCACATAATTGTTTTGTTTTGGTTTTTTGTTTTTTCCTATATATTGAGTTAAGATCAACTACTACCTCTGTCCACCATCAATTTATCCGTTTACTTTTTGCATGTTAATATTTGAATGCTAAATATTATATCAAAACATAGTACAAATAAAGAAAAAACGATAAAAATATTTATATCGGTGTCTTATAATACTAATGTAATGATATTTGTACAAAAAATTATACAAATATAAGAATATTTTTATTGTTAAAAACAAAGACGCCAAATGCAAATGGATAGATTGACGGTGGACTGAGGTAGTGTTAATTGTGTTATGTTTAACTATACAATGTATTCTCCTTTCTATCTTAACATAATACACCCTTCACCCCAGACATTGGGGACATTTGAGTTCAGCACCAAAATTTAAGTGGGTGATATTAAATAAAATAATTAAAAATAATTTTGAGATTAGATAATGTGATTGGAGAGAAAAATGCATATTTATCTATTTTATTTGAATGATATAATCAAATAAAATAAAAAATATATATAATTAATTAATTATTTTTAAATTAAAAAATGTTACATTAAATTTAGGACAAATAAAAAAAAAGATGTTCCATAATATTTGAGACGAAAAGAGTACAATTGTAACACCAAACAACACAATTTATAATTTATTTGAATATAATATATAATCAAATATAACACAATTTATACAGTTAAAAGCAATATAATTACAAGTCAGTATTTTTGTTTAACATAGTATATGTTGTATTAAAGATTATGCTAATGTGTGCTAATTTTATAATACATCCTTAATGAATAAATAAAAGAATCAGTATGTTATTGATTTTTTTTGTCAATTGCATATTTGGAAATTAAAATATAAATATAAAATGATTAAAAAATATAATAAATATTTTAAAAATATTATATATTAAAAAAAAAAAACTAACCGAATTTGGAACGGCACGCTTGACGGTTTTCATGTCGTCCAATCGGAACCTCGCCGTCGCCAATTTCCGCGGCCAGAGCTCCACTCCATCGCCGCCGCTCACGGCGGTCCTTCTATCTCTTCGCCAGAGTATTCTCAGCGCTATCTCTAAAACATAAATCACAGTAAACCAAACAATCTTCACCAGCGTCGGAACAGTCCACCGCCTCGGCATAAACGACGACGTATCGACGCCGCGGATAGACGGCGTCTGCGAAGGATCGTCAATCCTTCTACAGAACGACAGCAGCATCGCCATCAAATAGACGCCGTCACCCAGCGCGTGGTGCACACGGAAAACCGCCGATTTGTGCGCAACGAGGATGTGGATTTCCCAGAGCGGTTTGTCGGCGGGGAGCGGCGACGAATTGGAGAGATCGGCGAGGTAATCGTTCACGGCGTCTTCGTCGGAGACGGAAGGATCTTCGGAGAGACGGCGGTGGATGAAAATCAGGTGGCGGTCGACGTCGACTTCGGTTCTCCGCCAGTACTCGCGGCCGACGGAATCTCTGACCATGAGGCTGCGAAATTTGGGGTGAACGAGCAGGAGAGAGTTTTGGATCTCGGGTTTGATGGAGTCGAGAGGAATCTCGTGCTCGCTGGCCATGGCGCAATTTATGACTTGATCGATCTGCGGTTGGAGGAAGAGACGACCGGCGGGAGTCACTGGCTCGTCTATCTCTGCCGCCATTGTTAAGCTCCGCCGGTGAGTTTTTAGCCGCTCGATTTATATTAATTAATTTTTGCAGGAGTGATTGGGGGAAGTATTGCTACGCTTATTAGCTCCACACAATATATTTAAATATATATATATATATATAAAATTCATTTCCAAATTATTATTATTATTATTATTATTATTAAAAATTATTTAAAATCTAGATTTCCACTTTCGGTATACTGTTTGGTTCCTAGCAATATTTGTCATTCACTCTTACACGGATGAAATCACTATTGTTTATTTCTGTTTCAATTTTGTCCCTTGAATTTTAATTTGATAATTTTGAGTACATCAGTGTGTGTGTGTTTTTTATAATATATATACATATATATATATATAGGTGTGTTCCCTTTATTTTATTTTATTGTTTATTTTTTAATTTTTATAATTTTTAAAATAAAATATATATCATACAACAATTACATCAAAAAATATAACTCAAATTCAAATTTTAAAGAAACATTTCAAAGGGAACACACCTTTTGTTTTAGGTTTATATTTGATGGAGTATATTTTAGATGTGATGATCTATATTACTACAAAAAAATTGTGTTTTTATCATCGAATTTGGGGACGGAATCATAAGATAAATTGTTATTTGAGATGGAATTCCAACGGAATGAAGAGGTGGATCATTAAATTGAAATTCACAATAAAATTTATGCACGAAATTAATCCGACTCAATTTGCGATGGATTCTATGACTTTTGAAGCGGTTTTTGCCGTAATTAGCAACAAAATGTTAATACAGGCTAATTCCGTTAGCAATAGCGACGGAAATCTCCAACGAAATATTCAGATACAACCCAAGATCGTCATCTTTTTGCAACAAAATCAAATTCCATCGTTGTTAGCAGGAAAAAAAAAAAAAAAAGAACTCAAATAAAACTGAATGCTTGTATATTTAATTTAATGTTTTTATTTACTATTCAAAAAACTGAGGTTTTATCTTCGGATATATTTCAAAAAAGTAATCTCACTTTTTTTTTCTTTATTTGACAATGAAAAGTAATCTCACTTTAATATGGATAATATGAATAAGAGTTGGGATGTGTTAGACTGTGATTTCTAAATAAAATTAATATTATTCGTTCCATATAATTACTAATAAAAATATATTATTCGTCCAATTAAAAAAAATAAATAGTATTTATTTTTGGGACAAAGTAAAGTTGTCAATGAAAAAATAAAATATTATTATTATTATTTTTTTTTTTGACAAAACTTCAAATCAAAATAATATTTAAATAAAATACGAATCAATATTTTATTTCAAATTACAATAAATAACTCTTATATCATTGACTGAAAATATAAAGAGGCTTCAAGCACAATAAAAAAAACATACAAATAGTGTGCATATTTTCACTAACCGCATACTTTTTATGTAAAAAAAAAAAAAAAAGAAAAAAAGAGCTTTGGAATTTCATAATTTTCTTCCCAAACAAAATCAGAAAATTTGACTCCAAAATTTCATATTTATTTTTTCTTCAAATAGGGAGGAAATTCTCACTATTATCGTGCAGATGGATATGGCAAGGGTGGGTTGCAGCCCCTTCATCGGGGGTCTATTTCTTTATATTTATTTTCTCAAATTTTATTATTTGAACTTTGTATTTTTTAAAATATATATATATATTTAATAAAATATATAATCAAATATTATTTTAATATCAAACTCAAATCAAATTTTCTCAAATTTAACCAAAAGAAACACATCAGATATTAGCTATTTAAATTATATATATATAATAATTACAATGAATAAAATAAATTAAAGTGTGCACTTTATTAGTTTTTTCAGTTAAGAAACACCTTGTTAATTAAAATGATAATAATAATAATAATAATAATAATAAACAACAAAAATAAATATTTATAATATATAACTATTATTGTAGTTTGTTATTTGCGAATATAACAACTAAAAGAACAAAAATGTCCAAAAAAAAAATAAATATAAGTCTTTTTATATGTATAAATAAAATATACTATCTCCGTCTCGACCATCGTGTCAACTGTAGATACGAGTATTTAGGATAAATATAATTTGTAAATAATTAAAAATATATTAGTAAAAGTAATTATCTTATATTAAAAATAATTATATATTAAGATTAAAAGTAATTTTTTCTCATTTTATTTTATTTGATCAACACGTGTCACGTCACCCGCCGGAAAATGACACGTCGTGGTACACGTCTACATCGGCCATGTACATGTCGACAACAGCGATTCCACGTCTGCATATGTGCCCGGAACGAGACATTTTTGGGCACCGAAAAACAAAAATGAGGCCTTTAAAACCCTTAGTGTCCTACTTTGCCAAACTGAAAAAAAAAAATATCTAAAAATAATAATTTGAGGTAATTTTTGCTCTTTTTCCTAAAATATATATCCCTATATCCATTAGTAAACTTTCAATTTTACCAATTTTAGTTTGTACAAATTCAAAATTCTCATTTCATGTTTAAGTAGAAGTAACTTTCCATTTTAACCCAACTTCGACACACAGATCAAACAAGCAATGCTATTTTTCTTTATAAAATGAAAATACTCTGACAATGAATAAAATGAAAAAATAGATTATAGACAGATAGTTGAATATGAAAAAATCCATGGTTAACTCACACAGATTCAACACAATTATAAAAACATATGAAGTTATTTTTCTTTATAAAATGACAATAGGACAATAATTCACAAAATTAGAAATAACACATAGTTTCAAAACCACCTGAAGCCTTTCGGTTTAGTTTACGATACAAGGTTCGTCTAGTGTAACTTATATATTTTCTAGCATAGTTCAAAAGCTACTATACTTGATCGGAATTAAATATACACTCAAATAGTTGTGGTTGTTGATTTTCATGTTATAAAAATAGCATATAATCGGAAACAAAGAAGCATATAATTAACAAAGAGTGGGTACAATCATAAAAATAAAAATAAAAAACCTTATGTTATTCAACCTGTAAATATTGTTGCTATACTTTATTGATATATATATATATATATATATAAATCATGACCAAGATAATTATATAGATTGTAGTGTTACAATCGCTATGTTCTTCCAATACTACTTTTCAATTGTAATTCCTCACTAATAATAATAATAATAATAAATACAAAATATTTTATATAAAAGTCAAGAAAAACTTCAAATACTCATTATAGAAAGCCATTAAAAAATAAAAATTTTAAATATTCAACCTAAAATAATATATTTTATCTTTTTGACAATTTTTTATACACCAAAAATTATTTAATCTAAAAATGTTGGGTGAACAGAACCAATAACAATGCAAGAATAAATGGACGATGGAATCCGAGTGCACATACATAAATACATACATATGCATATATTCTTGGAGAATACGAATGGTAGTTTTAACTAAAATAGGAACAAAGAAGAAGTTGTGAGTACTTAAGTAAACCCCCCTTCTCGAATCCTTTCGGCAGTTTCATTCGACGGCTTCCTTCATTTCCATTAAGGCTTTTTCAAAACACTTGGCGAGAACTTTGGGGTCCGGAACAATATCTTTCGCTACCAAGATTTGCATGTCCGCACATCCGGCATAGCTCACCATATTCAGTATTATCGCCTACATGAGATCGATGCAATGCAATGCAATGCAATGGCCCCAATCAAAACTTGTTCATTAATGAAATCACATCAAGAAAGATTCTATACACACATTTATTACTTGAGGAAAGGCACTCGGTATCACGCGAATGTACTTGACAGTGTTTCCCCAAAGTGTCATTTTGTCGTCTGGTCCAACAATATTGGAGATGAGAAACGTCGTGTTACAACAGATACGGTAATTAAAGATGCCAAAGGGCTGCAAAATTGAGAAGCAAACAAAGCCAAATGATCATCGATGATTTTTAATTACCTAAATTTGATGGTGAAATTAATGATAGAGCGATTATGAGTTCTACCTTAATCCCAAAAGAACATGCAACCAAATAGCAGAGTACATAAGTGAAAAGTGCTTCTAATGAGTGCTTCTTCTTGTCGATCATCGCCTTGGCTCTCTTCACAGAGTCGAGAGGATCCAAACTACGCTTTTGGTAAAGAAATGGTAAAAGAATTATTCCAACCCTATTGCCCTGCTGAGTATTAGCATGGAGGTTCTTCAGATTGGATGAGTCATGTTGTCTCAAATTTACCGGCGCAATTCCAGTGATTCGGTCACCTTACAAGGACGAAGATAACATCAAACAATAGAGTAAAGGGATGTACATAGACATTGTTAGAATTATGTAAGGAGATGTTTGTTCTTACTGTTAGTTAATGATCTGGTGTCTAAATATCTTGAAAGACCACTTGATATTATCCCCAAAAGAACATCGTTAATTGTCTGTCAATTTTATTAGATATTACCAAAATAAAAATATATGATGTTGCAATGTTATTATAAACTATTAAATACAATTTCACAAATAATAATAATAATAATATGGTTTATGTGATTCATGTTGTTGATCAACACCTTTAAAATACGATTTTCGTCTCATTTTAAATGATACTATTAATTATTACTACGAATTTTTTAAGATTGATGATATTTAATTAATTAATGATAATAGGTTATGATATTATTTTATTATTTTTTATGTAAGAGATATTGTTAGTAATTTTAAAATAAGAAGCAATATATATGATTAAAAGAATTTCGGAATATGCACCTAAATATTTTAAAAATTATATCTTAATAAAATATATACAATGTGAGTATCATTAGATAATAATTTTTTTTATATAATACAAATAAATAAAAAAATTTATTTCTTTATGATTAATATAAATTAATTTTATAAACAAATGGAAGTTTTAAATATACATAATAATATTTATTTATTGAAAAGAGATAAAAATAAAAATATTTTGAATCCGCATTAGTATATTGTCATATCTTATAAAATTAATTAAATTAATTTATATTTTAGTAAAAATTTTCATTATAGAAAGATATCATTTGTTATGAGATAGATTAAAATAAAAATTGTATCATTATGATAGGATGAAAGAAGTATAATATAAATGATCAATTTAAATTCTATAAATTGTATTATAATACGTAACATTATTCCAATAAATTCTATAATCATGATATCAATCAATATAATGTGTAATTTGATTGATTAAACATTAGATCAGATTTTATTACTTATAAAATTTTAAAAGAAATCAAATTATATTTCAAAGTTTGAAGATTTGGATTTTGAGTTGGATTTGAATAGTAAAAATTTTGAATTTGAATAGTTGTATGATGTGATATAAATAGGTGATATGATGTTTTGAATATAAAATTGATTTCTAGTCTAATATAAAAAATAAAAATATGGTTTGGTTTGATATTTTTGAAAGAAAAAAATTGAATGAATAGTCCCCAAACAAAAACACCTTATATAGCTTTGTTCTATATATTATATTTCACATATTTTACTTTTCAATATATATATTGATAGAAAATTATTGAAATATATAAGATTATTAATTATGTTATATATGTAGTATAATTACCTTTTGGATATGATACACAAAAATGAAAAATGATATATTCTTATGGGACAGGTGAATAATGTATTAAAATAAAATAAAAAATCTAACCGAATTTGGAACGGCACGCTTGACGGTTTTCATGTCGTCCAACCGGAACCGCGCCGTCGCCAATATCCGCGGCCGGAGCTCTACTCCATCGCCGACGCTCACGGCGGTCATTTTATCTCTTCGCCAGAGAAATGTGAACGCCATCTGTAAAACATAAAGCACAGTAAACCAAACAATCTTCAACAGCGTTACAACGTTCCACCGCCTCGGCATATACGACGACGTTTTGCCGCCGCGGATAGTCGTCGGCGTCTGCGAAGGATCGTCGATCCTCCTACACAACGACAGCAGCATCTCCATCAAAGAGACGCCGTCCCCCAGCGCGTGGTGCACACGGAAAACCACAGTTTTATGCGCCACCAGGAGGTGGATTTCCCACAGCGGTTTGTCGGCGGAGAGCGGCGACGAATGAGAGAGATCCGCGAGGTAATCGTTCACGGCGTCTTCGTCAGGATCGTCGGAGAGGCGGCGGTGGATGAATATCAGGTGGCGGTCGACGTCGACTTCAGTTCTCCGCCAGTACTCGCGGCCGCCGGAATCTCTGACCATGAGGCTGCGAAACTTGGGGTGAAGCATCAGGAGAGAGTTGTGGATCTCGGATTTGATGGAATCGAGGGGAATCTCGCCGTCGCAGACCATGGCGCAGTTTATGACTGGATCGAGCGGCAGTTGGAGGAAGAGACGATCGACTACATTCACTGGCTCGTCTCTGACGCCCTCGCTGCTCCGATCATCTTCCGCCATTGTCGATTGATCGTTAATTAAGAAATGAAGTCTGAGAAATTGAAGGAACGATTGAAGCTCTATATGATCCAATGGTCCAGTGCACCTTTTAATACTCCACAAAAAACACATTTACATTTAGGTTGAGTTTGTTCGAAGGACTTTGGTGGATTTTACTTATTTATAAAAAAATATTCTTCCAAAAAATATCAAATAAAATATTTATTACTTTCTCTTTTATATTATACTAAAAGTCAATTTTACGTTCAAAATATTATATTGTACAACTATTTTTTAATTTAATTTTTTTACTATTCTAATGTCAATCCAAAATCCAAATCCCAGACAAACACAAACACACCCTTAATAATAATAATAATAAGTTCCGTAAAGGATGGCCTGGTGGTGTAGGTCCACGGTCACAAGTCCAAACCCGACGCCTAAGATCACCTGCCACACATGGTTTGCCTAGTGTGACTTTTCCGTCGGGCCTGGTTTGCAGGGTGTTAGGTTTAGCCGGGGGTTTACCCAATGCCCACTTTCGAATAGTAGCTACGGTTTCCACGTCATAAAATAAATAGAATTAATTTTGTAATTTTACTGTACATTATATAAAAGAGCACAAGATCCTCATATGAAACAATTATAATGTTGGGCTTTCTGAACATATATTTCATATTCTAGTTGTTCATTCACAATACTCTTATAAAAACTAACATAATTAATTCTAGAAATTTCCAAACTTTTTTCTTTAATGTTTAAAAAAAAATAAAAATACAACAATAAATAATAACAATAACAAAATCATTAATTAACTAGGTCGGACGCATTATAATTGCAAAAGAAACTTATGTTGTCGGATCTAGTTTGCAAGGTATTAGTTTGGTGGTGGATTTACTTGATGCGCACTTTCGGATAGCTTTTCCACGTCATTAAAAAAAAATATTTTTATTTATTAAGTTAATGAATAAAATTTATAATGAGTAATATATTTGATACTAAATCATCAATCAAGTTCAATATTACTTTATTTTTATTATAAATCATTATCGATATATAAAATATTGAAATTTATATAAAAAAATATTATAATAAATAAGTTTTGTTAAAAATAAATTATGGAAACTGAAAAATTGCATTATATTGGTGTTACGCACAAAAAATAATAATAATAATAATAATAATAATAATAATAATAATAATAATAATAATAATAATAATAATAAGGTATCCAGAGTCAGTCGGTGGGTTCTCAGTCGGTTGGTTCTCAATCAGATAAACAAGTCAGATGGTCCGCGGTCGGGCAAGCAGGTCGGATTATCCGCAGTCGGATAAATAGGTCGGTTGATACAAAGGTTGGCTGCTATGGGGGTCGGTCGAAAAAGGAAGTCGGGCGAAGAAAGGTCTGTTGATAGGTCAGACGATTGAAGAGACCAAATAGTGGTCGTTTGATGGGGCGACCAGTGAGTCTTTTGATCTGGCGACCAATTATGTATCTAGATTGGTCGGTTGGTCGGTCGTTGGGTTATGCGGTTGGCGAGGCGGTTAAAGACATGTGTCAATGAAAGAGGCAGTTCTGAGTTCTGTGACTGGTGGGAACGGTTGAAGGAAGTTGTAATACGTGTCAATAGAGGAGAAATTGGTGGTCGGTTGACAGCGGTTGCTGTAACCGACCAGACGGCGGTTCAAACCGTTTTCTTCAAAGGTTATTTAAGGATTCAGATTTATTCTGAAAATGTATCTTCAATCAACTTCAACAAAGCAAAGTCAGATTTGGGGATCACCACTTTAAATTTCAGTCTTTTATTTTCCAGTTTATTTTCTGTACCGTACAGTGTTTAGAGATTCCTAATCTCAGGCACTAATTAATCAAGTTTAAGGATATTTTCTATATCTTTGAATTTTACTTTATTTTTGTTGAAAAATTACATCAACAAATTGGCGACCACAGTGGGAGAAAATTGCTGATCCATATGGCAAATTTTCAATTCCACAGTACAGCCGTTGGCTTTATCACGGCAGAAGAAGCTTCCCAACTACGGGCCGAATTGACAGCAGGTTTTCGGCAAATGTACGACCAGCAGATAGCAAATCTGCAGGCAATACATGACGCAATGCAAAACTTGATGGAGCAATCAAAATTCATGTTGAATTCGGTTCCTGCACCGCCAGAAATGTCATGCCCCCAAACGGACAACGCCATTCCTGAGCATATACCCAGTCAGACAGACTGGAGACAGGACCAAACAGGAGGACAGGCCCGACCAGGGACGACCGAATGGACGGAGACAGGTCGGCAGGATCACGACGCCTGGACGGACCATGGTCGGGAAGACCACACCGACTGGACGGACCATGGTCGGGAGGACCACACCGAATGGACGGACCGTAGTCGGGACAACCACACCGACTGGATGGACAAAGGTCGGGAGGACCACACCGACTGGACGAATACAGATCGGGAAGACCACGTCGACTGGACGGACAAAAATCGGGAGGACTACGTAACCTGGACGGATACAGGTCAGGAGGACCCCGCCGAATGGACGGATACAGGTCAGGAGGACCCCGCCGAATGGACGGATACAGGTCAGGAGGACCCCGCCGAATGGACGGACACGGGTCAGGTCGCCGACCATAACTTTTCAGGCGAGCAAAAGAATGACAGAACAACAGTGGCCGAAAGGAGGAATAAGTCGGACGGGAGTCTGAATACAATGGTAGTGCAAGATCGACCAACGTCCAGGCCAGCACCAGTCCGCGATAAATGGAGGTCGGGTCCAACGTAGCCTCAAAGGATGGAGGTCAGATCTGAGGCTGACGTAGCCTCGGATGCTAACCTACTAACTCCTAAAACATCATAAGAAATGATGCTTAGGAGTCTTGAGGAGGAGGCATGTTGTTACGCACAAAAAATAATAATAATAATAATAATAATAATAATAATAATAATAATAATAATAATAAGGTATCCAGAGTCAGTCGGTGGGTTCTCAGTCGGTTGGTTCTCAATCAGATAAACAAGTCAGATGGTCCGCGGTCGGGCAAGCAGGTCGGATTATCCGCAGTCGGATAAATGGGTCGGTTGATACAAAGGTTGGCTGCTATGGGGGTCGGTCGAAAAAGGAAGTCGGGCGAAGAAAGGTCTGTTGATAGGTCAGACGATTGAAGAGACCAAATAGTGGTCGTTTGATGGGGCGACCAGTGAGTCTTTTGATCTGGCGACCAATTATGTATCTAGATTGGTCGGTTGGTCGGTCGTTGGGTTATGCGGTTGGCGAGGCGGTTAAAGACATGTGTCAATGAAAGAGGCAGTTCTGAGTTCTGTAACTGGTGGGAACGGTTGGTGAAACAGTGCGACGGTTCTGAACGTTTTCTTCAAAGAATATTTAAGGATTTGGATCATCATTTGGCAAGGCATCTTCAATCAACTTCAACAAAGCAAAGTCAGATTTGGGGATCACCACTTTAAATTTCAGTCTTTTATTTTCCAGTTTATTTTCTGTACCGTACAGTGTTTAGAGATTCCTAATCTCAGGCACTAATTAATTAAGTTTAAGGATATTTTCTATATCTTTGAATTTTACTTTATTTTTGTTGAAAAAATACATCAACAATTGGTCATCGAAATAAGGGGTCTGACAACATATACATACTCGATAGACTCAAATTTAAATAATATAATATATGGATAAGATTAAATCTAGATTTAAATCTATTAAATCTAAAAATGAATATTTAAAATATCTCAACGTCCCCTCAAACTCAAGTCTTATAACTGAAACCAACTTGAATTTGATAAGAAAATTGAATATAGACGTAAATAAAAATAACTGTGGCTTGTCTGTTGTTGTCAACGTTGCTCCACTGTATCAAAGTCAGAAACAATGCTCTCAACTGAATTAGAGTCGAAAACAACATGAGTCACAACGGAGTCGGAAACGACAGGACTCTCGAGTTGGGAACGACGAGAGTACTCTCCATAACGTTGGAAAAAACGAGACTCTAAATAGAGCATAAACGACGAGACTTTCAATGCAGTCGAATACATCACTCTGGAGAAACATGTCAGACTGTCAGACTGATCGCAAACAAATGCGTAGACAGAACTCTCAAATTCAAACACAGACGAAAACCAAGACTCTCAACAGTACATTTTTTTTTTCTTTAAGACCTCCAGTTATATTTCAGATTGAATGCACCCGAAAAAACGCGGGTTGATATATTGTATCTACTCCAGGAGAAAAATAGTCTAATACCATCTTAAAAATAAATTATGAAAAATGAAAATTTACATTGTATTGATAATCAATTAGCCTGATACTATGTTAAAAATGAATTATGAAAACTAGAAAATTGCATTATATTGATCATGAAATGAGAGGCTATACATAAGCAATATATAATATTCTCGATAAACTCAAATTTAAATAATTTAATTTATGGATAAAACCAATATCTCAACAAATTTGAATATTATATAATTTATAATTATATACCCGAGTTTAAGTGCTAGTAATATAACATATAAAGATTCGGATAAAATATAGATTCATAATTATTGAGATTTTATAATTACGATAATATTTTTAATTAATGTAATAATTATTTTTAAATAAATTAAACTACTTAATTTTAAATCATTACAAAAAATATTTAAATCTGAAATTACAATTAACATTATTTATTGATATCTGTTATATTGATAATTAATTACGATCCTACGGCTATATATTAATGTGACTAAAATTAATGTTATATAAAAAAATAACCAAAATTTAGTGGAGTATTGCTTTTATTATTATTATTATTATTATTATTATTATTACATTTTCAAATTATTGAAGCAGGATTTCATACAATAAAATTAACTCAATACTAAGCACAAAACATTTACATTTATTAATAATAATAATAATAATAATAATAATAATAATAATAAACTATATAGCATGGTATTACTTAAAGCAATATCAAATTACAACTAATATTTTTTTTTTCTATTAATATTTTTGTAACATGTCATAATATCATTTAAGTATAAATAGTGAATTACGTTATAACATGTCATTGAAATTAATGTTTTTAGAAAAAAATTATTAGCTATAATTTAATGAAGTATTGCTTTAAGTAACATCATGCTATATATTATTATTATTATTATTATTATTATTATTATTACATTGTCAAACTATTGAATCAAGATTTTATACAATAAAGTTAACTCAATATTAAGCAAAAATATTTACATTTAATAATAATAATAATAAACTATATAGCATGATATTACTTAAAGAATATTAAAATACAGCTATTATTATTTTTTTTTCTATTTACATTTTTGTTAGACATCATAATATCATTTAAGTATAAATAGGCAATTATGTGATAAACTATTACTCTCTCTATTCCAAACACCCTGCAACATTTCCTCTTTAAAATAGGAAATAATTAATTATATTTAATCTCTACCCCACACTTTATCCCCTCGTATCATCCAAATAAAAAAATAAAAACTCGTGTCAAAAATAAATGTTACACCTTGTTTGGGACGGAGAGACTATTTTATTAATGCTTAACACATGTACATACGCTCATTGTAGCAATCATTTAGGGCTCAAACTATAAGAGCTCTTAAATGTAGACAAATTTATTGCTTTTATTAGAAATAAAATATCATTATTCTTATTCGTTCATTTGATCTACAGTTACTTTCATGTTCACACTAAATTTGTCGAAGTTAGGTTCTTGATAAGATTTTGGAAGGGAAAAGAGATATTAACTATCCATGTCAATTCCCCCGTCACATTGTTAACAACGTATAGGTGGTTCGTAATTGTTAAGTACATAGGAGAGCCTTGTCGACCTACTTAACTAGTGATCTGAATATTATCTTGACTAATAAGATGTATCAAACGGGTAAGTGCACTAGTAAAACAGTCTTAATTAATAATTAATTAAACGTAGGTGCTAGTCTATCGGATCACACATATTTCCAGTGATCGTGGTTTCTGCTTTAGATAATATTCTTAGGTGTGAATTTGAAGTTCTGTTGTAACTCTTAAACTTACGTACCAATTGAGTCAATAGTCGAACTTTAGCGAACAAGTGCGATTACGCCACTTTTCCAGAATGCTTCGCTCATAGGTGTTGATGTGATGTTTTGAATGTAAAATTGATTTTCAATATAATATAAAAAATAAAAAAATAGGTATTTGATTTGATATTTTTTTAGAGAAAAAAAAAATTGATGAATAATGAAAATTTTAACAAATCCTCCAATCAAACACACCCTAAGTATTTCTCTAATTTACTGTGAAATTTAAAATTCTTGAGCTCAATCTGAATACTCACCAATAAAAAATAGTTAAAATTGTTTATTTGGGGGTTCGGATTTTGAGTTGAGATTTGAATAGTAAAAATTTTAAATTTGAATAGTTGTATGATGTGATATAAATAGATGTTGATGTGATGTTTTGAATGTAAAATTGATTTTTAGTATAACATAAAAAATGAAAAATAAGTGTTTAATTTGATGTTTTTGGAGGAAAAAAATGAGATGAATAGTAAAAATCTAATTCAATTCCCTAAACAAACTTAACTATATGCCTCACCACATGACTTTTATAGTTAAAATTTTTGTTGCTTGACTTTATTTATCACATATATAAAAGTCCAATCACTTTGAAATTCAAGACATCTTCAATTGATAATAATTTCAGGGAGAACAATTTGGAGATCACAATTTTAAATTTTTTGTACTTGCGCTGCTGATGTATCAAACACCCTTGCGTTTGTCTGGGGATTGGATTTTAAATAAATTATTCATCTCATTTTTTTTTATATTATACTAAAAAGTAATTTTACATTCAAAACATCACATTCTACCTATTTATATTACATTATCCAACTATTTAAATTCAAAATTTTTACTATTCAAATCTCAAACTCAAAATTCAAACCCCGAACAAACACACCTAAGGGATATCCTAAAGTCCTATGTTATAAAAATCAAATTAAAGTCGAGTCTTGGGCCTGAACTTTACTTTTTATCATTAAATTTTTGTGTTTAAAAATATCAATATGTATACTAAAACATATCATAGACATTATGTGAATGTCATTGGAAAAATTGCAAAAAATATCCCACATCTCTACCCCATTATCACTTTTGTCATATATTTATCTCGCTGGCAAAATATATCCCACATGTTTGCAAAAGTCGTTATTTTTATCCTTTGGCCGCGCGTGATCGCGCGTAAGGGAGTGTCACGCGCGGGCAAAGGACATAAGTATCGACTTTTGTAAATATATGTGATATATTTTGCCAGTGAGATAAATACATGACAAAAGTGATAATGAGGTACAAGTGCGGTATATTTTTTTGCAACTATCTCGAATGACATTCTACCACACATGCAGCATTATTTGATTGATAAATTGAACTTATAAATACCAAAGTTGTATGAGAAGAAATAAAAGCAATCATTTTCTACTCCAATTTACTCTCTCTCGTTTTACCCTCTTTCTCTTTAACGTATATGCACAGACATCATATATATATATATATATACATACATAATTATCACATACATCATTATATATAAGATATATCAGCAAACACACTTATACATGTATATATATATATATATATATTTGTAAATATATTATAGTATTATTTTATACATAGTAAAGAAGAAGGTTTTCTTTCCAATAGTTTTTCTTTTATTCTCTTCCCCACTACAAGATTCGTCACAAAATATAAAAAAAATAATTATAGTTGGGAAGAGTTAGGTTGCTTATTATAGAAGTAATCAACACCGTGTTCATTACTCTAATTAATATAAAGATTATTATAATACTAAGAGTGAATAATTCACTTGGCAAACAATGGAGTTGTGAGTGAGGTTTAATTTTCTAGATTCACAGACTCTCAAGTGGGAAGTTTTGAACTTCTCCATGCTTGTCTCCATCATCACTGAGGCTGAAGAGGCCATATCAATATATGAAAGGTCTTTTTGTTTTGTTTTTTTTATGACATGGGAATCCGCAGCCGTTATCCGAAAGTGCGTACTGGGTAAACCCCAGGCCGAATCTAATACCCTGTAAATTTGACTGGAAAGTCACACTAGACGAACCATCTGTGGCAGGTGACCTGAGGCGTCGGGAATTTGAACCCATATCCTCACAATCACAAGCCCAACCTCTACCCCACCAACTCATCCTTGCATTATATTTTGAACTTAATCAACGCATTATTGAATTAAATAAGAAATAGAAACAATAAAAATTAGATTATGTAAAAACTATAAACTATTATTTTTATAAAGTGAAGATAGTATGGCATTTAACAAAGTTAAAAACATAAGTAATGGTAGAATTATTTTATGAAATAAAATAAGTAGAAATACAAATTTAACTTAATCATAAAAATATAAAAAAAATTGCAAAAAATATCTCACACTTATAACTCATTATCACTTTTATTTTGTATTTGTAACGTAACAAAGTGATAAGAGGGTATACATGTGAGATAAATACATGACAAAAGTGACAATGGGGTATCCAAACCTATTTAGTACATTACGATTTCAACGTACAATTGATATATTATCCTTAATTAATTTTAATCCTTCAATTATACACATATATGATGCAAATGTCCATACTTAATTAGCAAAATGCTAAACTTTATGGTATCAATATAGTAACCACCATTGTTATACTTTGTTGATATATATATATATATATAAAATAAAAATAAAAATAAAAATAAAGCACATAAATCATGAAGAAAATAATCATATGAATTATTTTGTTACAATGACAATGCAAGAGTAGATAGATGATGGAATCCCAAGGCATGTACACACATGTTCTTGTTTTTAACTAAAACAAGAACAAGGAGTATGGAGTATGTAAGTAGCACCTTTTACTTCAAGTCATTTCAGCACATTGTGGAAGCAGCAACTTCCTTCATCTCCAACAAGGCGTCTTCGAAACACTTGGCGAGGACTTTAGGGTCCGGGATCTTATCTTTCGCCACCAAGATTTGCATGTCCGCATATCCGGCATAGCTCACCATATTCAGTGTTATCGCCTACATGAGATCGATGTGGCACCCCCAAATCAAAACTTGTTTATTGATCAAAAGTAAATCAATAAATCAGTCAAATATATATACTACTTGAGGAAGGGTGCTCGGTGCCACACGAATGTACTTGACAGGGATGCCTGAAAGCGTTACTTTGTCTTCCGGTCCGACCATATTGGAGATGTTAAATGTCGTGTTACAAAAGATACGGTAAATAAGGATGCTAACGAGCTGCAAATCAAGAAGCAAACAAGCATGAAAGGTCAAATTATCATCGGTGATCTTTAATTGACCGGATTTTGATGTTGAAATTAATTAATCATAGAGCGATCATGAGTTCAACCTTAGTCCCGAAGAAATATGTGACCAAAAAGGAGGCTACATAAGTGCAAATGGCTTCCAACGAGAGCTTCTTCTTGTCAATCATTGCCTTGGCTCTCTTCAAATTGTCGAGAGGATTCGAGCTACGCTTGTGGTAATAAACAGGTAAAAGAATAACTCCAAACATATTTCCATGCTGAGTGTTGCCATGGACGTTCTTTAAACTTGATAAGTCATGTTGTCTCAAATTTATCATCGCAGCTCCGGTAATTTGGTCACCCTCTTTTAAACCTACTCAGAGACGACGACGACAACAACAACAACGATGATGATAACAAACCGAAATAATGTATTCGTGTAGACAATGTTAGAATTCTATAAAGAGATTTTTTTTGTTACCGTTGGTTGAAGATCTGGTGTCTAAGTATTTTGAAAGGCCACTTGATATTATCCCGAAAAGAACATCATTGATTGTCTGTGCAATTTCATTCAAATTAATTTACAAAATAAAATCATATTATGCTATAATATCATTACAAACTATTAATTACTATTTTACAGATAATAATAATAATCGAATTATTATTAATAAATCTATTTTAATTTAAATTTTCTTGACTATTTATTTGTAATTACTTAAAAGGGTAAACTATTTTTTTTAATCCGTAACTGGACCCTTATTATTTTAGTCCCGTAAATGGATGTTATCACAAACTAGTCTCATAAGTGAATAATTTGTTGTTTTAGTCCTCCGGCGTCGGAGACACCCGCATGGCTCGCCGGAAGCCACGTGTCCGAGAAGTCGTTGACCTAGCGGACACGTGAATTTTATTTTATTTCTTTTTTAATTTTTTTTTTTTCAATTGGACCAAAATATAAAAATAAAATAAAATAAGGCAAATAAAATTTAAAATCAATTTTAAAAAATAATAAAATCTACGTGTCCGTCAGGTATTGCTGGCCTGGCGGACACGTCGCTTCCGACAAACCTCGCAGGCGTCTCCGGCGCCGGAGGACTAAAACAGCGAAAATTTTTCACTTATGAAATTAATTTGCGATATACTCCACTTACGAGACTAAAATGATAAGGGGTACTGTTACGGAACTAAAAAAACAGTTTACTCTTACTTAAATATCTAGTTGTATATATCGCATTAAGCACATTATTTATGCACTTATTATTTATTTTCATAACACCTTTAAAAAATATGTTTGCTTGTACATTTTTTTGCTTTTCTAGAATTTATTTATCTTTTCTTTCAAAAATATAAAATTCAGTATTATTTATTATTTAAAGCATATAATTATTAAAAAAATGATAACAGACAAATAAATAACCCTAAAATATGCCAACAGTAAGGTCCAAGGAATATATATGAGCAAGTTGTTTTTAATGATTTAAGTAAAAACTTATAATCCATAAGCTATTGAAAAGGTAAATGATTAAATACTGAAAATTAAAATACAATTTTCACATGAATTTTCAAGTAAATGACAATATAAAAAAAAATAATAATAATAATTGCATAAAATCTACATGAAATTACGTCAAATTTCTGTGTCAAACTCCATAAATTCTGCATCTAATCTTCAGCGGTTTTTATTTAACTGTATTTGGCTTAAATGAGCCCAAATTACAAATAAATTTTAGAATATTTAATCTAAATCCCTTAAATTACAAATATATTCATTTTTTTTATATTTAGCTTCAAAAAATAATAAAAATACTATAAAAAAATAATTATTTTCTTTAGGTTTTAAAAATTTATTTTTTATTATTTTTTTAGACTAAATATAAAAAAAATAATATATCTGTTTAGGGATTTAAAAATTAAAATTTTAAAATTTATTTGAAATTTGGACGCCATTTAAGCCAAGTACCGTCGAGAATTAGACGCACAGAGTTTATAAAAGGACGACCGAGTTGGATGCAGATTTAAAAATATAAAAAAACTCACGCAATTTCGTCAATCACATATGGATTTATTTTGTGTAATTTAGAAAAAAAAAAAAAAATACACTAACCGAACTTGGAAGGGCACGCTTGACGGTTTTCATGTCGTCCAATCGGAACCTCGCCGTCGCCACTTTCCGCGGCCAGAGCTCTGCTCCATCGCCGCCACTCACGGCAGTCCTTTTATCTCTTCGCCAGAGTAACGTCAACAGTGTTTCTAAAACATAAAGCACAGTAAACCAAACCATCTTCAACAGCTTTAGAACGTTCCACCGCCTCCGCATAAACGACGTTTTGACGGCTCCAATAGTCGTCGGCGTCTGCAAAGGATCGTCAATCCTCCTACACAACGACAGCAGCATCGCCATTAAATAGACGCCGTCCCCCAGCGCGTGGTGCACACGGAAAACCATAGTTTTATGCGCCACCAGGAAGTGGATTTCCCACAGCGGTTTCTCGGTGGAGAGCGGCGACGAATTCGACAGATCCGCGAGGTAATCGTTCACGGCGTCTTCGTCAGGATCGTCGGAGAGGCGGCGGTAGACGAATATCAGGTGGCGGTCGATGTCGACTTCAGTTCTCCGCCAGTACTCTCGGCCGGCGGAATCTCTCACCACGAGGCTGAAAAACTTGGGGTGAACCATCAGGGAAAAGATTTGGAGCACGGATTTGACGGAATCGAGGGGAATCTCATTCTCGCAGACCATGGCGCAATTTATGACTGTATCGAGCTGCGGTTGGAGGAAGAGACGGTCGACCGGAGCCACCGGCTCGTCTCTGATGTCGTCGCTGCTCCGATGATCTGCCGCCATTGTCGATCGATTGTTGAGATTTAGAGTCAATAAGTGGAAGGAACGATTGAAGGCGGTGGTATTGCTACGGTGATTCGCCCCATTTGGTGTAATGTACCTTTTATACTCCACACAGTACATAAATGTTGACGTGTTTGGGTAACATTTTTTTTTAGAAGCTTTTATTTTAAACAATTTTTAAATGTTTGATAAGACAAAAAGATAATTTAGTATTTGGTAAATTATATTTTTAAAAGGGCTTTTTGGATCTCCAAAACTTAATTTCTGAAAAGTTAATCTAACGAACGTTTTGAAAGAACTTTTTCATTTTAATTTTGGTTATTCCTTATTTATCCTTAAAATTTAATTATTTATTTTATATATATAAATATATTTTTATAACAGTATTTATTAATTATTTTTAATATATTTAATTTATTAAATTATATTTTTATTTTTATAAATTTAAAATAATTACTATTATTTATTATTATATATAAATTATTTTATTTATAAAATATATAAATTTTTAAAATTAAATCAAATAGAAAAATAAAGATTATTAATTTATTTATATATTAAAACTATAATTAATATAATAAAAATATATATACTAAAGATTTATTATTTTATATTTTATATAATTTTAATAAAAAAATTATTATTTCTTAGTAAAAATAATTTTCTCAAATCTAAATAATAAAAATAAAAATAAATATTTATAATAGTTTATAATTTTTAATAATTAATAACAAAAATTCTCATAAATTTCAAATCAAAATGAACAAAATTAAATATTTAAAAAAAAAATAACATATCAATGTCCTTAATAGTCATTTCATGTATAAACAGCTAATGTAAAACAGTTGTTTTACCAAACACTTTAATACAAACCGCTAATTAAATGAGCTAACAGCTAAAAGCTATCAACTAATTTAGGTATCCGATAAATTAGCTTTTTGAAAGAGCTTTTTGAAAAGTTCATCCACCCCGCGTTTTGAAACAGTTTTTTCATTTATTTTTTGTTATTCCTTATTTACCCTTCAAACTTAATTATTTATTTTATACATATAAATATATTTTTATAGCAGTATTTATTAATTATTTTCAATATATTTAATTTATTAAATTATATTTTTATTTTTGTAAATTTAAAATAATTACTATTATTAATTATTATATATAAATTATTTTATTTGTAAAATATATAAATTTTTAAAATTAAATCAAATAGAAAAAAATAAAAGTTATTAATTTATTTATATATATTAAAACAATAATTAGCATAATAAAAATATATATACGAAAGATTTATTATTTTATATTTTTAATAATTTTAATAACAATTATTATCTTTAGTAAAAACAATTTTCTCAAATCTAAATAATAAAAATAAAAATAAATATTTTATAATTTTCAATAATTAATAACAAAAATTCTCATAAATTTCAAATCAAAATAAACAAAATTAAATATTTTAAAAAATAATATGTCAATGTCCTTAATAGTCATTTTATATATAAACAGTTAATGTCAAACACTTGTTTTACCAAACACTTTAATACAAACCGCTAATTGAAACAGCTAATATCAATTAATTATCAAAAGCATCTTTAAATATTACATAATAATAATAATAATAATAATAATAATAATAATAATAATAATAATAATAAATATTACATGATACCCTCTCAGTATGGTTGGGCACCATTCGAATATTTGTAAATATGCAGGTATTTGATATTCGAACTGAATAGAATAAATATCTGAAATCGTGAATCGTATCCGAAACGAAAAGTTCAATTAACCGAAAATATTTGCAAATAATTTGAACCGAATCGAAATTAAAAAATAATTAAAATTCTAATTAAATCAAAATATTTTCAAATATTTCAAATATCCTAACCGAGACCGAACAGAAACCAAACCGATTATAATTTTTAATATAAATTTTAAAATATAATAACATAAATATATAAATATATTCGGTTCGGTTAACTGAACAAAAAAAATATCAAAAACCGAAACCAAACTGAACCGAGCAAATATCAAATATACAGTATTTGAATTCGAACCGAATTTGCTCGGTTAACCGAAAATTCGGTTTGGTTCAACGGTTCGGCGGTTCGGTTTGGTTCTTTTGCGCACCCCTACTCTCAGTCATGCAAATGTGTGCTCATTTGACCCGACACAAGTTTTAATAAAAGTTAGTAATAATTGTTACTTTTTTTCTTTTGTAATAAAAAAAATTATAAAAGTATAATAATTTTTTACTTAAAAATGAAACGAAAATATTTTTTTATAACACCAAAAATAAATGAACATATATTTGAACCACGAAGTATTATTTAAAAAAATATTAAATTACAGTTAATAAAAGACCTTTTATCATTTTCTATAATTAAATGTTGTGACATTTCGTATAATAGCATTTACGTATACAATAATCAATTACGTTGTTGCTAAGTAAAATGTCAAGACTTTTTTCAAAATTTCTATGACTTACATTACTATATTTTCAAACTCATGAAGCATAAACTCATACAATAGGGTTACACTCAATACGATAATGTTTAGATTGATTTCATTTTTTATTTTTTTTGTTAGAATATAATTTTAAATTTTCTATTTAAATTATAAAAAATATATATATATATATTTATAATGGTCCTACTACAACCGTTTAAATAAATCGAGAATTTTACAAATTTCTTAAATAAGGTAATTATCATAAATATAATAGCAATTATCCAAATCAAATAGATGGCAAACTAATATGCAAACAGATTTTCTAACTGTAGATCAAAGTTAACACGAATAGATACACAAACATAGTTGGAAGTATATCGCATTGAAATTTGACAGATCATAGACAAATTGCAGATACGCAAACTAATCTTTATTTTGAAATTCTCATATACGGCCGATAAATAACGCAACCAATTTAGATAATTAAAGGAGAACAGAAAGAAGGTCAAATTAAAAATAACCTCCAACAAAAAAACATATCACACTATCAGATAGGAAATAATCTTCCTAAATCACCGTCGAAACAATTTCGGCACCGGCATGCGGGCAAAGCATTCCAACGGTATCAAATTCCTCTTGGGCGTGAGACCACCAACTGTTGTCGTTCACAGCCAAATTTTGGTGGTTGGCCGAAATTTAGGATGACGAATCTGATGATAGGGGTGGTGTCGACCCGATATGAGCATAAACAAGGGATATAGTGTGACAATTGTATTGTCGATTTTTCAGGAGAAATATCTCTTAATAGAATCAAAATCAGAAATAGAAAGACTTGCAACTATAAACATGATCTCAAAAGTGAAAACTTTCGAATACATTTTAAGTTGAATGTACCCGGAGAAATTTAAATTAATTGGCTATGTTTACTCCCAATCAAACACACCCTGATAATACTTTCACATTTTACAATAACTAATGACAAAAATTCTAAAAAAATCGATTCGCCGGAAAAAAGCAACTAAATATTTTTAAAATAAAATCTATAATATTTTTATTTATTATTTCACATATAGATAATTAATATCAAATAATTATTTTACCAAATATTATTATACAAATAGCTAATTAACTAAATCAGCTAAAGTTAGTTGTCAAACACTGCTTATTAGTCACTCCATATCCCTTCCTATTTCCGTGCCTTTGTAAAATATCATTTTAATTACTTATTACTTCATTCGTCCGGTTTAAGGGTCTTATTTATCTTTTGCGTCATTGCACTTAATATTAAAAATATTCTTATATTTGTATATTTTTTTTTGCACAAATGTCATTGTAATAGTGTTATAAGACACTAATAGAAATAGTTTTTGTCATTTTACCTTAATTTTTACTACGTTTTTATATAATAATTAATATTCAAATATCAACACACAAAAAGTAAATAAGATATTTAGAGCCGGACGGAAATAGTATTTAATTTCATTCGTTGTTTGCGAAAATTTCTTCTCAAACATTTGCATTTACATTCTTTTGTGTAATTTTAATTTTAATTCATGCTATTTTAAGTTTGCAATTTTAGAGACTTACGTGCATTTTTGCGTGAATTTTTCTTAGTGTTAAATAAATTTTCTGAGTTGGACCCGACACAGACGAATAATTATGAGAAATTATTATTTAATGTGTTTTTTTTTTACCACAATATGATAGATTTTTAACCCGCCATCTAAGTCGCACATTACATTTCACTTTGCAATACTAAACATTCTAACCTATGATTTTAAAGACTAGAAAAACCAATTTTTATTTTTATTTTTATTTTTCTTATATCTCATGTCATTCTCTTTTTAAAAAAAAAAAAAAATTATACATTTTAATCATATTTTAAATTTTATAATTTATAATTTTTGTTAATATAAAGTAGACTAATTAATTATTTTAATTTTAATTTATATTTATTTGTATCATATATATTTAATTCTACTAATATCTTTTTATTATTTATTAATTATACTTTTCGTATATTTTCGTGTCTACAATAACTGCGACATTATATCAGAGAGGAAGTAATTTTATTTCAACTATAAATTTCACTTTTTAGTTTAAGAAAATATATATTTCCTATATATATTATTGTTTATATTATTTTCTATAATTTCTCATATTTATAAATTATATTCAACTTTAAATTTTTTTATACTCTCACCCAAAATAATATGTAGTAATAAAAAATGACACGTATAAAATACAAAATATAAATATAAAATATTTTTTTAATATTTATTTAACATATACATACATAAATATTAGTATAAAATTTTATCTAAAAAAAAATTACAAAATTAAAAAATAATAATAATAAAATAAAAAAAAAAAAAAAAATAGAAGTGAAAATGAAAATGAAGTCGGGTAATTTGATGCATTTTTTAACCACCCCACTGTATGGATTGAATTTGGTATTAATGAAAACATTGAGTGCATCAATATCAATATCAATATCAAAAGCTCTTCAAATGAAATATTTTACCAATGAGCTGATGGCCCAATTTGAGAACCATAAAGGCCTTCTCAAAAAAAATTATACATAACTACTAAGTTTTGCCGATGGTTTATCCAGTGTGCATTTTTCGATAACGACTACGGATTTTTATGATATAAAAAAATAAATAAATATAGAAATTCATTTTGAGGATAACCTATTTATTTTTTGGGTAAATTAATTATTTTGTTTAAAAAATTATTTAAGATATTTTGTATTTTTTATTTGTATAAAATTTGCGTAATTTAAATCTTTATTTAGAATCAAATATCAGTTTTGGACAAGGAGGATGATTAGTACAAATTTTATATTAACACAAGGGGTTTCACGCAATAAATAAAATACATGGTAGTTTTGTGCATTTTTACTAAAACACAAGGGTGTATTATATAATTTACCCTTATTTTTTAAACACATTTGTTTGGAGGTTTGGATTTTAAGTTGGGATTTGAATAGTAAAAAATTTGAATTGAAATAGTTATACGATGTGACATATAAATAGGTGTTAATATGATATTTTAAATGTAAAATTAATTTTTTTAAATAATATAAAAAATAAAAAATAGATGTTTGATTTGATATTTTTTTTTTTTTTGATCAAATTTTGAAATTAAAGATTTGACTTTAAGTTCACTATAAAATATTTTAAAAAATCAAAATCTCATCGTATAAACCCATCATCAATACAAAAAACCAAAAAAAGAAAGTACATAATAAATAATAAATGTTCATCATCTGGCCATATTTCTTTCATTTCCATGACGGTAAAGTATCAAAGCATGCACAAATTCAACCCACAAGTTTTAGTCAGCATAAAGTATATCGAAACTGCTTGTTTGGTAATTAAACTCCGATGTAGTAATAATTCGTAGCAACAGCGGTCAGGCGAGACGACGGCAAAGGGTGACCCCATCGCCGACAGGAAGCTGGCAAATTTCGATCCTGGGATCGGCTGCAAGAGCCTTGTTGAGCTCCAACACAAAGTCCCTGTAGTACCTCAGGTACTTCCTCATCGGAGCATCCGGCGGCGCCACCACCGTCCCGTTCCACAGGGTGTTGTCGTACCCGATCACGCCGCCGATCTTCACCAGGTCCAGCAGCCTCTTGTGGTAATTCAAGTAGTTGTCCTTGTCCGCGTCCACAAATATGAAGTCAAACGTCCCATGATTCGTCTTCTACACAAGTTAACATCAACACATTTTTCTTTATATATGTATAAGCCAATTAAAAATTAAGATGAATTAGAAATTGCAACGGGACTTACGTCTTCCAACAAGTGATCAAGAAGAGGCAATGCAGGACCTTCTCTGAAATCAATTTTGTGTGCAACCCCGGCCTTTTTAATGACGGGAAGTCCCAACTCGTAGTTCTCTCTATTGATATCCATTGCCAATATCTGCAAAAGATAAACTCATCCCATTACATTCAATCTAACATTCTTTAGATGGGTTTTGAAGAAAAATTTGATTTTGATTTGATATTAAAATAATATATGATAGATATTTTATGAGGGGAAAAAATATGAAAACTCAGAGTCCAAATAGTAAAATCGTGTAGTTTTGGACAAAAAAAAAAAAAAAAACATACCCATGTAATTTTATTTGAGTAAAGAGATTAAAAAATAATATTATTCAAATATTCAAATAAAGTTTGTTTGGGAGATTTGATTAGATTTTCACCATTCATCTCATTTTTTCTCCCCAAAAAATATCAAATCAAACACCTATTTTTTATTTTTTATATTATACTAAAAATCAATTTTACATTCAAAACATCACATCAACACCTATTTATATCACATCATACAACTATTCAAATTCAAAATTTTTACTATTCAAATCCCAACTCAAAATCCAAACCCCGAACAAACACACCCTAAGTAAAAAGTACAAGAGTAAATATAAAAAAATGATAAATTAGTAGTATTTATTTTTAATGGACTGTAAAATAATAATCTATAAGCCCAAATATATTTCAAAATCCAAATTGGTTCCCAAGAAAGTAACTACTAAGATTTAAGGTCAAATATTACTACTAAGTAAAATGATAGGAAAATTACCATGTAAGATGAAAAGCAGGGTGACAAAAACATTGGCCTTAGAGTCACGACACAATTGGGATCCGTTTAAAATAAAATTTTGAAATTTAAAGAAAAAATAGTAAAAACATTAGCATTTAATGTCATATTTTGAAATGCACCTATTTTTGTTTGAAAGATTTTAAAAGAATTTGTAATATTCATCCAAATTTTTTTTAATTAAACACTTATTTTTAACTTTTTATATTATATTAAAAAATAATTTTACATTTAAAATATTCAATTAATACTTATTTATACAGCTATTCTAATTCACTGTTCAAGTCCTAATCCAAATTCCAAACTTCCCAAACAATTTTGTACAAACACAGCTTTAGATTTGTATGAAGTGGGACAGACTCTTCTGCCCCCTCGCCTCCCTGCCCCGCCACCAATATGCACATGTGTATAGATACAGATATATATATATGTATAAGATTGTACATTATACATATATATCTATATGTATAAATATATACACACATGTGAAGAACATGAATTGTTATTCTAATGGTTGTAACTGATTGTTTACTGTGCAAGCTAACTAATGGAATTATTTTCCTCCAAGATTTAGAGCCGAGATTTAGCCGTGCGCACAGAATGATTAAGATTCCTATATTATAAATAAATAAATAAAATAAAATAGGTTAATTTATTTTGGTTTTGGCAACGTACTGTTCCGTTATCCGGAAGAGCAAGGGCAGTTGCCAAAAGCGAGTACCCTGTGTATACACCAATCTCCATTGTTTTCTTAGCGTTAATCAGCTTCAGAAGCATGTTAAGAAACTGCCCCTCATCCGCAGATGTAGTCATGATATTCCTATTCAAATTTGACGAAGTATTCAGATCTACGTCATTCCATTAACAATTTTAATGAAACAATTTGATTGCGACTCACCATGGATGCTCGGCGGTAATTTCTCTGAGCTCTTTCATAGCCTCTGGCTCTCTTGGATAAACACTGGTTTCTAGAATGTACTGTTTGGCAAAAGTAACGAAACGAATGAATCGAATCAAATCAAATCAAATCAAATCATAAAAGGTAAGACAGCAGCAGTAAAAGCTAGCAACTAATTCGATAAGATATTCAACAATTTCGCATCGTTAATACATTCATCATCATCGATTAAAACGACGAAATGAGATTTTCTCCAAAAAAAACACAAAAAACCAGAAGGAAGTTTCACAAACATAATCTGGAATCGATCGATTGACCAAACTTAACCGAATAACAATACGATAGTAGATTGAATCAACCTCTCAGAGTTACAAAATCAAAAATGCCGCAACAAACTATATTTCACTTCAAAAAACCAAAAAGACGCACTCGATCGGAAAGTATCAACCTAACAAAACGGCAAAGCAAAAAAAACACCAAAGGCACAATCCTAAGCTATACCTGGTAGAGAGCATCACTTTGCAGAAGGCTTTTGTGCCCAACCTCCTGATGCCTGACTGCTTGATCGTCCTTGGATTCGCCATTTTGCCCCATTTGAACAAACTTTCCGTCGCAAGCAATTCCGATCTGTGTCCCTCTGTACTTCCGCTCGATTGTATGAGCCTAATATATAGGTGCTTGGTCCGGTTCAGACCGGATGGATATTAGACCGGCCACAAAGGCGGTTCGGGGTTGGTGGACTCAACAATAGTTGGTCAGTGGGACCCACGGCTCAACTGAAGTGGTTGGGCTGTGGTCAACCGATCCATTACCCCTCGATTCTTGTTAAGGTGACGGCACGGTGACGATAGCATTCCGGTACTCTGCTTGCGGTCCACCAACGCCGAGACGTCGTGCAGGGATGTCGTTCACCGGGCTAAATAACGGACAAATAAGATTCATCCACGTGGCACGAATTTGGTAGGAGGTTGGTGGACGACGATAGGTTTGTAAGAGTGGTATCGATTGGGAAAGGGTGTATGTGGGTGCATGCAATAATTACTATTGGATTTCAATAATATTATTATTATTACTATTTCAAATTTTGGTAAATAATAGTAGTAATTATTATTATTATTATTATTATTATTATTATTATTTTCTAAAAAGTAGAGGGAGATCCATACCATGATTTGTTAGTGAGGAGTCATATTCATTACCAACCCAATGAGAAATGCATAGCAATTATTTTATTGTAATTGTCCCTTTAATGGAAAAAGAATATACATAAATGTATATTACTTGTTTTGATACATAATATTAACAATCACCTTTTTTTTTATTACTTTTATGATTATTTTTATAATTTTTACTATAAAAATTAATTAGCTCTCACATTATTTTTATTTATTTATTATTTTTATCAACAACTGATTACCTTAAAAAATAATAATAATAAAAGAAGTAATTAAATATTATTCAATTTTTTTGAAATTTCAAAATTTTAAATTTTAAATTTTTTTTAAAAAAAATCTATAAATATATAAATGTTGATTTATTTCGAATAATTTTAATTTTTAACATAGTAAATTATATGATTTAATATATTAAAATTTATATAAATTTATATTTAAAAATTAAAATATAGTATTATATAAAAATATTATTAGAGAATAAAAATATATAGAAATAAATAAATTATTGTAGTTCTATAAAATAATAAAGGTAACGTGTTCAATGTGATTACTATAACGGATGATAAAGAAAGTAATTAGAATGTTGAGATAAATGACATGGATGAGAGAAATCAAAGAGATAATGAAATAGAGGGAATAACTGCGAATGCTCTTACAAGATAAAAGTAGATGAATCAATTGTGAAGTCTAATAAAAAGGTTACGGTGTGTTTATTTGTAAGATTTTAGTTTTTTGTTTCAGTTTTGTACAGTGACAGTGGCAGAGTCAGAATTTCTTTTTTGGCGGGGGTCGAAATATTTTTTTTTATATAAACAGTATATAATAAATTTAAAATTATATAATATTATAAAAAAATTAAAAAATATATACAAAGAACTTGCTTTTTATCTGGGTTTTTCATAATATTTCAAAATATTTGGAGTATTTGAACCAATTTTTTTAAGTGTTTGAGTTAAATATAAAATATAATAATATTATTATTATTAAATTTATAGGAGTTATCAATTATTTAAATTTTAGAAATTATACAAATATTATATAATAAAAATACAAAAAACTCAAATAATTAGGGGGTACAAAGACCCACCCTTCAAACCCCCTGCTAGCTCCGCCATTGGTTTTGTATAGTAAATTTGAATTGAAATAGTTATTTAATGTGATATAAATATATATTAATGTAATATTTTAAATGTAAAATTAAATTTTTAGTACAATACAATAAATAAAAAATAGTAAGTATCTGATTTGATATTTTTGAAAAAAAAATTAAAAAAAGTAAAATCATGTAAACAATTCTATTAGTAAGCATAGTCTTGATAAATTAAGGAGATCAATGCAGACTGAATGTTAGTCCCTCCGTCCCATGGTGCAACATTTGCTTTTAGCACAGGTTTTTAGGTGGGTAGTATTAAGTATGATAATTTAGAAATTAGGTGATGTGATGGAAAGATAAATATATTTTTTATTTTTTTATTGGGATGATGTGAGGGGATAAAGTGTGGGGTAGAGATTAAGTATAATTAATTATTTCCTATTTTGAAAATATTGCAGGGTGTTTGGGACATACCAAAAAAAAAATGGTGCAGGGTGTTTGGGACGGAGGAAGTATTTTATGACAATTTTGCACTACATTGGATTAAGCTGTACTCCCTCCGTCCCGCGAAAGATGAGTTCTTTTGATAGGGATACGGTATTTTAGGTAGTATAGGTTATTAAGTTATTTGTAATAAGTTATGATAATATTTATTTTTTATATGTGTAGTGCTGTTGGTATTTTAAATATTTTTATAATTATATTTCAATAAAATATATGCAATATGGATATCATTTTGTTGACCATAAAATTTTATATAGTACAAATGAATAAAAAATATATATTTATTTATTTATTACCACAAAGTAGTTGTTGAGATATTTTAGATATTCAATTTTAGATTTAGTAGATTTATATCTAAATTTGGTCGTATCCATAGATTAGATTACTTAGATTTGAGTTTATTTTGTATTGCCTATATATAGGCTTCTTATTTTGATAATCAGATACAATCTCATTATTTTCCCCGAAAATTTCTAACATGGTATCAGAGCATGGTTTTCCAAAACCAAAACCCTAGTCGTCGCCGCCGCTGTTCGCCGTCCATCGTCCGCCTTTCTCCGGTCGTCGTTTTTTTTCGGTCGCCGCCTCTTGCTTTGTTTCCTACGTCATGGTGTGGTTGGCTTTGTCATCGGAGTTGATCTCGTTTTGCGACTGCTACCTATTGGATTGTTCGATCTACTTTTTTGATTTGGGCTTTGATCTCGTGATTCACATATTTTTATACATTTTTTTGTTTGGGAGCGTATGGACGTTCATTTACCTATTACTACTATCTTGTCTAGCGATAATTATGATCTTTGGATCCAGTCTATGAAAAGTTTCTTGATTGGTAGGAAGTTATGGCGAATTGTCACTGGCGATATCTGGCCACCTGTCTCTCCATCTCCTTTTGTGCATGTTGATCCCACCTCTCGGGAGCATGAAGATTATGTTGCCAAATTGGAAGATTGGGATAGTAAGAATCATCAGATTCTTAGTTGGTTGCGCAATACTTCTGTACCTGCGATTCAAGTACAATTGACTCCTTTTGATACTGCAAAGGAGGCATGGGATTTCCTCGCTGCTCGTTTTCAGACTACAGGTCTTGCTCATTATTATCAGCTTTGGACCACGATGAGCTCCACCCGACAGCAACCTGGTCAGTCTGTTAATGAATTTCTTGCTCAGGTTCAGCCTATTCGTTATCGTCTCCGGCAGTCACAAATTAGTCAGGACCATCTTGACCTTATTCAGATCTTGATGGCCTTTCGACCTGAATATGAGGTTGTTCGTGCCTTACTCCTACATCAACATCCATTGCCTACTCTTGATGTTGCCATTCAGGAGATTACTTTTGAGGAGACCCGTTTCCAATTAGCTAAGACACCGAGTTCTGATTCTGCTTTAGCTGTGTCTCGTCAGTCCCGATCTGCTCGTACTGGATGTCGAGTTTGCAAGTCTCCTGATCACACTTGGTCTACCTGTCCGAAGATTGAGTGCCACTTATGTCGTCTGTGTGGCCATATTGCTCCGATCTGTCCCACAAGATCTCAATGTTCAGGTAGTTCTACTCCTAGACATTCCGGTACCTTTGCTCCCAAATCTCGGGAGCCTAGTGGGTCTTCTTCGACTGCATTTTCTACGATTACGGCTGATACTACTGATGAGAGTCAGCATGCGCTTTACAATCCTCACGACATAGAAGCCATCATTAAATAGGTTATGCAAACCAATTCTGCTATGTCTACCACTCCAGGTACATCTACTTGGTATTTTGATTCTGGTTGTTGTCACCATATGACCTCTAACCCTCGTAACTTGACCTATATGTCCCCTGTCTCCCATTTACCACCTATACATACTGTCAATCGTACTACCATGCATATTACCCACACCGGTCTTGCGTCCTCCTCTTTCCTATATCTTCCTGATACATATTGCATCCCTGACTTAGCCTTAAATCTTATCTCTATTGGTCAATTAGTTGAACAAGGTCTTACTGTTACATTCTCTTCTGATGGTGTGCAGGTTCAGGATTCTCAGACGGGTCAGCTTCTCGGGACGGGACGCAAAACGGGTCGGTTATCTGAGCTTGAGTCTCTTCATACCTCCTGCACATATCCTCGCTCTGCAGCTCTTACCTCTGATTCCTTTAGTCTTCATTGGCATCTTCGTCTAGGTCTTGCGTCTTCTAGTAAGCTCCATTTACTCCATACTAAAGGTCTTTTAGGTCCAGGTCGTTTTGAGTCTTTAGAGTGTGTCGATTGTCAATTTGGCAAACAACCTGCTCTTAGTTTTTCAGAAAGTTCATCTATTGCTACTGAACCTTTTTCTTTAGTCCATTCTGACATTTGGGGTCCTTCTCATGTTGCGTCCGTCAGTGGTTTTCAGTATTATGTTATATTTATTAATGATTTTTCACGATTTACTTGGATTTATTTTTTGAAAAATCGTTCTGAATTACCTTCTATATATGCTCAGTTTGCTCAGATGATTCACACTCAATTCTCCAGTCCTATTAAAATCCTTCGTACTGATAATGCTTGTGAGTACAATACGTCATCATTTTTGCAGTTTTTATCTAGTCAGGGTACCTTGGTACAGCGTTCCTGTCCTTATACGTCCCAAAAAAATGGGCGGGCAGAACGCAAACATCGTCACATTCTCGATACTGTTCGTGCCCTTCTTCTTTCTGCTAAGTGTCCTAATCGTTTTTGGGGGGAAGTAGCCTAAACTGCTGTTTACAGCATTAATCGGTTACCCTCGTCAGTCCTCCATGATGTCAGTCCCTTCGAGCGTCTATTTGGTCAGTCTCCTGATTATAGTTTATTCAATCCATTTGGTTGTGTATGCTTTGTCCTTCTCCCTCCCCATGAGCGGACAAAGCTTCAACCTCGCGTTTATGTTTTTTTTTTGTTATGGCGAAGAACACAAGGATTATAGATGTTGGGATCCTGTTTCTAATCGTTTGCGCATATCTCATCATGTCACTTTTTGGGACCGCACATAATTCTCCACATTATCCAAGTTTAGCACACGGTTTCACTCATCTTCTCCCCTTTTTTCGTCTTTTCTCTCCGATCTTTTCCCAGACACCTCTTCCTCTTCTTCACCACAGCTCATTGATCAATCTGTCTTGTCACCGTCTCCTGGAGTTAATCCGTCTGCTTCTCTTGAGCCGACGCTCCTGAGCCGACGTCTACTCCTACACCTCTCCCTACTTGTCGTTGCTCCACTCGTGTAAGTAAACCTCCTTCACACCTTAATGATTACCATTGTTACTCTGTCATTTTATTTCAACATGAACCTAGGTCCTTTCGTGAGGCGAATGCTGATCCATTATGACAGCAAACTATGATTGAGGAATTGCAGGTCTGGAAAAGACTCACACTTGGGATTTAGTGGATTTGCCCTCAGGAAAAACCTCTATTGGGTGCAAGTGGATTTTTAAAATTAAAACACACTTTGATGGTTCTATTGAGCGCTACAAGGCTTGTCTGGTGGCCAAAGGTTATTCCCAATAGTATGAAATTGACTATGAGGAGACCTTTGCTCATGTTGCTCGTCTCACTATTGTTCGTTGTCTTTTTGCCGTTGCGGTTGTTCGTCAATGGTCCCTTCTTCAGTTAGATGTCAAGAATGCATTCCTCCATGGCACACTTTCTGAAGAAGTTTATATGACCCCTCCTCCAGGTTTCTTGTCTTCTGAAAAAGTTTGTCGCTTGCGCCGTGCTTTCTATAGGTTGAAGCAGGCCCCTCGGGCTTGGTATGCCACATTCAGCGCTGCACTATTGGAGTTTGGTTTTACCACATGTGCTTACGACTCTGGTTTATTTCTTCGTCATTCTTCAGTAGGGATAGTTATACTCTTACTTTATGTTGACGATATGATCATCATGGGAGATGATGTATCTGGTATTTCTGATCTACAAGCATATCTTAGCCAATAGTTTGAGATAAAGAGCTTGGGTCCCCTTCGTTACTTTTTGGGGCTTGAAGTCTCTGATTCTCCCGATGGTTTCTTTCTGTCCCAGGCTAAGTATGCCTCCGATCTTCTTGCTCGAGCTGGTCTCACAGACTGTCAGGTAGCATCTACACCACTTGCGTACGACGTTCGACTTACTCTTCATAATGGCTCTCTTCTTGATGATCCTACTCTTTATCGTCAACTTTTGGGAGTTTGATCTATTTGACTGTCACTCGACCATAGATCGCTCATACAGTCCATATTGTGAGTCAGTTCATGGCAGCTCCAAGGACCTCTCACCACTCTGCCGTCTTACATATTCTTCGTTATGTGAAGGGTACTCTTCTGCATGGCTTACAGTTCTTCTTTAACTCGTCTTTGACTCTCAGCGGTTACTCTGATGCTGATTGGGCTGGTGATCCCACCGATCGACGCTCGACCACTGGTTTATGCTTCTTCCTGGGTGATTCTCTCATTTCTTAGCGCAACAAGAAGCAAACTTTAGTTTCTCACTCGAGTGCCGAGTCAGAGTATCGTGCTCTTGCTTACTCTACTTCAGAACTTTTATGGCTTCGACGGCTACTCGCTGACCTTGGTGCCCCTCAGCCATCTACTACGACTCTTCACTGTGATAGTCAGAGTGCTATGAAGATGGCCCATAATGATACCTTCCACGAGCGCACCAAGCATATTGAGCTTGACAGTCACTTTATTCGACAACATGTTGTCAATGGAGTAGTTCATCTCATTCTAGTATCTTCTGAAGATCAGACAGTAGATATCTTTACCAAATCTCTTCTTCCAGACCATTTCCGATTACTCTTGGACAAACTCAAGTTGGTCTTTACTGCCCTATCTTGAATTTGAGGGGGGATGTTGAGATATTTTAGATATTCAATTTTAGATTTAGTAGATTTATATCTAGATTTGATTGTATCCATAGATTAGATTACTTAGATTTGAGTTTATTTTGTATTGCCTATACATAGGCTTCTTATTTGATAATTAAGATGACAATCTCATTATTTTCCCCCAAAATTTCTAACAGTAGTTTTATAAAAAGTGAGGAGTTTTAAAGGTATATAAAAATATTTATTAATTGAAGAGAGATGAAAATAAGGGGTTTTGAGTGGATCTTACCGGTAAGATGTGAAGAAGTTTAATTAAATTGATTTATATTTGTTAAGCATTTTTAAGATTGATAAACTTATCAAAAATAGAAATTGGTCAACTTTTGTGAGACGTACCGAAAAGAAAATGAGGTCATTTGTGGCAGGACAGAGGGAGTATATTCCAATCCAAAGTAATCTTTTGAGATTTATAATAAATTCTAAATAATAGTATTTTACTTATTCGTAGAAATTTGAAAGATGATTTTGATTTTGTCTTTGTATTTATGTATAAATTAATTGTAGATGTAATAGTATCTTTGTTATTTATGTTAATATTAAAGAGTATTTTGTTATTATTGTAATCATTTTTACTACTCCCTTTGTCCCAAAACTACGGTCTTATTTGGGTTGGATACGAGATTTAAGAAATATTGATATTATATTGATAGTTGATAAAAAATGAGTAAAAGACTCTTTTATCCTTGTGAGTGTATTAGTATAAAAAGTAGTGACATTTGTGTAATAATAATGAAAAAGTATAGATAATTTTATGGCGATATGAGTATTTATGGAAAATGAAACTATTATTTTGGAGCGGATAAAAATGGTAAATAAGACTATTGTATTAAAACAGAGGGAGTATAATATAAATAAATTATTGTTTAATGAGACAAATAAAAATAACATGTTTTAATTGATTTATGATATTTTGATATTTAATAAAAATGTAAATGCCTTCAAATAGTTGAAACTTGCTATATACTTTTTGATGCAAATAAACATTTCCACTTCTTTTATTTCAATTTAAAGTATTAAATTATATAACACCCTATTTTAATAAAAATGTACAAAATATCTTGTTTTATTTATTACATGAAATCCCTTGTGTTAATGTAAAATTTGCATAAAATATCCAAAACTAATGTTTGGTTTTAATACAAAGCTAAATTATGCAAATTTTATACAAATAAAAAACGTAAAATATCATAAATAATTTTTCTTAATAAAAAATTAAGATATTTTGTATTTTTTATTTGTATAAAATCTGTGTAATTTATATATTTATTTAGAATCAAATATCAATTTTGGACAAGAATTGTGTTTTGTGTAAATTTTACAATAACACAATAGAATTTTATGTAATAAAAAAAATACAAGGTATTTTATGCATTTTTAATAAAATACAAGAATATGTTATATAATTTATCCTTATTATTATTATTATTATTATTATTATTATTATTATTATTATTATTATTATTCCCCCGTCTCATTTAAAGGTTAACATTTTCTATTTTTGTCCGTCCCAAAACAAGGTTATCATTTTCTAATTTAGTAAGTGTACTACCCACCTAACATAATAAATATCTTTTCAACTTACAATATATTACACAAATGTCATTACTTTTATATTACACCATACTAATAGGGTAATTTTGTCTTTTTTACTACAATCCAATATAATAATAATATTAAAAAATTTACGTGCAAAAAGCAAATATCACCCACTATTAAAAATACTCATTAATTTTTATATAAATTAAAAATATATCATTATACATATATAAATATAAAGAATAAAAATATCAAAATTATTTTACACTTTCATTAATTAATAAAAATATTGTTATTTTTTTAATTTATTATAAAAATTCAAAAAGATATATTTATTTAGAAACTCATACTAGACGAACCATGTGTAAACTCATACAAGACCCGACGGGAAAGTCACACTAGGCGAACCATGTGTGACAGGTGACCTGAAGCGTCGGGGGGTTTGAACTCATGACCTCACGGTCATAAATTTAACCCCTACGCCATAGGTCATCCCTTACGGGGTTCGTTTTACATATCTATTTGTAAGACAGGATTCGCGGATACCTTACTTATTATCACGTGCCATTATTGTAATGGTGAATAATTTAATTATATTATAACCACGTACTTAGGGTTTGGTTTACCTATGAATAGTCTTAAGAAAAATGAGATTATGCTACTCGAGCATGGATGATGTGTTAAAATTAATCACCGGAATATATGTTGAATTTTAATATTTTAATTTGCACTATTTAATTAATATGATAAAAATTTATTATATTTCAAGGCATTCACCATGTGTTCTAAAATTAATTTCACCACTAAATTCTGCACTGCTGGGAATTCCCACGTCAATAAAAATAAAAAGTAAAAATTCAACACTAGATTCATGTTGATGCTATATTATACTATCTTCATCATGCAAAAATTAAATTCATTTATAGTAGCGGAATCATAAATTTATGATTTATAGTAGCGGAATTATGCAAAAAAACCTTTAGTATAAATTTATAATTTAAAACTAATAATTAAAATATGCTTTTTATATAAAAAAAAAACTTGAATATATATTAGAAAAAAAATAGAAAATTACAAAAATGAAGTGACAAACAATTTTTTTTTTTGTACAAATACAAAACAAGAGAAGACTTGAGTATACTTATAAAAATAAACTACTTTTGGATCATTACCGAACAAAGTACTTTGTTTACAAATGAATTACATGTAACCAAATATGTATAAACAATATTGTCATTATACTCCAATAATTTTCACAATAAACTAAAAATAATAAATTACTTATATGAAAATATCCACTCAAAAGTAATAAAGGTGTGTTTTTTATTGGACATCAACAAACATTCTTAACAGTCCGGGAATAATATAATTCATATTGGGGACATTAATTCTATGATCCGAACAAAACTTAGTTACTTCTTACAAAAATCATCCCAAGCACTTTTTTTAGATTTTTGTGATTCATCTTTAAAAATTGCAATCAATTGTACAACAAAACTCATATTCTGAATCTTTTGTTGAAGAGCTTGTGACAGTGCATTTGTTTTAGCTAATAGATGTTTCATCAATTGACCTACAAATACAAATTCAAAACTTCATCTTGTCAAACAACCCTATAGCAAGTTCTCGACTTTTCACATCACTGTCATCTGTAGCTATAATTTCAATAATTTGTTTCACTAGATTCACAAATTAAAAATTTGAGTGATTGTTTTAAAAAGAGAATCCCAACAAGTATCATCGGCTCGAGCCAAATTCATTTATTGATTCATTCCCTTTCTTGTAGCAATATTATTCAATTCTACATGTCTTACAAGATCATCAAGTTGGCGTTGTCTCAATTCACTTCTTATTTTTCACGAAGTTCCAACAATATTTACAATCATATAGAGATATTCAAATAAATTGCTTACGAGTCCACTTTGAGTGATACTAGAAAGAATAATTAATTGAAGTTGATGCGCAAAACAATCAACATAATATGCATGTCTATTTTCTTTCAAGATGAGACTTTAAGCCCGTTAAACTCTTCACGCATATTAAAAGCTCTATCATAACATTGACAGCTAATCATCAATAGTGATAATCTATTTCTTACAAAAACTTCATCAATAACATTTTTCAAAGATTGTACAAAAGTGTCGGTAACATGCACAACACCAAAAAGTTGTTCATTAACCTCTTCAAAATCATTACAAATTTTACATTTAAAGACATTTGTTCTTTAATAAAACTATATCGAGCCTCATAAATTAAAAGAGAAAACTATCTATCCTCAATGTCTGCTAAAATAAAATTTCTCACTTTTGAACCACAAGTATTGATAAATTGTTTTTGAAAATACGGAGATGTCAATTGGTTATTTCCTAGGACATTTAAATTAATTATCTTTTTAACTTTGTCATTGTTATCACCATATCACTTGTAAAGCTTAAGAAAATTCCCTCAGTATCTAGATCGTGCTAACTTACCATGACCACGGAAAGCTAACCATTGTCCTAAAATATATCGAATAACTTTTACAACTACGGTCAATCGCGTCGGATAAGTATCCTCAATTTTCAGAACTTTTTTTGCATCATAACATCATCTACATTGCTTCTTTGATCTTTATATCCAGCGTACATAGTTCTAGCAAAATTTTGAAATTTAGTTATTGATCCTTGAGAACTACAGATTTTTTATCTAGTTTTCTTCCAATTCCTATAACTAATTTCATTAAATGTCGTATCCCAATGCTTATGCTCAATAGAAAACAAATAGCACCATAAATAATATGCAATATTTTAATTATGTTGTATTTAACCAATCATATGTTTTAAACCATTGATCATGAAATAATATTTGAATCTCACCAAATTTTGTAGTAGAAAAATTATGACCGCGACGTTGACAAGAGCCCTTAACCAAATAACTTATTCTCAATTTATCTATAACTCCAATAGGATAATTGTCAATCAATTTACGCAATCTGCGATAATATCATCATTTTGAAATCTCAACTTCTCGTGCTCCTTCATTTTTTTTCATTATTATTGTCAATCATATCTTTGCACTAGACGTTCAATATTTGAATTGAAATTTTAGGAGTTTTAGAAAACAAATATATATATATATATATTATGTTTTATCTAAATAATAACAAAATATTTTGATTAAAACTATTTTATTAACTTACAAATTAACTTTAATTAAATTAAAATGATATACTATCACAATGAAAGTAAATTAAGATATATCTAAATAAATTTTTGATCACAAATTTTCACCTAAAAAATTAAAAATAAAATAACCCAAGAGAGGCATAGAAAAAATAAATATATAAATCTCATGACCTAATTAAATAAGTTTAAGTATATTTATAAATCATAAAATAAAAAATAAAAACCACAAAGAAGATGAGTACGATAACAATTACAAGAATATAACATACCCAATCGGCCCCAATCCAATGAAAATTGATCTTAGCGCAGCGGTGTCAGTGGCGGGTGACGACGACTTAAAATAAAATCTTTAAATAATATTCCCTCATTCTGTATTATTTGGGAAAATAATTATTTTATAATATAAATAATTATAAATTAATATTAAAAAAAATAAATTAAAAAGTTTAAAATGAGATTAAAATGTATAATTATTTTTTCAAAAAAGAAAGTGACATGGAATGTGGGACAGATAGAAACGACAATGTGAATATGACACGTGGGACGGAGGAAGTAATAAAATAAAAAACAAATCAAATCACCCAAAGTGACCCATAATTTTCATGGAGTAGTTGATATAACTTATCTTTCTACTCTCCTGATAAGAAATCAAAAATTTTCTTAATTTGAATATACATACTCCTGGGACGAGTTTGCCCCGGATTCGTTCTTAATGGAGGGGATTTAGGTCTAAAAAATATGTTTCGAGGAGGGTTTTGAATTTTACATTTTAAACTCGGCCGGATTCTGGACAGGTTTCGGATTTTACTAAAAATCCGTTCAACTCCGGACTCGGACTCGGACCCAAACCCGAATATTTTTACCAATTATTAGAATTAATATATATATATTTATATAATAGAAATTATATTACATACTTATTTAAAAAAATTTAAATATAAACCAAAACTGTAATTTATAAATTAAATTTGTTTTCGCGTTTGTTTTTAATTTTTTTCACAATCAGGATTTCCATTGTTGCCCAGTCAGTTGCCGACCGTCATCACTGCGGACAACAACCAACATTTGATTATTCTTGTAAAATTTTGCCCCGTCTGTCTTCGACCGCCATCATTGCAAACCATCGCAAACATTTGATTGTATTTATTTTTAAGATTAAAATTTTTTAGCACTTGAACACTTATTTTTTATTAAATTATTAAAAAAATTATATTTTATTTAAATAAATGTGTTTTTCGGATTGGCATCGAACCCGAAGGATTCGGGGGTGGGGCGGATTTTGGGCCGAACTTAAGCTGGGTGGAGCGGGGCGGATATTGAAACCTAATATTTTATAGCAGGGTGGATTATGGGACCTAATATTTTATAGCGGAACGGGTCCTGGAGCCGGCATAACCTGTCTCAAACCCGCCCTATTGACATCTCTACTCTGTCCCGATAAAAGTATTTATCTGAATTTTTATAATAGTTTAAAAAATAATAATATTTTCTTGATTAGTAAAATTGTGTAAAGTAAATTTTGATATTTTTACTTTTTATGCTTTATATATATAATGGTATATTTGTAATTTTCATAAAAATTAAAATATCTTAATAGTAATGTATAACCATTTTTACTATAATAGAAAAATAATAATTTTGAATTGGATAAAAAAATTTAATAGTAAAAGATATATTCAATTAAAATGGATAGAGTATTTTCCCTTCGTCCCATAACTATTCATTTTTTTTTTTATTTTAGTCTTTCCTATAACAAGTATTCATTTTTTTTAAAGTAATTATACTGTCTACGTAACATTATAAATACCCTTACAACATACAATATATTACACAAATGTCATTACATTTATATAATACATACTAATAAAGTTATTTTAGTCATTTCTATTTTATTAATACTACATTAAAATATAATAGTAATATTTCTAAAACTTCGTGAACAATAAAATATTATAATATCGAAATTTTATAAGAAAGGAAAAGAATTTCTTCCAAATAAAAATGAATGACAGTATATTTTTGTTACAACAACCAATCGATCCACAAATCTGCCTTATGTAATGTACCACTACTTATTCCATAACAAAAACCAATCATCTGTGCATCCTTCGCAATATTGATCTCTCGTCTTCATCAATTCAATTTTATATGTACAGCACAAAATTGCTAATAATCTTCAAATGCCGCAACTCACCCTCGTTTAGCCGCCATGGCCAAAGCCTTTCTTACCTCCGCTCCGGCGGCCGTCGATTCCACCGATTCCTCAACGAAACTCCGACCGCCGTCCTCGTCGTCGTCAACGAACCGATCAGAAAAAGCAGAGTAATCCTCCCTTGTTATCAACATATTGTGCAGAATAGAACAGGCACCGATGCAAGCAACTGCGCTCTTATACTCAATCCTCACTCCGCCGTTTAGAATTCCCCAATTCCTCAAACTCGCCACAGCCTTCGCCCACGAAACGCCAAGCGATCGATGCAGGCGGTTGAAATTCTGCTCCGGCGAGTCAGGTTTGGGGTCGGCGAACGGAACGATCAGCCATGGGAGGAGAGGGTACGAGGCGCTACCGAGAAGATACTGAGGTATTGAAACGCCGTTCAATTCAATTTTCTCCGGCGAATTCAGGAGAACGCTTTCCGATACGTCGGCGAACAGAGACGACGACTTTAGGATCTGCGAATCGGGCTTGCCGCCGTGAAATCCGGCGGCGATGCTCGCGATTTGCGACGACGGATCCACCACAATCTGCGCGGCGACGGTGCGGCGGACGACGGCGGCGGCGGCGATTCGGTCGGAGTCGCCGCCGTCGAAATCGAAGCGCGCGCAGGCGATGAATCCGCAGCAATTAGGGATTCCGGCTAGGGTTTCGATCCGAGCCGAGACCGAGTCCAACTCGGCCTGACCCGGGAACCCTACCCAAAACCGGTAGTTGGTGCAGAGCACGCGGCAGAGGTGTTTGACGCAGAATCTTGAGTCATGCTCGGAGACTCCGAACCGGCCGGTTATCTCCGGGTAATCGGCGCCGGTGGCGAGCCGGAACAGCCCGATTCCGAGTCGAATCTCGGCCGGCAAATCGAGCGGCGACTCGACCGGGTCGCGGCACTCGAGAAGCGGTTCGAGCAGGCCGCAGAGCCACTCGAAGGTGGAGGCCTTCATCCTGAAAAACTGGCGGAAGGAGTCGGGAGCTCTCGGGACTACCGCCTCCAGCCGGGAGCGTTTCGCGGCGGCTCCGCCATTGCCCGGCGGATCCCGCCGGCGTTTCCGTCGGAGGAAGGAGAGCGCGGCGGCGGTGGAGAGGAAGTGGTTGAGAAGAAGAGGCAGGGCGGCGGCGGAATTGGGATTGGGATTGGGAGTGGTGAGGGAGAAGGGATTGGAAGGGAGGAGGAGGAGAAGAAAGAGGAGAATCTGGGAAATTAAGGAGGTAAGAACAGAGATTAGAGGTCGATTTTGAAGATTCCTCATTGTTATTATTATTGTTTTTCCCCTTTCTCTCTCTCTCGTTTTCTGTGCGACGAATGAAGACAATTCTGGATGTGGTTTTACTGTAGGCTTTTCCAAGCACGTGTCGGAAATTTGTTCGCAAGATGCTAGGATCCCAGGTCCCGTTAAGGCTACCATTTGGATTTGGGTGTTGGAGATCCTGGATCTCCTTTAGCAAACGCCGGATTTATTTGTTTGATTTTACTTTTATTCCTTCCGTATCAGTTAATCTGTCTATTATTTTTATTTATTCTTCATAATTTTTTTTTTATAAAAATATAATTATATTCTTTAATAATATTTTAAAATTAATAATTTATAATTATTTATTTAAGTTAAATTAATTTATTATTTTAATTTTAATATATAATTATTTTGATTAATATAGTTCTTAATTACTTAGTAATTATATAATACCTAAAACTTTATGCTTAAATTAAATGACACAAATTAGCTAGAAGTAGCGAGTATTACTCATTTTGTTCTAGAGATACAAGAATATAAAAGAGTATTATTAATAAATAATTAAAAAAATATTAATAAATTAATTAAAGAATAATATAAATAATTGTGAATTATAATTATAATTAATTAAAATGAAAAAAATTATAACACTGATCTACACTAATTTTTCATCTACCATATTAATAAACTTCACTTATTACAATTCGTAGAAGAATCGCACAGTAAAACCCTATTGAGCTATCTAAGAGAGCGAAACGATAAAGAAGACGAATTGAAAGAAAAAACGTGATAGAGAAAATAAATATAGAATTATAGAGCAACCGTGCAACAACTTATATACATATCACAATCTAGTTCATATCAAACGGTCAAAATTAAATCATAAGAACAAACGATCACAATTTATCGATGGTGAGTAGTGTGTCAAATTAAATGGGACTACTAATAGGCTGAGGCAATACACGTGGGGTTAGATAAAATACCATAAGAAAAAGGCATTGGAAACGTTGGGTTTCTACATCCACTTTGTAATCCACAATATTGTTTGGACTAGACTAGCGTAACACATGACAATACCAGGGCAGATTTGTATAACTATTCCTCGTCCATTAATATACCTCATCGTATTCTTACTGCGCTATGCTATACTTTATGATATTTGACATCGGTTTGGATATGCATCTGGACATCAAATGCCTTATACGAAGGCATATTACCTAATTTATCTCGGTAAATGTCTGACATCTATTTTTAAAAAATACTAAATTTAAATAATAAAATTTGAAAATACGTAATTAAGAAAATAGACCCTAATTAAGTTGAGGAATACGGAGACGACGTTGGACTCCACGCGACCCTGCATTCGGTCTTTCTCTCTCATCCTTAATTAAATCTTTGTGTGCAGTGAGTCAGTACGGATCCTTTTGCTGTATCTCCTGCTACAGGGCCGGGCTTGCTTCGCTGGGCTGCCCGCATTTTAACCCCATCTCTCTCTTCTCAAAATTATCAAAATCGATTTTCCATGTGAATTGCGAAACCGTTCTCTACCCACACCACACACCCTTTCGTTAATCCCGTCTCCGTCAAGGGTCTTTCTCCTTGATTTTTTCCCATTCAATTCTCGTTTCGTTTTGGTTTCATTTTAGTTCGTTCTTGGGAACCAACGCCTCGCCTCTTTTTTTCTTTCGATTCCAGTGTTAAGATACGATTCAAATCCTTCAATCACCGACCGACCGAACCGCGCGCACAAACGATCTTGTTTGTCGATCGCCTGCCAGGTTTTGTTTAGGTTTTTTTTTTCGTTTTGAAGTTTTATTTCGTACCGATTAGTTTATTTTTGCTGGAAGCACCCTAGATGAAGATCGAGAGGATCTGCAATTGCAATTGCAATTGGGACGATATGATTCAATTTTGGTTCCTTTTATTTTGGATGAGTTTATGTAAAAATATCACCATTATTTGTATGAGTCTGGATAAACTCAATTTTAGAATTTAAGTTTTTCTTTTTTGGATGAATTTGTTTCGGCGATGTGCTCGAAGTTGTTTCCGTAATCTACGCTGAGCTATTTTGTCGTCTTCTTTGAAGAATTCGACACTTCTATAGATTTCTAATGATGAAAACAATTGGAAGTAATCATCTTTTGTGGATAAACATTATTGAGTATATGAACTTTGTGTTTATGTAGAACTTATCTGTACATACATAAATATATATATATATATATATGTGCATATGTGTATTTTTTCTCCTATCAAAGCTTTTGAGCTCAAAATTGAAATGTGAGCTTTGATTTGGCTTAACTAACTTTCTTAATCCCGTGCAGATGTACTGAAACTCATCGGGTGTTGGGCGCGAAACTGTTTCCTTTTCTGCTTAACTGCCAGCATTAAATGGTGGAGATGCAACAGGAAAGGGGTTCCTTTGATTCCTTTAATGAACCTATGGACTTGAACCAAGGTTCCCTTCCTAGCAATACATCAACCATGGATCAGTCGTTCTCGTGGGAAAAAAGCATGTCGAATCCGATGGGAAACCATTTACCAAGTTTGGTGCTTGCGCACGCCTCCGATTGGAAATCCAAATCCCCAGCTACTAATAATTGCAGCCAGGGTTTTAATGTTTGGAATTGCGGCGAATCCAGTTCTGGTTCCATGAATGTGCAAGATAAAGGAATTGCTGACGATTGGAATACGAGAATAGGTTGGCCAGCAATGCCTTTCGATTCTCGTCCTGCCTCCAATGGAAGGCCGGAGAATTGGTCCCATGAACCATCCAATATGAGCTCCACAAGCTACTCTCGAAGTGGGATGTTACTTGGCACACATAATTGCAGCTCGAACTTCGGTTCCCCAAAGGCAAGTTCAAATGACAGGCTTGTAATGGCATACAATCCTTACAATAGTCTAGAATCCCGTCTATCACATAGCATCTGCAAGCCCGAAGAAACAAAGCCGTTCCCACCATTAAACACCTCTTCTAGTAATATGGGAGCTTCTGCAGGTGGATTTGTGTTTCCTGAAGCCTATGGTGCTTCAGGTCCGTCTTTTGGTATGTGGGGTTTGGCTTGTAAGAGAGAGGCTCATGAAGGAACTACTGGACAACATTACCCTGGTGGGGGGAGTTCGAGCTCCAGCCAACTAAAGGAAAAGAATGTAATGACACATCCAGTTCCGGATTATTACAATGGTGGTCAAGGGTCTTTAAATGTACCGTCCAGCCGGCTGAGCGTGACTCCAATTAATCATCCGCAAGGGCCTAATTTTAACGGCAGGATGGGTATGAGTAGAATATCCCCTGGACAATTTTCTTCGAGCATTTCTGGAGTATCTGAAAACTCAGGTCGAAATTTCTATACAAGATTTGATCACAGACAGAATGGGCCGGCTCCATATGATCTTTCTGGAAATGCTTCTACAAGGAATTTCGGTGTTTTCGTCGCCCCAATGTCGCCGCCTGCCCCAAATACTGATTATTCGAAGATGAGATTGGATCAGAACAACATGAACCACCAGGTTTTTATGCGTGTTGATGAAGCTAGAGGAGTGCGTTCATACCCTTTGGATGGATCTTGTGGTTCACGAGGTGACAATTCATCGAGTTCATTTGCAGTTTCTCGAGAAAGAGGCTCGGGAGCTCACCAGGAGCAAAATGTGAGAATCTCCGGTAGGAATGATGTGGAGCATTTCATGGATGCTTCTGCCTCTGAGACAAGGAACTTCCCACCGGATGAAATTGACTGGAGTTTTGCTCCTGCGACATTTGCTTCTTCTAGAAACCGTTTGTTAGGTTCACGGGTTGGAGTCAGTTCGGGTTTTCGAACTTCTTCCGCAGCCTGGTTACCTTATCAAAGCCTGGCATCACAACATGATCATCAACAATTACTGGAATCTGCCCCTTGGATTTCTGTCTCTAACGTTGAATCTGAATCTCCACCTGCATTCCCTAGGAGTCCTTATGCCCATTTTCCTTCTCCATCTTCATTCGACAGGGCAGCTTCTTCAAATCAGCCTTTCCGACAACAAATGCCTTCAAATTCGGCAGCATTCTTGATGCCTATTCCTGGTGATGAATTGAATGATTGGCGCGGTATGACTTCTGTTGATGGCAGAAATAGATTGGTAAGCTCCCCTTGTTTAAATCTTGTGAGTATGTTAGTATGGTCAATGGGTTGCAGGAAAATGCTTGCTGCTCTAATAAATTGTGATTGAGTTTAGAAACAGATTGAGGATCCGACTACGACTGCATATGATAAGAGATTTGCATCCTACCCTGATTGTAGCTAGTTCACCAAACCTGAATTTGTTTCTTTTAAACTTTGATGAGTCGACATATTTTAGTTAATGGTACAAAGTAAGATTATCTGCTGTTCATATTTTCAGGCCGAGTCAAAAGTTGCCACAGCTAATTGGAATTTTAACATTTTCTTTTACACAACTCTGTATGATCGTACTGCACTATTATTAGTATTACATAGAATGAAATAAAGTAGCTGTTTGATGAAGAAATTGCCTTATTTTGCTTTACCATTTTCTGTTTCTTGAACAGATTCGTCAAGTTTTAAATGTCGTGCGAAGAGGTGGTGTGCGCATACCATCAGAGGTTTGTTTAAGTTTTATGCTATGATTAGAAATTCAACGTTGCATTTGTCGTAATTATATCTTGTGGGCATTTATGTTTGTTTTAGTACTTTGTCTATACTCATCAATGAAACAATATGGCATGGTTAGATATGTTTCGAAAGTGCTTTAGAATTTTGGGCAAGTTTGAGAATAGTAATAAGTTGAATAGATAATAGGTGGTTGATGCGATATAAATAAGGGTGTGTGTGTTTGGTTTGGGTGTTTTGATTTTGGGTTTTTGATTGGAATAGTAAAATTTTGAATTTAAAGAGTTGCTTGATATAAATATAAATAAGATTTTATGTGATGTTTTGAATTAAAACTTATAAAAAAAATAGATATTTTTTGTTGTTTTTAGGAGAAAAAAATCTATGAAGAGTAGAAAAGAAGTAAACATAGCCAAATGAACACATCCTAAGTGTTTGATGTAGTGTTTTGAATAGAGAATGTATGTTTGTTTGTGGGTTTGGGATTGGAATAGTAAAAAATTTGAATTATAATAGTTGTATAATGTGATATAAATAGGTTTTGATGTGATGTTTTCGATGTAAAATTGATTTTTAGTATAATAAAAAAAATGAAAAATAGATATTTGATTTGATATTTTTGGAGAAAAAAAATGGGTTAGTAGAAATTTTGTATATTTGATAAAGAACACGCCCATATGTTTTTGATGTAATAGTTGGATATGATGTTTTGAATAGAGAGTATTTATATATTTTTTAATTATTTTTTTATTTAAAATTTTAAATGAAAAATAAGTTTTGGATCCGATGATCTTTAGAAAGAGAAATTTTGATGAATTGTTATGAAAAATAGTTCAAAAAACATAAGAGTTTTTGGGAAAATATACAATTGTTTCGAATCGCTATCATTGCTTCTTATATTGGTTGAGTTAGTTTCCTTATATTTTTGTAATCATTAAATGTTTCAATTTTCACACACAAACAAGTACAAACACAATATACATGTATCAGCCCTGTGGGGTTTTAACCCTTATATAAGTCGTATGCACCAAACTTGCCTCCCTCTACATTCTAAGAATTTTCCCAAGCTTTAGCATATAAGTTATATGCCCAAAGCTTGTTATATGGATACTTGACACGATGACTTATAAGAGAATAATTAGTAGAGACATAGCTAGTGGTAATACTTCTAATTAATACATTTTCTCAGATGAAGTGGCGGTTGATCTCAATATGTTCTCTGTGTTCATGGAGTAATGGATTAGAAGCATAGCCTCATTATCACAGAATTATTTCGTCTTTGGGATACTGAAACTTTAACATGAGAACAACATAACTAACAAATTTTAGTTCTAAAAGTAACTGCTTGATCCAATTGAGAATCTGAACTAGATTAATACTATGATGTGTGGACTGTGGACTATGATTTTCCGCAGTGTTGTGGATTCTTCAAAAGATTTATTTTAATCTTATTACTTGAAGTTCAACCACTAACATTTGCTTCTTGAAGAAAAGTTCTTTATGTTTTCCATCCCTTTGCCTTCTTGGTAAAGACAAATAATCCTTAAGTTACATATTTGTATTAAATAATTCCTTATGCTGTAAACCCTAACTCGTCACCTGCAAGACATCTTCATACTATACTATTTTTTTTCCGCTCGATTTTGCTAACTAGGGTTCATATGATTTTGTTATTAAGTTTCAGTACTAACATTTCTATAACACGTTATGTTCTTTGAATATTTGCTATGTACGTTTTTTAGGGCGGCCAGGATGCACTAACCCATTGCCTTAGGGAGCCTTTCTGTCATACGGCATCATTTGCTAGACATTTATGGTTGCCTGTGCCCTGTAATATGTTTAATCCTAAACTTCTACTATGAAAATTTGGGGTGTGTTTGGTTGCTTCGATTATTGAGTTGAAAGTTGGGTTGAAAGTGATCTATTTAATTAATATTTGTTTTATGATGTAATATATATGAGATTAAAAAATATTTAAAATGTGTTTAATTATTTTTCTAATTATATATTTAAAAAATATATATAATATAGATATCATTTTGTAGAGTAAAATTTTATATAGTACAAATAAATAAATAAATAAAAATATTTATTTATAATTAATATAAATTAATTTTAGAAATAAATATGAAGCTTTGAATGTATATATAAGTATATTTATTTATTGAAGAGAGATAAAAATAGAAGATATTGAATGAATTTTGGGTGGATCCCATATAATGTAATATTTTGGTAAAAATAATAAATTTGGGAGCATAATGGAACTTAGGTTGGGAAGCCAACAAAACACACCCTATATTTTCCATCTCACCAGTCTTATTTGTTTCTGTTAAACCTTATTTTTATGAAAGAAAATATGCATATGTCAAAAAAATTAGATAACTTAATATCATTCATGACTGTTAAATATTCATTTTCATTTGATTTCCTTACAAAGCTTCTTAAATATAACTACATATTAACTTTTCATTCCCGTTTTGCTTCCTTGTAAACTCCTCCCGAAATTCATGAGTGCGTCTGTTTTGGCAGTTAATTTATTTTTCTTAGAAAGGGTGAGATATAACGATATTAAACTATCAATCATTTCTGTATTTGTTAGAGTATCAGTCAAATACCATTTTTATGATCTTTCTAACCATAGTGATTTCTTCATATCATACAATTTATGAATTTAACATTTTGCATAAGTTAGCACTCCCATCTCTCAAGGATGTAATTTTGAGAACATCATTTTTCTTTTTGAAATCCTAAGAAATTGATTCTATTATTACAGAGTGCACCATATTCTTAGAACGAATAACACCTAGCTCTTTGCATCATTTTATTACAAAAGAATTATGTTGGTTGTCAACATCAATTTTTTTAATCTACTCCATAGACTATCTAAACCTTTTGATTTGTATTTGTGATAACTTGCAAGTCCTTAGCTCATTTGATGCGATTAAGAGCCTTAGAAAATAGTCAAACTCATGGAACCATGATGTCATGTCATGAGAGAGATTTTCTAGCACCTAGAGGTGCATGCATAGACTCGGTAGCATCCTATGTTAAGACGCCAAATTAATCATATAACCTACAGATTTTTTGACCGGACACACATCTTTGCTCCTTGTGGTGCATAGAGGCAAAATTGTTGAAGGATGTGTAGAACAGGTTCTTGTTGTTTATCTTTGTGCTATTCGATTTCACCATTGCAATCATTTACACCTGAGATGTACCCATGATGGTTGCACTTTGGTACTGACTCCACTAAAAAGTACACATTATCAAGCTAGATAGTGTAAATATAATGAGATTACGCCGTCTTAGGTCTAAAGCTCTATTTGATATAATGTAACCACCCAATTGGTAAGTTGTCTCAAAGCCAGTTTTACAATAGTGTTGATGAAGGCATGTGTATGGTGATGTTATCTTTGCCCACTGATTTTGTAAAAAACCTCGTTTGAATAGTCTACTTGTTAACTTGGTTTAGAAAGGTGCATCCTTCTAGTGCATTTCTTATGTACTAATTAGATGGTGGTTAAGTGTAATTACACGATCTATTTACAATCATCGACTAAATTTTGCAAACACTCATTTTCTTTGTTTTACAACTTAATACCACTTTTCACATTAAATGTAAGTCTTAAAATAATTTTCAATGAATTAAATAGTATAACTTAGTAATTTTTCAATATAGTCCCTCGTCATGTTATAATGTTGTGCTGATAGCCCAATGGCGGCAGATAAGGTGCTGATTGGGTCAAATCACCATACATAGAACAAAGGTGGACAGTTCATGTTTTTATATAGCACAACACAATGCTCTGCTGTGTATTTTATATATTGTAATGTGTTGTATAAATATACTTGTTGTGCTAAAATCAATAATCTATTGTGCTATGTGAAATTATATCATATGTTGTCAAAGTTATGTTGTCAAAGTATGCGTTGTATATTGTATTATTACGTGCTGTCAAATATGCACTGCTGCTTTATTGTGATTTGACCCGATCAGCATGGAAACTGAAGCATTACATGGTTGTCGCTATAGGCTTTGCATTCTTTGCACTATTTATCATACTATCATATTTACTTTGTGTTTGTTATGTTGGTTAAATTATATAACACTCCTTTGTGTTTTAGTAAAAATGCATAAAACAACCTATATTTTATTTATTACTTGAAATCCTTTATGTTAACATAAAGTTTGCACAAAACACCCTCATTGTCCCAAATTAATGTTTGGTTTAAATAAAGACCTAGATTACACAAGTCTTATTCGAATAAAAAACGTAAAACATCTTAAATAATTTTTTCGAATTAAATATATAAATAATTGGTTAATCCTTCATTTTTATAGTTTTTTGGAGATAAATTGTTATCTGTGTTTTACAAAAACTATAAAAATAAATGATTGATCAATTATTTATTTATTTTTATTTTATTCAAAAAATTATTTAAAATATTTTACATTTTTTATTTGTATAAAACTTAATTTAGGTCTTTATTTAGAACCAAACATTAATTTTGGAGAAAAAGTGTGTTTCGTGCAAACTTTACATTAACAAAAAGGGGGTTTTACACAATGAATAAAACACAAGGTGTTTTATGCATTTTTACTAAAATACAAAAGGATGTCATATAATTTACCCTGTTATGTTTGATGTCGTGTTAAAAAAAAAATTGTCCAACACTACTATAGCTGTGTTATTTCAACTCGAAAAGGGTTGATGCATCTGAATTGACTTGACATTTCTTCCAGGACTATATGTATGCTGACACACTCATGGATGAATTTGCCGAGATGCATGACAGACACAGTGATATGAGGCTTGATGTTGACAACATGTCTTACGAGGTGATCTTAACATTCCCATCTTTAAACTATCAGCCTTCGAAATTGAAGAAACATTGCATATTGATCTGACAAAAATTCGATTTCTCTCGATAGGAACTGCTGGATTTAGAAGAACAGATTGGGAATGTTAGCACTGGACTGAGTGAGGAGAAGATACGCAACTCCATGAGACGAAGAAAGCACAGAGCCACTAGAGGAGTCTCACCGAACCTGGAGCCATGCTGCATATGCCAGGTCACAGCCATTTCCCCCTTCCTCACCGATCATTTTTCATCTCTCATTTTTTTCAGAAATTCTTATACCCGAGAGCCTCTTCTTCTTGTCTGAACCAGGAGGACTATGTTACTGGCGACGACATTGGAATCTTGGATTGTGGGCACGAGTTTCATACTGACTGCATCAAACAGTGGCTGTCATTGAAGAACCTATGTCCAATCTGTAAGGTCACTGCCCTCGACACTTGAAAGGATGCATTTGCTTTCTCGGGCACCAAGGGCACTGCACTACACCTGAATGACGCGGCAAAACACACAGCCCTTGTGTTCTGGGAATGGAATTAAGAGAAAAAAGAATAATAATAATAATAGCTTGATGCTATGAGTAAAAAACATTTGTAACTTATGAAAAAGTTTTGAACTTTGAATAAGTACAATAATTTGCTGTTGAAGGAACTGCTATGCTGTTGTTGGATGAGGAGGAGGATGGTATAGCATGCTTTCTAAGTTGACAACATCTATATATGCTTGCTTTCTTCTTTTATTATTTAGTTCTGGTCTACATATGGTGGATTGGATTCTGATTAATTTTAATGATGGATTGTGATCATGTTCTGTTGAGAGTTTGAAGGCTACTTATTTTTTATTGGATGTGATTTTTTTTGGTCGAAGAATGTGTATTTTGTTCTATACATAGTATTAGTTACCGGAATTATGCATGTTTGGTGGGGATTTGATTTTGTTAATTCGGTTGTTCGAGTCAGTGCGGCTGCTGATGCTGCCGGTACTTCCTCTGGGGGTAGTTTCTCAGATTATGTTTCTCCCTTAGGTGTTTTTCAGATTTTGTAATGCCTGGTGGGAATTATGTTATGTTAAGCTGTGTTTCTCAGATTATGTTCTACAGGGTGTGTTCTCAACTTCTGTTATGTACTAGAGGGTGTTTATCTCTTCCTTTAGTTAGGCCTTTTTGTGCTAGTTATTTTATATATAATGGGAGATTAAAAAAAAAAAGGAAAAATAGATTTAGGAGAAACAAAGAAGATTGTGATGGATGGAATACCCATTATTTCCAAAATTACTGAATACAAATTAAATTGGTCAAATTATCTTGATCTGTTAAGCTACTCATTTGAATGAGGATCCTCCACTGGTTACTGATGTATATTATGATGATTGATCTAAACTCGGGAAGGTGACGTCTCTCGCAGGTTACGTCTCTCGCGTCTATCAATGGCTTCAAACATATTTCATGAGTTTTGAAATAACTTATGAGAAGTTAAATATGCTAATGCTCTTTAGTCCAGATGTGGTGGTGATGAGTATTTTGGTTGGCTTGCATTCTCGTGGTGATAATATCAGTTCTCAATTACTTAATGTTCCTCAATCATTCGTCGCCTACAATGTTTTAGTGGTATGGACAATACTTTTCCTACTCCATGCATACATTGGTGGGTCAGCGTGACTCGTCAATCTGGAGGTAACCCACAAGATACTAAAAGGTTCTGCAAGAAGTTAAAGAATCGAAATCAAAAAATTCATATTGTAAGTATGACTACCACTGATAATCATCGGCCTCGGCTAGTTACTACTCCTGCAAATCAGTATTCTCTGCTCAATGTGTCTTAGGCAATTCGGTTAACTCATCTCAGCCAATCAGTGCAACAACTGAATTAGGTAAGTGTCTCATTTCCTCTAGTTTCAAGTGAGTCATTGATATTGGAGTAACCGACTATATGACAGGTAACTTGAGCCTTTTATTCTCTATTTATTCTAGTAAGTCATCTGGTACCCTTGGGATGATTCGAATGCACAGGTTATTGGAGTTGGTGTTGCTAATTCTACACCATATCTTATGTTACATTCTGTGTTACATATACTTGGTTTTGCATTTAATTTGATCTCTATTAGCAAATTAACTAATACTCGTAGCAACGAAAAGGAGTATTGATATTGGACACACGTCATGGGGCTCTATATCCTTGATATCCCTCTATATCTACCGAGCCTAAGTCTTACGTTGCATGTTCTGGTACTCGGACTTCCTTTAAAGTTCATTTCTGACTTGATTAGCCATCTTTGTCCTTGTTGAAATAGTTACATCCTGAGTTTGCTTACGTCAAATCTTTAGAATGTGAATCATGTCAGTTTGCTAAGCTTCATCGGCTAGCAGTCTATTTCATGATCAAATAAAAAGAAAAGTAGTCATTTTGGATTAGTGCACTCCAATGTCTGAGGTCCTTGTCCCGTAGTGTCAAAACTGGGTTTTCTGTACATATATATATATATATTTAAATTTTTGTTGATGACTTTTCTTCAATAATATGGGTATATTTTATGAAATATAGTATTAGAGTCTTTTCTCATTTTTTTTTCCTTTTGTGCTGAAATTAAAAACTTAGTTTAATGTTCAAGTCGTTGCTTATGTAACGAGAATTCCAAAGAGAATACTTTTCTAATCAATTCAATCAATATATGTGTTAGCATGGTATACTTTATCAGTCATTGTGTGTTGATACACATTTTTAGAATAGGATAGCTGAATGCAAGAACCAGAATCTCCTTCAAACTATTTGTGCTTTGATGTTACACCCATAAAGTATGAAAAGTGCCAAACATTGGGAACTAGTCAGGGAAGAGTTAGGAACAGGAACAAAGAGAAGCGATAACCACTTGAATGAAGGAATCAATTGTATTTCCTTATTTATTCCCCGTAGCAACTAGGGATAAAAAGCACCAAATTTGATGACTTATTAAGGGAAAAATAAAGTAAAAGCATACTATTGAAGATAGTTGCAACATTTGTTGTTTAAAATAAAAGGTTTGTGAGATGCTTTGGCTAGATGGTGTTTCAACAGCATGTTTCTTGATTAATTGTCTGTTATAATCAATCTTAAGGGGTAAGACGCCTTATCAAACTCTCTTTCCGTTAAAGTCTTTGTTTCCCCTTTCTTCCAAAATCTTTAGGTGTCCATTTATGTTCGGGATGTTGGGCCACATATTACTAAACTGGATCCTAAGTCTCATAGATGTCCTTTTTACTCTCGGGTTCAAAAGGGTTATCAATGTTACTATCCAGATTTTAATCGCTACCTTATCTTCTAAGGCCGTCTTCTTTGAGTCCATAAGTTTTTCCTTTGTCTCTAATACCCCTACATCCCTTCCAGATGATGACTAGTTAAGTTATACAGTGCCTCAGCCTCAAGCGCCATATAAGACTATCCTTTTTTATGCATATTTACTTTCGTCGTCCCAAACTCTCTTTGCCATGTTCTCCACCAATTTATTTTTCGCCCATGGTTCCTGATCCTCCATTAGAGTTATTTAATTCTCCACCCATACCTCCCGAAGCTCCTAAGGAAATCCTTATTGCTATTCATAAAGATAAACATTAGTATGTCTATTCCATTGTCTCTGTTATTTTTAGTGACCATTTATCGTATAGATCTTATTTGTTTGTTTCCACTCTTGACTCTATAAGTCTCTTTCCAAGGCCTTATCTCATTCTGGTTGGCGTGCTTCTACGATTGAGATGAATACACTGGAATGATTCATCGGACGGGAAGGGAAACAATTCATTAGTTTCCGGGGATCTTTACAGTTAAGTTTAACTTTTATGGTTCTATTGCTCACTTCAAGGCGCGCCTTGTGGCTAAGTATTACGCTCAAATTTGAAGAAAAGTGGAAAATAAAATTATGCTAGGGATTATGCTCAAATTTCTAAACGAAATGAAATTTAAAAAAAGTGGAAAAATCAAATTAAAGAAATTTTAGAATGATATTTGATTATTGTTTAAGTTGAAAAAATAATGCACAACTTGTTTTGATATTTGAAAATTGAAAAAATTGCCCACATTTCAAAACTATATTATGGCATAAAAAACTTAGACATATTAATAACAAATAACCAAAAATTCCAAATAAAAAACAATTACCTAGAAGAGATAAAACATTTTTATGTCATTTTGTAATGATCCACTATGACAAACAATATAAAAAGTTGACACTTGATCAAATAATCTAACATCTAATAGATAATACTTAATTATCAAATATCCCTTAAATCTAAAGATGTCTAGGGTGTATCTTCAAGGTGTAAAAGAATATAGACTTTAATTTTAGAATATGCTTAAATTATCACAATATCTCATTTATAGTATATATTATCATTATATATCACTTGATATGATTATAGAGACCAAAAATGAAATTTGTATGCAAAAACTAAAAAAAAAGTATTCTATTTGTCCTAATTCAAAGTATAAATTTTATCATTTTTGTCTGTCTCACTCAAACGTATCTATTTCTTATTTTAGTAAAAATAAGCATACACTAATACCAAAATATCTATAACTTTTACTTAAATGATAGATATAACATTATACATACAATTACTTTATACATAAGTGAAAGGATAAAATTGTCAAAACCTCTTATACACTTTCACTAACTAATAAAATATTATTATTTCTTAATCTATTACAGAATCCCAAAAAAATACATTCACCCGGGGCGTACGGAGTATGAAGTTTCACTATAAAATGAGATTGGAATAAGCACATCCATAAGCACGCAATTTGATGTCTACCAAACCTCTTCCCTAAACAGTTCGTTAATGAAGAAGACAATTTTGGTAAATGAAATTCAACAATTGGAGTGGAGTTATTAATGATCGAGCCTACTGAGCAAACATTTTCATGGTTATGTAATTCTACTCAAACTCATGACAAAGATTTCACCTCTTAGTGCAGTTTTACTCTTGAAGTGAAACCCAAGAGAAAAATCAATGCTGAAAACAACCTTAAAGAAATAATTAGGGATAGAAAAATGTAATTTCCACGACGGGTACGAAAGTTGTAACCAATTAATTGTCATCCTATCGACTATGAATATCAGTTTTATTTGTATTATTCTATACCTCGTGCTTCATTCTCTCATTCACCCATTGTTGTAGTTGTAGAGTGTAGAAATTAGAGCGGAATGCACTAAAAGAATCATTTTTTAAACTAGATGTTAAATTCTAGCAAGAAGAGATAAATAACAAATATGATTCGATTATCAAAAATTGTATTTTAATCTTGACTTATCACCCAAAGCATTGTAAGTCCCTATAATATAAGTGGATCCTAAAAGAAAATATCAAGCCATTAGTTCGGTCAAAAATTTTAAGACTTATTTGGTTGTCAAGGGTTTTAAATAAAATCAGGGAGATAACATATTTTCCTGTGTATGAGATTACCTCAATTACGGTGCTTCTCAAGATTTCTATCATGCACAATTTGAAGATTCATCAAATAAATGTCAAGACCGTGTTCTTGATGGTGTGACTTAGAAAATGAAATATATTCTGTTAAAATATATTTAGAAGTAATATATTATATTTATGATAGTTATCTTATTTAAGAGATTTATAGGATTTTTGTCTTATTTAGACGAGTTGTATATCATTATAAATATGTACGTATTTTTATGATTGAAATAGAGAATTTCAATTTCATATTCTAATATGGTATCAGAGCCAAATTCTCTCTGGGTACATCCATGACCCGTTATATCCCGTATATATTTTTATATTTTATTGATGTATCTTTTTTATCCACAGTCATGCTATCATTTTCATGCCGTCCGTCTTTGCTACTTCGATCTCCATTGACAGAGTTCTACTTTCGACTCTAACGCCGTTAAGAGTCTTATTTTCGACTCTAGCTCTATAGAGTGAGCGAGTCTTGTTTTCGACTCTAGTTCCGTTATGAGCGAGCGAATCTTATTTCCGACTCTAGCTCTATAGAGTGAGCGAATCCTATTTTCGACTCTATTTCCGTTGTGAGTGAGCGAGTCACATTTCCAACTCTTAACGGTATTGAGAGTTCTGCTTCTGACTCTGGTCCAGTGGACGGCTACACCACTTTCAGTCAATCTTGGCGAATTTAAATTCGTACGTGGAATATCTCGGCTATATCTTTTTCAGTCACAAACTCAAGTTTGTTCGATCATATCTTGAGTTTGAGGAGGGGTGTTAAAATATATTTAGAAGCAATATATTATATTTATGATAGTTATCTTATTTAAGAGATTTATAGGATTTTTGTCTTATTCAGACGATTTGTATATCATTATAAATATGTACGTATTCTTATGATTGAAACAGAGAATTTCAATTTCATATTCTAACATATTTGCTACACTCATAAGGATTCTTAGTACTTGTCCAAGAGCAGAAAGTATGCAAACTCGTCAAGTTCTTGTATGGTCTCAAACAAGTGCCTAATAATGGCACTTGAAATTTGACTAACCGATGTTTTCAAATAATTTTTAGTACAACTAGTGCGATAAATTTGTTTACTACAAAGATGACTTAGCAATGTTGTGGTAGTTTTTCCCTGCATAGATAATGTGTTGATCACAGGTAGTGATCAACGAGTTGTTCTATGGCCAAAATAAATATTGGAAAAAAAAATCGACATGGAATATTTGGGGGTTGGCCGACATAATCCTTGGGACAAAAAAAGTGATACATACTATGGTGTCTTATAATATGCATGTGTAACGAGTGCAAGTGTGTATTCATTACTTACACCGTAAGAATAACATGTTTGATATCAACTTTTCAACAACTCGAGCTCGAATCGTTATCATTTAATAAGAAACATGAGTTGTGAGATTATTCGAGCTTAATTAGCTCATTAAGCAGTTTCTTTGTTTGAGTTTGTTTGGCTCAGTTTGTTGAGATTAAAAAAATAAAATAAAATACTATGTTATAATTGTTCTTTTCGACGTAGAAGGCATTGTGTCAAGTTTGAGTCAATTTTAGTATACCATTATTGCTTTTTTTGTCACAACTTTATTTGGCACCAAAATTTATGTCAATATGCTAAAATTAACACAAACTTAACACTATGCCTCCCGCACCAAAATAATTTGTATAGGCTAGTGAAAAGAAAGTTCAAACTTAAATTCGGTTCCACTCACTAACTAATATTTCATAAACTTAGAACCCCTTTGAATTGAAAAAAATATTTTGCACCTGTCTGCATTGGCTTCTGTCCAAAATAAATTGTAATTTATAAAATTATAAAATAAATTGTAAAGTACGAATAATTTAATATTATATTGCAATTTATCTTTAATTTATAGTATTATTTATAAATTAAAATTTCAAATATAAATAATTAAATTTTAAAAATATATTTTTTATCCTTTACTTTAAAATATCTAAATATAATTGATAAAATTTAAAAATAAATTATATAAGTTTTATAGAAAAATACAATTATATTAATGTGTCTTTTTGAATAATTTTAACAGTTTAAGCACTTCAAACTCTGTTACATCCAAATAATTTTTATTTTTATTTTTTTTTATCAAAAGCTGTTTTTATAATAATTCATAGAAATACAAAATTAAATTTAACCGTTCTTGTTTTTATTTTCGGCTTCTGCTTATTTTTTAAGGCAATCCAAATGGACCCTAATTTTGAAAAATCTGAGAACCATGTCTAATAATGTGAAATATATATATACACATATATATATATATATATAATTAAGTTATTCATGAATTAATCTCGTAAAAAAAAAAAAAGAAGAAGAAGCTTAACTAATACTAACTAATAAATAATTACGAGTAAATTTCAAACTATTTTGTAAGTATAGTGAGCTAAACTTTATATCTCGATCGTATATATACATTTGGCATACCAAAAAGAGTACTCCCTCCATCCCAGGCAAAGTGTTTACGACACTGTAGACACGATAGTTTAAGTAAAGTATAACTAGTAATTAATTAAGAAGTGTATTAGTAAAAATAATTATTGTATAATAAAAATAATTATAAACTAATATTAAGATAACTATATAGTTTAATTAAAATTGAAAAAATATATAAATTATAAAATTTAAAATGTGACTAAAGTGTATAATAATATTCAAAAAAAAAAAAAAAACTTAGATACTTTATATGAGACGCAGGGAGTATTAGATTTTAAATAAGTCGAATGAAATGAAGATTACAAATAGATTGTTTATTTTACCACAAGATTGGTAACTAAAGCAACATTTTAGGCAAATGTTAGGCAGCATAAATGGCCTACTCACGTTGAATATAAGGCTGTCTGTTGCAAAAACATTAGTATAGCATATAATATAAGCTAAGTATGAGATTTTTTCACTCTTAAAAGAAGTATTCACACTTTTTATCAGCTTAAAAATACTGTACACTTAAGAAACAAAATCCAAATCATTACATATAAGTTAAAGAGATTTAGGTTGTCTTGTTTTAGTTTTTTTTAATTTTATTTTTATTCTTTAAATTTTCCTAAAAAAATTTCACTGAACACTCTTTTTATCTCGTAAAATATCACATGAATTTATTCTTATGGCCCAAAGAATTTCAATAACAAAAACACTAAATAAAAGCAAAATAAAAAAAGAACACAGGTTTTACGGACATTCCTAATCATGATATTATTATTATAATTTTTTGAACTTGAAATTATTTTTATATATATTATAATAAGATAATTACACGATTAAGGCATAATTACCTCATTAAATACCTCACTATTCGACATTCTGGGATCGAATCTCCACGTGCAGCAAACCCTTTTGAATCAATACCAAACTAAGTATTTTCTCCGTCTTATAACAAAGTATCTATTTTTCCATTTTAGTCCGTTTCATAACAAAGTATCAATTTTCTTTTTTAGTAATTATACTATATACCTAACATTACTAATACCCTTACAAATTACAATATATTACGCAAATATCGTTACTTTTATATCACACATACCAATAAGGTTATTTTAGTCATTTCAATTTTATTCCTACTAAGTCTAAATATAATACTAATATTTTTAAAACTACGTAAAAAAAGTAAATAATTATTTAATTATGGGACGGGAGGGAGTATATGTTTTCATTTGAAACTGTACATTCAATTTTATTTTTTTTTTCATTAAGTTAAAAAATAATAAAAAAGAAAAACCCCTAAATACAAAAAGATTTCAAAAAGTATTTTGTAAAATTTCAATAAAATATATGTCTGATAAATATAGGCTGAGTGACAATGGAAGATTATCAATCATAATAATTATAATAATAACAACAATAATAAAAAAAATCAATAAATAATGCCAATCCCAAATAGAATGACAGAAAACTAGTCCATTGTTACATGCAACAAGTCTATTATCAATCAATTATATTCTTCTTCTTCTTCTTCTAATTTTAATCAAATTTCTAAATTTAATATGTCAACATTGATTATTTAAGTATCATAACACAAATATCAATGTCTGAGTAAATGAGAGAAAGCTAGTTCATTGCTACAAGCCTAAGTATAATTAGTTTTTGCAATTTATCCTTCTAAGATCATCTCCAACCCACTGCATTTATAAAAAATGGGGGCTCCAACCGACCTCCAAATCCCCTCCCCCCCCCCACCCCCATTTTTGCAGCTATACACAGTGTTACTCCAAAAATGGTATGGAGTAATTTTTGGAGTGGAGTTTTTGTGGTGTTTTTTATATTTTTGGTATTTTTTAGGTGTATTGTGTAATTTTAATTTTTTAATAGATGATATATAATTTTATATTTTAAAAAATTGTATGTAATTTTATTTTTTTTTAAAATAATGTATAATTTTAGTTTTTGGAAAGTAATATATAATTTTATTTTTAAAATTAATATATAATATTACGTTATCTTTGTTTAATTATTATATCATATTTGTCTTGATAGCATTTAAATATTTATTTAAAATTATTTTTTTTGTAATTTTTAAATAAAATATAAATTATATGTGTATGGATCTAATGTAAAAATAAATTAAAATTGGGGTATAATTTATAAATATTAAAAGTTATATAGAATAATATAAAAGAAGAATATATAGGGAATATACTTAAAAAAGTAAAAATTGAAGTTTATGGTTGGAGTAAAATTATTACTGTAGATCAACTACATTTTTAGTACAGGGAGATGGCCTAAAGAATGATACAACTAACAGTGATTTTAAATAATTTTAACTATTCACAATTACATGAGGTAAATTTAAAAATAATTACTTGCATACATAATTTGTATTAAAGTATCTAGATATTTATAACAGTTCTTCTTTACTCGTCGTCTGATTACTTATCACAGTTGAGCACACAATTAGATAATAAAAAATAAGTTTATAAAATAAATGGACAAAATCTAAAAATTGGAATCTATAACTAATTTAGTTAAAAATAAAATAAAGTAAATGAACTCTAAATAGAAAACAAATAATAGAATGAATCCTTAGGTATTATTCACATATATATATATTTACAACTTATGATTATGTGAATTCACATTTTATTCATGTATTTAACTTATTAGAATAGTTCGCCATTCGTAGTATCGTAGTAAGTCACCGGTGACTCAATTTGATATTTCGAATTATTTTATTTTAAAAATATCAATATACAAAATATTAAAACAAAAGAAAATTATGTATTTTCCTTAATATTTTATTTCTTTATTAAGATATACTCTCCCCGGTCCAGTAAAATTATGTAGATTTGCTTGGGCACGCAAACGAAAAAATAATATTATTTAACATTTGAAATCAAAATCAAAGCTATTAACTTAATACAAGTTTCAATAAAATAAAATATTTTATCTCTCAAACATTATATCAAAATATTGTTTTAATAAAATTCAAATAATCAACATTTCATTTTAAATCAATTTTAAACTACAATCAAACAAAACCTTAATGTTAAAATTAAATATAGGTAAAAAATAAAACGAAAGTATTATGAAAAAATTGTTATTAAATAATTGATAAATAGGTAGTGGAAAAAATAGTAACAATTTAATTATTATTTGTTAAACTGTGTAATAAAATTGTGAGTTAATCAAATTGTAAATGAATAAAATTATTTACGATGATGGACAAAAGAAACATTATTTTTAAAAATCATTAAATATAATTATTATTTAAAATAAATTTTAATAATAAATAAAACCAAGAATGTATTTGACTTTAATTTCAAATCATTATTATCACTATTATTCTTATATAATTTTCAATAATATACACCCTCTCTTCATCCGTCAAGTATAATTTTTTATTAATTTATAAATTTATAAAATAAAATAAAATAAAAAAGTGAGCTAAAATTATGAGAAGAATAGAATATTAAAATATTATTTAAATTAAAAATAAAAATAAATTTACACTAAACTCTTCAATCCCTAAACAAAGCCTGTTTAAGCTCTTTATGCTGTCTCTCTCTCCTAATGTGTATAAAATGTGCGGGTCCCATAGATAACAATATTTTTATTTATTTATTTATTTATATTTATACAGTAGTGTGTTATGTGGTGTGCTGTTCTGGTGATGTGCTGTACGGTTATTTGCAGTGAAGAAGAATGGTGCAACCGCGTTTCCCTAATCATTCTATTTTGTTTTCTTCTCTTTTTTAGCTATTCCTCTCTCTACCACCTCCCTCCCGCCTCCTCTTCTCTCTTTTTTTCTCATCACTATCGTCTCTCTCTCCTCTCTCTCTCTCTCTATATATATATATCTATATCTATACATACATACACACACAACAGAAAGAGATCGAAAGAGAGAAGCGGTGAAAAAGGTATATATAGCCTGCAGCCATGGCCATGGGAAGAGGAGGAGGAGAACTCCAATTAATCAATGAGCTTGAAGCTGAGCACGACAGTTTGCTATGGGGATTCGAAGGCGAAATTGATGAAGATGACGATGAAGAGAAATGCACCGGAATCATGAGCAATAACCAGAAGACGAAGAAGAAGAGCAAGAAGAATGATGGTCGTGGTGAATGCTCGGAAGAACTGTTGGGGAAACAGCAGGTTGATGAACATGAACTCCATATTTGGACTGAGAGAGAAAGGAGGAAGAAGATGCGCAATATGTTCTCTACTCTCCACTCTCTCCTCCCTCATCTCCCTCCTAAGGTAAATCAATTAATTAATTTATTATTTTAATTAATTTAATTTAATTGTGATTCTGATTGTGATTGTGATTGTGATTTGCAGTCGGATAAGACGAGCATCGTCGACGAAGCCATAAGGCAGATAAAGAAGCTGGAGCAAACCCTAGAGGACCTCCAGAAGCAGAAGCTCCAGGACCTCCCGGGGACGGGACTCACAATCCAATCCAGGGAGGCTTTTCTGGCGGACCAGTGCTCCTCGCCGGCGCCGGCTCCATTCGCCGGCGGCGGCGCCGACTTCCCCCCCGTTTTCAAGACGTGGACAGCTCCGAATGTGACGCTGAGCGTTTGCGGAGACGACGCCCATTTCAGCCTCTGCAGTGTACGGAAGCCCGGCCTCCTCACCGCCGTCTGCTTCGTCGTCGAGAAGCACAAACTCGACGTCGTCTCTGTGCACGCGTCGTCCAATCGGAATCGGATCTTGTACATGATCCATGCCCGACTAAGTGTAAGTCGATCTTCACCTCTCTCTATACTATTTCTTAATTCAAATAATTACTGTTTTAATTTTGCATTAACTTATTATTATTGTTTTTTTGTTATAAAATTATTTTGGAATTAAACTTTTGTTTTTTTCAATAAATTGAAGTCATTAATATATAATTTGGATTTGAATTTGAATACTTGATATTATATGGAGTTGGAAACATTTTCTAACAACAAAACAATTAGATTTACATACAACAAAAGAATATATATAGTTCTTGCCCTAGAATTTAGGGTTTGCTTCATTTATATATGAAATTTGATTTATATAAGTCACGAATATAATTGCATTGAGTTCTTAGGATGGTTGTTTATAAATTTTGAGTTTTGTAGTATTTAACTTGAAACTTTTGAATGATCAAAAATAAGTTTGAACACAATATTTTAAACAAAAATTATTTTTGATATAATTTTCAAATTAAAAAAAAAAATGTTGTTGATCACGGCATTTTAAATATAAATTAAATTTAGCGTATAAATTACTATGAATATACAAAAAATATTTTTAAAAACACAAACAAATAAATAGCTTTATTGAATTGATTGTTTTATGCATATGTAATACATAGGTTCATTATATTGAAGTGATCATTTTATGTGTATATATATCTGATATCATATGTGTGTTTGTGTGTCTCTGTGAGCACAGGCAAATGTAGCTTCAGACAGATTCTTGCATGCATTTCCAGTGGAAGCAATATACAAGCAAGCAGCAGCTGAGATTATGCTATGGATGAATTCTTAAGTTTTTTATTTAATTATATAATTCTATCATTATTTTCATCTATCGCTATTAGGGTATCTCATGTTTGAATGATATTTAAACGATTTGATCGGACCATTCATATTTATAATTAAGGTGTATCTTTTTTTTCGAAAGTCTATTTGAAAGAACTTTGAAATTAAGTCTATAGTCGTTGTATGTTTTTTTTAGAAAGTTCATGCGGATATTATGTATTGTTAACTATTATTAACTAACAAATTTAAGGTAAATTAGTCTCAATCGATGAGTCTAATTGAATAGATGAAAATCTATCCACGGCCTCGTAATCATCAATACCGTTAAAGAAACTACCCTTGAATTTGAACTCATTGGTCGAGGGATTGTTGTAAGCAAAAAGAATGTCGTTGAATGGCGCAAAGTAAGCCTTTATTAGATTTCACCAATAATCACAATCAATTGCACGTAGGTATGAGTTAATTATGCTTTGTCGTAATATGTTCCATAGTAAAATTTGCTACCAACTTTCTTTCTTTTATGTCGAAATACGGGAGAGATATCAACTTTATTGAGTTGACACAATCCGTTCTGATCTCGAGAAAATCATAAACCACGTGCTCTTAATGAGAATGTGGTTTTTTGTCGTCTAATTCAATATTTCCCTATTTATCATACTTTTCTTCTCAATATTATTACATCAAATATTTATTCATTACTTAAAATTTTATACTAAAACTATTTTTTATTCAAAATACAAATCAAATATCATTTATACGTTCTTCTTGCACAAACTAACTAGCCAAAGGGTTAAGAATCAACTATTCTTGTGACTTGGGGAAATCACAAACCAACCACTATAGGTGGAATATCAAAATTAATGAATACTACAAATTTAACAAATTAAAACTTAATTAGTCTCAATAAATGAGTTCGATTAACTACATTATGAAAACATATATAACCTATTTACAACCATCTCCAATATTATTTGTGTCAGTCTATATTTTAAAGATAGGATCCAATGGCATGCATGTATGTTTATTATACTTTGAGGTTTTTCAATCGTAATATGCAAAACAATATATGTTTATATACATATATATATATGGTGGCGAATTCTATAATACCCCCGAAGTTGCACCGGAGTTAGGCCAATGCCCGTGGATGAGCCAGTGTTAGGCCATCCAAGAGTGATTAGAGTTTAAATTAATTGAATAGACTAGTCATGTCAACAATGTGCACATTCATTTTCATTTTCAGGAGCTCTACTGAAAGAACTCTAGAGTTAAGTGTGCTTGCCCTAAAGTAATATAAATAGATATTGATGTGATGTTTTAAATGTAAGATAAATTTGTAGTATAATATAAAAAAAAATTATTTGATTTAATATTTTCGAAAGAGAAAAGAATCTGAATAGTAAAAATCAGTGTTAAAACTCACAGAAAAACACAACCTATCATTTAGTTTTCTTGTTTCCCAATAAAACTTTTTTATAAATGGTCGTTCCAAATGATGATAATTTTCTTATAAATTAGTGTTAAAACTCACAAAAAAAATACAACCTATAACAAAAGTAAAAATTTATTTCACCCAAACGATGATAATTTTTGTGTTCACTTCTTTGAAAAGTTTGTTTCAAGGGTTTCTTGCATGTGAAACAAATGGTCGTTCCTATTATGTACCACATAGGTTGTGAAAATATTTGAAGTCTCATTCATTCTCCATTGGTCCAATCGGCTTATCTTCAGTAAACACCTAAAGAAACTATCTTCTTCTTCTTCCGTTGGGCCAATTGACATTTGGCCATGTCAAACTGAGTTTTGCTTGCAAATTTTCCTTATCATGGATGGATCAAAACTTGTCCGCTAGTTGTTTATCAATGTCCATCATAGTGGCATAATGACCCCTTAACCAACCCCTCACCTCGTCTAGTATATGTTCATCCTTAATAATCTCCTTGGCCAACTCATCATTTGCAGTGAATATCTCATCACATAAGATCCTCAATAATTTGATCTTATTTTTCATATAGATCAATGATTAGGATTTATGTTCCATGTTTAGATAAATGCTCTCGTAAACTCCAAGTGTCTGGCTAGTCTCATATGGGTTAGTGATTGAAATATCAATTCATGTAGTTATTTCATCAATAATGAACCAAAGTTAGTACAAAGTAAATAAATTTTTTTCTACTAGATTTAACTTTAAAGTCTATGATTTTAACTTTGTGTGAAGCTTCAAAACACCAAAAATGGCCAACGTAGTCTCAATGCCTCTAATTGAACATAATGTTTCAAACAATGACTCTCCAAGATGTTGATTCAAGACATCCAAAAAGACTAGCACTATCAATTCTCATACTGGAGAAATAAATTTTTCAGATATTTTGGCCCGCTCAAGGATAAAAATCTATTTCCTATCTTAGTGGATAATTTTGGCATGGCAGTCTACAGAAAGAAAGAAAAAAAAAAATCAATGTAACACACTGGCCCACAAGTTAGGCAAACTAAAAATGTTGGGATTATAGACTGGTCACACAAGTCAACACAAGTCCTTCCAGTGCACATCATTGACGTGAATAGTCTAATCATTCTACTTAAAGTCTATTCATCTCTATTCAACTTCAAGGACATCATATCCTCCCCCACTTAAAAATGCAATGTTCACGTAGGTCGACTCTCATATCAACTACTAGGCCCCTCAACAATTCGGCCAACGACTATGAGTTGTCACAGGTCAACTCTGATACCAACTGTAATACCCCACTTTGCAAGCCAAGCAAATTGGGTGTGTTAGGATCGTAAATTGATGACAATGGTCACTACAATTCCTTTTAGCGCACTTTGTCATCACTCATGCGTACCATGAGAAACTTCTCACAGGATCACCCATCCTGAAATTACTCTAAACCAAATATGTTTAATTATAAATTCTTTCAAGTGGGCTTTTGAAAAGAGATGTGCACATTGCTGACATAAGTATTCTAATCATCAATCTATTCAAACTCTAGTCATATCTATTCAACTTCGGGTGTATCATAATCAAGGACAAAGCATTGCATGAAAAAATTAAAGAACCAGCTCTTTGTACATCTTCAAGTATATTCTTAACAATTTTAGTCCTTTTCAACTTTGAAAGAGGCATGTCATCTTCATCATCTTTGTTTGTCTTTACGACATCAGGATTGAGAATTAATCAATTCATATTCAAGTAATCAAGTTAGAAGTCGATTAAATAGAAAACTTTTAAATTCATGTGTACAAAGACGAGGTTTGGTAGTAAGCTTCCATTAAAATTGTGGTGGGTCATAGCCATTTTCACCTTGACCTCTTTTGGTCGGCTATTTCCAATCCTAGAGAAAAAAGAATGAGTTATGTTTGCTCGAGGTATTTCTCATTATTGGAATCTCACAAGTTCACAGAAAGAATATGAGATTTATGATGAAAAATTCTTAAAGACTCTAATCGATGCCACCATTAAGTTGCAGTCATGAAGTACGAAGGGAGCCAATTCTTAATACACAAAATTATATGTATCTAAAACTGGATAGGTACTTTAATCCAGAATAACCAAAAAAAATTTCGTACAATCTCTTACTCGAGTGGACAATTATTGAGCATGATATTCTCGGTCTCGCAGATAAAGGGCCAATACATTTTGCCAACTAGAAAAGAAAAAAATTGGAGAAGAAGTCGGATATAGTTTTCCATTAATTTTGAGAGATTTTATACGAAGTTTCTTAATCATTCGAATTTTCTCCTTTCAAAGCCCAAATTTATATGATCGTAGGCATCTTTAATTAATCATATCAAAATTCAAAGGAATTTGTCTTGAGAATCAACCATTTACTTTTCTACAATTTTTTTATTTTTTATTTTTTATTTTTTGTATTTATATTTCGATTCAAACTTAGCGATTCTATCTTCAACTTCATATATCTTTTTCTGTTTTTTTTTTTTTTCTTTTTTGAGTTAACACTTATAAACAATCATATGTTTTAGTATTGTAATCAATTTTTGTTGGATAAATTTATTTACTTGTTTAACTATATATATTTGCTTATTGGCATCATATTTTGCCCTAGCAAACATAGTAACTAATTCATATTAACTGCAATCAAACCAACAAATTCACTAAGAACAATCATAGATAAAAAATTTCAACGTAAGTGGTGACAATCAACTACTAAAGTTTTAAAAGAAAAGATATAGCCATTTTACTTGTGCCCGGTCATTTTCAATCAACAGTTTCTTACCCGATCAACGATCTATCAAGATCAATATCTCACCAAGATTGCCAACAAGGTGTAATTGTGGGATTAGATCATTTCTTAGTGATTCTCTTTGGTTTGGAAAACTTTGAGATGGTACCTGGTGATTAATTGTTCTATATTTTTTCAGGAATCACTCGCGGTACTGAGTGTGTTCATTTTATTTTTTTGGAGATTTATTTTTTATAGTAAGTATGAAAAATTATGTTGGTAATATATAAAACTAATAATAAAAAAAAATATTCTCATGTATATTCCATTATCATTTTTGTCCAATATTAAAATATATTTCACATATTTGCAAAAGTCGTTATTTCTATCATTTGGCCGCGCGTAGCTGAAAATTATTGTTTGATGAACAAAGTCATATTTCCTAAAACTGTAAATATTTTTTTTTTCTTTCTACTAAATCTTCAAACTTAATTCAAATGAAAAAAAAAAAAAAAACTCATAAGTTGTGAGTTCTGATTATTGCAGAAATGATCCAAATTAATTATTAAAAAAATAATAATAATGACTAGTCGTAAGAACAGTTTTTTATGAAATCTCGTAGCAGGGTAGAAATATATATATACCTTCTTGTTAGGATAATTAAGTCATATTTTTTTATTTGTTTACTGAAATTTTATATAATCTATTTAAAGTAAAAAAAAAATAAAATTATCTAATTACAATTTTATTACTTCTATTTTAAAATATAATAATCATTTTATCATAATTATTTTTTATTAATTTTTTATAATATTTCACTTACTTTTTACTTATTTAATTTTTATTAAAAATATTATTACCACTTAATATCAGTATTTAAACATTTTCGCAAAAACGAACTGAGAAGTATATATCATCATTAAAGTTAAGTGCACGAGCTGAATGTACCTTATCGCTTTTAACCTATTGTTGTGTTCCCCCTTCCATAAAAAAAATGCAACTGTAGCTGAACATTAAAATAAAATTAATAATAAAAAAAAGAAAAAAATGACACGTCACAACGCCGGAACGACGTCGTTTCTGGCAAAATAATCGGAACTAGCGAGTGAATCGTGCGGCCACGAGTCCCGCAATAGTTTCAGCAGCATTTGCGCTTTACGCTTCGCTCGTTCCGTACAATCGCTTTGAACGAGTAATAGTAATTGCGTTAACACGCCGGCGGCCACCGCCTCCCGCCGGGACTGCTCCGACGCCGAGCAGAGAGACAGCAATCCCCCGGCGGCGTACTCCGTCGCGCGGTCCGATACCTTTAGGATGATCTTAACCAGCAGGGGAACCGCCAGAGCGTGCGATGCAAACGCCGCGCATCCCGACGGAATCCGGCAGAGAAGCTCCACCGTCGCCAGCGCTCTCTCCGCGTCGCACTTCTCCAGATCGGCGAGTCTGTCGACCAACGCCTCCACCGCTCCGGCGACCACCGCCTTCTGCCGGTTCTGCTTCACCAAACACAGCGCGAACAGCGCTTTGATCCCTACCTTCACCGCCCTCGCGTAGAACAACGGGTAATTCAAAATTCCGACTACACCTTCGAATACTCTGGAAACGCTGCCGATCTGCGATCGGAGCTCCGGCGAGCGTATCCCCGCCACAATCGCCTCAATCACCGCCGCCGCGTTCACCCGAACATCAATCGACGAATGGAACAGTAAACTCACCAGATATCCGACGCGATCGACATCACCAGCAACAAACATGCAATCCGATTCAGAAAGCGACAACATCGACAAAATCGCGAGACTCTCGAGATTCAAATCAGACGATTCCGAGTCCGACCGAACATCGGCGAACACCATCGGCAGCAAAACCTTGGTCGCATTACTAACAGCAATAACAGAGCGATTCTTCTCCGAATCACGCGCAAGTCCCCTCATCCTCCTCAAAGCCGAAACTCTCAATCCAGACGAGGTCGATTCAGAAGAAGCTTGACTCAACAAACTCCGAACCAAACTAGGCTCGGCAGGTTGCTTCGGAGTCGGAATCCGCTCAACTCCGAACGAGTGATTCGCAACGCACCAGCTCTGAATCAGCCGCCTCAGAGTGTGGTTCGGAATCAGCGTGAAATCCGTGAGGAGCGTCCGAGTAACCGGACACGTGGTATTCCCGGTGGCGATCCATGATTCTATGCTGCAACGATCGTACGTTAGACCGGTACAAACGGTCACCGGATCCACCATCAGTTCCAGAGAAATCGGACACCGAAAATGGCAAGGGATCTGCACCGCCGTATCCAACGGCTCCAAACTTGCAGGCATGTTCTTCTTAAACTTGCACCCTTCTTCTTCTTCTTCTACTTCTTCTGCTGCTAATTTTCTGAGGATTAGATACAAATACTACAATTTAGGAGCAGAAACAGATGCGAATATACATTTGATTAATTTCTCTTGGTGGCTACTATGCATATGATATGATATGATACGTTATGTGGTGTGTCTGACGAATTTGTACTGGCGATGGCATCATCCATCCGCCATTGCTACTCGTCTCGTGTCGTGTGGTCCATTGTCATTGCCTTTGGGAAGCATGTGGGTTACCTAACTTAACTCTGGTTGGGTTAGGTTAGGTTAGGTTAGGTCAGGGGTGGTGGGTGGGGTTAAGTTGACGGTCAAAGTCAAAGAGAATTTGCGTGGGGATTGGTCCACCGCACCACACTCCCAAAAGCAAATAAATACGTCATATCATATTCACATTCAAATTAATATGAAGTTAGGTTAGAATGTAATGTACGCTTTTACTATATGAACATTGATAACCTCAAATAGTAGTGTTAGGCTTCCACTTGTTTAAATCAATTAGGGTATGTTTTGGTTGGATGTTCGTCGTTTGATACTTCATCCGTCACGTTAGAAAGTATTCATTTTTTTTATTTTAATAACAAATTATTCAATTTTTTTATTTTTTTTTAATTATATTATCTACCTAACATTATAAATTTTTTTTACAATTTACAATATATTACACAAATGTCATTATATTTATATCACGTATACTAATACTAATAAGGTTATTTTAATCATTTCTACTTTATTCCTACTGCATCCAAATATAATACTAATATTTTTAAAACTATATGCAAAAGCAGATGAATGTTGAAGTATTAAAATTAATTAGTTAAAATGTAAATGAGAATATTATGAAAATTTTATTAAAAAATGATAGAGGCAAATATAGAAAATAGTGGCAAAATTATTGTAATTTGTTAAAGTATTAATAATAAAATTATACGTTGATAAACTACTTTACTATGAATAAATTGTGTATAAATTTTTTATGTGTAAAGAATTGTATTAAAAATATAAATATATATTATTTTAAATTAAGTATTTAATATTTTAACTTTTTTAATGAGTATTTAAAATTGTATTGACCTATTTTTTTAATAAAAAGTAGGAGTATATTTTATTGTTTATTATTGTTTAAAATATTTTATAAAATATATTTTAAATAAAAAATGTAAATAGCATAAATAATAAAGATATGTACGTAGATTTTTTAATATTAATATTATATTGAATTGTAGTAAAAAAGACAAAAATATCACTATTAGTATGGTATAATATAAAAGTAATGGTATTTGTGTAATATATTGTAAGTTGAAATGGTATTTATTATATTAGTTAGGTAGTACAGTTACTAAATTAAAAAATTGTAACCTTGTTTTGGGACGAACGAAAATTGAAAATTATAACCTTATTTTGGGACGGATAGAGTTTTAAATTTTTAAAATGAATAACTGACAATGAATAAATAGTGTTTTTACGTCTCACTTAATTTGTCCATTATTTTTATTTTCGTTCGTTCCACATAATTTGTCTTATTTTTTAATATAATTATATATTTTAATTATATTTTAAAATTCATAATTTATAATTTTTTTTATTTTAATGAAATTATTTAATCATCTTAATTATTTTTATTAAATTATAATAATTTTCACTAATATATTTTTTAATTATTTACTAATTAAATAATAACTAAAACTTAAATGAGCCAAAATAGGTGAGGCTGAAGGAGTAGAACTCAAACAAACATGGCCTCAATACTGAAGAGGCGTATCCGTGTGTGAGTTGATAAGGGTGGGTGAAGCCGTTGGGTTTGTTTAATAGTGAATTTTATAAAATAATTTTTAGCTTTTTTTGTTGGACTCCTATCTTATGGAAAGTTATTTTTTATATATACATATTCACAAATTTTTATTTTTTTAAAAAAAACAACTATATATGATAATTATATTTTAATTGTATAATTTATATTTTTTAAATTACATTAATTATTTGTATTATACTAATATATGTTTTAATTATTTATTAATTACATTTCTTCTAAACTTATATGCCTATAATAAATAGATATTTGATACGTGCTATATATGATAGTATTTTTTTATATTTTGAGCAATTTTTGTATGCGAAATTTTGTATATATACTCCTTATGGTGTGTTTTTTTATTATGTAATAGATTTTATGGAATTGACAATTTTTTAGGCGTATTTAGGAGAAAATGGCTTTAGGCATGATCACGCAAGTACACAACATAGAAAATATAAAAATTTACAACAAAAAAAAAAAACCCTCCGAGGTGAATTGACAATATAAATATTATGTGATGATTAAATTGCAAATATGATCTAATTAAAAGGAGATCATGAGATAGATAATTAAGAGACCAATGGACTACCACATTCTTCATCACGACATCAATCCTTTGAGGGAGAAGAGATGAAAAAAAGAACGAAGTGCGGTGCAGAGAACTTCCGGAAGCAGAGCAGACAAACTTTGAGGAGATTCTTTTTTCATTCTTAAAATTGGTTGGTTGTTGATTTTCAAATATTGAAGTCATGATGAACTTCTTTATTTGTTTTGCATTTTCGATTTCTATGGATTGTGAGTAATTTATTTTCTAGATTAGCTATAAATTGAAGTTCGGGATATGAATTTGTGAGACTTGGTTTGATTTTAATTTGACGTTTATTAGTATTGGATATTTTTAATTTCTCTGCTTGACGATATTAGAAATCTTAAATTGATATTTGTGGTCACGTATTAGTTTGAGATTTCATAGCAATATTGAGGATTGACACCCGTAATTATGTAATCTAGAGGAAGAATACTATATGGAGGAATTAAAATCAATTTCGAATAAATTCTCGTAGGAATTTGGTTAAATTGAATTTGGACTTTCTAGTTCTTAATGTTGTCGAGTTTGCAATGCTACGGTCGTACCTAGGATTCTCACTCGATTAGCGAAATAGGTAACGGTCGCACCTTAGCTATCGAAAAAGGAAATATTGGTTGTGAACGCGTGTAGATCAACTATAGTCAATTTATCCAATAAACCAATAAAGTTGATTATGGTCGATGAACAAATTTTCATATCCCGAACGAAAATTCATACCTAGGCTAGAGTTTAGTTAATTTTGATATTTGGTTATATTTTAGCTTAATTTATTTTCTTTCTAATTTGAATTATTCTTTTTTTTTTTTATTTAGCGTAGTAAATCAAATCTCAAATCCCCGTTATTTATATATATATATATATTTAATTATAAATTATCAAGTTGTCAAATTTTTATTACTTTCATGCAGAGACGACCCTACTAACCATATATATATATATATATATGTTGCATTCTGCATTTTCAATGGCGTAAGAATTAATATTTTATTTTGCAATTGTGCGACACACGAGCAATTTTGGCACCGTTGTCGGGGAGCAGTATTTATATTTTTTTATATTTGGTTGTTTATATTTAACTTTATTTTCTTACTTAGTATTTGACGAGGGTGAAAAGATCAAAAAATTTGAGGAAGTTGTGATATATTCGATGACATATATTTGTAATAAAAAATCTATGCAATATAGATACTATCTCTATCATTTAAGTAAATATTTGTTTTTTTTTATACGAAATTTAAAGTATATTAATATTATATTGATATGTAGTATGAATAAAGTAAAAATGATTAAAATAATTTTATTAGTATTGTGTGATATAAAAGTATTGACATATGTGTAACATATTGTAAGTTGTAACGGTATTTGTAATGTTAAGTAGATAGTACAATTACTAAAAAAAAATGGATACTTTGTTAAAGAACGAGCCAAAATTTAAAAAAAAAATTAATAGTTTGTTAAGGGACGGATAGAGTATTATTTTGTAGAGAATAAAATTTTCTATATTATAAAAATTAAAAAAATAAATATATGCATTTATAATTAACATAAACTAATTTTATAAAATATGTGAAGTTTTAACCTAGATAAAAAAAAAAAATATATTTTTTTAGGAAATAAATAAATAAAGAGATTTTGAGTTGATCATATATAATGTATGAGTTTATATATTATATAATTAATTAAATTGATTTACATTTGCTAAAATATATTTTGATTTAATAAATTTTATCCAAAATAGAAAAATATCAATTATTATGAAACAGATAAAAATAAAAATAAAAAATATGTCAATTAAAATGGCACAAGTATATCTTACAATAATGCAAAGATACTCCCTCAGTTCCACTTTTTTCGTCCTCTATTTTTATTTCCGTCTATTTCATTTTAGTTCTTCTTTTATTTTTAAGAAATATAATTATACCTTTTAATAACATTTTAAATTTTTTAATTGATAATTTTTTAATTTTAATTAAATTATTACTTATATTAATTTTTTATTATATAATAATCATTTTTATTAATATTTTATTAATTACTTACTAATTATATTTTATTATTAATTCCTTAATGTGATATTCACCTTTTCATTTTCATCTGTCCTACTTATTCTGTTATTTTATTTTTCTGCAAAAAAAATTATATACTTTAATTTCATTTTAAATTTTATAATTTTATTTTATTTTTATTTTAATCATATTAATTTATTATTTTAATTTTAATATAAAATTATTTTTATTATATAATAATTATTTTCACTTAATATATTTTTAATTATTTCCTAATTATTATTTTTTTAAATTTTTAGGTGTATAATAAAGGGACACCGTGACGGGACGGTCGGATACAAAAGTGTGACATAAAAGTTCTAAATGGCTAATATCGAAGAAGAGTGTTTTATTTATTTATTTTTATTTTATTTATTCGTAAAGAAATGGTTTGGTCAATGGTCAAAGAAAAAGAGGAATGTGCGGGGAACAGTGGACAACTTGTCCCAGGCTAGCCTACTTTTATTTTTATTTTTTATTTTTTATTTTTATTACATGTACAGTTAGTTGTGTCCTGTCCTGTCCTGTGCTCGCCCAACACCACATTTGTACCGTACTTACTTTTAATATTTACTCCCATACAAATACATTACAAACAATTATTCTCCTCACTTTCTATACATATTTTAATACTATCTCCAGTTATCCTATAATATAAATAATTATAAATTAAGATTAAAATAATTAATTAGTTTAATTAAAATTAAAAAAATAAAATTTAAAAATTTAAAATAAGATTAAAGTATACAATCATTTTCCAAAAAAGAAAAGTGACATGGTATATGGGACGGACAGAACCGGCAACGTAGACACGGTATCTGGGACGGAGGGAGTAGTATTTATTTTTTGGTAAATTATCCCCTCTCCGTCAAATACAATAATTTTGTTTATTATTTTTGTCAATTTCAAAACAATAATTTTATTTTCATAAATAACTATATCACCGTAAAACTATCCATACTTTTTTATTTTTATTACACAATTGCCACTACTTTTTACACTAATACACTCACAAGGGCAAAAACGTCTTTTATCCATACTTTTTACTAACTATCAATATAATATCAATATTCTTTAAATTTCGTGTCCAACCCAGTTAAAACTATATTTCTGGGACAGATGAAGTATAACATTGTTTTATATTTTAGTAAAACTACACAAAATAGCTTATGTTTTATTTATTGCGTGAAACTCTTTTATATTAATGTAAAATTTGCACGAAATATTCTTCTTATCCAAAAATGATATTTGGTTCTAATTAAAAATATAATTTATGTAAGTATTATACAAATAAAAAACATAAAATATCTTAAATAATTTTTTGAATAAAATAAACGAATAAATAATTGATTAATCATTCATTTTATAGTGTTTGGAGACAAATTATTATCTGATTTTTATAAAAATTATAAAAATAAATGATTGATCAATTATTTAATATTTATTTTATAAAAAAATTATTTAAGATATTTTACGTTTTCTATTTGTATAAAACTTACCTAATTTAGGTCTTTATTTAAAATCAAACATCAATTTTGGACAATGATGGTGTTTCATATAAACTTTACACTAACACTATAAGGTTTCAAGCAATAAATAAAATATAGGGTGTTTTCTACATTTTTACTAAAATACAAGGAAGTGTTTATAATATACCATTTATTTTTACTAAAAATTTTAGGCTTTATTTGGTATGTCTTGAAATGAATTTGAAGTATAATAATGATTTTAAATTTTTATTTAAATATTATTTTGATTTAACATTTTATAAAAGAAAATAGTACTCTTCCGTCCCATAATAAAGTATCCATTTTTTCATTTTAGTCCGTCCCATAACAAAGTATCCATTTCCTTTTTTAGTAACTGTACTATCTACCTAACATTACAAATACCCTTACAACTTACAATATATTACACAAATGTCATTATTTTATATCACACATACTAATAAAGTTATTTTAGTCATTTTTACTTCATTCCTACTATATCCCAATATAATACTAATATTTCTAAAACTACGTGCAAAAAGCAAATTGATATTTAATTTTGGGACGGAAGGAGTATTTTTTTTGTCATTCACTTGTATGCTCAAATATTTGAATATAAATTTTAATAAAAGTGAATAATAATTATTAATTTTTGTCTTTATAATAAGAAATAAAAAATAATAATATATTTTTTTGCTAAAAAAACAACATTCTTTCATAAAAATTTAAGAAAAGAAGTAAACATAAATGTGATTGACAAAATAAATATATTTTTGTTAAAAAATCAATAAATAATATTGATTTCTTAGAATCAAACACACTCTAAATGTTTTATTTGCACAATTTATTTGAAATTTTAGTGTATTATTTTGTTAAACAAAAAATTTGGAAGAGAAATATATTTGATATGGTATTTTTGAAAAGTAAATAGTATTAAAATTGAAAATTGTTGTTAGATAAACAAAGCTTTAAAAAACTAAAAAAAATAACCCAAAATATGTTTTTCTTTCCTAAAATATAAATTAAATATTTCGGTAATTTTTTACTTTTTAAAATTTTTTAATATCATATAACTCCAAAATATTTTTTTGTCTAAACGAAGAGTAAGAAATATTAGATTTAAATAATAATATCGAATATTTTTTATTGGTACTTTTTTTTTCTTTTCAATTTTAATTTGATTTAACAATATTGATGTAAATAAGGATAAATTTGAAATATGATTACCCGTTAAACTCGCTGATAAATAAATATACACCTAAATGTATATGTTTTGAATAAATAGAAAGAATATAAGTTTAATACTCTCTTTGCTCCACTTCTCATGTCCATCTTTCTATTTCCGGCCGTCCCACTTATTTTGTCACTTTCATTTTTTTAAAAAAATTATACACTTTAATCTTATTTTAAAAAATATAATTTATAATTTTTTAAATTTTAATTATATTAATAAGTTATCTTAATCATAATATATAATTATTTTTATTATACGATAACTATTTTCAGTAATATATTTTTAATTATTTACTAATTATACTCCTTCTAAATTCCTGTATCTATAGTTAGTAAAACGGACAAAATATCCGGGACGAAGGGAATATTTTATTTGACCATTTTACTCTTACTTTTAATTATTTTATATATTATATCTATAGCAGTAAAAGCGTTAATATAAATGAAATAAAATTTTAATAAAATTTTTTAAATGGATCTTTTGTTATTGATATCATATTTAACATAACAATGTTTAATTAGTTAAAATTAATAAATTATAATATTATTTTATTATTTTTTATATAATTAAGATTGATAATTTTAAAATAAATTTAACATGTAATTAAAAATTTTAGAATATGTATTTAAATATTTTAAAATTATATAATATAAAAAATATGTGCAATATTTATTTATAATTAATATAAATTAATTTTATAAAAGATGTGAAATTTTAAATTTAGATTAAAAAAAATTACTATAACACAAGTATATATGATATTGTTTACCTTATACATACAATTTAAAAAATTATTTCACATTATCAATTAACATTACAGTTATTATAATTTCAAATGTATTTAAACATATTTTAAATTCAAGACTATTCACGACCATTACTTTTAAAAATAATTCAAAAACTTCAATTTACTTTTAAAAAAGATATCTAAACAAACTCCATTAATTGTCACACTTCCAATACACATCGACCGGCAAATTCACTTTCACTTTGTATTACTCGTCACACTTCCAAAAACACATCAGAGCACAAATTCACTTTCAAACTCATTTTCACTTTGAATATATCCAAAATCGCAAATATCATGTCCCAAGTACGTCCATACACATTCCTAGTTCGGCTAAGAACGACTAGTCAACTAGACCTGACAAGACAAGTCACACTAGACGAAACATGTATGACATATGAATTTGAAAGCATTAGAATTTGAACTTATGATCTCACAATCACAAGTTCATTCACACCATCAGGCCATTCCTTACGAGTTTCAAATGTTTATATATAAATATATATATATATATATTCTCAATCTTTTCATAGTTTTACCCTTAGAGTTTTGAATGACTTGCATAGTTTGAAGAAACCAAATAGAGCCAAAAACATACATAATTTGTTTATTTAGTTTGCCATTTCAAACCTATAGATATCTGTTAATTAGGCTGTGATTATCATACCGATTGAGTCAATCAAATCAACAAGAATATACACAGAAAGCAAACAGTGCATTTTTTTAATATATCACAGCAATATTCTAAGTATGTGTTGTGCAAATTATTACACTGTATGAATATATTAACTATGCTGAAATGAATAATATATTGTTCAACATAAAATTATATTATGTACTCTTCAAGTATGTATTTTATATCATATTATCATATGCAGTCATATATATATATATGTTATCTATACTATATACATGTACTGAATTAGCGCTGATGATTTGATCCGATCAACACTGTAACTGATGTAACCGAAGTGCTATTAACTATAAAAAAAAATGAATCAAGCAAGGTTCAGGCATTTATAACTTCCTACAGATCATTTTTCGATTATGGTAATATCAATAGAAAGAATCCGAAAGCAAGTAAGCAGCAGCAATACATACAATACATCCATCTAACTCAAGACTCAAGACTCTCTAACACAAGTAAACAACAAGAACAGCTTGCAGCTAGCTAATTAACAGTAACGCCATTTTAAATTTTCTTCTGTCATGAATTTCACCACCAGCCAAGATTCATAGCTGCTGTTATCTGCCAACTTGAAGCTTGTAATGGCAGAAGAAACTACATATGATCATCTACCTCTCCAATTACTCTGTTTTATGCTATCCAATTATTTTTTTTCTTTTCTTTTTAACATGTTAAGGCAGCAAGTATACTATACTACACTAACTTTGCTTTACCAGGAAATCAAAGAATTATGAATTCACATTGTTACAAGCATGGCAAGAACTCACAGGGATAGGATTGTCGCGAGAAGTATGCCGAGCAGCCATTGCAGTTGCTCGGGCCGACTGTCGAACACTCCATAGCTGGTTTCGTTGTTGGCTGCTGCAGCTGGAGCAATACTTGCCTCGGGTTTTTCGCATACTCCAAATGTCATATTTTCCTGCGCCATGTGTATGCATGGTTATGATATTCCACATTCGTTTCTTGAAAACAGAGAATAAGGCGACAATCATGACAATAAATGTTAACCTTGCAAGAAGATATAGATTTGCAGCCACAAATTAGCTGCCCATTTGCTTCATCTACTGCTTCGGGTGCACCCCCTCCATCGCTTCGCTGCAAGGTTTCATTATTGAAATGTTTCAGGTTTCGTTGAATGAAAAGATACACACAACATGCACATATCATACCTTGTAAAAATCAACTGCGATATAATTAGGCCATCGTCTACCATCTACTCGATGGCATGTGTTCATCATTGTGATCAAAGGCTCTGAATTGTGTTTGCAGGCAGTGGCGAGATCAGGATTGTCTGGAAAATAGTTCATTAGAACAAGGGACCTCAATGTCTCATTCATTGGAGATGATTCTGCTCGATTAGGACATGATCCAGCTGTCATACCGCCATTTCCATCTGTGATTTCATAACACAAGAAAGTAATAACAAAACGACCTGTTTCAATACATAGGATGTAAAAAAAGTCCCGGAGTTTATTAGTAGGCTCACATTGATTTTCCACGATGTACTTCCATTGGTACGCAATGCCTTCCGATGCTTCCTTTGAAGATTTAGAAGTGAAGACAACTAATCGTTGGTTCTGTTTTACCATGCTATCGACTGACGGCCACTCTCCGCCGTTCTTGGGCATTCGCGACACCGGAAACCAGAATTTTCTCAATCCAGCAGCATTGAAAACCTTAGTCAGGCCTTGAGGAGATGTAACATAGTCTTCGATGATGATAGTGACTATCTCGGAAGGATTCGATTTGAGAAACAGCTGGACCTCTTTCAAGACATTTAGAGCAGGTTGCTGGTGAGCAGTAATATTAAGTTTTATTAGAATCATAAACATGAGTAAATTAATGGCTTCATTGATGATGGTATTGAACACATTGACACACAGGCTGGACATACTTACAAAAGCCGTGTAGTTGTAGCACTTTCCTCCAAAGGAATGGCATAGCCAGATATCATTGTTGAAGTCATACATATCTAGCATCAATCCTCTCACCCCGTTCTGCAACAATATGTACATATTAAGCAGCGCTAAGATAATGCGTGACTACGAGGAAATAGCATCAGATCTGTTTTCAATAGTCATTACTGAAAACACATATTGACATGGACTAGCTAAGTAACAATTTTTAGCACTAAATATTGATGTAAAATTCATTTTATATATTTATTAAATCATATATATTTGCATATTCATTTATAAATTAGAATTCAGGTCCAAATTTGATGTTTGATGTTAGAAATTGTTATATTATTGACAATTCATGTCAATTTCAGATGTACTATTTCAACATATTCAATTATATTTCGGTACCATATAATCTTTTCAACTACTAAAGATCAAAGATTATTGTCTCGAAAGGATGGCATGGTGGCGTGGGGGTTGGACTTGTGACCGTGAGGTCATGCGTTCAAACACCCGACGCCTCAGGTAACCTGCTACATATGGATCGCCTAGCGTGACGTATCTGTCAGACCTAGTTTGCAAAATATTAAGTGCGGTTGGGATTTGCCCAATGCACACTTTCGTTATAGTTATAGTGTCAAATGATGTTATTGATTACAACATGTGAAATATATACCGACAAAAATATCTATACCAAATCCTTTTCAACTACTAAAGATGAAAGATAGTACTATTTTATACAAACTATTTGTAGTTACAGTTTCAAATGGTATTATTCAATGCAACATGCGAATATATAAGGACAAAAATAATTATACATTAACAGTATAAATTTTATTTTAATATAATAGAAATGTAAAGTATAAATTGATAACACATAATAATAATAATAATAATAATAATAATAATAATAATAATAATAATAATACACCTCAAAAGAAAAAAATAAAAAAACATTTATACAATACACTTGAAAATAAAAATAATTTTCATTTTATCCTACAAAGCATACACACCCTTTAGTGATGAATTAATATGTAAATTAAGGGTTTGTTATTATATTATTTCAGTAACTTTTATTATTTAATTTTTTCCTTCAAAGATAATCTAAGATAAAAGAATGATATTCATATAAAATTAAAAATAAAAACCTAAAATAATATGGTTATAATCTTCCTAGTAAACACAATATCAGGTACTTGCAATTTTAATATTCCGTTATTTCACACAATTTATTTTACATTATTATATATTTTTCTTAAAAAATATTTGCATTCTAACTCATATCTCTCACTAAAAATATTATATACAAAATATTTCAAATTTAAAACAAGGTATGTTTACTTTTCATTAAATTTGTCAATTAAGTATATACACGCACAATAGATAGCAACTATATTTCTACTGACTTAAAAATTATAATTAATTTAAACACATATGATAATTTTATCACCATCTTTACATCACAAATATATCATCAATTAAATGCGTATTCTAATATATATTTCAAAATATTTCTATATAAATTCTATTTCAGTATTAAATACAATTGATTAATTTATTTTTATATATGCCCGGCCAAACAAATATACTTTTGCTGGATTGAGATAAATTATTTTCATTTAAATTTATATTAAATACATATTTCTACTTAAAATAGTTAAGCAAAACATGTTCATAGCAATAGTCAATCACCTGCTTAACTTTTAACTATAATAAAGTGTTTTAGATGTATAATTATTATAATAAAATTGGCTGTATCAGTTTAAATGAAAGATGATTATAAAAATCAAAATGTAACACTAATTAAATTATTAAATCTTTCGGCAAGATTGTTAGGTTGTGTTTGTTTTAAATTTTAGTTATTCTTGATAATTACCTTTTAACACAATTTTTAAGTCAGTCAGGTAAGAACAAAACCTATAGAAAGAAAAATATTATTTTCTTTTGCTTTAGCCTCATACTTGATACTACCATTTCATAAATTCAAATTTAAACTTAGATTCAGATAGCAACAAGGGGTAAGATAATTGCCTATAAATAAGAGTAGTCAAATAAATGAATATTTAACCAGCCTTTCTAACTCTGCGACAATAGCGTTGCGTTTGCCTAACTTTAAATAATTTCCACAGCTGTATCTCATTAAAGCTGCCAGAATTGCAACCTAAATAGAATCTTTCCAGGCTTCACAAGACAAGTTATAGTTTCTTTGGATTTAGTTTATCAAATTTTACTAGTATCAAAATATTATATTTTATCCATACGTCACAATTATGTAATTATTTTTTTTTTTTTTTTGTTGTTGATAGACTGTTAAATTTATACACAATTTATTTATAATAAATAATTCTATAAATTCGTAATTTTATTACTCTTATTTTAACGAACAATAACCAATTTATATTTTCTATAATATTTATTTTTTACTTTATATCTACTTTATTTAATATTAAAATAACATTCTTTTTCAAATACAAAATTTAAATAAAATCTTCTCGATCCAAACTCCAGAAAATACCTTCTTTTTTTATTGTCTATTGTCTTTGTGACTTCAATAAGCCCTATTTTTTAACAATTTTTTTTATTATTATACTTCTTTATTATTAAATTTTCATATTAAAAAATTACTATTCTTACTATAATCGAAATATAAAATATAAACACAAACCCAAGACACATCTATGCTAGTTCCAAATTTAATTATAAAAGATCCATTTTCCAACTAGTAATTTTTTAAACTAATTGGGCTACAAAGTCGTTTTGCTACACCTTTGAAATGGTTAATTAGGAGTAGTTAGTTCCCTATTAGGCCAATGGTCAACCCAAAAAACCTTTCCTTAACAACAAAATAAAATAAAATAAAATTATATTATAATAATAATATACTTTTTTTAAAAAAAAAAAAAAAACCCAAGAAATTTTTAATGGAATGTCTAGCCCTCACTTAAAAAAACAGCAAATTGGATGGCAAAACGCATAACACACTCCCTAACAACCCCAAAAACTACTTTCTGGCGACAGCGCAAGATCACGTGAGCATCATAATGACATGTAAAACAAACTATGGAAAAGGGAAAATTAATTTATGCAAAGTAGAGAATGGAAATAGGAAAAGTGAGAATGGTTTACACTGAGCTGACTAGTTATGGAGTCCTGCTGATTCTGTGGAGATAATATTACGCTTCCCGTAGCTGATTTGGCTCCAAATCTGGCGAAGGAGTTGTGAGTTGTTAGCCACGAGTACCGATCAAACGGCAATCCTTTCACCTAAACTTTGATTGCGTCAGAATTAATCAAGAGAAGGTATTCAAAACGTGAATTATTAGCTCTTCTCCATTAAGTCATTTAACAGTATGAAGTTTTGTACAATCGAAATTCCTTTCAAATTCAAGCAGGAATAACAAGTAATTCAAAAGTTCGACACAATTTCATTTTCTAACAAATAAAAACAGAGCAATCCTAAAATTAAAGCGGATATGGTGATAAACCGATTCTTAGAAAATGTGGAAAATCAATACAGCGATTGACCAACAAACCTTTGAAAATGGATTGACAGGATGAAGACGAGTGCACCGCGGCCGGACATTGCCGTTCGCAAGGCAAGTCTCGCAATGCAGCCCCGAGTCACAGTTTTTGTTCGCGACGCAAGTTTCTCCTTGCTGCAACCGTTCACCAAACAATACAGAAACTGATTATCTGAGCAAACACTCATACAAATTCTATACACGGCAACACAAGCGGCCTCTGGTTTGCTTTTGATTGACCATAAAAAACAGCAAAACAAACATTCAATTTACCTCGAGAGCAGAGGAACAACCAATGAGAAAAATCGAGAAGAACAGCACCGAAGGATAGAAATTCATCCTGAATCGGCACCTGCGCCAAGGAACCTTCAGTTCACACTCCAGAATATGCACGCAACAGAAATATACATACATAAATATATATATATATAAGTTATCACATGTGCATCATCATCATGAGTACGTCTTTTGCAGAATTGAGATTGAGGCATGAATTCCATTTCCATACCTAACTGAAGTCATTCAGATAAGCAACAGAGAGTCTCTCTCGCTCTCTATTTCTCAAACCGATTGCAGAAGAGTTGCGATTTCTGTTAAACGGAGAGGAAGAGCCTACAAATTACAGAGGAACTACAGATTTATAATATGCTTCAATAAACAAACTCAAAAACTGCTTTGCTTAATCCCACGTTCAATATGCCTAACTATTGAATTTATACAGGCGTGCGGTGTAAACCAATCTAAAATTGGGGTGTGTTTTATAATTTATTATTTTCCTTTTAAGTATATGCAATTTGTTTATATATAGATTTTTAAATTACTTTTGATGACGTTAATATGATTTTTTTTTTCAAAATAAATATCATATCACGTTATTATTATTTTTAGTTAATATTTTGAATTAAATAATTTTATTTAGATTTTAAAACAATTGATAATTATAAAGTGTTATAAAATTTTAGAAATAATAAAAAGTTGTATTTTTTTTTGTTTTTTACATCTCATGAATTTATCTAGATATAACACTTTTGCTCTCATAATCAAAATGAACATATTGCCAAATATACCTGCGGTCCATTAAAATTAGTTTATTTGGGTTCTGCACGGTAATTCAAAAAAATGAATATTTTATTAAAAATGTGATAAGTAGTTGAGATATTTTTGAAAATTTAGTTAAAAAGTAAAGTAAACAAAGATAGAGAACATAATAACATTATTGGTATTTGTTGTAAAAGTGTTGAATGAAGAGTACTAATTAAATATTGATTTATTGACTTTGCCTTTGGGAGAATGTCTCGACTAAATTTAAATCTGAAGCGAGATATCCGATGTGCTCTCATATCAAGTAAACCTTAGATTTGTTTGTGGGAGTCAAGATGGATGAAGTCGAGTAAAAGAAGATCGACAGGAAGACGATGAGTGCGGTTCGACTAACCCTTTGGGAGAATGTCTTGACTGAATTTAGATCTGAGGTGAGATATCCGATGTGCTCTCATATCAAGTAAACCTTAGGTTTGTTTGTGGGAGTCAAGATGGATGAAGTCGAGTAAAAGAAGATCGACAGGAAGACGATGAGTGCGGTTCGACTAACCCTTTGGGAGAATGTCTCGACTGAATTTAGATCTGAGGCAAAGGGAAATGGTGAAAATCAAGAATGGTCAAAGTTGAAGCCGGAGAACACAGACAAGGAAGATGCAAGTCATGTGGTATATTGGAACTGCAAGGGGCACTTGAAACGAGAGTGCGAGGCGCCAGAGAAGGATCAGGGTTCGGCAATCGCAGCGGAGGATATATCCAATGCGCTAATTCTGAGCGTCAGCAGTCCAATGGAGTCATGGATTTTGGTCTTAGCAACGTCATTCCACTCATGCAGTGATTCGGGAATCATGAAATCATATACCGCAGGTAATTTTGGTGTTGTTTATCTTGAAGGTGATGAGACACTACAATTTGTAGGTAAAGGGATGGTTCGAATCGGAACACCGAATGGTGAGGAGTGGAAATAGAATGACGTGAGACATGTCATGGGTCTAAAACGGAATCTGATTTCCGTGGGACAATTGGCTGAGGTAGGTTACTCGACAGTTTTTTAAACTAAGTCGTGAAGGTAACTCAAGGATCCATTGTGGTGGCCCAAGGGAGAAGAGATAAAACACTCTACGTGACAAAAACCATGCAAGACGGAATCAGTTCCGTGGCCATAAATAATGACACAAATTTATGGCATTCTCGTCTCGGACACATGAGCGAGAAGGGGATAGAGAAGCTCATGTCAAAGGGAAGATTGTTAGGTTTCAAGTCTGTCGAGATTGGAGTATGCGAGGACTGTATCTTTGGGAAGCAACGAAAGGTGGCGTTCTCAAAGGGTGGGAGAGACCTAGAAAAGGAAAAGTTGGAGTTGGTTCATACGGACCTGTGGGAACCAACTTTTGTATCGATCCTTGGAGGCTCACAGTACTACCCCGTGGTCATTGACGATGTTACAAGGGAGGTATAGGTATATTTCCTTAAGTGTAATTACGATGCTTTTGATACCTTTAGGAGGTGGAAAGCACGTGCAGTGGGAGTAGTAAGTCGATTTATGAGCAATCCTGAAAGACAATCTAGGTGGTGACCTTAGATGAATTGAGGTTATGTTTAACCTCAATGGGCCTCGATGAGTGAAGAATGAAGCTTGGCGCTGTCATTGCGAATGAGTAAAATGTTGAAGTGGAAGATACAATCAGTCTTCAAGTGAGAGATTGTTGAGATATGAAGCCTGATTATATCCTAAAATCTAGGGATATAATTTGGATATGATTTAGATATTATATTCTAGATTTTAGAGATATGGTTTGGATATTATTTACGTAGGCTTAGCCGATAAATATCCATGTATTCTCACTTTAACGCCTGTCTGCGTACTTTATAGTAAAATTCTTGGCTTGGCAACGCCCCCAGACTTAGATCATTGTGATCGAAATGGGTTATCAAATTCTTGTATTCTTTTGTCTTTGTTATTTCATCTTGATTTCCTAGAAATTTCTGTAACATAATTAGACTCTTGTACTGAATTTGTCTCATAACTAAAAAAATTTGGCAGAAATGATCTTCAAACGTTGCCTACGTGTCATTTACACAATTTTTTACGTGTCGCGACGCTGCTATATCAATAACTTCGGCGCTAGATGACTATTTCTGTCAAATTGTTTTAGTTGGGGCACTAATCCAATATAAAATCTAGTTACACTTCTTAAATTATTAATGATTTATGTACGATATTTAAAAAATAATTTATTCTTATGTTTACTATTTTAAACATACATTTAACTTTTAAAAAGATGTTATTAAATATTATTTTTAAATAAATGATAAATTTTATGTATTAAATAGAGTAAAAATAATAATTAAATAGGATACATGTTACAATAGGTCACGTGACATGTCATCCCTCAAACATCTCTACGGAAATGTTTGAGATTTTTTCCTCATGTTATCCCATTTTAATTGGGACGAATGACATATATATATATAATATTATAAATGTATATATATATATATATTATTTTTGTAATTTATTTTCAACATGTTATTATATTTTAATTTTGTAATATTTTTATAATTTAAAAAGTTATGTATTTTACAAAACCACGAAATTGGAACTAGAAATACTATGTTCGAGATTATATAAAACGGATTCGGACCCAAATACGGATACAGACTCGATATTCATATGATGTTCCGAATCGAGAAAAATATACCAATTGACAGACTTAAACCCAACGCACCGATTTTGTTTGTTACTTGTTAGCCTTAGTGAATTAAAGGAAACTCATGGAATGGTTGGATTGTGGATGAGTTGATATTATTATTATTATTATTATTATTATTATTATTATTATTATTATTATGCTTAAAATAAATAATACTCTATTCGTTTCAATATAACAGTCTTCTTTACAATTTTTGTCCCTTTCAAAATAATAGTCTTATTTACATAAATAATCATATCACCGTAAACTTATCTCTACTTCTTTATTATTATTACATAATTGACATTATTTTTTACATTAATATACTCACAAGAGCAAAAAAATCATTTATTCTTATTTTTTACCAATAATTAATATAATATCAATATTTTTTAAATATGGTATCCAGGACAATAAGAATATACTTTTGCACGAAGGGAGTAAAATAAAGGAACAAAGAAGAGTAAACCGCCTTCCTTTCTGCTTTTTGTGTGCCTCAACTCAAAATGCAAAATAAATGGAAGGCTCAGAAGATCACCGCTGGCATGCAATAATTCTTGCTTGCAAGCAAATAATTGCGTACCTTCTAAATTATTAATCCTTCCGTCCCAAATACCATGTTGGCATTTCCGTTTATGTCCACTTCACATACTATGTTACTTTTCTTTTTTGAAACATGATTATACACTTTAATCTCATTTAAAATTTTTTAATTTTTTTTAAAATTTTAATTAAACTAATTAGTTATATTAATCTTAATTAATAATTATTTATATTATAAAATAATTATTTTCACTAATACATTCTTAATTATCTACTAGTTACAATCCCCCTAAAATACTGTGTCTACAGTATAGCAGACACGGTATCTGGGATGGAGGGAGTATTATTATTATTATTATTTAAATACTTTATGGTATAATTTACCTTTATAATATATAAAATATACAAAAAAAATTATTTTATCAAGGCAGCCTTTAAAAAGATATATACATAATTCATATAGATATTTTAACAAATATAATTATAAATGATCAAATATGTTTAGGTAGGAATTTTTGGAGATTTTTAAAATTTTAAAATTTAAAAAAAAAATATTTAATATGATATTTTATAAGATAAAAAATATATTTAATGAGATATTTTTTTAAAAAATAAATAGTATCCGATGTGTAATATAAACATACTCTTATTTTAGGGTGGGAAATACTCCACATTGCCTTTTAGTGAAAATAAAATATTAAATTTAAATATATTAGTAGTTATTTAATTTTATAATAGTATATTCTTATTTATTTATAATTATAATAAATAATTCATATATCCTAAATTTAAATATATAGATTTTCTTTAATGTAGTATATTTTTTTTGTTCACATTTTTTTAGTGAATCATTTACATATATTTATTTTTAATATATTTTTTTGTTTTTTTATTTTTTAAAATTTGAATTTTGTTTTTAAAAAAATTAATTCAATTTTAATTTTATTTATATATATTTATTATTTAGTTTTTTTTATGTAAAAATCATATACTGCCTCCATCTCGTAAGAAGGATACCATTTTCTAATTTTGTCCGCTCCAAAAAAGGATATTATTTCCTAGTAACTATACTACCTACTTAATATAATTAATACCCTTACAACTTCCAATATATTACACAAATGTCATTACTTTTGTATCACACAATCAATAAGGATATTTTTGTCATTATTATTAACCAATATAATACTAATATTCAAAAATCTACGTACAAAAAGCAAATGTTACCGATTTTATGGGATGGAGGTAGTATATAATAATTAATTAGACGTTACAATATAAAAATAATTAAAATAATAAATTTAGTAATTAATTAAATTAAAAATAAATAAAAATAAATATAGAAATTTTGATTTATTAGATAATAAAATAGTTTGAATTAAATATAATTATATAATAAAAAACTAAAAAATTTAAAATATAAATAAAAAGATAATTATTCGTATTATATAGAATTACTTCCTTCGCCCCGGAAGAGTTGTCTTATTTTTTCATTTATGTCCATCCCAAAACAATTGTCTTGTTTCCTTATTTAGTTATAGTTTCCACTTTATAACAAATTTATTCATACTTTTCCAAACTACCCATAATTATTACTACCCATAATTATTACTCTAGCCTACTTTTTGAAATCATTTAAAAAGCAAGGGTATTTTAGTCTTTTACCTTATACTTTATACTAGTTTCAATTAAATATTATTATTCCTTAATTCTCGTGTCTACTCCCAATAAGACATCTTTTTTGAGACGGAGGGAGTATTATTTTCAATATCATTAATAATTATTTATATTTATACTCCATTTGTCACTTATCGATCTATCTGTTTTCTTTTTACACAAGATTTTAAGAATATTAGTATTATATTGGGATGTGATATGAATAAAGTATAAGAGACAAAAATAACCTTATCAGTATTGCGTGATATAAAAGTAATAACATTTGTGTAATATATTATAAGTTGTAAGAGTATTTTTAATATTAGTAAAAAGTACCGTTACTAAAAAAATAAATGAATACTTTGTTACGTGACGAACTAAAATAGAAAAATGGACAGATTATTAAGGGACGGATAGAATATTATTTTTATCTTTATAAAAAATTTAAGGGTAAATTATATAATACCCCTTGTGTTTCCAGTAAAAATGCACAAAACACCTTATATTTTATTTATTGCTTAAAACTCCCCTGTGTTAATGAAAAATTTGCACGAAATACCCTCTTTGTCAAACACCGGTATCTGATTCTAAATAAAGACCTAAATTACGCAAGTTTTATATAAACAAAAAATACAAAATATCTTAAATAATTTTTTTGAATAAAATAAACAAATAAATAATTGATTAATCCTTTATTTTTTTTATTTTTTTGAGACAAATTGATATCAAATTTTTATAAAAATTATAAATATAAATGATTGATCAATTATTTATTTTATTCAAAAAATTATTTAAAATATTTTACGTTTTTTATTTGTATAGAACTTGTGTAATTTAAGTCTTTATTTAGAATCAGATATCAGTTTTAAACAAATAGAGTGTTTCGTGCAAACTTTACATTAGCACAAGAGAGTTTCACGCAATAAATAAAATACAAGATATTTTGTGCATTTTTACTATAATACTATAAGGTGTTATATAATTTATCCAAAATTTAATTATAAATATATTATTATTATTATTATTATTATTATTATTATTATAAAATATACAATTTTATCATAATCTATACATTTACACAATTACAAATCCACAGACGCGGCAACCGAACCAACCAAACCTTATATTCAAACCGTAAATCGACGGTTTATAGTTTGAGAAATTACAAACCAAAATCGAACCGGAATAACGGTTTCAATTGCGATTTGTAATCGGCAACTTAATGGGCAACAGCGCAAGCCTACCCGCGTGTATATATATACATATAAATATATTTGAACTCATTATGTCTCCTACCACAATGTAAAGCATGAATTTATAACCATTTTGAATTTTTTTCTTTAATTTTTGATTGGTTAAAATATTATGAGCCAATATATATTTTTATTTATTTAATATATATTTAATCAATGGTTACTCATAACAATTTTTATTATGTGTATATATATTAAATATCATATCATTTAAATAGAAATATTTAGTTTATCATAATTATTTCCATAGACTTTTTTATATAATAATTTTATTAATATATTTAGATATTTGCAAAATTAATTTTATTATTTATTGATTATATAATTTTAATATTCATATGTATTATTATATCTAAAAAAATAAATATAATAGTAAATATAATTCTAATTAGTTTAAATTTATATTAGATAATACTATATCTAATAATAAATTGTATATAATTTTGTACGTATAATTTATATTTCATTTTACTATAAATAATAATTGAAGGATTATGTTGATATATTAATTTAATTTTTTAGATATCTTATTAGTTATTTGTTTATAATTTTTTAAATCTATTTTTAAAAATAGAGTATGTAGTGTACTAATTTATCTTTTATATGTATATATATAATTCAATCATTACCATTGTGAGAGAATGAAGATTTAATTTTTTAAATAATCAATTCTGATTAATAAAATTATTTTTAATAATAATAATAATAATAATGATAATAATAATAATAATAAATGTTGTGAAGAAAATGAAGAGTCATTTCAGATAATTAGTATTTTTAAAAGAATAAAAGTAGATAAAATGTTTTATATCAAATGTTTATTAGTTAAATTGTTTGTTTAGTGTTGTGTTAGGGTTTGCTTTAAGAATCATAAGTTGAAATTTTGTTTTATGTTATTTAAATATATTTTTAAGTGATATTTAAAATATAAAATTATGTTGTTTAAGATAATATGATAATAAAATATAAGTGTTTAATTTATCTTTTGTTCATGTATATTTTATATTTCATTTAAATTTATATTAAAAAATTTTTAGTATGGATATATATTTATTATTACTTTTAGAAAAAAACAAAAGTATTCAATCGATAATCAAGACTTGATTGTGTACGTATTTTAAAAATAATAAAATAGATAAAATTGTATAATTTTTTTATTTTTATTATAAAAGAGGTGTTTTTACTCTATATATATATTGTAATACAACTTCCGTTTTAATCGAATGCACCATTTTGAATTTTTATAGTACATTAATAAATACTTCCTCTGTCTCGTACTTTTTGTCAATTTTTTTTTTGTAATTACATGAATTTAGGTAAAATATAATTAGTAAATAATTAAAAAGTATATTAGTACAAATAATTTTTATATCATATAAATAATTAAATATTAAAATTAAGATAATTAATTAATTTAATTAATATTAAAAAATTGATTATAAATTTTAAAATATGATTAAATTTAATTATTTTTTCTAAAAATTAAATGACAAATAAGATGAGACAGACATAAACAAAAATAAAAATATTTGAGGAAGAAGGTGGAATGAAAGTATTATTACTTTATTAATTAGTAAAATTGTAAAATAATTTTAGATTTTTTTTTGCATTTTATACTTTATATATGTGTAATATGTTAGCACTTTATACAAAAACTAAAGATATTTTTATTTTATTGTATAATTATTTTTACTATAATAAAAAAATAATAGACATAAGAAATATATTCTTCTAATATTCAAATGAATTAAATATATAAATTTGAATATTATCAATAATGAATATAAAATTAACTCTTTCAAATAAAATTATCAAATCATTATTATAGAATAATTTATAAAAAAAAAATTATGTAATATTAAAATACAACTTATATGTAAAAATTTATTTATGGTTTTAAATTTTCTATTTGAAATAGACATATATTTAATATATTGAAATATTTTTATTAAAAATATTTATTATATTAAAATGAAATTATAATCTATGCACATATAGATATATAATTAAAATTATATTTGGATATTAATTTTAATATTTTAATTATTATTATTATTTTTTATTTTTTATTTTTTTTATATGTTAGAATTTTAGCGTGTGTAGCATGGGATTCACGTTAGTACCTGTATTAAAACCCAAAACCGGGCCAGGTCTGACCCGGCCGGGACCGGGTTAAAAGGATACTGGACCGACTCGGATCCTCCAAATAGTATCCCTCCTCATTCCCCTTCTTTCGAATCTTCCTCCGTCTTCTTCCTAAATTTCTTCTTCTTTCATCATTATCGCTGCTTCCATTGCTTTCGCCGCCGCCGCCGCCGCCACAGCCTGCGTTCTTCAAACCCTAAATTATTCGGTAAGCTGTAGGTCTTGTTCTTGAAATTCTTTATTTGTTTATGTTAATCGACGAATGGACTCTAACCCTATATGCGTTTGGTTTAATTATCATTATTACTGTTATTATTATGCGTACGATTTGGATGTAGATTTGAAATATTTGTTTTGTGTTTGCAGTTACTCTTGAGTTGAGTTTTTTTCCCTTCTCATCATGTTCTGCTCGTATTTGTATACATCTGTTATAGTTAAATGTTACGAGTAGTTAGGATTTCTCATCCAAAGAAATTATTAGCATATATCATGATGTAGAGTCTAAGTATGCTCTTTAACCAGCGAAAAATTAAAAATTTTAATGTAAAATTATTGCCGTGAGCCATTGACCATTACCCTAGCTTATACATGTTTCAATGGTGATGTTTTACTTATGTTTCTTTCAAGTTGAAAATTAGGACATATATGTAATTAGGAGGAAAGGATTAAGTTGTAGAGTGAAAGTTTAAGATTATTGTTTGATTATTTTTCAGGTAATACATTTAGAAAATGGACGCAAAAGCGAAATCAAAAGCATTGTTTCGAGCAAAATTGAATGCACAAAAGCAGGAAAAGCAGCGAATTGATTCTCCTTTTATTAGGTGATTTTTTATGATCATTCTATTTCCATGACAGTGTGATTGTTCTGAATGCCAATTTATTCTTAATTTTGGACACCTTAGTAAGAGAAACTATTTTCTGATATCAAGTCCTAGAAACTGCTTACAAATTTGAGTTTAAAGTTTCTAGAATGACAGTGTGATTGTTCTGAATGCTTTGAATTTATGTAGAATTAAAGTTTCTTATTAACTGTCATGCCCTAGTGAAACCCCGATGCACAATTCATTTATATATGTTTGGCTTTACATGTGTTATGTATGTTCATAATATTGCATGTGATGTGATATCTGACTCTATGTGATGGTGTGAGCATGGAATTTGAAGTGATCCTGTTGAACTATCTGATTAAAAATAGGAATTTATTATTGTTAATATGCAGCATGATTTTAGAATGATACACTTGAAATTACGCCTCTGGTTCATCCATAGAAAGATCAATTGAGTTAGCCTAAAAAGTGTTGGTTTTTCTGTTGATATAAATTTTTGTAATTTGTAGTTGTTTCCATAGAGGATTAAATAAATCTCTTTGTAAATTGTAAATGCAGGTATGAGCATGACCAACCTGTATGTAAAGTTTGTGATGTTGTCATCAAATCTGAATCACTTTGGCCGGCTCACCAAGCTTCTCGTAAGCACCACGAGGTAAGCTTCTAATTACTAACATAATATTATGAGAAATCTATGAAGAGAATTTTGTAGTGGATGATAACAGTTTAAAATTTTTCCGCTACCTATATAGTACGTGAAGGCTTGTTTGGTTTTGGTGGTGGTGGTGGTTGTTTTTTTTTTTTTTTTTTCATCTTTTTTATTTACTAATTTTATGTTTTGGTTTAGGAGTATAGTCTTCTTAATGAAATCAATAATTAATGGGCATGATAAGTAGACAGGCTTGGCATTCTAATGCAGCAAGATATGCAATACTTGAACATAGAGCCTTTGTGTAGTCATTTTGGCATAATCGATAAAAGGTGGAAATGGGTTCTCATGCATTCATATTTGTCTTGTGATTACATTTGTGTGTGTGTATTTTAGTTAGGAGTCATTTATCACGTATAATTTAAAGTTCTCCATCATGGAACTGCATATTGTGCTATTTGTGAGTTTTTGTGCTGTGCCATTTACCATAGTCTTTCAGTTTTTGTGTTCTTTAGGACATCAATAGTTTGTTGAAGTTAATGTAGTAAATACATGTTAATTTTATTTTTTCCTCTAGACCTTTTGTTCTTCTCCCTCTACCTCTGTAAAATTGGTTGTGAAATTCTTGATTTCCTTATTCTATTAGTAAAGTTGGTGATGTAATTCTTGATTTCCAACACTTCTTTTTTCATTCAAAACACCGTATCCAGCCACTAGTCACCTCAAAAAAAAAAAAAAAAAAAAATAATAATAGAAAATAAATAAATAGAATAAAACCAAAAATGCACACAGTAAAAAAAACACACCCACACACAGAGACTGACACAAGATGTTTTTCTGTTTCCAATTCCCAAATGTGGATTTAGTTTTCTTGTTGCTAACGCATGATCCTTGATTAACTTGCTTTCATCTCCTAGAAGCATAATTTATGCAGCTCTTTATTGTTGATACTTGATAACTTGATGGGTCACGAGTGATTATTTGTAGGTCACTTATTCTACATTTATGCTTATGTTTGTTCAGGCTATTGAAAAGTTTAAAGCCATTGCTGCTGCTGCAAACCGGCCAAATAATGCTGTGTCTGCTAAGGCGGTGCAAAAGTCCAAACCTGAGGCAGCTAAAGAGTTGCCAAAGCCTAAATCTAAGTCATCTGAAGAGTTGAATGACAATTCTGCACCTTCATCCGTGTTGCCTTCACATCATTCTTCTAATCTTCCTCCAGATTTTTTTGATAATCATGACACAAAGAGGCAGAAAGCTGGTAAGAATTTGGTTTGGCTTGTAGTATTGGATTATGCTTTTGTGTCGCACAGGCACATGTAATGATTTAACAACTAGTAATTTTTGTCATTTTAATCTTAGCGCTTCATTTTCTGGATGCTTGTCATGTGTTTTCTCAAATGTCAGTAATCCTTAGTAATTTTGTTATGCATTATGAACCAATCCCACTAATTTAAATTACCTTGATCATGCTCTTTTTTCATGCTTTAATTTAGATTCAGGCAACACTTATCTTCATTAGTTTTAATTGGGTGTGAACTGTGAATGAGTTTGCTTTTCTTTTCTAGGAACTGATTCTGGACCCAAGTCTGATTTTGTTCCTGCAAGAACTCAAGCTGAGGCGGCATTTGTATCAGGGATTGAGACTGACAGATCATCCACAGCCACAACCATGCCTTCGAGAAGTCGTGAATTTCAGGAATCCGATGAACCGGTTTCTAAATCTACCACTGGTTCTGAAGCTAAACAAGCCAAAGGAGCACTTCCTGAAGGCTTTTTTGATGATAAAGATGCTGATTTACGTGCACGGGGCATTACGCCTGTAAAGCCTGATGTAAAGTGAGCTTTCTTTTCTATTTCATTTTGTTTAGCTTGTGTTTTGATGCGCTACCATATTCCTTACCGGTCTCACATGATTGATATACTCTCCGTTTAGACAGACTTGTGGAGGTTTGAAGAAATTTGGGAATAGTAAAAAGTCGGTATTATATGTGATGTTTTGTGAAAGAACTATATTTGATGTGATATTATTTATAAAATTATCATAGATGAATAATGTCAAAAGTTTTAAAAGTGTATACATAAATAGAAACTGTCAGATTCAAACTCTATATATAATTGGTGAGCACAAGTGAGTTGCCTTTGAATTTAATCATGAACCCATAGTACCTCTGTAACTATAGATGCACGTGTAGAAACTTTCAAATATATCTCGGGATGTTATACATGCTAGATAGGCTGATGATCTAACTCTGTTTTTAAAATTTTAAATTATGGCTAAAATGGAGTTTTACAAGAACAAGCGTAGAACAATTTTACACCTCTAGATTTGTGTTGTGGAATAGCACTGGTAATGTAGATACTTAAAGGGAAACGTATGTAACAACCATTAGCTTTAAGAATCTAGGCCAGAAATTGGTTTCACCAAGATCCATATGCTGAAACTCGTTAGTTATATTACCCGAATATTTAAGTAGAGCATTGGAATGTTGATAATCTCTATGACGGCAGTTATAGATTAGCTGTGGTGATAGGTACTCTGTCTTTAATAGAATTCATGTGATACCAAGCCCCAAGGATTTGTTTGTTTTTTGTTTGAATTTGAGTTATTTACTTGAGTTTTGATTTAAACATTATTTTTATTTAATATTATGCACGTAAAAAAAATAATTTATTTTTATTGAAAATAGTGCCGGCTAAACAGTAGTGATTTTGATTTGAAACCAAAACCAAACAAGCCCCAAGTATTTGAGTTGATATGTTCTTCCTGCATTAAAAATACCAGACTTTTGAAAGGATTTCTGAACCTACTCTAGTTTAATTCCGCTGTAGACAGAATTTTCTAGAAGCTCCGCATGCACTGATATTATTTCCCATCAATATTTAAATCTCCAGTCACGTCGTTAACATATTTTGTTTATCTCCTATTCGAGCAGGGACGAATACAAGGAGTTTGAGAAGTTAATTCAAGAAGATTTAAAGGAGGTGGATAACCGATTGGAGGAAGAAGAGGTTTGAGATTCTCCATCATCTTTGCATTAATAAACTAAGAAACCCGTACTCAACTTTTAACGCCTTACATTTTGTTTCTGCCGATACTGCAGTTTGATGCTGCTGAAATGATTGAAGAGGAGGAGACAGTGGAGCAAAGGTGATCTTCCATTGCAGCACAAATATTTTTTTTGTCGAGTATAATTGAGACTAACCTAAAAAAGTGCGACTTTTGGTTCTTGAAATCTCAGGGCTTACAAAGAGAGAGTGGAAACATTAAGACGGAAGAAGCTGGAGCTTAGAGCTTCCAAGTCTGCAGCAGAAACTGTGGTTAAGAAAATCGAAGAATCCAATCATGGAAATGAAGAATCTTCGTCGAGTGATGATGAAGGAGATGATGTGAGTTTCAAAGTGGATTGGCGATCGAAACATCTTTAAATAAATCCGAGGAAATCTGACCTGTAGCTGTTTTCGATACAACGGTAACACTTGCTGCTATTGGTAGGTAAGTTTGTTCCAATTAATATATAGCTCATAAATTGGGAGTGTGATTTATATTACCTGGACAGAAATGCAACTATATGTTACATTACATTGCATATGGTAATGCAAGAGTGTTACTAGAATGTTAAGAGTCTGTTTGTTTGTGTTTCTGCATTAGTTATATTTATAATCTATAATCATACATTTTTTCTTCCTGAACCATATTCCGCAACAAACAGACACCCTATGATGATTATGAGAATGAGGATGGAGATAAAATTTTCAATGGTTCAATATTTTAGGAATAAAACAATTCAAGAGCTATATTTTTATTGGAATATGGGAGTCGATAGTTATAGTGATTATACGACTATGTTAAACTTGTTCTTCAAATTCTAAACGTGGCTTCGCCTCATTTATTTTGTTCATCAATAAATCTAAGACAAATATGTCGAGCTCAAAACTAATTGATTCTCTTCAAGTTGGCCCACTGTGACTTATCTTTCGACTCTAATTTGCAGTGCTCGACCAGAAGTTTAACCAAATAGCACAAAATGGTAATAGTTGCGAATTTTCACGTTATTTAAAAGAACTAGATATTGTGGTCAACTTCAAAAGGGGAGGAAAGAAATATCCAATGAAAACAATGCCTCGGGTTACACTAAATTGACGGGCGAAAAATAAAAGGAAATAAGAAACAATGAGAACCATAATGGATCGGGGAGTTTTAGGCTTTGTTCACATACAATATTTCGCTCATTTAGCTCAATTCATTTTTAAAAAATCGTTATATCAAATACACTTTCTCTCACAAAACATCAAATCAAATACTAGAGAACTGCGGAGCCAGCAAACCCAAAAAATTATATGTTTATTTGTGGGTTTTGAATTTAAATTTTAATTTTGAATAATAAAATTTTAAATGTAAAATCAATTTTAACTAAAAATTAAATCAAATCCATCAAAAAAACACCCCAAGCTTTCTCAAATCAAAGTAATAGAAACTACTAAAGCCTCACTCCTATTTCAAACTTCAGAGCAAACAGAGTTTTTATGTATATATAAAAATACCTGAGATTCATTTTAATGAAAAACTGGCAATCTCTTCATCTTCATCGTCTTCCTCGTCGTCATCTTCACTGTACCTCTCAGAATCTTCGACTATTTCGTCATCCTCATCCGTTGCCTCTCCATCGCACTCCATGCTCGTGTTCACCTTATCCTTCAAACCAGTGCTCAATACGACAGTTTCACCTCTCGACTTCTCCATATCCATTCTCAGCTTATTCATATTTTCCTTTCTGCGATCTTCCTCCAGTCGTTCCTTCTCTGCGCGCCTCTTGTCGAGATCAGCCCTTCGGAAAAAGCCATTAGGTAATGAAATGATTCTTATTTTAATTTATTGATGCAGCAAAATTTCAATGTCTAAATAGGTGAATGATGTGTAACATACTTGTAAGTTTCCATGTATTCTTCTGCACTCGCTACGATGGCCTTGAAGAAGGCGTCCATTCCCGCGCCAGTGACTGCAGAAACTCCAACAGATCGAAGATTTTTATAGAATTCTTCCAGTGCAAGGGAGAGGCTTCGAGTCAGCGTTGATGTGTACGAGTGATCGGAATCTAACGCTGCGTGAAATACCTCGAAATCTTTCATCCACTGCATTAATGGGAGAAAACGTTATGCAGTAAACAAATACTCCCTCCGTCAGCCAAATTTATTCTCACTTTCTTTTTTAGTCAGTCCACTAAATTTATCTCATTACTAATTTTGACAAAATCAACAAATTTAATTATTAGTCTTTCATTCAACACTTATTTACAACAAATACCATTTTCTAGTATTCTCTCTTCATTTACTCTAATTTCTAACTGAAATTACAAAAATATCCTCAACTACCTATCACTTTTTCAATAAAATATTCATTTTTTTAAACTCCGTGCCAGAACCAGGCGGGCTAATTTTAATAGACGGAGAGAATAATTGACAACCGAACAATCATTAGTGAAGTCGTTGGCAAGAAAGAAGATAACACAGCTAAATAAACATTTTCGACTCGGAACTTAAAAGTGCAAAAATTAATGGGTAATTCGATATACCTCCAATGCGAACTCGTGTTGGGCCACATCAGTCTTATTGAAAGCCAATATTAACGGCAACCGGGTCTTGTAGAGAATGCTGCAAGCATACAGCATATTGCTCATGAAGGTGGATGGGCTTGATGAACGTGGCGTATCGACAACATAAGCAATTACTGTTGGAAAAGTTGATGCAAAAGCTTCGGTGATAATGGCACCCGAAGCGGACCAAGTGAAGATTTCAATTTGTCCCGGTGTATCAACTAGAACATAGTCAAGCTGGGGTGCTCGTCTTTCAATCATTGATATCACCTGCACTCATGAATGTAAAAATTAGTCTCTTCCCTTGATTACTTGAAAAGTTAAACAAGACTGAACAAAAAAACAGAAAATTTTGCAAACAAAAAGAACTTGTATTTCATTAAGGATTTCGATAAAAACCTACAGCAAAAATTTGTTGTGACAACACATTATTTATTTCCACAATACATCAGCCATTCAAATATTTGCTGGTGTCTAAATTTTTGGTTTAAAAATCACAGCAATCATCATATTAACAGATTACAGATTTGATATCAGATATAAAGCCACTAAACATCCGAAATCTAACAAAAAATATGCAAAGAAAAAATAAAACAAAAGAATCTAGAACAATCAGTTTGCAAAACAACTTTCTGACAAAAGAAAACTTTAATTCTACACAAATTCAAAGAAAGTGAAATCCAAACCACAAATGAGAGTGACTTCTCTACAAGGAAGATTACGTTCATTTTCCTAAATAAGATTGCATTTAAGGCAGACTTGGCTAGACCAAAACACCCCTCCATCTTGTCGAACATATTTATGATATATACATATCCAAAACAGCTAAATAATGTGGTCTCATGAACAGGTTGCTTATTATTATAAAGTTACAAGTCCTTAACAAACAATTTACCTCATCAAATTTTGTCGTGAACAAGTTAAGAGAAGTCAAAATTCCTCCATTTGGTCCAAGGTTGAACTGCTTCATAACCTCCTTGTATCGAATAGTATCCCTAATATCAATATTTGCACCAAATGGAAGAGTCATAACAGCAGGGTCAAGATTTACGACGTAGCCACGAATATTTGATGCAGCAGTGTGAGAAACAAGGCGATGAAGAAATGTAGTCTTTCCGCTTCCTGGGCAAATTCGTACATGAATCAATCAGAATATAACAATGGAAATCGATACTTTATAATAGCAGTAGCATAGGCATTCCTTGTTTTCTAAACATACCGGCCATTCCCACAACTAAAATTATGACCGGCTTTCTCTTGAAGCTAGAAGATGGCTCTCCGATATCCAATTGTTCCATTGTTTTGGATATGACGTCAGCCTCTTTACTCTGAAAATCAGAAAAATAAACAAATCACGATCATTTATGTTTACCTCAAAAAGATAATAAAAAGAAAGTAAAATGAACTCTACAGAGTTCTAGGCGTTTACTTCAGTATCCACATGGGCCATCGATTCAATATTTTCTGGGACTTCCGGGTCAATGTCCATTTCTTGATATTAAAATGTGGCACTGTAGATCAAACTGCAAATAAACTAAAACATCAGATTCTCTCCTATGTATGAAAAGCATGGCAAACTACCAAACATAAGGTAACAAGCTACTAGAATACTATTAGTAATATACATTTCTTCGATTTAATTTAGACCTAAAACAAATAAGAATTCAGTAATTACTAGTGATAGAACTACATGTAAAACTTAAACCATAATAAAAATCTTCACGGGAAACTTTGCAAATCTACCATTAGAATTCCAGCATAAAGGTCTCAACAACATTCATACAGGGGTAACAAGGTAACCAAAATGTGGAAAATGGTTATGAGGTATTACAGAACCTCTTACCAACATAAAAAATATATTTTGATTTGATGTAACTTCAATCATCAATGTATAGGAACTAATCCAGTAAATGCTTTTAATTCAATAAATGATTGAAATATATATATGTATATATATATATATATAAGAAATTGCAGACAAAAATTTGAAACCATGGCAAATATACAAAGAATCGAAAATAAAAAGAAGAAGAACAAATTCCAACCAAAGAAACAGGAGGTGAACTCACAATAACAGAATGCACAGAATCAGTACAAATTAAACTGATTATAGTCGCATTAAATATTAAATAGATTCCAGCCCTTAAAATCTATCTAATATCAGCACAACTGATTTACATCAAACAGTTAAACCCTAAAAACCCATAGCAGCCAGCATAGAAATTAAAAGCATAAAAAAAAAAAAAGGGAAATTAATGCAACGATTCAACTTCCAATAAAACCGTAGAAGAAGAGGACAAAGTTACCCGATCTTAGAGGACGACGACAAAGCGAGAGAAGAAAGAAGAGGAGGGTTTCGGAACTTGGAACTAAGAAGCGAAGCTTGGAGACGAAGACGACGAACAAACTGGGAAAATAAAAAGGGCCGTGTTTACTTGTAGACTCGTTAAATCGGTTTCGAACCGGCTGCTCCGATTTGAACCGGAACCGCCATCGAACTTACACGGTTCGGTCTCGATTTCTACGGTCGGAACCGGGCCGAGTAGCAGCAGCAGCAGAATCAGCAGTGCAGGAGGCGCGGCTGTGGGTGGATGTAATGTTTTGAATTGGGCCAAAAAAATAAAAAATATATTTTTTTTAAAAAAATAATATGTTATATATATTATTATTTTTATATTATTTAAATAATTTTTTATATTTCATATAAAAAATATTATATTTTTTAAAAATTATTTTACTAAATAAACAAACTCTATATTTATAATTATAGATTTATATATTATAATATTTTTGTATAAAAATAAATATAATCAGTTTGTTTACTAAAATAGAGTTAGATTTTATTTTTTTTTTGGTTGTATGAAAGGTACTAGGAACTGTATTATAATATAAAAGGTATTAATATTTTGTATTGAATGATTGATTTTTTATTAATATTTTTTTCGTCATGTTGAAAGGGTCGCGTTTGTTTTTTGCACGTAAATTTCTTAATATTAGTATTATATTATATTGTAGTAAAAAAGATAAAAATACTCCTATTAGTATGGTGTAATATAAAAGCAATGGCATTTGTATAATATTTTGTAAATTGAAAAAGGTATTTACTATATGTTAAGTAGGTAGTAATATATACAATTGAATTTTTTTTTCTAGAAGCTCGGGAATCTTACAATTAAATTAATTCATAACAGGCTTTTTCAATTCGTTGGTGTCGATTTTTTTTACGACAACAATAATATATATTATATTAATGTGTATATTTGTATTTTTTAATAATATTTATGAAGAATTATTCTTAAAAAATGTTATGTGAGCAAACTGAATATCAATATTGATAAAAAATAAATAATTTTATTTTTGTATATTTATATTTTATAATTTCTATCATATAATTATAATTATATTTAATTTAAATTTATATTATTATTTAATACATCAATATTTTTATAATTTATTTTAATTTAAGATTTAGTATACTATTTTTACTATTTTTGTTTGTCCCATGTTAAAAAGTATTCTTTCTTAGTAATTATGCACTAATATCAAAATACTATTAATTTTTATTTAAATTAAAAAAATATCATAACACATATAATTACTTATATATAAATAAATTCAAAGACAAAAAATTTTACACATTTCCACTAGTCCTTTGATTTGGAATGGAGAGAGTATTACTTATATAATTTTTTTTGCAATATATAAATAATAATATATATCTCAATAAGATTAAAATAAATATTAACAATTTTTTTTAATAAAATTAAAAATAAATAAATAAATAAATACTAAAAATAAATAAATATAAACCGGCCGTTAAAATCGAAATCAATGATTTTTAAATCGAAATCATCAATTATGAAATCGTAATGGAACCTATCAAATCAAAACCATGATTCAAGATATTCGAGTTCGATTCGATCTTTTGATACCGTAATCGGTATCTATTACTTGTGTGATTTTCTCCTGATCGCATATGGTGATTCTTCTTAGTTGGGGATATCATCTCGGTCTTCATCTTCCAACAAAAATGTCTTAGTCTTTGAAATTGTAGTAGAAGAAACAAACGAAGCTTCAATCTCATTCTTTATATTTGGCCGATGATATGAGCAATGTTGGGAAGAAACGCAAAGACAAGATCAAGTAGAAAAGCATCGATTTGTACAACATTCTTTATACAATGAATATTTTAAGTTATAATTTGATAAAATAATTTTGTTGAACGGGACAATTATTGGAAAATTCCAAAATGAAAATAGAAAGTTTGTTGTTTTGATTCGAACTATAACCTACATTTTTAATATTTTATTATATTTGTTGATGTATTTTTTCAACAAACAAAAAGTAAAATTCAAAGATATGGAAAATATCCTTAAATTTGATTAATTAGCGCATGAGATTAGGAATCTCTAAACACTGTAAGTATATAAAAAAAAAATTAATTGGAAATTAAAATGGTGATCCCTTGCTTTGTTGAAGTTGATTGAAGATACCTTATACAGAAACATCCAAATCCTTAAATACTCCTTGAGAAACGGTACCGGAAACCGTCGCCCGAACGGTTACAACGTCTCCATTTCAACCGTCTGTTAACCCTTCTCCTGCTGACACGTGCCCTCAACCGACCACAGTATCATTCTCACTTACTCTCAAAAGTGTCTGACTCCCTGGACTGATCGTAGATCTTCCGCCTCTTTGGCCTGACCGCAAATCTTCCGCCTTATTGATCCGACTGCAAACTTCCCGACTTGCAGACCACTGACTTATTTGGTCTAGTCACAAACGTCCCGACCTACAGACCATCTGACTTGTTAGTCTAGCCGCAGACCTCCCGACTTAAAGACCATCCGACTTATTGGTCCAGCCGCAGACCTCCCGACTTAAGGACCATCCGACTTGCGGACCTCCCGACCTGAGCATCTTCCGACCTGCGGACTTTCCGTCCTGAGGACTTTCCGACCTGCGGACCTCCCGACTTGAGGACCTTCTGACCTGCGAACCCCCCCGACCTGAGGACCTTTCGACCTGCGGACTTCCCGACCTGCGGACTTTCCGTCCCGAGGACTTTCCGACCTGCGGATCTCCCGATCTGAGGACCTTTCGACCTGCGGACCTTCCGACCCGCTATTTCCTTAGAAATATATCTATTTTACCTAAGTTTCCCATAGTGCCCCTCAGCCAGTTCGATCAACTCGATTGCTAGGCCCATTTTTTTTTGTTTTTTTTTTTACTTTGTGCTTTTTAACCTAACTCTAAATTTCATACGTTAACAATATTTTTAAAAAATATTATATAAAAATATTAATTAAAATAAAATTACAACTAAAAATATATAGTTAATAACATTATTTTTAATAATTTAATACTACATCTGTCAGACTTCAAGGATCTTATTTATTTTTTTAGTGTTGATATTTGAATATTAGTTATTATATCAAAACGTAATACAAATTAAAAAATTGCAAAAATACTTTTATTAGTGTCTTATAATACTAATAGAAGGATATTTGGATAAAAAATTATATAAATATAAAAATATTTTAAAGTTAATTATAATAACTTAAAAAGATAAAAATAAAACTTATAACCACTTGTATTTCTCTCCACTAATAATAAAAACGTGACTAATTTTTACTATATATATATATTTTTTGACCAATTTCTTTGCAATAGCCAATATAGGCCTAATTTTTGAGACAACATATAATAATATATTGTTCGAAATGTTGGGTGTGTTCATGTGTTCTTTTATATAAAATATGAGAATTTGTATATATAATATTAAAAATAATATTTTGTGTTGAATTATACATTTTGTTTGATGAATATAATATATGTACTTCCTCCGTTTTTATAAATAAGTATCATATTTTTTTATTTGGAATGTCCAACAAATTTGATTTTTTTTTATCTTTTATTCATTTACTACTTTTAATCTCTACCATATTATTAAATATAAATTTGTCAATTTATTTTGCGCTTGCGATTGTAAGAAAGCTTTTCCGGGTAGCACAAGCAAGAAGTGTTGCTGAAGGTCTTGTTTTCGAGTACCCCAGGTAATATACGATAGCTTTTTTACAGCCGTCTTGTCGTTTAGTTTACTACATTCACGTTGTTTCTGTTGCTTACGTGTTTGTTTGGTTTTTTTTTTTTTTTTTTTACCGTCGATCGACAAGTAAGATTTAGTTCTTATATTTATTTTTTTTTTCAAATTTCTTTACCATATAATCCTCAAAATTCTCAGTCCCAAATATAGTATAGAATGAGATCTTTTTTATTTGCAAAAACTGCTGCAGCAGTATAATCTAATTGAATCAGCAAACAGCTCGACACCATTCTAAGCTAATTAATTTCGATTAAATCATACTTGTCGATCGACGATCAAAAAAAAAAAAAAAAAAAACAGGTAAGCAACAGAAACAATGTGAATGTAGTAAACTAAACGATGAGACGCCTTAAAAAAAGCTATCGTCGAAAACAACACCTTCAACAACACTTCTTGCTCGTGCTACCCCAAAAAGCTTTCCTATTTTTTTATTATGTATCTTTATTAAAATATTATTTCAAAATATTATGTATAAAAATCTGAGTTTGTTTTTTTTTAAAATATTATTTTTTTAAAAAAAGAGTTTTTTTTTTTTTTTTTTTTTTTTTTTTTTTCGAAATTTTCAGTTTGGTTCGAATTTTTTCATCCGTATTTTGAAATTTAGATTTTTTTCTAATTTTTCAAATTAGTTCGGATTTTTTAATTCAAATTTTGAATTTCGAATTTCACATTTCAGTTAATTCAGTTCAATTTGGATTACCTTCTTTTCAAAAATTTTGAATTTTCGAGAGTCGGTTCGAATTCAAATCGAAAATTCGAATTCTCACAACCTTGAGTCTTTGTACATCACCATTAATAATTTTATTTTGAATTAAATAAAAATTAATATATATATTTTTTTAATAAGATCAAAATTAATAATGGTATGACATAGAAAAAGGGAGCTGAAAATTTGAGAATAGAGATGTGACGCTGAAGAGCGATATCCAGACACGCCTAAATCTTCTGACTTAAAGTGGAGCTGAGCTGCTTATTCAATCTTCCCTCAAAATCAATCTTTGTTGTTGCTGTAATCCGGCTATGGATACTTCTGCTGCTGCTGCAGGTTCATAAGCCCTAGCAGTTTTTTCGTCACAAATATTCAGGAACGGAGGAAAGAAGAAGAAGAAGAGGTGAAGGAGAAAGGATGCGGTCTGTTTCGCATATGGCCTCAATCCCAATTTCGAAGGCTCCGGTAGCCATTGCCGCCGGGACATTCAACTTCTCAGCTTTCTCGATTACTGCACAAACTCCGATCCCCAAAACGCAAGCGAAGCCTGCTCCTAAACGACGCTCTTCGAAACCAACCAAAACTATTCCCCCAACTCCAACCATCGCTCCTGCTTCACCCTCGCCTTCCTCGATTTCCCCGAAAAAGGTAGGGCACGATTTTGTACAGAGTAGAGTGTTTATTTGATTGTATTTTATTTCCTTCATTTTGATTTTTGAAGATTCGTGTTATTTGTATGGCGGTAGGTTTTGGTTCCAATTGGTTTCGGAACAGAGGAGATGGAGGCGGTGATAATTACCAACGTTTTGCGGTGTGCCGGTGCAGCGGTGACGGTGGCGTCCGTGGAGGAGCAGCTGGAGGTTGAGGCTTCCGGCGGAGTTAGGCTCGTGGCTGACGCGCTTATCTCTGCTTGTTCCGATGAACTTTTTGATCTCATTGCATTACCGGTCAGTTATCCACTGTAAATTTGCAGATGATTCCACTTGCTCATTCGATTTTCTTTGGCTAAAATTTCGTGATAATTTAGAAGGAATACTGCAATTTAAGGGCTTTAATTTTCTTGGAGCAGAGTATATAGAAGGATGATAATATGGCATTCCTATTCTGTACTTATTAAGCTCTGCACGTTTTCATCAAGATGCTACGCAATTTGTGAACTTTTGAATATCGAGTAGTTAGTTTTGTAAAATGGTAATTTGATTATAGCTTTGTATGCTTAATAGAAAAGTAATGTGATTTTCGACTGCGAAAATTCTAGTGAGATTAACATTGAGCAGTTTGATACTACCTCCATCCCAAATGTATTAGGACATACTTGTTCGGCACTGAGTTTAAAGAATATCGATATTTTATTGATAATCGGTATAAATGTTTACAAGTAGTGTCATTTATGTAGTGATAATAAGAAGTGACCGACAGTTCTGTTGTGATGTGGTAATGGAATAGTTGATTTGGGATGACCCAAAATAGTAAAATGAGACAATATATATCGTACGGAGGGAGGGAGTATTAAATAAGATTTTGAAATAGTAATGATTGGGAGACTAAATGTGTTATGTAGCATGTGTTTTTGTATAGTTTGTTGGACAATGGGATTGATTTGTGTCGAAAATATTCAGGGTGGAATGCCGGGTTCGGCAAGATTAGCAGACAGCAAAATTCTGCAGAAGATGACGAGCAAGCAGGCAGAGGCAAAGCGATTGTACGGCGCCATATGTGCTGCTCCGGCAGTGACACTTTTGCCGTGGGGTCTAATCAGGAGAAAACAGGTAATCATCTCAATATTTTTGCTTGTTTTCTGTAATTGTCGACTAATTAGTATACTGCTTGTTCTGGTAGACAACTTGTCATCCGGCTTTTATGGATAAGCTTCCCACTTTCTTTGCTGTCAAGTCGAACCTGAAAGTCTCTGGAGAGCTGACGACTAGTCGAGGCCCGGGGACTTCTTTTGAATTTGCTGTATCGTTGGTGGGACAGCTCTTTGGCGAGTCTGTAGCAATGCAAATATGTGATTCTATGGTACGGAAGTCTGAAAATGTTCGTAATTAAGATTTTTTGTTGAATCTGAAAAGGTTGTGTTTGTTTCGTGTGTATAGCTGCTAACGGCGGGCGATGAGAATTCTAGAAAAGAAGAATTCCATGAGGTTTCATGGTCGCTTAATCACAGCCCTCAGGTAACAGTCGCTTTCCGTATCTACAATTTTCAAACTTTATTCCCAGCTGAATGGTTTTTTCGCTTATTTTGAAGAATCTTTGAAATTTAAGTTTTTGAAAAGTTCACAGGTGATCATTCCAGTAGCTAATGGTTCCGAAGAAATTGAAGTGGTGACGATAGTTGATATCCTTCGACGCGCAAAAGCAGACGTCGTCGTCGCTTCTGTCGAAAAATCTTTGCAGATCATAGCTGCCGGTGGATCGAAATTCATTGCAGACACGACAATTGCTGCTGCTGCCGAATCAATCCATGATCTGATCATCCTGCCTGTAAACTTCTTACCCTTTTACGTCGCTCGGGTTTGCGTAATTTTACTCACGACGAACTGCTATTTTCTTGCAAAACTCAGGGAGGAGAATTAGGAGCTGAGCGCCTAAAAAAGTCAAAGATTTTGAAGAAATTACTAAAAGAACACGAATCAGCCGGGGGACTTTTTGGCGCTATTGGATTTTCCTCTGCAATTCTACTGAGACACGGATCGTTAAAGGTAGAAGCCGTGGAAATTGGTACTTAGGCATATTCTTAGCATCAAGTATTGACATTGTTTTGAAACAGGAGAAGCGATTTACAGCACATCCCTCGGTTATGTCCGCGCTCGGGGATGGTGCAGTGATTGGAACTCAAGTAGTGATTGACGATAAATTGATCACTAGTCGGGGACTTAGTTCTGCTATACATTTTGCGCTCGCGATTGTAGGAAAGCTTTTCGGGGTAGCACGAGCAAGAAGTGTTGCTGAAGGTCTTGTTTTCGAGTACCCCAGGTAATATACCTTAGCTTTTTTACAGCTGTCTCGTCGTTTAGTTTACTACATTCACGTTGTTTCTGATGCTTACCTGTTTGTTTGTTTGTTTGTTTGTTTGTTTTTTTTTTTTTTTTTTTTTTTTACCGTCGATCGACAAGTATGATTTAGTCGAAATTAATTAGCTTAGAATGGTGTCGAGCTGTTTGCTGATTCAATTAGATTATACTGCTGCAGCAGTTTTTGCGGATAGAAAAGATCTCATTCTATACTATATTTGGGACTGAGAATTTTGAGGATTATATGGTAAAGAAATTTGAAGAAAAAAATAAATTAAAGTTATATAAAGAGAGTAATTATTTGTGAATTTTTCTTTTTTTGGGTGATAATGATTTATTTAATTTTATTTTTATTAGCAAGTTTATAAGTTCAATAGTTTTTTTGGTTGGTTCAATAGCATCATGTTGAAACTATAGCTTCATTGAATCAGCATTGAATTATAATCAGTGTAATTGTTTGATGTTTGAATTTTGAAAAGAAATTGCAGGTGACCTGAAGTGTCGGGGGTTTAACCCATGACCTCACGGTCACAAGTCCAACCCTTATGCCACCGGGTCATCCCTTACGGGACTTGATTTGATATGTTTTTGGCTTAGCTCAATAGCACCATGTTGATATTCTTATTATATGTACATTATTATAGAAGAATATTTGTTTAAAAAAATCTTATATTTATTTTTAGTTATATTTATATTAAATTAGAGTTCAATCTACAATTAAATAATATTTTATTATTTAATAATAAAATCAACTTTCGACTATATTTTCCACAGCGTCACAATTAAAATAATGCTGGGAGAAGATAAAATTTCTAATAAACATAGATTTAAAATAATAAATATAAATAAAGCTAAGAGTTTTTACGAAAAATTAAGACCAAAAATTGCTAAGTAGCATGGGAATGATAATGCTAGGATTAGCCCAAAAATAAATTGAAGTATTGGTTTTAAATAGAAGAAGTTATGGATTTTGAATAAATTTGTGTGGATTGACTTTTGGCAGGAGTTTTTGACTTTTGCTTCTTAAAAAAATAGTTTGCACCTATTTGCGGTTGACTTTTGTGAAGCAATTTTTGAAGGTGAAAAATATTTTTTTCAAAAGCACATTGTAGCTTTTGAAAGAAGTAGAAACACTTTTAAGTTAATTTTTTTTATCTATAATAATAATAATAATAATTCTTGATGCGATTTTTCAACAATAAAAAGTAAAATCCGAAAATAAGAAATTATCTTCGAATTTGATATAATTAGTGCCTGAGATTAGGAATCTTTAAACACTGTAGCATACATAAATAAAATAGGAAAATAAAACTACAGACTGGAAAAATAAAGTGGTGATCCCAAAAAACAATTCTCATCGATCTACTCCCCATAGCCCTGGGGCTGTGTCTCGATCTCTTATGTGCGAAATTGTTGAGACTAGTTCCTACTCAAGACCATCGACCCTTGGTCTAATTCCACGTCTTATTTAGAAAGTTACGTCGGCGTAGCTGAATTTGATGTCGATTGAAGATGATTTGTCAGAACAGATCCGAATCCTTAAATAACCTCTTAAAGAAACAGTTTGAACCGCCGTCTAGTCGGTTACAGCAACCGCTGTCAACCGCCCACCAGGTTCTCCTCTGTTGACACGTGTGTTAACCGACTCACCAACCGCTCTCGCCAGTTACAACACTCAACTGACTCGGCCGACCGCCTCTGAAAATCTCACCTGCCTTAAATGAGCGGCTGGTCCGACCGGCTACTCAGCCGCCCAAAATAACCCCTGACTCCTTAGACGGACTGCAGGCCAACCGATTCCTTGGTCGCCCCACCAAGCGACCACCATCTGGTCTCTTGTCCGACCTCGTATCGTCCGTCTCATTCTTCTTCGCCCGACCTCACTTGGTCTGACCTGCGTAATAACCGTCCTCCTTCGCCCGACTTCCTCTTTCGACCGACCGCCGTATCAGCCGTCCTTCTTCGCCCGACTTCCTCTTTCGACCGACCGCCGTATCAGCCGTCCTTCTTCGCCCGACTTCCTCTTTCGACCGACCGCCGTATCAGCCGTCCTTCTTCGCCTGACTTCCTCTTTCGACCGACCTCCGTATCAGCCGTCCCCCGTCCGACCTCAGTTGGTCCGACCGCAGGCCAACCGACTACGGACCATCCGACTGGCCCAACCGACTGCGAACCAACCGACCGGCTCTGTTTGCCTTATCTCCTTAGATGGACAATTGGTTCAACAGACTATTCTCTTGACAGACCTCCGCGTCTGCCGATACTTCTTCTTTGCCCTATCTTCGTCTTGACAGACCTCCGCGTCTGCCGATACTTCTGCTTTGCCCGACCTTATCATGTCCGATCTCCGTGCCCGACCTTGTCCTGTCCGATCTTAACGCCCGACCTTATCACGTCTGATCTCTGTACCCGACCTTATCACGCCCGATCTCTGTACCCGACCTTATTACACCCGATCTCTGCTTTCTCCCGAGGAAGCCTTTTCCTTAACAGTGTTTCGTACTCTCTTTTTAAGATCCCATCATTTTTTTTTGTGCTCAACAATAATAATAATAAATACAATAATATAATACTTCCCCCGTCTCATAACAAAATATCTATCTTTCCATTTTAATTTGTCCCATAAGAAAGTATACATTTTCTTTTTAGTAACTGTACTATCTACCTACTATTACAAATACCCTTACAACTTACAATATATTACATAAATATCATTACCTTTATATCACACGTACTAAGGTTATTTTAGTCATTTCTACTTTATTCCTACTATATCTCACTATAATACTAATATTTCTAAAATTACGTGCAAAAATACAAATGGATACTTACTTATGGGACAGAGGGAGTATAATATAAAAATAAATAATTTATATATTATATTTTAATAAAAATTAAATATATAATAATTATTTTTAATTTATGTATTATATTTGGATTAAAATTTAAAATTGAAAGACCAAATTCAAATAGGAGTATATAAATTTGTTAATTTTACTTAAATTACTAAATACAATTAATAAAATTTTAAAATAAATTATAAAATACAAATAATTTAATATTATATTGTAATTTTATTTTTAATTGATATATTAACTTTAAATTAAAATTTTAAAATATAAATAATCAAATTTTAAAAGTATATTTTTTATACTTTAATTTAAAATCTTTAAATATAATTTATAAAATTTAAAATAAATTATAAAAGTGTTAAAGTACTATCATATTAACAGTATATATTTTTTTAAGTAATTTTAAGGATTTAAAAGGATATGTTTTTGACTTCTCCTTATTTTTTAAGCTAATCGAAACCGGCCTTCTCCTTAGTTTTTAAGCTAATCGAAACTTGTCTGAGATTTTTTTTTAGAATTGTATACAGAACCCACGACCAAACAAATTTGGGTGAAATAGGAGGTTTATCATCAAGGTATGATTTGATTTATATTATTATTTTGTTAGTAAATATACATATACATATATTAAATTTTAAATATCTATTATAATAATTCGGACTGAGCCGGATACAATCCAAATTTCATGGGCCCGGGCATGCAGGGTCAGGTACGACCCAAAAATTTTCAGGTCTATTTTTTAAGGTCTAAGCACGACTTTTTAGTGCCGTGTTCAGATCGAATTTTCAAGCCGTATCTATTTTTGTTGCCTCTAATCTTATATGGCAAAGGGGATATGTCCTTCATCTTCTTTCGTATAGCACATGGCAGGGGGCAAGGCAGCAAACACCAAGTTTGATCTAAGAACACAGCCATTATTTTCGACTGTAGGTACTCTAGCTAGAAAGACCTCGGCCTTATGGACCTCACAAGGCTCATAAACCATTAAGATCTTAAGCAGTAAGGACCTCCGGGACATGTTGGGGGAGTAGAACTGCACCTCAACCTCGTCAACAACATAGAGATGAAAAACAACATAGATCTATTCTCAACTTCTAAGAACATTGCTGGAATGTGCCTGGAAAAATCTCGAATGTCTTTTCCGACTAGGGTATAAAATATTCGAAAGAATAAACCCTTGGAGGAAGTATTTGCGATACTTGGCAAGAATAGAAGTCTTTTGAGAAGGACACCTGTTTGGGATTGTTTATTGCTAGAAATTACTGTTGTTAAGGTTAGCTTTACTATTGTTGATGTGATAATAGGATCCAATAAGTCCAACATTGGTTCCCTCAGATGTGTCAATTGGACAAATACGACCATAGTGACTAGGATGAATATCTCGTATCTGAAAATTAGCAGTTCGCCGTTAAGACATACCATTAGTAGATCGGACAATCATCATGCCACAACCTATCCCAACATCCAAGAATAGAAATTGAAGAGTGAATTAGGCCCGAAATTGCTCAAAGACTTTGTAGACAACATCCATATTGAGATATGAGGTTGGAATAGGCAGCCTAACATTATTAGTAACCTCTTGGCGTGAGCGACGAACAAGTAGAGCTGGCAAAAAATGACTTGCAACACAAATTGAAAATCCGAAGGGAGCGGAGGCTCATATAGTAGCTGTCTGAACTTGCTTCTTTAGAAGACATGCAAGCATGGATCTTTCAAATTCGTCGAATGCCAACTTATTTTTGGACCAAACTCAACAATGTCCCTATTCTTTATAGAGGTACAATCTCCTTCCACAAAATTTTGAGTTCAATTGATGAGACATTAAAGGAAGAACATGTTAATGTGAGATAAATTAATTTGAAGGGAATTATACCAATAGTAAATGAGGAAGTGGATTATGCTTTTGGAAGAATTAAATAGAGGAATCAAGGTAGAATTGAGGGATTATTTTCAAGCATTTTACTTTTTTTTCATCTTCAAAGTTTTATCTTTGATCTACCCTAAACCTTGTCAAGTTTTCTTATTTATCGTAATCGTCAATCATCTCAAATATAACGCGTGGGACATCACCCGAACCTTTCTTCAATTAGCTGGGAATCCATCACATATCCATTCGGCCGGGACAGCTACATGTAGGTCTCCAATGATAAATTTTGAGCGACAATAGATAAATTGATATGTTTGACGTTATTTGTGTTTCATTTTAATATTACAATGGTGCATATTGTTCATCAAATTTTAAGCGTAAACTTATATTTGCTCCTTTGAAGTTCTTGTGAATCGCTCCATAAAGTAGCTATCTTATGTAAATGTTATCCATGAGTAGTTACTAGATAAAAAATAACGGTATTTCATTAATTATTAAGAAAATAAATTCACTATTACACTAATAAAACAAAAAATCTATCCAAGAATAAATTGTAAAAGGGTGGGGAACTGGGCACGTGACTTCTGTCACGAGTGATACTAGCCACCTATAGTCAATATTGTTTGGAACGGAATTAGAGTTCCCAAACTAATGAGTAGTGTGATGGAATGATGCATGATGGGTCGGAATGGTATAGATGAATAGTCATCGACCTCCTATTTATAGGTCTAATTAACAGAGCTTCTAAAAGGTTGATGGTTATGATAGTTGGTATCCAGCTGGCAAGTAGATCGCAGACGTCCAATCCAAAACTCACAACTAAAAATATTTATTTGCTCCCACGCCAAATTGCCTTTTGTAGCCTTTGAAGAGTAAATCAAGCCGGTATTTATTTGATTTTAGCATGCCGGTAGTTGACTCTTAGTCGACTTTGTAACTCGCGAGCACCTGACTTTACGAATTCTTCAATACCTGCGAAACAAATTTTTTCTTTTCTATTTAGCTTCCGAAATGCAGCTTTTTTTGGTCCAAATCGTTAATGAAAATTCTCAAAAATATCCAGACATATAAATTATAACAAAGGATCAATGAAACATAATTCCTAGGTATATTGACAAATACAAGCACAAAAATCATTCAAAATCGCAAGATGTCTTGGCAAAACTAATTAGGTGAACATGCTTAATATTAACATTACCGACAACTCAAGGATTTTATAAGCTCATTTGTTGCAGCACTGCTCTCACAATATTGAAGCTTAAAGAATAATTTCTGGAGAGCTAGAAAAATATTTTTTAAAAATGAAATAAATAAATACATGTTTAATATACATATAACAGTGTTTCATTATCCAACACAAAATATTCCAAAAATTAGCTGACAGATGGTATTCGGATGAAAATATATCCATTGACTCATCATTTTGATTGATAAATATTTGATATACTACCTAACAATAGCAAAAACAAAAACAAAAGCAAACAACCTTAATTCTCAAAACTTCAATTATATTAAGTGGTATACATATGCACACACACACATATATATATATAATATACATACTTGCATTAGTACTTTGGAAGTAATTACACATATTTCGAAAACAAGATACAAAATACAATGTTTACAAAAGGAAGTCAAGTAACATGTTCTCTTTGTAGATCAAGTGGCAATACATCCTATGTTTGGAGGCTAGGTTTCAAGTTTGATCTTGAATGGTTGCGTGTGTATTATAACTTGTACGCCGCCGCAATTTTCCCTCATGCAAAAAAAATATTTTAAATTAAAATGATATAGAAAAAACAATGGATATAAATTTTTTTTTTAAAAATTATATTGTTGTCGGACTCACCTAATTCAGCACACAATAAATAAATATTGATTTTATGTATATTTTGAATTGTGTTTTCAATTTTAAGGTGTTTGTTATGTTAGGGGCCGCGGTTACGGTGCAAAGTTTCAAAATTCAGCATTTTTCGTTGCTAACGACGATACACAATATTAATACATACATTATATTATATATATTAATATACTACAAATACATCACATAAAATAACCGTTATAAAATAGTTTTACACAACACACAATAATTGATTTTAGCATATGATATACTCCTGTAGAACATATGTTCTAAGTATAAATAACATCAAACATCTTTATTTTATACAGCACACACATGTTTTGTTTGTAACAAAAAGCATGTGATGTCCATATATAAGAAAGTGTATCTGTAATATTGTTGACTTCTTGATTGGGTATTGAACAAACTCTAAACTAATTTGTCAAAATAATAATAATAATAATAAATATTGAAATAATAAGTTTAATTTAAAATTTTGAATCGTTTATTATTTGAAGAAATCTTTTTTTTTTTTGTGATTTTCAATGAAGTTATTACCACAGCATTATTTACTTTTACATATATACACTAAATTAAATACTATATCAACCAGGCTATATATCATATTATAACATTTTTCCTAAAAAATTTTCAACAGGTAGTTTCTTTTAGTATTGCTGTATATATATATATATATATATATATATTTTATTTTTTTTTAATGTTATTGCAATGAAGTAATAGTTTATAAAATGACTAACAAAAATAATCTGAATTTATTAATTTTAATTTCAAATTTAACTAATAAATGTTCATCTTTTTTTTTTATTTTATTTTTTTATCTGTAATTACTAACTAATATATTAGCTAAAATAAAATTAGAAAACACAAACACAAATATTATATCGAAATTAAAATTTAAATTATTTGATCGGTTCATATTTCTAATCTACATAAAAACTACAACTAAAGGAACATTTTTTTTTTTAACTTTCGAAGTAATTAACTTTAATTTTATTCATGTTGATTATTGCAATTAAACAAAATCTAATGTCATATTTTGTTAACATGATCTCTTCTTAGTTATGTTAAATGGTTATCATCCGTCGACAATTACTACAAGGCTTTGCTTTTAATTTTCAAATATTGCAAATTATTTACAATAAAATTGTTAATTTTTTTAAAAGAATGACATCTAATAATAATAATAATAATAATAATAATAATACTATTCAATAAAATTGTATCGTAAATGAAGAAAATAAATAATTTTCAGATAATTGCAAATCTAAATAACATTCATGAACAAAATGATGCAATAATTGCATTGGATTGGTATTAAATAATTTATTTGAAAATAAAATAAAATAAGAAATGCATTTCATATGCTAAACATTTATGGCATCATAATTCTTTGATGAAGGTAAAATGATTTTTGCAATTACCAAATATTATAAACGGCCAACACATTAACTGTCAATTGAAATTTAAATATTAAAAATAAGACAATTTTCAAATACAAAAAAAAATAAAATAAAATAAAATAAAAAAATTCAGATTTATTTTAAAATTTCAAATTTTGAAATATTGTTTGCCTATTTTTTAAAAAGGAAAGAAATATAATTCTAGAACCTACTAAACATTTAAATAAAACATTATATTTATTCTTATTTAGAGAATATATAGTAAGTGCAATAATGTATGTATTCAAATGCAAATAATAATTTAATTTGCTTACTCATTTTATATAAGATTAATAGTTATCCCTAATAAAAATCGATTTATTATATTCCTATGAGTTTACTTTCTTTCCTAAATAAGTCCTATTATCATAAAACCTTTGATTAATGTATCATTATTATACAAAAACATCATTCTTATAAGTTCATTCATAAAAATAAAGAAAACACACACACACATATCGACTCGAGTCAAATTTTTACTTTTTTGCATAAAAAATGAGCTCTTCATCGATTAATAATATAGAAAAAGTAAGATACATTGTTCTGATATATATATATATATATATTGTATATTTATTTGTCATAATATATATGTGAAGAATATCTTATATTTGTTTTAACAATATAATAATTTTTCTGAGTTTTAATGTTTGTTGATTTTATATTGCAGGATGATCATGAAATTCATCGGAGCAAAGATCCGGAATGGGTTACATGCTTTCTAGAAAAAATATTTTTTCAACTATGTCCACTTCATGAGATTTACTTAAATAGATATTGTGTAGAATGCGGCAAATCGTTATGCAAGAATTGTATCATAAATGACTGTCACAACAGTCATACGATACTCACGATATATAGACACGCGTATCAAAATGTTGTTCCTCTGAGTGAATTGAAGGCTCTTATTGGTTGTACAACAATTCAGGTACAATAAATATTTAAGTTATGTTTCTATCTAAATATATAGACTTCTAATGATAATAGATATTCGAATCGAATAATGTTTTGGATTATATTTTCTTTTACTTGAAAGCCACTCTGAAAACTTATATTACAATCACTTTATCGACATTAATGTGCAATCTATTTAATTTATCTAGTCAAACAGTATTTTATTTTATTTTATTTTACTTTACTTTTTGTTATTATTTTGCTTACGACGACTAGCTCGCATAAGTAGTTACGATGGTATTTACTTTCCTTGTCGTATTTTAATAAATTAACTCAATTATTATTGTCGTTTGTGCCGCTTAATTGTAGACCTACAGATGCAACAAAAAATTGGTTATATCGCTAACTCCGCTACCACATAATGGCTCTGCCGCACTCGACGAGAAGAACGAAACTTGTCATACTTGCCAAAGGAAGCTTAATCATCCATATACTTTTTGCTCTCTTACATGCAAGGTCATATGAAATTTTTCTTTATTTTATGATGTAGGCACATCTAATATTTATTAAAAGTTACCTTTATGGGAACATGTTTTTCTAACACCATCATAAATTATGAAATAAATTTAATGTGTTTTATCTATTTATGTTAAAACATGTATTATATATATACTTTAGTCCATTTTTAGTATCAAAAAATTATAGTCTACACGGCCTATCATATGTTGAGTGACATCTTCGATATGGAGCTATGCATATATATATATTGTGATTAATATTTATCGGAGATTGTCATAGTCCATCATGTCGTATCTTATTAGATATTCATCTGATGATCCATCTTTCCTTTTTTTTTTTTTTTTTTTTTTTTTTTTTCTCTAAACTTTTAAGCGCAGCAGGTTGCGTCGGATGGAGTGAATTCATCTTGTAATACTCCTCAGAAAAGAAAAAATGTGGAGCAATTGGAGAGCAAGAAAAGAACCGATCATCGTAGAAAAGGAGTGCCTCGGAGGGCGCCCTTCTTCTGATTGATATGGAAGATCGTTATTCTCATTTTTATTAAATTTTTTTGAAAGGTCCACATGTTTTTGTTCTACTAAAGTTGTATGAATAGCGACTCTATGTCCGATCATTGTAGGTATAATGGTAGGTGCAGGGACCGAACCAAAATCCAATGTAAGAAGATCTAATTTTTGAAAATCTTATCTATTTTTTTTTTTTTTAGATAATTCTATTTTTTAAGTTTGTTATATTTTAAAATAGTGATAAATAACAAAGTATAGCAATAGGAACTATATATTTCATAATAAATTGTGTATATAATCTGTATTTTGTTTGCCTAAAATGATATGATATTAGAATTTTAACATATGTATAAATAATAGTTTTGTAGTTGTAGAACATAAATATTTTTCCCATAATTGCAAATATGAATAACATTCATGAACAGAAGAATGATGCAATAATTGCATTGGATTGGTATTAAATAATTTATTTGAAAAATTTAAAAAAAAATGAAAAATATATTCCATATGCTAAGCATGGATGGCATCACAATTCTTTCGTGAAGGTAAAATAATTTATTGCAATTACCAAATATTATAAACGGACAATATAATTAATGCTCAACAAAATTTAAATTAAATACTAAAAATAAGAAAATTTTCAAATACTAAAAATAATCATATTTGTTTTAAAATTTCAAAATTTGAAAAACAGTTTCCATGTATTTTAAAAGGAAAGAACGCTAATTGCAGAACCACTACAAAAAAAAATATTAATTTTGTAACAAAGTTTTTTTTCTTTTTTTTTTTTTTTTTTTTTTTTGGTCTTTAAATCCCATTTTTTTTTTTGTTACTAAAGACATTAGAGACGGAATTAGAGAGGGAATTGCGTTAACTACACACACTTTAGGAACGGAATTCCGTTACTAATATACTATTATTTTTTTGTAGTGAACCTACTAAATACTCCATCCGTCCCACTTCTCATATTCACCTTTTCATTTCCGTCTGTCCGACTTATTTTGTCACTTTTCTTTTTTAAAAAATAATTATACGCTTTAATCTTATTTTTAAAAATTTAATTTATACTTTTTTTTTTAATTTATAATTATACAAATCAATTATCTTAATCTTAATCTATAATTATTTTTATTATACGATAATTATTTTCACTAATATATTTTTAATTATTTACTAATTATACTCCTCCTAAATTCCCGTGTCTACAGTAACGCGGACAAAATATCCGGGACAGAGTAGGATTTAAATAGAACATTATATAGTAAGTGCAATAGTGTATGTATTAAAATGCAACAATAATATTTAATTTGCTTACTCATTTTTATATAATATTAATAATTATTCCTAATAAAAGTCGATTTATATCTTTCTATGAGATTACTTTCTTTCCTAAATAAGTCTGTATTATCATAAAACCTTTGATTAATATATATCATTATTATTTCTTCTTTCATTTATTCTAATAAATAGCTACTATATACATACATCAATATTGTTATAAGTTCATTCATAAAAATAAATAACACACACATATATACACACTAGTCACATTTTTACTTTTGTGCATAAAGAATGAGTTCTTTATCGATTAATAATATAGGAAAAGTAAGATACATTGTTGTTTTAATCTTATCTTTTTGGTATGTATTTGCCATATTTTATGTATGAAAGAAAGTAATGCATATTGTTGGTATTTGTACGAAGAATATAGTATATTTGTTTTAATAATGTAACATTTTTTTTTTTTGAGTTTTAAAAGTTGTTTATTTTATGTGGTAGGATGATCATGAAATTCATCGGGGCAAAGATCCGGAATGGGTTGCATACTTTCTAGAAAAAATATTTTTTCAACTATGTCCACTTCATGAGATTTACCTGAATAGATATTGTGTAGCATGTGACAAACCATTATGCAAGGATTGTATGATAAATGATCATACAATACTCACGATATATAGGTATGCGTATCAAAATATCGTTCTCCTAAGTGAATTTGAGGCTCTTCTTGAGTGTACAACAATTCAGGTAGAATAAATTCTTAAGTTATCTTTCTATCTAAATGGTCTTTATACGTAACAATGACAGATATTTGAATTAAATAATATTTTTTTACTTTTACATTTATTTTATTTATTTTTTGTTTGTATTTCATGATTTTTGTATTACTTGAAAGCCAACTTAAAATATTGTAACTTTTATACATTATGAAAGCTTAGATTACAATTATTTTATCGACATTAATGTGCAATCTATTTATCTAGTAAAAGTAGTATTTAATAATTTTTTTTTTTGTTATCGTTTTGCTTACGAGGACTAGCTCGTGTTACTGGTTATGATTGTATTTTTTTTTTCTTATCCTGATTTAATAAATTAACTCAAGTATTACTTTTATTTTGCGCCACATCATTGTAGAATTACATATACAACACAATATTGGTCATATCTTTAACTCTACTACCACATGACGGCTCTAGCATACTCAACGAGAAGAATAAAACTTAGCCATATTTGCAAAAGAAAGCTCGATTATCCATATCATTTCTATTCCCTTACATGCAAGGTCATATTACATTTTTCTTTATGATATAGACACAACTAATATTTATGACAAATTACCTATATAATATTTATATTTTAATTAGGATGCAATATCCGTATAATTAATATTTTATTAGTAAACTAAATGTGCAGAGATTCTTCATTTTAACACAAAATCCTAACATGTTTGGATTTATTAGTAAATAAATTTAATACGGCTTATCTATCTATGTAAAAACATGTAGTGTATATATACTTATAGCAATTTCTTAGTATCGAAAAAATATAGTCTAACATGTGTATTATGACATGTTAGATTTATATTTATGCATATATATTGTGATTAATATTTATCGAAGATTGTCATAGTCCATGTTGTATTTTTATTGGATATTCTTTTGATTTTGAATTTTTTTTTTTTTTTTTTTTGTAAAACTTTTAAATGCAGCAAATTTCGAATGGGGAGAAAATTCATCTTGTCATACTCCACAGAAACAACAAAATGTGGAGCAATTGGAGAGAATGAAAAGCACCAAGCATTGCCTCGGAGGGCGCCTTTCTTCTGATCGATATAGAAGGTCATTATTCTCATTTTTATGATATTCCTTGAAAGGTCCTACACATGTCGTTGTTCTAATAAAGTTGTATGAATAGCGATTCTATGTTCAATCATTGTAGGCATAATGGTAGATGCAACGACGGAACCAAAATCCGATGTAAGGGGAGCTAATTATTAAAATTTTAATATATCACGGTCTATTTATGCATATTAACTTGCATATATGTATTTTTGTTGGCCTGCATGACCTCACGGTCACACGTCCAACCCCCACACCACTAGGTCACCCCTTAGTGCCCGACCAAAGACTATACATGTGTTTGACTTATATTCCTTTTGTTTTGCCACCTATAAGTGTAATCGAGGGTATGTTATTGATTTATTTTTTTTTAGTTTTTTTCGGTTCAACTGAAAATTTTATTTTTGATTTTGTCTTTAAATTATATTTTCAAAAAAAAAAAAAAACAAAGTTCAAACAGATAAAATTTGAGAAACAAAATCCAAAGAAACACACCGTTATACTAATGGATAGGGTCTCATTGGTAAGTGCTACAAGATCTCTTACATTGGAACCCATGGTTATGAACCCAAATCTGTTAGTATGGAACATTTTCTTTTCCAAGTGAGATCTCGAAAGAGTGAAAAAGTGCTTTTGTTTGGTGATCTATGAAGTAAGAGGCTTAAGTTTTTGGTGCATGCGTGTGGTTTGCCTTCATCTTTGCTATGTTACTTTTTATTAATAGTCTTTTATCCTTATTATTTAATATTTTTCTTGTTGGAGGGGCACAGCAGAATCCCATATTAAAAAAATTAGAAAAAAACATTCATTTTATAAATTTTACATGAATTCTATTAGTATAAAATTCATTGAAAAAAATTCAAAAATAACTATATACTATTATATTAGTGTTGAGTTAGTCAAATCGTTAACATTTTTTATTTGTTAAAAAGGTAAACCAAAACCAAACAAACTCATTGTACCAAGTTTTTAATTTGCTGAGTTATTCTTGTTCTCATAAAATAATAATAATAATAAGGGTAAGCTGTTTTTTTCCCATAACTGGACCCCCTAAGTCCTGTAAGTGGAGTCTGTCGCAAACTAGTCCCATAAGTGAAAAATTTTCGTTGTTTTAGTCCTCCGGCGCCGGAGATGCCCACGTGGCTCGCCGGAAGTGACGTGTCCGCCAGGTCTCGCTGACCTGGCGGATACGTGGATTTTTTTTTTTTTTTTTTCATTTTTTTAATTTTTTTTAAAAACTTATTTTTAATTTATTTGTATTTTTTTTAATTTTTTATTTGGTTCAATTAAAAAAAATTTAAAAAAATGAAAAAAAATAAATCCACGTGTCCGCCAGGTGTCGCTGACCTGGCGGACACGTCACCTCCGGCAAGCCACACGGGCGTCTCCGGCGAAAACAACGAAAATTTTTCACTTATGGGACTAGTTTGCGACATACTCCACGTACAGGACTAAAATGATAAAGGAGTCAAGTTACTGACTAAAAAAAACAGTTTACCTAATAATAATAATAATAATAATAATAATAATATACTTAATTTGTGCTTTTGGATGGATGTTGTATGAAAAATCCTATCGATAATATAAAATAATAATACAAAATGATGCAATAATTACATTGGATTGGTAATAAATAATTTATTTGTAAAAAAAAAATGCAGTCCATATGCTAAACATGGATGGCATCATAATTCGGTCATAAAAGGTAAAATGATTTATTGCAATTACCAAATACTTATGAACGGCCAATATAATTAATGCTCAACGAAATTTAAATTAAATACTTAAAAATAAGAAAATTTTCCAATACTGAAAAAAAAAAAAAAAAAATCATATTTGTTTTAAAATTTCAAAATTTGAAAAATTGTTTAAGATTACTCATTTAGAGAACATATAGTAAGTGCAATAATGTATGTATTAAAATGCAACAACAATATTTAATTTGCTTACTCATTTTTATATAAGATTAGTAATTATCCTAATAAAAATCGATTTATAGCTTTCTATGAGTACTTTCTTTCCTAAATAAGCCGTATTACAATAAAACTTTTGATTAATGTATCATTATTTTACATAGAGACTATATATACATACATCATTCTTATAAGTCCATTCATAAAAATAAATAAAACACACACACATATATATATAAGCTAGTCAAATTTTTACATTTGTGCATAAAAGATGAGTTCTTCATCGATTAATAATATCGGAAAAGTAAGATACATTGTTCTTTTATATCATTTATTTTTTGTATGTATTTGTCATATTTTATGTGCAAAAGTAATACATATTGTTGCTATTTATACGACGAATATTCTAAATTTGTTTTGATTATATAATAACTTTTTGAGTTTTAAAATTTATTGCTTTTATGTTGTAGGATGATCATGAAATTCATCGGGGCAAAGATCCAGAATGGGTTGAATGCTTACTAGAAAAAATATTTTTTCAAGAATGTTCACTTCATGGGATTTACTTGAATAAATATTGTGTAGTATGCGACAAACCGTTATGCAAGAATTGTATCATAAATGACTGTCATAACGGTCATACGATATTTACAATGTATAGACACGGATACCAAAATGTCGTTCCCCTGAAGGAGTTGGAGGCTCTTATTGATTGTACAACAATTCAGGTATAATTATTTTTTTAGTAATCTTTCTATAAAATAGTCTTCTATATATAACAATGCTAGATAATTGAATCAAATAATAATTTTCGCTCTTAATCTTATTTTATTTATTTTGCATTTGCATTTCATTTTGTATAACTTGAAAGCCACTTAAAATATCATAATTTTTGTACCTTATGAAAGTTTAGATTACAATCATTTTATCTACATTAATGTGCATTCTATTAATCTTAGTAAAAATAGTATTTAATATTTTTTTTGCTTATTGCTATCATTTTGTTTACGACGACTAGCTCGTGTAAGTAGTTTTGATTGTATTTAATTTTCTTGTCCTATTTTAATAAATTAACACCCGGGTATTATTGTTTTTTATGCCATGTCATTGTAGAATTACAGATGTAACAAGAAATTAGTTGTATCCCTAACTCCGCTACCACATAACGGCTCTGGTGCACTCAACGACAAAGATGAAGCTTGTCACACTTGCAAAAGGAAGCTCAATTATCCATATCAGTTTTGCTCCCTTACATGCAAGGTCATATTACATTTTCCTTTATGATATACACATCTAATATTTACGAAGGATTACCTTTATAATATTTATATTAATTAAAATGCATGAAAGATTTAGTACACTTAATATTTTGTGAGTAAACTAAATGTGTACAGATTCCTTATTTTAACACAAAATCCTAACATGTTTGGATTTATGGGAATACATTTTGCTAACGCCATCGTAAATTAAGAAAAAAAATTTAATATGTTTTATCTATATATGTTAAAACATGTATTGTATATATACTTTTAGCCAGTTTTTAATTTGGTATCGAAATATGGTGTAACACGTGTATTATATATATTGACTGACATCTTAGATTTAGATTTATGCATATATATTGTGATTAATATTTATAGAAGATTGTCGTAGTCCATCATGCCGTATTTTATTGGATATTCTCTCTTTTATTCTCTTTTTTATTTTGCAAATATTTTAAATACAGCAGGTTTCGAACGAGGAAGCAAATTCATCGGGTCATACTCCACAGAAAAGGCACAACATGGAGCAATTGGTGAGCACGAAGCATCGTAGGAAAGGAGTACCTCGGAGGGCGCCTTTCTTCTGATCAAATTAGAAGACTTTTGTTCTCATTTTTGTTATATTTCTTGGAATGTCCTACAACATGTTTTTGTTCTACTGAAAGTTGTATGAATAACAATTTTATGTCCAATCATTGTAGGCATAATGGTAGATGCAGGGGTCAAATTACTATTATTTATTTTTGTGAACATAATGAGCCAAATTTTATTTTTGTGTTCAGCTTGTTTACTTTAACGAACGAGCTCAAGAGAACTTAGTTCGTGAACTGTTTGTTTATTTTGCAGCTCTAATTTTAACTCAATGAATGAATGTATTATGCTCAAATGTATATCTATTTGACCAAAGAATCTTATATTCCTTTTCACCAGGAGCCTTGTTCTATTCCTTATTTTCCCAACTAGTGAACATATCTTTGGGATTCTCTTGGACACAATGTCGATTAATATGTAAGTATTATGTCACAACAAGAAAGTTGAAATTTTTCTATAAAAATATTTTATAGCAAAAGGTAATAATTCATAGAAAATATATTTTTGCGACGAAATATCTCATGTTGTTGCCTATATCAGGTTAGTAAAAGTCTTTAACGAAAAATATGACTTTCGTAATAAAAAATAAATTTTCAGTAATGAAAATTAAGAAAAGAGATATAGCTTTCGTAGTTAAAGCTCTTTTGTTATAAAATTAAAAGTCATATTAAAAGAGTTCTAGCAATAAAATATGTATGATTTTTTTAGTCAAATGATACTAGCTATGAAAAATAATTTTGTAGCTAAAACTTTTTTGTTATGAAGATAGAATTTTCTAGCAAAATAATTTTAGTAACGGAATTCATTTTATAGTATATAATTTATTTTTAGTGATGAAATTAATTTTAGTTGCTAAATGACACGTTTTAACTATAAAAATATTTCGTAATTAGAAATATTGTAGCTAATTAATATTTTTTTGTAGTGTGTTCATCAAGTTTTTAGGGAGGCTTGAGACCATTCTTGAGCCAATATTTTTTAAGCCGACTCTAACCACGGGACCATCAATGAAGTAAAAAAAAAAATGGCAAAGTGTTAGAATATGAAATTGAAATTCTCTATTTCAATAATAAGAATACATACATATTTATAGTGATATATAAATCGTCTAAATAAGATAAGAATCTCAGGAATCTCTTAAATAAGATAACTACCATAAATATAATATATTGCTTCTAAATATATTTTAACACCCATCCTCAAACTCAATATATGATGGAACAAACTTGAGTTTGTCAGAAGTGACCGAAAAAGATATAGCCGAAATCTTCCACGTACAAATTTGAATTCACCAAGATTGACTGAAAGTGGTGTAGTCGTCCACTGGATCAGAGTCAGAAACAGAACTCTCAACATCGTTAGAGTTGGAAACAAGACTCGCTCGCTCACAATGGAACTAGAGCCGAAAACAGGACTCGCTCACTCTATAGAGCTAGAGTCGGAAACAGGACTTGCTCGGTCACAATAGAGTTAGAGTCGGAACAGGACTCCCTCGCTCTCAGTAGAGTTAGAGTCGAAGACAGGACTCTCAACGGAGTTAGAGTGGAAAGTAGACTCTGTCAGTGGAGTAGTAGAGACGGAGACGACATGAAAATAACAGCATGATTATGGATAGAAGCAAATATATTAATAAAATATAAAAATATATATGGAATATAACGGGTTATGAAGGTACCCGGAGAGAATTTGGCTCTAATACCATGTTAGAATATGAAACTGACATTCTCTATTTCAATAATAAGAATACATAAATATTTATAGTGATATATAAATCGTCTAAATAAGATAAAAATCTCACGAATCTCTTAAATAAGATAACTACCATAAATATAATATATTGCTTCTAAATATATTTTAACACAAAGAATAAAGATGTCGGCCTGAAGAAGATTAAAATGGAAAGTTTCACATTAAGTTGCACCTCAAAAATTCAGTTGACATCGCTAGTGATGTTGACCAAAATAATTGCATATAACTTCTCATTAGGAACTACTCTTATTACTTATAGAAGAAAAAAAAGGAAAATAAACTTGATGTTACAATCGCTTGTATATGCTGAAAAAAATAAAAGTTAAGAAGAAAGAAAGAAAAGAAAGTTGCAGCCAAATCTGATCATCCAAAGATGAGAAAATACCAAATAGGTTCCTTTAGAGGTAATCTTAACCTTGATGCATCGCCATTTTCATGTTAGGTAATAGTTAACCTTCTTTTGTTGATGTAGACCAAGCCCGAGGACCCAATAGATGATCTAATCCTAGCTCGAAGGAACAATTTTATGAAAAAATCGATTTGTCCAATCCATCACTAATTGATGGCTTAAGGATCACATTATAGGGATGCGGGAGGATGATAACACATATTTACCATGATAACTCATGCATTGAAAAAATGTTTATTATTTGTATCTTGGTTCAAAAAACTATCACAATATTTGATTTATTGTATAAAGGATGATAACTATGTATCCCTTGAGATGGTTGTGATTTCTACGATGGTTATGGAAGTTGTAATCTCATAATTTCCATCCCGACGCCTATAAAAAAATCAGTCTGATTTGTATTATTCTTTATCTTATTCTCACTTTCATCCTCTCATTTGTAGATGTAAAGTTTAAAGCTCAAACAATAAGGAGGTCTTTCTGGTAAATTTGTGCGGCGGTCATGAGCACTCTATGTAGAATTTATTCCCCTAATCGTAGTTGTAACTTGTATTAATTTTTAGTAGTATTGAGATATCATTTTATTGTCCATTTGACCTAGCTATATCTTTTGTCATTTTTACTTCTAGGATGTTTAAGTTCAATTGTTGACTAAGTTGTGGAAGAGCGAATATAAGTCGACTATCCATGTCTATTTCACGCGCCACAAGTAGTGTCCCGATGGTCTTTAGTGAGTGAAACAACTAAATAATAGTTCATTTGACGTAGACAATGTCCACCCGATAATAGCATTATCCAATGACAACAGTTTCACTAGCCAATAATGTTCTAATTTGTGAATATGAGCGATGTTTTTTTAAGCCATAAGATCAAGTACCAATAGAACCAATAGTCTAACTTAAATAACTAATATTTAGCGCCTTCGCTCCTACATCTATTATATTTTTATAGTTGTAAATTCTCACTAGCACATATCTTCAAATTGCTCATAACCGCACCATTTTTAAGCCGATATAGTCTCCCGTGTCTACTATGAGATAAGTGTACACTTCTAACCAAAGAGTCGTCTAGTTTCACTTCGCTATATATGTACCTTTTCACTTGTCACGTTCCATAGTTACCTCGTTCATAGAGTTACACATCTTCTACTTCACTTATCTCATACATTGCTACTTCACATCGCTAAATCACGTAGCACTTGCCTCGCTTAGATCCAAATTTACTTCACTTTCAAAACATTAACTTAGAATTAATTCACATTCTACCATAGATTATAAATCATTTCTAGTTCCCATTTTCGCTAGATTCGAAGACATAATTCTTAGGAGTATTTTGTTATTTAAAATCGTCGGAGTTCAACCTAGAAACTCATTGTATGAGTAGACTACAACATTGACATCACTTAATTAGTATGTCAAAAAATCTAAGTCAAGTTTCAAAATTTATATCACTTTGGTGTGACGAACGTGAAGGGGCTAGGCAAAGGAGGGGCTGACGATCCCATTAGATGATCAAATGAAAGCACATTCAGATGGGTTTCTTTTGATATGTCTCATTAAGCCGTTCCACTCCAAATCCAAGTCTACAAAGATGCATTTCTTTAAGGAGTTTTTTTTTTTTGTTCCTTAGATTACCAAATTACTCATTACCTCATAAGGTACCGATCTAATGAACCTACCTTCAATGAATTTGTAGTATCTCCCAAATTGGGAGAAAAATTTTCAAGAAAGTAATTCAACCCACTACAACATCCATCATATCCCCAAGTGGTTTCCATTTGGATCTTATGCCGAAAGTGACCTCACCTCCTCCAGCGATCCAATCCCATCAGCCAATCTTTCGATGCCATTCTACCTAAAGATGACCAGCTGGTAAGTATCACCAAGTAGATCTTGCTCCTCTCGAATCAACGAATGTCTAAATCGGGTGTCCAATACTCAGGTACTTCAAGAAGTCTAAGTCATGATTGGGGATGTTCTTTCGACTTCCCCTTGGCCACTCCTATTGATGTAAACTTTTTTTTCATTATCAATGACTAATTAGGATAAGAATAATATTGTAGATCTAACCACCAAATATATACATTGCACCCGCATCACCCATTAAAATCCCATCCCCGATCAAGCTAGTAAATACTAGAGGACCTGGCTACCAATTCATTAGAAGAAATGTATAATGTTTGATTTAATCTACTATCCAATGCACTCTTCGAAGTGATAAAGATATATTCCATCAAACAAGCCTTGAACCTAGAGCTAGAATCTTCCTTATGGGCTTAGCACTTTGAATTCCATAAGAATGTATCACGACCAATCTTGACTTTCGAAGGGCCCGGATAAAACAAAAATAAAAATACTAGGAATTATTGAGCCTTTGATTTCACCCCTAGAAATTCAACCACACACCACCAAACAATATAATTTTATGTTATATATATCAAATATGTTTTATATATAAACTATATATATATATATCGAATAAGTTTAATATATAAAAACGATACGTATATAATATAAATATATAACGGATCCCCTATTTATTATTGAACCTTGGGCGGACGCCTCTCTCATCCAATAACAAGGCTGAACCTGGAATGTATCTTTTAATGCCGAAAGCACACCGCAAGCTTTGGAACGCATAGAGGCCAAGCTCGAGTAATTAAGGGCCAGAAGAGATTAATTTCTAGCTACCAAGGATGATCTTGGGCACTATATCATTGAAGATGAAAAGTTTTTGGACCAAGTGTGATCCAATATGAGCAAGAAAGAAAAAAAATCAAGTAAGATCTCAAAGGTTGTCATCTTCCTAAACAGAAACGAGAGGTGAGCATCAGCAAAGGAAAACTTAGATGACACGACTCTCAAGTGCTCGGATCTACAGATATATCAATAACTTCTTTTAATTATTGAAACTTGGGATTGATTGGTTACCAAGTTACTTTGGAAACATCTTTGTTTTTTATCATATTAGTTCTACATAGAACTGCTAATTACAAGGTCAACAATTCAATTTGTCTCCTTAGAAACAAAGTCCTGAGTTGGGGATCTTGTATTTAATTTTTTCTATAAACATACAATGTATTGTTAAGGTTTGACAGTACAAAATTTTGATTTAACACCCAACAATTTTGTATCATTCATCCATGAGTAAAAAGAAATTTTTTTTCTGTTTTACTTTTTTACATTTCTCAGGATTGTTCTAACCATTCATGTTTTTTTCCCAGCATCCAGTTTATTATTCGTGTTTCCATGAAAAGACAATATAGTACTTTTTCAATTACTTTGCATTAATTGTAATATCACTACAAAAAAAAATACTCCCTCCGTCCCTACTTTCCTATTTGGAATGTCCAACAATTATTGTCCTCTTTCTATTTTTATACACAAAATTTACTCTTTTACCCTTATTTTATTTACTCTTTCATTTTCTATACACAAGATTAAGGGTGAATTTGTCATTTTATAACAAAAACCCTAATTGCCTAAAAATACGTGTAAATATCAAATAGGACATTAGAAAATGGACGGAAGAAGTAATATATTTGTAACGGAATTTCGTCCCTAAAGTTCACATAGCTAACGTAATTTCATTCCTAATTCCGTCTCTAATGTCATTAGTAACGGAAAAAGTAGATTTAGAGACAAAAATATTTTGTTACAAAAATGATTTTTTTTTTTTAATGTATCCTGGAGTTGGGTCAGTGTTAAGTCAACTTCCTTCCGTGTATAAATGAGTTGGTGCTGGTCATTCAAGATTTAATAAAGATAAGTGGCTTGAATAAACTACTCATAACACATTCCCTTTCGAAAGCTCACTTGAAAAAACTCTAAAATTAAAGGTGTTTATTTTAAAGTAATTTCGGGATGAGTGACCCTGGTCAGTATAATTTCAAAATTTATGGATGTAATATTTTTTTGTTTATTAGACGGGTTAATTGTAAATTTAGATAGGTATCAAACTAAGATTATATTGAAGTATAGATAATTTTATTGACATATAGGTAAAGGTCCAAAAAAAAAAAAAAAGTAAATTTTTCACAATGCAACATTGAAAGCATAATGTCATGATGATATCATCATTACCGGAGAACTTATCCCTCTTAATAAATTTATATATATTAAAATTTATATTTAGTTATGTTTGTTATTCTAAATTAATATTTATATAATATTTTTTAAAAGTTGAATATTACAATTTATATTATTCAATTTCATACCCTCTATTTTTATTTAAACAGTAAATTGTAATCTACAAAAGGTGAAATAATTGAGGGGTTGTTTATTGTATCGATTAAATATAATACAATTAAAACAATGTTAACATTACAATTAATAGATATTGATAGCACATTATGTGTAAATCGATCGTACCACATATATATTTATATAATATAAATATAATACTCCTTCCGTCCAGGCTAGAAAATATATATATTTTTATTTTGGAACGTCCAATTACAAAGTAACATTTCATTAAACATCTCATTTTTTTTTCACAAATACCCTTACTTTACATCACATCATTACTTTTATACAAAAAAGTAAAGGCAAAAATGTCATTACACTACTTTTAACTGCCTACTATAATTAAAATACTATTATTTCTTAAACACCGCACCAAAAGTAAATGTATACTTTATCCGTGGACGGAGGAAGTACAATACATGACATTAGTCCATATATTACTATAGATCTCGACTTACAAAGTTATTTATATAACATATATATAAAATAAAACCGATAGTACATACTAACACTATTATAATATATATTTTCTATAATATTTTATGTAATAATTGGATTAATCAATACTGTTAGCATATTCAAAACAATTTTTATTTTAGGTTAAAATACATTTTTTTTTTCCTCAAATATTCAAACAAGTACTATTAATCCTCGTCAACCTCTAATCAACACCCTAACATAGGCGAATCAAGGGGTTTTCTAGTTTCTTTTTTTTATTTCAATTATTAAAATCAATTCAACATATTCAATTGTAATAAGATAATTTTATTATTATACTACATTATGTGATTTGGGACAATTATTTTTTATAATAATTTTGAGAAAAAAAAATATGAAAGTGGTTTTCTTAGGTTGCTAATAATGACTAATAATGCACTATACTGATTATGTTACCACTTATTAGAAATTAAACCTAAGCTCAGATATATCATGTTGAAATAATTGATATAAAAATAAAACTAATAAATCTAACCTGATTTCATTAGCATTGTCGAATTCGAATCTGCAAATTCATAAAGGGTTTTGTGTTCTTCAAGTCTACGGCGCAACATCTCCTGAGAAAACCGTTGGGGTTTATGCCCTTACTAGATATGAAAAGTAATAGTTGTTGCATCTAGACCGGAGATCACAATCTAATATATATCCCTTATTATTAATTGGTTTCATCACTCAATTAATATGTTATCGAGTTTCTGCACATAGGAGGTCCGTACTTACTAAATACATTTAAACCTAACAAATTAATAGATCACTTAATATAGGTTTAACCTGACCGATAGCACAAATATTGCATTTAACCCACAATTGAATTTTTAATCCAACAATCTCCCACTTGGATAAATGTACACTGAATAACCTAACTCATGAAAATTTTGCTATAAGGTCTTTTAATGTATATTACTAATCCTATTTATAAATTACATCAAAGCGGATCAAAGAGACCATCAATGTATTTATCGCAATGGAACCGATCAATGCTCACAACATCAATATAACCTAAGTTTCGATCAAGTGTAGATGCACAACATGAAAGTTTCATTAATGTGATCTTAACATATCTATTTTCAACTGATCGACCTTAACTTCAATTCAGAACATATGAATATTGAATTAAAATTGAATATTGCAGTATAAAATAAAGTAACTTTAATTGTATATGAACATTTCTAATCAGCTCCCACTAAATCGAAATATCGAAATATGGTTCCACTCTCAAACGAGCAACATGCTCATTATAGAACTTACGCGAAAATTCTTTAGTAATTAAGCGGATCCGCAATTATGGAAGCTATATGAATATGTTCAATAGTAAATTCATGATGTGAAGCCATACAATTCAGCAAATAAAAATTATGATTATTTAACTAATGAAATCAGGTTAGATTTATTAGCATTGTAGGATTTGGGTGTGCAAATTGATAGAGGGTTTTGTGTTCTTCAAACCTACGGCGCAATCCCTCTTGAGAAAACCGTTGGGGTTTCTGTTGTTACTCTCACGATTAGATATGAAAAGTAATAGTTATTGCGTCTAGACCTGATATCACAACCTTAACATATATTAATATTTGATTTAATATTTATGACAAAAATATATATTTTTATGTAATAGTTTTTTAAAAAATTTACTATTGATGAATAGTAATATCAAACATAACATCAAACTTCCAGAGTCTGGTTATATGGATTGGTTTGGATATATTTAATTTAGATTTGATATTTAAATAATAGTTGATAAGATATTTTGTAAATATATATATTTCAAAACATACAAAATCCAAATAGTAAAGTTTTAAAAAACTTTATCAAAGAAACACATTCTAGATTTCCTTGAAGCTTCAGCTTTTAATTACTATATGTGAGTGAAATTTTATTAAAAAAATTTTAGGATGTGTAAGTTTGTGTGCACAACGGGCGACCTTTCGGGTGTTACAATAATAAGAAATTATGCTATAGTATATGATAAAACAATATTACATATTTTATACATCTATAATATTTTGTAACAAGTAGATTTCCTTTTTTTAAGATTATAATTATTTATAAAAATTCCGATACCATTTACTTACAATCTATAATATGATTCGATATTTATGATATATGTCGTAGTATATTATAATAATATTACACTTTTATATCGGGATCATACGTAATAAGTGGACATCGCTTTTTTGGATAATAAAAATAATAATATTGATTACTTACAAAATATACGAAACTCATCGACTATAAAAAGGGCACCCTCCGGTCGATTATTGTCTTGTACTACAATTAAAACAGAGTTTCATTTACCAACCTATCGATAGAGATTAATTGTATTCTTTTTTTTGATTTATTGAGTATCAAAATATTTTTTGAGTTTTGTATTAGAGAATTGCAACGGTGTGACTCAATTATCATTGGTGAGTTTTAATAATATTTGTCAATTTTTAAATTTTCTATTGTTTCTTTATCATTTATGATATTTTGATCTATTCTAAAGTTCGATGTGATATATTAAATCATCATTATAAATTGATTTGTCCAATACATATATTATTTTATTATGATTCATTATTATTATATATGATTAAAAATACAAAATTATGTTAATAGGGTGTGAGGAGGAGGAAGAAGTATATATCTTTATAAATTGTGGAGTATATATTGTCAATATAATATAATAATTTAAATTTAAAGTTTCATTTTTCAATATATTTAATTTTATATATATTTGAAATTGTAAATTGTAAGCTTATTAGATTGGCCATCAGTCCTAATCAATGTATACTGCATGGATAGACAATACATAAAAAGGTCAAGGGGTCGAAGATTTCGCCATTAGACTACACTAGACTACGCTGTTATTCTCAATCATCTTGATTAAGTTAATTAGTACTACTATTGTTTTTTATTATTATTATTTTTTTAACGAAGGGTTTGTTTAGTTTTTATTTAAAATTTTTATATGAAATTTAGTTTAAATAATACTATTTCCGTCCAATTTACTGTGTTCACCTTTCTATTACCGTTTATTTCATTTATTCTGTCACTTTTTTTAAAAAATAAAAATAAAATTATACGTTTTAATTTTATTTTAATTTTTTTAATTTATAACTTCATTTTACTTTAATTAGACTAATTAGTTATATTAATTTTAATTTAAAATTATTTTTATTATACAATAATTATTTTGATATGATATATGAAAAAAAAATAATAGTATATTTTTATTAGAAATTGTATTAAACATTGTTAACTTTTTTTAAGCCAAAACCAAACAAACCCTAAGTTTTATTACAAATATATTTTATTTTAAAGTTCAGTTTTTTTTTTTTTTTTTTTTATTTCTTGGTGAGGCTATCTACGATACTCTATTCTATTTATTTTAATTAACTAAAATTTTGAGTTGGGATTTGAATAGTAAAATTTTTTAATTTGAATAGTTGTATGATGTGATATAAATAAGTGCTGATATTTTGAATGTAAAATTGATTTTTAGTATAATATAAAAAAAAAAAAAAATAAGTGTTTGATTTGATTTTTTTGGGGAAAATAATGGGATGAATAGTGGATTTAAAATTCAATCCCCAAACAAACACACCCTAAAAATAAATCAGTGTATTTGTTTTAATTTTATCAATCTGGCTTACTAAATAAGAAGATAATTTTTAATATATTAGTAATTTTTTTAAGTTTAGAAAATTCATTCTAAGATTTTGTAAAATAATTATTGCAATATTTCATTAATATGAATCAATATTATAAGTAAAAATGATAAGCGAGAAAAGAAGAGTTAGATATAGATAATTATTTTAATTTAAACAATGTTATTATAAGATTTCCTACAACAATATATTGCAATATGTCATTAATAATTGCAATATTTTGTCAATATCAATTACAGTTTCCTTACTTATTTACTTACATTGCAGAAAAACATATACTTTTTATAGCCATTATCTTTTTTTCATTTTCCTATAAATTGGGGTGAAAATTCAATCCAAATCATCAACCAAACAATTATACAATTCCTTTCCAACATATTTCCTCTTCAAAATATTTCTATCCAATAAGTTTAGAGTATGCAATAATACTCAAAACTTATACCAAAATATCCATGTTTAAGTTTGTCGAAATTACATTTGTTTAAAAGCAAGTGAAGCCGTCACTCTCTACATAATCGACATTGGCATGATTTCTTATGCAAATTACCCCCCGTCGTGTCTTTGTTCGTGCATGAAATATGTGGTAAAATATGTTGAATACTCTAACCAACCAATATTGGAAATCGGTGGTAGAGTACTACGAGTATTTTTAACCACGATTCTGCAACTACGCACATTTCATCACTTTTACTCCTATCTCTATTCGTGCATAAAATTTGTGGTAAAATACGTCGAGTACTCAGACCAGCCAATATTGGAAATCGGTGGTAGAGTACTACGAGTATTTTTAACCACTATTTCGCGACCATGCACGATTCACCACTCTTACTCCTATCTCTATTCGTGCATGGAATCTGTGGTAAACTACGATGAATATTCTAACCACCCAATGTTAGAAATCGGTGGTAGAGTATTCTCAAAGTTTGTAATAGACAATCTCTTTCTAGAATGTATCTACTATCGAGCGACCATGCATGATTCACCAATGCCTTGCTCCTGTGATCGTATGGGATGAAATCGGTGGTAGAGTATAACTACTCTCGCCATTCAATGGGATGAAATCGGTGGTAGAGTATAACTACAAGGATTCTCGCCAATCAATGGAATTAAATCGGTGGTAGAGTACTACAAGATCGAATTTTAATTACTATCGAGCAATCGCATACTATTCACGAATATATATTGTATCGATATTTAAAATAGCTTGCTCCACTTTGTATTATCAGATATTATTGTAATGACTCAATCTTCATCCATGAATTTTGAGTAGTTCTCTTATTAATGAAAGAATTTTTTTTTTTTTTTTTGCCTTTGTCTCTATCTCTATATTATTGATCTGATCAATATAATATTAATATAGCACAAATGTAATATATAAATTGACAACATATAATAATAGTCCGTACAATACATATTACAATTGATTTCAACACAAGACATATATTAACATGAAACATGTGTATTATATAAATTGACAACACGCGATATAACAATCTACGTACAATGTAATAATTTATTTCAAACCACGATAATAAATAGTCAAACAGAGATCATCAATCCGGACTAAATATATCTCTTATTATTAATTGGTCACATCACCCAATTAATAAGTTACCGAGTTTCTGCACATAGGAGGCCCGCACTTACGAAATGCATTTAAGCCTAATAAATTAATATATCACTTAATATAAATTTAATCTGACCGATAAGCCAAATAGTTACATTTAACCTACAATTGAATTTTTAATCCAACAGATTAGCCTTAATCAACATATAGAAGAAAAACTTAAAGTACATGTTTTCAACACATGTTATGTGAGTTGAAAGTATATGTGCTGACAATTGATGTAGGAATATATTTCATATATTCGATATTAGTAGTAGTATATGTTGTGTAATATTATCATATATTATTAGTTCGGTTTACTGCTTTTTCTAATATATTAATATAAATCATGTACTAACTTATGATTCATGTGTTGTCGTATATATTGGATGTATTGCACTACAAAAAAATATCAATTTTGTAACAAAATTTTTTCGTTGTTAAATTCATTTTTTTCGTTACTAATGATATTAGAGACGAAATTAAAGATTAGCTACATGAACTTTAGGAACGAAATTTCGTTACAAATATACTATTTTTTGTAGTGTTGTCAGCAACATTATAACAACCACTATTTTTTATTTTGCGGGACAAACCTGTGTATGTCCCCCCGGTACATTTTATTAAAAGTAATTAAATATATATATATGTTTTAGATCAAATATATGTTCTTTTATAAAATATTATATTAAATATTCTATTTTTTATCTTTTTCAAAACATTAAAGATTTATGTCTTAACAAAGTTCTATTTTTGGAGTCATGAATTTTCACTTTTAGAGTAAAGATATCATTTTAGTAATTATTAGGTACAATTACCATCAAATTCCATATAGTAAAGATTTGATAGAAGCAATTGATATAACTTTTGTTTTTGTATTTGAGAGTTGAAATCACCTTTCAGTACCAAATTAATTAGATTATCTGTTTTATTTTTAAATGTATAATTATATTTAGGGTGTGTTTGTTTGGGGTGGTTTGGATTTTGAGTTAGAATTTGAATAATAAAAATTTTGAATTTGAATAGTTGTATGATGTGATATAAATAGGTGTTGATGTGATTTTTGAATGAAAATTTGATTTTTAGTATAATATAAAAAATGAAAAATAGGTATTTGATTTGATATTTTTTGGGAAAAAAAAAATGGAATGACAGTGTATTTAAAATCCAATCCCCCAACAAACACACCCTAGATTAAAATAAATAAATAAAGAAGTAGTAAGATTGATAAGAGATGATTATCATTTTTGTAACAAATTTTTTCGTCTTTGTTGATATATATATAGTATATATATATTTTATATATTGATATATATATTCTACCTAATATATCTCTTGTATAAATATAATATTGTACCCTAATTGTGTTTAATGAAAATAGAGTTTATTTCATAAATCGTAACATGGTATCAGAGCCATCCTTTTTCCCGACTAAATCGAAACAACCCACGAATTCCAGATAGCATATTTCCGATCACTTCCGACCGTCACCGCCACCACCGTCGTCTTCGCCGTCACGAGACCGGCCGGACGCCGGAACAGTTCGGCGAACGGCGGCGCGTGAGAGTCACACGCGCCCGACGTGTTTTTCCGGCCGGACGCCTCGCCGGCGCGTGGGGGCGCGTGCGGCGGCCGTTGGCGGCGATCTTTGCACCGTCGTGTTCGGAATTTGATTTCCTCCGCGATGGTATCTTCACTTCCTCGGTTTGAGCAGTTTTTTGTATCCGGTTGACTTTTTGTGTTTCGGGTTTTGATTCGGTTTCTTTCGTTTCGGCTTTCGGCTTGAGGTTTGAGATTCTGTTTTCTCTTGAGTTTCTATGGAAAAGATGGATGTACATATTCCGATCAATGTTGTTTTGTCTGGAGATAATTACAGTTTGTGGGCACAATCGATGAAAAGTTTTTTGATAGGTCGGAAATTGTGGCGAATTGTTACGGGAGATATAGTTGCCCCCATTGCTCCAGTCTCTATAGGAGAAGTTACGCCTACCGCCACAGTTGTTGAATCTTATATTGAAAAATTGGAAGATTGGGATAGTAAAAACCATCAAATTCTCACTTGGTTGCGCAATACTTCCACTCCGGCGATCCATGTTCAGCTTGCCCAATTTGACACTGCCAAGGCAGCGTGGGATTTCTTGGCAGTCCGCTTCCGTGCTACTGGTTTGGCACATTATTATCAGTTATGGAGCACTCTCCACGATCTAAAACAGGAACCAGGACAATCTATCAACGACTTCCTTGCCCAAGTGCAACCCCTTTGGCATCGGTTGGATCAAGCAGAGATCAGTCCTGATCATCTTCGCCTCATTCAGGTCTTAATGGCTTTGCGTCCAGAGTATGAGGCAGTTCGTGCCTCTTTGTTACATCGGCATCCACTTCCTACCTTGGATGCAGCTATTCAGGAGATTCTGTTTGAGGAAACTCGTCTCCACCTAGCTAAGGCTCCTCAGCTTGACTCTGCTCTTGCGGTCACTGCCCGAACTCCTACTCAGAGTCGTTCTCATCGTTGCAAAAGATGTCAGTCCTCTGATCATGACTTCGGTCATTGCCCAAAGGTGGAGTGTCACTACTGTCATGTTTTAGGCCATACTATACAGTATTGCCCCACTAGACCACCTCGCTCTGGAAGTAGTAACTACAAGCCTCGGAATTCTCGTGGACCTCAGTTTGGTACCTCCTCTGTCACAGCCTCTGCTGCGCCTGCGCCTGCGCCTCCTACGATTCAGGACCTGGAAGCTCTTCTTAAACAGGTTCTATCTTCCAATACCGCCATGTCTACCACATCAGGTAACTCTCCTTGGTATTTTGATTCTGCTTGCAGTAATCATATGACCTCTGATATACGCCTTATGACCTCCACATCCACCGCACCATCCTTACCCCCTATCCTTACTGCCGATGGTACCCATATGCGCATTACCCATACCGGACATACATCCACCTCATCCTTATCCCTCCCTGACACATATTGTATCCCTCAATTAACCTTAAATCTGATTTCCGTTGGTCAATTAGTTGATCAAGGTCTCACCGTGTTATTTTCTTCTACTGGTGTGCAGGTTCAGGACGCGCAAACCGGGCGGACTCTTGGGAAGGGCCGGAAGACGGGCCGCTTATTTGAACTTACGTCACTCCAGGTCCCTCGTCCCTCTATCTCAGCTGCCACCACCTCTACACCATCCTGCCTTCAGTGGCATCGTCGTCTCAGTCATGCGTCTTCCAATAAAGTCAGGTCCTTGATTAGTCAGGGTAGTTTGGGTTCTGTTAAGTTTGAGTCTTTTAATTGTGTAGATTGTTCGTTGGGAAAACAACCTGCTCTGTCGTTTCCTCATAGTACTTCCATTGCGGATACTCCATTCTCTTTAGTTCACTCGGATATTTGGGGACCTTCGCCCACTGTGTCTATGAATGGTTCTCGTTATTTTGTGATTTTTATTGATGACTATTCTCGTTTTACATGGATTTACTTTCTGCGGCATCGCTCTGAACTTCCATCTATTTATATGACCTTTGCTAAAATAATACATACCCAATTTTCCTCTACTATAAAAACTCTCCGCACAGATAATGCTCTTGAGTATACTGATACATCATTTCTTAGTTTCTTATCTGATCAAGGTACTGTTGTCCAACGCTCCTGCCCATACACCTCTCCACAAAATGGTCGCGCCGAACGCAAACACCGTCATATCCTTGATACAGTCCGCACCCTTCTCTTATCAGCCTCTTGTCCAGATCGCTTTTGGGGAGAAGCCGCACTCACCGCTGTCCACACTATAAATCGTGTCCCTTCCTCTGTCCTAGGTAATGTCAGTCCTTTTGAAAGACTATTTAATCGTACCCCTGATTATAGTCTTCTCCGCCCTTTCGGTTGTGTCAGTTTTGTCCTCCTCCCTCCTCATGAGCGCACTAAGTTAGAACCTCGCGCTCGTCTGTGTTGCTTCCTGGGCTATGGGTTAGAACATAAGGGTTATCGTTGTTGGGATCCTATTTCCAATAGGCTACGTATTTCTCGTCATGTCACATTTTGGGAGGATACCAAATTCTCTTCCTTGTCTCACTTCCGAGTCCCCTTTGATCGTTCGTCTCCGTTCTTTACCTTGTCCTCTCCACCCCTATTCCCTTCCAGTGACACGGCTCCGTCTCCATCTCCCGCTCCTAACGCTGTCTCGGTTGCGCCTCCTGAACCGCAGCTGATCCCCGAGCCTACTCTTGCTCTCGACTCCGATACATCACCACCACTAGAGCCTGACACGACTTCGATCTCAGCCCCTGATCCTGGCCCTCGTCGCTCCACTCGGGTTAGTCACCTTCCTACTCACTTACTTGATTATCACTGCTTCTCTGCCACCTTGTCCCATCATGAGCCCAGGACCTTTCGTGAGGCGTATGCGGATCCGTTGTGGCGGCAGGCTATGTCTGAGGAGTTGCAGGCTTTGGAGAAAACACATACGTGGGATATGGTTGATCTTCCCCCTGGCAAGAAACCTATTGGCTGCAAGTGGGTATTCAGAATCAAAACTAACTCTGATGGATCTATCGAGCGCTACAAGGCACGTTTGGTAGCCAAAGGCTACACCCAGCAGTATGGTATCGACTATGAGGAGACATTTGCCCCGGTTGCTCGTCTCACCTCTGTCCGCTGTCTTATCGCCATCGCTGCCGCTCGTCGGTGGCCCCTACATCAGCTTGATGTCAAGAATGCGTTCTTGCATGGTGATTTATCCGAGGATATCTACATGTCTCCTCCTCCTGGTTTTCCTACCTCTTCCAAGGTATGCAAACTTCGCCGTGCCCTATATGGTTTGAAACAGGCACCTCGAGCTTGGTTTTCGAAATTTAGCTCTGCTCTACTCCAGCTTGGCTTTACTTCTAGTGATCATGATTCGGCTCTCTTCCTTCGACGTGGGTCAGCTGGAATTACTATTTTATTGCTTTATGTGGATGACATGATTATTACGGGAGATGATGCTTCAGGTATCTCCGAGTTGCAAGCTCATCTAAACCGCCACTTCGAGATGAAGAGTTTAGGGCCTCTTCGGTACTTCCTAGGACTTGAGATCTCCGACACCTCCGACGGATATTATCTCTCTCAAGCCAAGTATGCCTCCGACCTCCTATCTATTGCCGGTCTCACTGACTCCAAGACTGCTCCTACACCTCTTGATTCTGACTGTCGTCTTACTCCGATGGACGGCGTTCCCCTTGATGATCCGACTTTGTATCGTCAGCTAGTGGGAAGTCTCATCTACCTGACTGTCACTCGACCGGATATTGCTTATGCCGTCCATATCGTCAGTCAGTTTATGTCTGCTCCTCGGACGACTCATCATTCTGTTGTCCTACGGATTCTCCGGTACGTCAAAGGTACCCTGCTTCATGGACTTCATTATTCCGCTCGATCCTCCTTAGTTTTGACCGGGTATTCTGACGCTGATTGGGCGGGAGATCCCTCTGATCGCCGCTCGACCACCGGATTTTGCTTCTTCCTTGGCGACTCGCTTATTTCATGGCGCAGCAAGAAACAGACGGTTGTCTCCCGGTCCAGTGCAGAGTCTGAATATAGAGCCCTTGCCGATACCGCTGCTGAGCTTCTATGGCTTCGCTGGCTTTTGGCTGATCTTGGAGTGCCTCAGCCCTCTGCCACTATTATCCATTGCGACAGTCAGAGCGCCATGAAGATTTCGACAAATGATGTCTTCCACGAGCGTACGAAGCATATTGAGATCGACTGTCACCTTGTACGTCATCACGTTGCTCATGGAAGCATCTCCTTGTCTCCTATTTCCTCTGCTGATCAGACGGCCGACGGATTCACCAAACCTCACCTTCCCGGCCGTTTTCAGTCATTTTTGAACAAACTCAAGTTGGGCTCCACCGTTCCACCTTGAGTTTGAGGGGGGATGTTGATATATATATAGTATATATATATTTTATATATTGATATATATATTCTACCTAATATATCTCTTGTATAAATATAATATTGTACCCTAATTGTGTTTAATGAAAATAGAGTTTATTCCATAAATCGTAACAGTCTTTAAATTTACTTTTTCCGTTACTAATGATATTAGAGACGGAATTAATGATGGAATTACATTATCTACGTGATCTTTAGGGACGGAATTCCGTTACAAATATACTATTTTTTTAGTGATCGAACGCGTATCATCTCCATTCTTAATTAACGGCTTTTTTTTGTTGGATATATAAATACTATGTTTGATTCTTCAAAGACACTATATCTATTTGGATCCTCTATTTGGTTCATTTGTCTGGTTCTTCTTATATATATGTATTCAAGCAAAGCTATTAAGGGGGTTTTCATTTGTGAAGACCTTTTTTTTTTAATTTATGAAGTGGGAATTCGCAGTTGAAAAACTTCTGTATAAAAGGCTTGATTGAAAAGACGTGATGAAATTTGAAACCAATTTGTCCGCTACACCAACTCGACCACTTCTTACTGAGTCACAAGCAAGTATTCTTTGAATTCATTTATATGTGCAATATATCCAATAGCAATCTGGTTTAGATATATCCAGTATATTGTATATATAAGGGCATCTCCAACCCAGCGCCATTAATAATTTGGCGTTGGTTGTCTTCAACTAGCCTCAAATTCAGCGCCAGTAATGGCGTTGCTTCCTTTTCTTTTCTTTTTTCTATTTTTAAAATTTTAATTTTTAATTTTTAAATATTATTTTTTTATTTTTCTAAATTAAAAAAAAATTATTTTAATTATAAAAATAAAAAATTGTTTAAAATAATATAAAAAATTGAATACTTGAAGAATAATAGTGAAAAATAAAGTTATAGTCAAAGTAAAATTACTGTAGCAACTGCGTATTTAGAATTAAAATAGCATAAGTAGAGTTGATGGGTCGGAGATGGCTTAAATGTGTATATATATATATATTGTAGATATTTGAAAAAAATAAAATCATATGTAAGGGGTCCAATTACAGGACTAAAAAAAACAGTTTACCCATTAAAAAAATGATTCGATCGATTTTGAAATATTTTATTTTATTTTTATGTTTTAGTTAATGGTAATAAGTATTTATGTATAAGATATAAAAATCATTTCAGATACTGAAATTCTCGAACAACAACAAAAAAAGACTTGGTCGTGCGTGACCCCAGTCTGTACGTTCCGATCACAAAAGTGGTTAAAATTATGAATAGTATCCTCCCGCCCCACAGCAAAATTGCCTACAACGCAAAAGAGGCTATACAAGAATGCATCTCTGAACTGATTAGCTACATGACTGTAGAAGCTAATGCAAAATGTCATCAAGATTGCCGAAGAATAATAACTGCGGAAGATGTGAGTGATGGCTTATCATCGCTGAACTTTACCAACTACATTGGCCCCCTGTCACTCTATCTCGACAGGTACCGCTCTTCTACTAGCTGTAGTTCGAGCCAATTCCCTTATACGGCGCCACTTCCACTGCCAATTAATTTCTCGGCCGGACCTCTCCAAATTCCGGGAACTGATGAATATGATAGAGGCGAAGAGGATGTAGAAGAAAAGCAAGGTTAAATGGATGGACGGTTTATTAAGAATTAAGAACACTCAAATATATTTATGTTCCTTTTTATTTGAATGTTCTATAAATTATATAGATGAGCTCCAAAGGATACTTTGCACGCCACAACTCACCGGGAAATGAAGATCTGTGGTTTTTTCCAATGGCACAATACAAAATTTAAGTGACCAATGCAAAATTGCCAAATATACGACACATTATTGAAAGTAATACTGAGACACTTATAGTCACCTTTAGAGATATTTACGGAGAACACGCGATTCTTTGATAAAGAAGATTTAATAACAAATATACTTTTTTGTCATAAAAAATTGAAAGATGATTAAGACTCCAAACATTAAAGTGACAATATGAACTTCTTAAGATGGAGCCTTCAGAAACAGTTGAGGCTTATATTGGTCAAGTTTTGTCCACGATGAAAAGGAGCATAATGAAGTTCATTGAGAGACGGACAAGGTCGAAAAAATTCTATGAACCTTATCCTCTATATACGAATATGTTGTAGCAGCAATCGAAGGAGGAAATAACACCTTACAAATGACTGTAAAACAACTATCAAGTTATTTTCGACCCCACGAGCAACGAATGAATGAGAACAAGGTTGTTGTACTTATTGAGCAAGCCCTTTGCATAAATAAATAAAAAGTACTTCCTCTGTCTCGGTCTAAATGGGCGTTTTGGGATTTTGTAATAGATGAAAAAATATTAATATTTTATTAGTTAGTGGAAGTATTTAAAAACTAATTGTATGTATAATGGTATATTTGTAATTCAGGTAAAAGTTAATAGTATTTTGGCATTGATGCATAATTATTTTTTACTAAAATAAAAAAATATATATATTTTGAGTTGGGACGGAGGGAATAGATTGAAGGAAGATAAATGATTATTTTTAATTATTCCAAACTTCATTCTCAACTCATAAAACACAATCATAAATCTATATCTATTACCTCGGTCGAACCTAATACACTGCAAACCAGTCACACTAGGCGAACCATGTATGGCAGGTTAAGGCGTCGGAGGTTGAACTCATAACCACCATGAAGTTATGGGTTCAAATCCCTACACCACCAAGTCCAACCCCTAAACCACCAGGAGATTATTTGTTCTATAAAAATTATGAACTTAAGCAATGAGAAATATCTTATGAATAATAATTGTGGGCGTAAGCGAATACAACGTACAGTACATTCACGGAAAAATAAAATAAAAAAATAAAAATATCTGGCTGAAATCTGTTGAAGATATTATCAACTTCGTCTGACGTGGCGCCTAACCACTGATGCTGACACGTGTAAAAGCGCTTCCAAGTGGAGCCTCCCTTCCTCTTTTACTCTTTCTCTCTCTCTCTCTCTCCATTTTTATCGCCGAGGGTTTCCTTTCCATTTCTGTGATATTTTCTTTCAGTTTGTCCGCTTCCATCTACATATAATCAGCATTTGGATTGGATTGGATTCGCTTTGCACCCAACGGAATTGCTCTCCGATGTCTCCGCCTCGCCGTCAGCGGCCGCCGGCAGCACCGGCCTGCAGCGACGAGTTGACTCTGTCTAATTCGGATTCGTCGGTTTTGACCGTACTGAATTGCCAAGATATTTCGCACCGATCTGCCATTGAATTGCCGGTAACTTTTATTCTTCTGTTCTTCGTTGGAGCCTCTCCGATTCCTTAGGAGTGTTTTTTTTTTTTTTGCTAATTTTAAATACTCTTTAGTGTGTGATGCAGTAGTTGTGTGTAATTAAATTGCGTGTGATACTGATGCGTTGTTCGGTCCTTTGGATACAAAGTTCATTTAGGTAAGTGCTAATTTAGCTCATTACTTGAACATCGCTGCTCTTTTTGGATCCTTATGTTTGAAGGATTAACTTAGGATTTGAGATCCACATTGAGATCAAGTGGACACTGTTGTTTGCTCTGGTCAAATTTCAAGTATTTGAAATCAACTGTTCTTAGATTCCGCTGTGTGTGGCTTTAGAGGGAGTTAAATTTCTTTCTGATTATTCTTACTTCCGGTAGAGAATTAATGTATTGACGTGGATGTCAAACACCATTGGTAGACCTTTTGAAACCTCTCTCGATATGGAAGCTACTTTATCCAGGAGTCTTCAAGGAGTAAGTTACTGGTAATGATAAGATGAACCTAGAGAATCTAACATTACTAGGTGGAGATGCAGAGATTTTATTGGATTTGAGGTGAAGTTGTATCGCTTCTCGAAAATCTTAAATAAGACATGGCAGAAATCAATACTTATAAAGAGGTGGGAATTTGCATTGTTTTCTTCGTTTGAGAAGGTTGCACTATATATTGTGGTTCATCATTTGTCAACGCTTATTATTCTAATTTTTAAACAGATCGTATTAATGAGCTGTGGAATTGCTGGGCAATTATATACCTCTTTACTGTATGCAAATAGATTTAAAAGCAGCAATATTTACTGTATCAGTTATCCTGTCTTAGATGACCTCTAAAAGTGAATTCAAGAAAAAAAAAATTGATGGTGATATGAGGTTATTGGTAAGTTTATTTCAGTGAATCCATAAGGCTAAAAAGATTATTCTAAGGTTCCTTCTTCCTGTAGGGTGACTGCACAGCATGGACAGATGAGAAGCACAGTTTGTATATTCATCAGCTGGAAATGTCGTTTATTAAGCAGTTGAACCACTCAAAGTATTTGCTTCAACACTTCTCGTATATGAGTTGGAGAGATCTAAATATTGCTGAACAACACATCAATACTAGCCATTCTTCTGAGCAGGTCAAGAAATGCATTTGAAGCCCTTTTATTGTGTGATTTGTAAAATCTTTATTTCAATTACATGCTTCAGAAAGTAGAAATTTATACCTATTTCCTTTGCCTTTACCAGTTTCAAATTGCTAGGAATGTAAACTCGCAAAAGAGGGGTCGGGTGTGCAAATACCAGCATAATGGCAAGCAGTTTGCTCCATTATCTGGTCAAAAGCTTGGTGATAGTGTGAAACTTGGAATAAGGAGGAGATATTCCCATGGGTTAGCATCATTGACGCAAAAGTGTTCTTCTAGAAAACCAGCCCATCAGGATTTATTTCACTTAACACGAGGTGACTTAACTCCTCCTTGTAGATCACATGGTTGCTCATCTAGTTTTCACTGTTTCCGATATGATATTTTCTTGTGCGTATGCTTTTATTTGATGGTTTTGGATTCATTGACAAATTTGATACTACACCAAGGATAGCAAAGTTCGTAGTTGAATGCATGTTAATGCGAGGCGTTATCTGCCTTTTCATTATTCCACTTGAGCATGCAAAGATAAAACTCATCCATCTCATGCTTCAGTTTTTATGTGTAACCACCCAACATGTCTTCAAGTTTCATCCTTGTCATTTTTTGCCGTTTGACTTTCATGACAGCATGTGGTTCAGAACAGATAAACCTTCGCCAACTTTCATGTCCTGAAAGGTCTCTTCTTTTCTTACTTTAGTATTTTCCATCAATATTTATGAGAAGTTAGTGTGGTCAGCAATTTTTGTCTCAATGCTATTTAGGCCTTGAAGCTGTTTGATTGTAATCGCTGTCTGTCTTGAAAGAATTACGAGTTAATCTATGCAGTTGACTGAAGAAACTTATGTTTGCATTACCATATCATCTTGATAATTCGATTATGCTTTTCTTGACATGTTTACGTAAGTTGATGCCGCTTTTTGACATTTATATACCTGACAAGGTGAATAAAATAGGATATGGAACTTGATAGTTGAAAGTGATGAAAGAATGTGCTGTTTTATTGATTCCGTGAATACGCATTATTAGGATATAAAAATAGGCTGATGCTTGTTATTGTAAAAGATTGATTAATCTTATGTGATAAAAATTAGTCAATATACACAATTTTGAAACTTTTTATACTATTTATCAACATTAATATTTCTAAAAAAAACATCATAGCAAATATCTGTTATTTTTCACGAAATATGACACCAAATACTCAACTTTTTATTATTTCAAAAAGTCGAAAAGCCTCTATGTAATGGATAATCTGCATTTCATACTATTGAGCTTCTCCGATAGTAAGAAAATAATAAGGATTAGGGTTTGACACGCAGGAACATTTTGCTTGTGCCTACTTTTGGGGTGGCTTATAATATTTGACATTAATAAATGAACGTAAAATCCGAAGACCCCATGTCTTTCTTATTCCCGAATGAGATCAATTTGTGCCACTTTTTTGCATATGCTAAATATTTGCATTGTTTGCGGAAGTGCAATTATTGCATAGTCCTTTTTTTTGTTGTATTATAAAAAGTAATCCATATTTCTTCATTTTCTGCAGAGGGGATGGGTCAAAATTTTTCAGATGAAGACAACAGCCAAAGTGAGCCAGATTCCGACCCCTCGACAAAAAGGCTGAAGCCGGCTTTAGCTTTGGTCGACACTTCATCTCAGAATCAAGTAATTTCCCGAGCTATTTTTTCTTAAATCAATTCTTTTTATGTACATGCTTACGCTTCTTGATTCAGTTATCTGTTATTTCAGATCATGCCCTCCAGAAAATGTCTCAGCAGAAGAATATTCAATCATCAACAGCCCAATCCCGGGTCATTGATGCATCAAAAATCTATCTCGAATAAAACTGAGAGGTCTGTCTATCCCTTATCCTGAAATCCTACTTCAACACAGGAACTATCTCGGATTTTTCACTCTCTGTCACTAAAGCACGAGCAGAAAGCCCAATCCAGGTGATTTTTTTGGTGCAAAAGATCTTATGCTAGCACAAGGTAAATTGTTACATCTACTGTTGAGATATAGATATAGATGTAAGATATATATATATATATATATGCATATCTATGTGTGTGTGTTTAGCGTCGCGGACAAGAGGCTAGTGATTTACGCATATGAGCGTGTATATATATATCGGTTTCTTTGCACGGTGAAGTTTGGAGTTTGGGATTTTTTGATTGCCTAGTTAAAAATGTATATACAATTTTTTGGTGTAGTTTTGTTTTGAGATGAAACGACCAATGTTTTGGTGTAGTTAAAAATGTATTACGAGAGATATATTCAACAATGATCTACATGTTATCCTATCAAACACGAGCTACTTGGTTTAGAAGAAAATAATTGTTCGTAAATGTAACATCAAATGGGCTTATGAGATTTAGAAAGGCAGCCTTGTCTCAAGTTTGAAATTCAGCTGATGGCTATTTTACATTTTTTTTTTTTTTGGAATAAGAAATAATAGACGAGTATAATATGATCTTGGTATTGTTGTTCTTGTAATACAAAGCAAATTTACTTTTTTTATTTTTGCAAGAATTAGAGGAATTTTAGTATTTGTATATAAATTATTTTTACTGTAATAAAAAATTAATATTTTATAGTAGGTGGACCGAAATGAAAAAATATATATATATATTGAATTGAGATTGATAGAGTATTAATTGGTATTCTCTTGGTTCATTTTAAAAGTATATAAAAAATATATATATAATACTCTCTCTGTCCACGTAGAAAGTAAATATTTATTTTTTACGCTGTATTTAAGAAATAATAGTATTTTAATTATAATGCGCAGTTAAAAATAGTGTAATAATATTTTTGTCCTTTCTTTTTGGTGTAAAAGTAATTATGTGAGGTAAAACAAGGGTATTTGTAGAATAAAAGTGAGGTATTTAATCAAATATTTATTTTGTAATTTGACATCCCAAAATAGAAATATGTATATTTTTTTTAGCTGGACAGAGGGAGTAGTATTTTAATTGTAATAGACCGATAAAAGTAGTATAAAAATAATTTATTTTTATTATATTTATAAGAAAATAATGAGATTTGTTGTTACTTAAAAAAATAATTATCTTGTAATTGAATAATTTAAAATTAAATTATACAATATATACTTTTTTTTTGTAACATGAAACTCATAGTGGCTATCTGAATACGCACACGGGCTAAATTCTCCGCCTAAGCTAACATATACCAATTTCTAAGTAGACTTTGGAGCATTGATTAGTTTGTTCATACTCCTGTCTACATACAAAGTATACATTTATTATTAGCGTCGTATTTAAGAAATAATAGTATTTTAATTATAATAGATAGTTAAAAAGTAGTGTAATGATATTTTTGTCCTTGCTTTCTGATGTAAAAGTAATGATGTGATGTAAAATAAAAGTATTTATGGAAATAAGTGAGGTATTTAATGAAATATTTACTTTGTAATTGGACGTTTCAAAATAAAAATATGTATATTTTCTAACTGAACGGAGCGAGTATTTTATTATAGAGAAGACTTCAGCATTGGAAATGTTGAATAACGTGTATGCGAGGACAATTTCATAGGTGTATATATTTTTGAATAACTTAGTATAGTTTTTTATGTTTTTTTTTTTTTTTTTAATATGAATAAAAATCATTATTTAGAATTGTTTAAATGTTAAGATAACTTATTTTTTTAAGTGATTGTATAATACAAAAAAAAATATATGTATATATATATATATTAGGTAGGTCTGGTGGGGTATGCTTTTTTAGTGTTTTTTAATTTTAATTTTTATATAAAATAATTATTAAATATGATATTTATTTTTTTATTATTAAATAACAGCTGATACGTGCTTTTTTTTTTCATAATGAGACATACTTTTTATATTAATTTGTGTAAAACAGTTCGATATATTTTTATTTTTAATAAAAGTTCAATATTAAATATATTTTATAAATATAATTTAATTTAATTAAAAAATTTTAATATTTTAAAATTTTTATTTTTTTTCTTTAAATTTTTAAGTAAAATTATTCAATATTTTTTTATTTTTATTTCTTTTAATTTAATTAAAAAAAAAGTAATCATATAATATTATATTCTTATTTCAAGAATACTAGTAATAATAACATTAAATAAAAAAAATATCATAACATATTTTTATAACTTAATAATAGAAACACTTAATTTTATTCAATTTATTCACATAATATTTTTCAATGAAATATTTTTATATAAATATTATTAAAAAAATACAAATATACATATATTAACATAATACTACATGTACTATTATTTACTCATAAAAAAAATTAATTATTCAATATAAAATATTATTTTTATATTATCAACCCAGTTTTATACTTTACACAAAAAATTAATTTATCTAAAAATGTTGAGTGAACAGATTTATTATTTCCTTCTAATTTGAATATATTTGTACTATTCGAGATTTTTATAATAGATTAAAAAATAATAATATTTTATTTATCAACGGAAGCATACTGTGTAACTATACATAATCGTATATGTAATAATATATTTGTAATTTATCAAAATTTAGAGTATTTTGATATTAATATAAATTATTTTTACTTAAATAAAAAATACTTTTAAATTGAATAAATAAAAATAATAATAATAAAATATTTTGAATTAAAACGAACAAATATTTCATCTGTCCCCCGTAATTTCTATTATTTTTTTTTATTCTTATGTGTCTGTATTATTTTTTTTTTAAAATATAATTATACGCTTTAATCATATTTTAAAATTTAAAATTTAAAATTTTTTATTTTAATTAAATTATTTATTCATAATTATTTTTATTAATATATTTTTTAATTATTTATTAATTATCTAAACATTAAAAGTGCATGATTAAGCTAAATTAAAAATCTGAATATGACAATTTAGTTTATTATTGACCAGAATTTGTCGACAGAAAAACAGGTGGATTATCTAGTTTAAAGTTTATTATTTTTAAAATAATAAAAGGTATACAAATTGACCGACTAACCCGTAATACTAAGCTGTAAGGAATCGAATCAGCGGGCTGGAGGAGGGTATTTTCGTAAAACCACATCAACTATCGAAAATGACCTTTAGCAACGTCCAAGAGTTGCCTCCTCCCACCACTCAAAAACGCCTTTAAATACCCATCCCCGCCGCCTCCAAATTTCCCACCACCGCCTCCGCCGCCGCCGCCGGAAAAATAAATCATCTCAAATTTCTTCAACTCTCCCGACCATGTCATCACTCTCAGCAAAACTAATAGCTCCATCCTTCCCAAACCCCAATCATAGACTCAGCACCCCCAAACTCCAGGCCACGCCGCCGCAGACGGCGGCGCCGGCGCCGGAAAAAACCGATTCGGCGAGGCTGGATCCCCGGACGGAAGAGAAGGACGGATATTTCGTGGTGAAGGAGAAATTCCGACAGGGGATAAACCCTACGGAGAAAATCAAAATCGAGAAGGAACCTATGAAATTATTCATGGAAAAGGGGATCGAGGAGCTGTCGAGAATACCTCTGGAAGAGATGGAGAAGTCGAAGGTGAGTAAGGACGACGTCGATGTCCGGCTCAAATGGCTGGGACTGTTCCACCGGCGGAAGCATCACTGTAAGTTTGGTTAATTTATTCGATCTGATTCTGATCTGATCTGATGATTGATGATGAACAGTGTTTGATTGTTGCATAAAATGCTTTTAACTGGATTGAATCGTGTGTTTTGGAATCGGATCGTCAATTACTACTCTGTTAAAATTTTATTTTTTTTTTTGTGTCTTGTATAATAATAAATATTTTTTTATTTCATTTAATTTTTTATTTTTAAATATTATTATTATATAAATTAAAAAAATTAAAAAATATTTTTATTAATGTCTTATAATAACAATAATAATAATAAAAGAATATTTGTATAAAAAATATTGATCTATAGTACAAATTAAGACGTAAAAGCTAAATATAATCTTAGAAGTGGATGGATAAAGTACTTAACTAATATAAATTAATTTAATTAATATTATAAATAATATATAATTTATTAAAAAATTTTATTTTTATTTTTCTTTTAAAAATGTTAAATATTTTTATTTATATTTAAAATTTTATCTTTTTAATGATATTAATTTAAGTCGATTATAAATAAATAAAAATATTTTTTTAATATTTAAATACATATTTAATTTTTTAATCATATATATTAAATTTTATTTAAAATTATTAACATTAATTATAAAAATAATAATAAAATAATATTATAATTTATTATTATTAATTAATTAATTATTATTTTTTTAAATACGATTTCGTTAATGAAAGTGTTCAATTATGTTGGGATAGACAGTGTATTTTGTTTGGAAATTGAGTTTGATTTTGATTTAATTCAATTTTTTTTATTTAAATAATATTTTTTTGTGATATTTTGACTTTGTTATTGAATAATATTTTTAGATTGCGATTTTAAAAAATAATAATAATAATATAAAATAGTTTAAACAAAAGTAAAAAAATCAAACAAAAATTTTAAATATTCATTACAAAAAGTCAATTATTCAATTTAAATAATATTGTACTGTATTTTATATTTTTGACATAATTTATTTTATTACGACACAAAAAATTATTTCATCTAAAATTATTAGATGAATGGAGTCTTTGTACTCTTTTCTTCCGACCACTATTAACATCATTTTCGTTTTGTCTTTCTTATAATAATGGATATTTTATATTTTGAATAAAATTTACTAAATTAAAATATATTTAATAAACATAAATTAACTTAATTAATTGCATAATACAGTAATATTATGCATCTATCCACTTAAAATTCTTTTATTTATCTTTTTTTTCACAAAAAAAAAAATATATGTACATTTAAAATTTCACCTATTTTATAAAAATTAATTTATATTAATTATAATAAATACTAATATTTTTTATTTACTTATATTATAGAAAATTTTATTTCTACAAAATGATATTCCTTCCGTCTGCCTCTAAAGGTCACATTTAGATTTTGCGTTATTGTATTAACGTTAAAAATATGCTTATATTTGTATAATTTTTTGTACAAATATCCTTCTATAAGTATTATAAATCACTAATGAAAATATTTTTGTAATATTTTTTTAATTTATACTATATTTTGATATAATAATTAATATTTAAATATAAATATACAAAAAATAAATGAGACTCTTAGAGCCGGACGGAGATAATATTAATTTTTATTGCAATATAATTTTAAAATATTTAAAAATATATTTTATCTTTTCAATTATATATATTAAATTTATTTTAAAACTATAACATATATAATTTTAAATAAAAAATATACATATAGTAGTGTTTGGTTGTGTTTTAATAGGCATTTAATCTAATATTTTGAATCTTTTGTATACGTATATTTTAGAGAAACAAAATAAATAAATCATCGCACATACCATTGTGTATTGAATCTCATTTGACTATTTTTATTACAACCGTTGTGTAGTAAATTGATCGAAGCTATCTATCCATCTATGTTCATGGCTTCTTATTTCTTTAGATGGTCGATTTATGATGAGGTTGAAGCTCCCGAACGGGGTTACGACGAGTGCCCAAACTCGGTATTTGGCGAGTGTCATTCGGAAATACGGCCCCGACGGATGCGCCGATGTCACAACTCGTCAAAATTGGCAAATCCGGGGCGTCGTATTGCCCGATGTGCCCGACATTCTAAAAGGGCTCGATAAAGTCGGGTTGACGAGCTTGCAAAGTGGAATGGACAATGTGAGGAATCCCGTCGGGAACCCTCTCGCCGGAATCGATCCCCATGAAATCGTCGATACGAGGCCCTATACGAATTTGCTTTCGCACTACATTACCGGAAATTCTCTCGGCAATCCCGCCATTACTAACTTGTAAGTTTCAATTAAGCGAATTATCAGTTTTATCGTAATTTAACTGTGTTAGAAGACTATATAGCTTAAATGTTTAGTTGAAATGCTCATTTAATGAAATGGGCTCGATTTGCTTGTAAATTTTGGATCTGGGAGAATATAATGATTTAGGACGCGTATAATATATGTATTTTGTTATGAGGTTAGGATTGTTGACGGTACTTTTTCTGTAGGCCGAGGAAGTGGAACGTGTGTGTGATAGGGTCGCACGATCTCTACGAGCATCCACATATAAACGATCTTGCATACATGCCGGCGACGAAGAATGGACGGTTCGGATTCAATATTCTTGTTGGCGGATTCTTTAGTCCCAAAAGATGCGCCGAAGCGATTCCTTTGGATGCATGGGTTCCCGGCGACGACATCATTCCAATTTGCAAAGCGATACTTGAAACTTATCGGGATTTAGGGTCTCGAGGGAATAGACAAAAAACAAGAATGATGTGGTTGATCGACGAACTCGTGAGCAACGCCTATTTCTTTTATCTTTATAACTATTTCACCTAAAAGTTTAAGTTGATATCAGAAATTGTGACTATTTCACTTGAAAGTTTAAGCTAATTCTAGAAATTATGCTTATTTCATATAAAAATTTAAGTTGATATAAGAAATTATGATTATTTCACCTAAAAGTTCAAGTTAATACTAGATTAAGCTGATACCAGAAATTACGTTGTTGATGTTTCTGATACAGGGCATCGAAGGATTTAGAGAAGAAGTCGTAAAAAGAATGCCTCGACAAGATTTGGAGAGATCGTCTTCGGAAGACCTAATCCGGACCCAATGGGAGCGTCGACAGTACTTCGGAGTTCATCCTCAAAAACAAGAAGGCTATAGCTTCGTCGGGATCCACATTCCCGTCGGGCGACTCCAAGCGGATGAAATGGACGAGCTTGCCCGTTTGGCGGACACTTACGGCTCGGGAGAGCTCCGTCTTACCGTCGAACAAAACATCATCATCCCGAATGTCGAAAACACAAAATTGAATACACTACTCGACGAACCCCTCCTCAACGATCGATTCTCGCCCCGACCGCCGCTCCTCATGCAAGGGTTGGTCGCGTGCACGGGCAACCAATTTTGCGGGCAAGCGATAATCGAGACGAAAGCGCGCGCCCTTAGAGTGACGGAGGAAGTTCAAAGGCTCGTCTCGCTTACGACCCCCGTGAGGATGCATTGGACGGGTTGCCCGAACACGTGCGGGCAGGTGCAAGTCGCGGATATCGGGTTCATGGGATGCATGACTCGGAACGCGGACGGGAAGGTCGTCGAAGGCGCGGACGTGTTCGTCGGAGGTAGAGTCGGAAACGAGAGTCACTTGGGAGAGGTTTATAAGAAGGGCGTGCCTTGTGATGACTTAGTCCCTTTGGTTGTCGATATGTTGGTTAACAAATTTGGCGCTGTGCTGAAGGAGGGCATCGACGTCGCTCAAGAAGAAAATCGAGATTTATTAAATTAAATTTATGGGTTTTTTCTTTAATGTTTTTATTGTCTTCAAATTATATGTTTTTAAATAAAAATATATTGGATAGGTAAGAATAGTTGTATGGCTTTTAAAATAAGAAATTTAAGATATGTTTTGGTCCGAAAATTGAAAGAAGAAAATTAGAAAAAATTTCATTTTTTTTTTTCTTCTTTTTGAGTGAGAAATCAAATTTGACAAATTAATTATTTTTATTTTTATGTTTTTATTTATATATATAGAGTGATAAATGAATATGATGATGTATATTTATATTTTTCCATTTTTTTGTATTATGTAATTTTTATAATTATATTATTTCAATTTTATAAAATATCGTATCTAAACTAATTATGGTTTGGATTGTCCCTTTATATATACTCATTTTTTTTTTAATTAAAAATTTATTTTAAAAAAATAATCCTAATTTTGATTTTATTTAAAGATTCATTATTTATTTGTTTATTATGTAAAAATCATATAAATAATTGGTTCTATTTACTTAATATTTTTTAAATGAAATAATTTTTTAGTATATGATAGAGAGAATTGAATTAAAAATATAAAATAATATTATTTTAAATTGAATATAATAATTATTTGAATTTTTAAATAATAAGCATTTAGTTTTTTTTCTGACTTTTCTATTTTTTATAAAATATTTTATAGATTACTGAATTGTTTTTGGAAATTGTAATTCAAAAATAATATTAAAAAAAATAGAGCGTATATTTAATTAAATTATTACATATAAAAATAATTAAAAAAATAAATTTAATAAATTATTAAATTAAAATTTTAAATATAAAATTAAAAAATATTAAAAAATATTGACCAATTAAATAATAAAATAGTAGTTTAAATTAAATATAATTATATAGTAATAAAAAATTACAAAATTAAAAATATAAATATATAACATAATATTATATAATTATTTTTTTATATCATTAATAATTATTTATTTTATTTAATATTTATATTATTTTTATTTTTATAAAAAAATTTATTATAAATATAATAATAATATTATTATTATTATTATATGCTTTTCCTTGTGCGCATTTTCTGGTTGCGAGCAGACTCCATAGTTCATCATAGCATTGCCGGCGCCCTGCAGATGATGAGCGGCGGCGCTGCTTCAAGGAAACTCATCGCCTCCACACCAAAAAGGTTGCGCTTTCGGACGTACATTTCTTTCTTACGGTTTGAAGAACAACAAATCCCTCACACAACCGCCACTGCTGCAAATTTGAATTTAAATCGAAGCAATTTCTCCTTGGCATTGCAAAGCAGAGGCGAATCATCTCTGTATGTTGGCTTCAGTTCATCTTACGATTGGAATGTACGGATGCGTGAATTGGGCCTCCAAGGCAACCTCCTTGCTGCTCGTAAGCTGTTCGACGAAATGCCTGAACGGGACAAGGTGTCGTATGCTTCAATGGTTAGTATCTATCTAAAGCACCGCGAGTTCCAAAGGGCTGAGAAGCTTTTCGAGAGAATTCCAGCCAGCATGAGGAGCGTTGTGGTGGATTCGGCCATGGTGCACGCTTATGCTGACGCGGGAAGAATGGATAAAGCTAAGCAGTTGTTCGATGAAATGCCTGAGAGGAATGCTTTTTCTTGGACAAGTTTAATTTCAGGGTATTTTAAAAACGGTCAAGTGGATAATGCTCTTGAGCTATTTGGGAGAATGCCGGAAAGAGAAAGGAATGAGGTCACCTGGACTAATGTGATTGTGGGTTTAGGAAGAAATGGATTTGTCGGCGAAGCTCGGGCTGCTTTCGATCGGATGCCTGTAAAGAATGTTGTTTCTTGTACCTCAATGATCAAGGTTTATATCGAAGATGGCCAGATCGACGAGGCGTTTAAAGTATTCCATACAATGCCCAATCTTAATTTGTACTCTTGGAATATTATGATTTATGGGCTTTTGAACGACAGCCGAGTTTTTGAAGCCAAGAATCTGTTTGATTCCATGCCTCGGAGAAATGTGGTTTCTTGGACTACCATGATAACAGGTTTTGCACAAAATGGGATGATTGAGTTTTCGAGGAGATACTTTGATGAAATGCCGAGCAGGGATATTTCAGCGTGGAATGCAATGATCACAGCTTATACTGATGAAGGTCTTATGAGTGAAGCGAGTGCACTATTTAAGTCGATGCCGAGTAGAAATATTGTGACTTGGAATGCAATGCTGAATGGGTATGCCAAAGAGCAGCAGGAGGATGAAGTCTTTAGACACTTTAAATTGATGCTTAGCAGTAGCGGTGTAAGACCTAATGAGATTAGTTTTACATGTTTACTGACTTCGTGTCATGGCATTCTTGAGGTTTCACAAGCTCATGGACTCGTCGTCCATCTCGGATTTGAAGCAGAAACCTCACTTGCTAATACTTTGATTACTATGTACTATCGAAGTGGAGATGTCGCCTCAGCCTGGATTATTTTTGGCAATCTTGAGTCGAAGGATGTTGTCTCTTGGACCGCAATGATCTTAGCGTATTCTAACCATGGTTTTGGTATGCAAGCATTGCAGACATTTGCTCGGATGGTAAGATCAGGATGCATTCCCGATGAGATTACTTTTATTGGAGTTTTGTCGGCATGTAGTCATACCGGCCTTGTCAAGAAAGGCCAAATGCTTTTCGATTCTATGAGGACGTATGGTTTAGATCATTCCCCAGAGCACTACTCATGCCTTGTTGACATCCTCGGACGAGCTGGGCTGGTGAATGAGGCTCTGAAAGTTGTACGTAAGATGCCTCCTGACAAACACGATTCTGTAGTGCTGGGGACATTGATCGGGGCTTGCAAGTTGCATGGAGAAGATGGGCTAGCTAATCTAATAGGCGATAAGCTGATAGATCTTGAACCAGGTAGCTCGGGAGGGTACGTGATGTTAGCAAACGTGTTTGCTGCATCAGGGAATTGGGAGAAATTTTCGGATTTGAGGAGGAAGATGAAAGAAAGGGATGTTAAAAAGACCCCTGGTTTTAGTGAAATTCAAGTTTATGGGAAAAGATATGCATTTTTGGCACGAGACAAATCTCATCCCGAATCGAAGGAGATTTATTCGTTGCTGAATGAGAAACTCCTCCCCCAAATGCAAGATTCTGTCGACATTATTAAAGATCTACCAATTACATGACTGAGGGCGTGTATATAATTAATTTACACTGGTTTTTCTTATGATGAAAGCGGTCAGCTCCCAAATCGACAATTGAATCTGGGCAATTATATGAAGCTGTCGATTTACAGGTTAGTTTACTGTTTAATGCATTTGCTCCATGTTACTTTATAATTTTGTTAAACATGCATGAGAACCTTCGAGATCTTTAGTTCCGGATCTGATCCTTTTATCATTTTACAACTTTAAATGATCCTGCCTAAAATAATCTAATAAGTAAAATTTTTTCGCTAAAATGATCCTCCGATACCGGACTCGCCACGCTGGCACGTGGTTGCTAACGTAATGCTGACTTGGCTGACATGTCATCGCTACGTCAGTGACAAGTCAGAGGAACATTTTAACAAAAAAATTTTACTTGTGGGATTATATTCAAAAGGGTCCATTTAAAGTTCTAAACTGAGACCAAGTACGGGTCTAAGAAAATAATTCACCAGACATTTTGTAAAATTAAAAAATTAAACAATTTTCCATGTGTTGTTGACATGGCAATGACATGTCGGTCACATCATGCCACGTCAGCAACAGCGGACTAGCGTAGTGAGTCCAGCACTGGAGGACTATTTTAGCGAAAATTTTTTACTTACGGGACTATTTTCAAACAAAGTCATTTAAATTCCTAAAATGATAAAATGAATCAGATACGGAACTATAAAAAAACAGTTTACCCAATTTTCATTGTGCATTCTTTAGGTTACATGGTTTGGTTCTAGATGTAGAAACTGAAAGCACTTCAAAGCGATACCCCACAAAATTGACTTTGGTAGCAGCTACTAAAGATGCATCAAAACTTTAAATTGCCAGCAGTAAAGATGGATTCCCGAGTAATGGCTGTACGTATATAAACTAAAACTCTTCAAGTAAATATTATTTTTACACAAGCTTATCCATTTTTCTCCATCGGTATGTTGTGTTCATGGCGTCGCATTTATTTTATTTTTATAGGTAGTAATTGTTGGGACTGTGGTATTATTGTATCAAGATGGACAATGTAGCCTCACGTCGCCGTTCACTTTTCCTCCTCATGTCATTCCTATGTATGATAGAAGGTATTTGATATACACTTATCTTACTTATGGATGATGTTTCTTTGAAATGATTTTGATTTAAAATTTTTGCTCTGCTTTTCCCTTTTGGTGATAGAGAACAAGATCAAAACAAGATTTTTGTTGTGAGTGAGACATTTCGTATTGGTCCTCCGATGATAGACTTCATCTTTTCATACGGGTAAGAACTATAGCTCTGTTCTTTTTGGAATTTAGTTTTAGATATTATGATTCATGGAAAAATATACTATTTTTTTTTTTTTCTCGTAAAACATTACATCCAAATCATTATTCAGACAAAGCAATAATAAACGAAGGAAGGCAACAAATACAGTGGAAGAAATTTTGGGGAGAAGAAAGAAGAAAAAACGAAAGAAAAACAGAAGAAAGAAAGAGGGAGAATAAAAATAAAATAAAAATGGCCATGTTATTTTGAATGTCAATTTCAATAGTTTGGTCTTAGTTGTGAATTGAGTTTAATTACACTATTAACTAGAACCTCTTGGTATATATTATATTTTTCCTTAGAAAGCTTCGTTATATATAGTTGTAAGTTATTACCTTAATACTCCTTCCCTCCCGGAACTAAGTATCCATTTATTTTTTGCACGTAGTTTTAAAAATATTAGTATTATATTGGGATATAGTAGGAATAAAGTAGAAATGACTAAAATAACCTTATTCGTATGTGTGATATAAAGGTAATGACATTTGTGTAATATATTGTAAGTTGTAAGGGTATTTGTAATGTTAGGTAGATAAGAAATAGATACTTTGTTATGGGACAGACTAAAATGAAAAAATGGATACTTTGTTATGGGACAGACTAAAATGAAAAAATAAATATCTTTATTATGGGACGGAGGGAGTACGATATAAGTTATTTTTGATATAAATATGATCCTTTGCAATAATTCTTTAAAAATTCGTAATTGAATGACGTAATTTTTTAGCTATTAGACTCATCATAACTTTAAGTTCATCTAAGTAAATTTCGTATCAATATATGAATTTGATTAGCAATGGAAGATTTTTCGCAATATGTAATTACTTGTTCATAACTTTAAATACTTTATTTTAAACTTGAAATTATAATTGTACTTTTTTTTTTTCTTACGATCATAATATAATATTCTGCTATATAACTTTTCATAAACCAACGAGTTAATGAAAATTTTTACACTTAAACAAGACAACAATATATTCGAATCGATATTATAATTGTACATTTTTTTCTTAGGATCCTAATATAATATTCTGCGATATAAATTTTAATAAACCAATGAGTTAATGAAAATTTTTACACTTAAACAAGACAACAATATATTCAAATCAAGTCGCTTTCTTAAATACTAGTTTTACTTTTTGCAAGGCATTTAGATAGTATAATTTTGATAGTATTTTGACCACTTTGTTATTACTTTTTATTTTAAAAATGATATTAGAAATTTTATTTAGAATAGTAAAAAGGAAAATTTGTATGAATATAAAGAAAATATGCAAAAATCTTCGAGACATCCAAAATTAGTCATAATAGCAAAAGATTTGAGACGGATGGAATATGTAATTCTCATATAATGCTGCATGGCGTAACGTAAAAATATTTTTTTAATATACTTGTTTTAATTCGTTTCAAAATACTAAAGTTATCACTTTGTTATGGCTTTATCTTTATCTTTTTTTTTTTTTCTTTTCATTTGTTGCTACTATTACAAAAGAATCAAAAAAACAGTGTCAAATCAGTAAAAGTATACTGACTTTCAACCCTCCGAAGTTGGGGTTGTGTAACAAATGCATCCTATATAATGTAAAATAACTGCTATATGTGAATTTAATGTATCACAGACACTTCACAATAGTGGTAGTTAGTAGGACGACCAATTGTTTTGTATTGTAAGGTCGTTCATGAGTTATATTCGGGAATATTTAACATTTCTTATCTAGTCATTTATTTTTGTAGATTTAGGTTCACTGATTGGATTGATCACTAAATAGGTTTACCAATACTTTAGGATTATGCCATTTCTAAACGAGATCTCGATTGATCACTTGAGGAGTGTAGTATTTAGATTCCCTTTAGGTAATTAATTCTTAAGATGCACAAATTTAGATATCACGCACAAGATAGATATAGACTAGAGGTCTATATTTTCTACCATGAACTCTAGGGGTGTGTAGATATGTGTTGAATAGTGATACACATCGGCTATCTATATACATAAAGTACATAGTGCAAAAATGTTAAATTATCTTGCATATTTTTACTAACCGATAAAATACTATTATTTTTTTAATCTACCGTAAAAATTCAGAAGATTATTGTCCTCGTCTACTTGGTAAGATTTTTGTCATTTTTTCGTTGTCCAAACACAACATATCTATTTTATTTTTACATCAATATCATTACAATAACTACACATCATATCATATGATAAAATAGTTGTGCACATACAAAAATTATCATCAAATTAACATTAACAATTATCATCAAATTAACATTACATTAACTACACATCATATTTTCTCCAAATTCCACCTAAACTTCAGCAAAATCTAAACCCAAAATTTAAATTTTACGAACAAATAGCCACAATAATTATATATTAATTTTAAAGCAAAATATTGGATTCCATCAAAATAAGAGGCGTGCCGTACATAAGTTGCCATGCACTTTTTGGCCCACTTTCTTAAATCATATCTTGCATTTATTTTAGGATAAACTGTTTTTTTTAAGTCCCGTAATCGGACCCCTTATCATTTTAGTTCCGTAAGTAGAGCCTATCGCAAATTAGTCCCATAAGTGCAAAATTTTTGTTGTTTTAATGCTCCGACGCCGGAGATGTCCGTGTTGCTCGCCGGAGGTGACGTGTCCGCCAGGTGTCCAGCTAGGGCAGCGACACCTAGCGGATACGTGGATTTATTTTTATTTTTCATTTTTTTATAATTTTTTCAAATTTTTTTAAAATTAGACTGAATAAAAAAATAAAAAAAAATGCAAATAAAATTAAAAATAAATTAAAAATAAGTTTTTAAATAAATAAAATAAAAATCCACGTGTCCGCCAGGTGTCGCTGACCTGGCGGACACGTCACCTCTGGCGAGCCACGCGGGCGTCTCCGGCGCTGGAGGACTAAAACAACGAAAAATTTTTACTTATGGAACTAGTTTGCGACATGCTTCACTTACGGGACTAAAATGATAAAGGGGTCCAGTTACGGGACTAAAAAAATAATTTACCATTTATTTTATAATGATCGACTATATGTATATATATTTATTTTATAATGATCGACTATATGTATATATATATATATATATTTCAAATGTAGTACAAATCTATTAAATTACACTACATAATTATTGAAATATTTTGTAAATTTATTGCATCACCCTATAAAAAATATTGAAACATGATGTGAAACTTTTGAATTATATAAGCAAATAGTTGAATCATGAAATAAATTTATTGAATATTTATAAATTAAAGTAGATGCGTAATATGTCGAATTGTGTACAAAATATTTCGAACACAATATTTGATGATTTTATACCTTAATATAAAACTTGCTTAAATTCGACTTTTCATATGATTTCATAGGCATGGAAATGAACAAGGACTAAGAACAAAAAGGATCTATTGATCAATCACATTGAATTTCCGATAACTACGAACTTTTTTTTACAATAAAGTAGCTTATCAATAAGCTTTTAAAGAACAACAATAAATTTGTATTGTATTGTTCACAACAATAAGAGCATCCGATACCGACATTATATCTACTTCGTTATCTCTCTTCTCTCTCGTCCACATCATATCCAATTCAACATTTAAATTACTTTATTTATCATTGGTTATAGTAATCACATTCAACACATTACTTTTACTATTTTATAAGATCCACACTAATTTATTTATTTTTATATATTTTATTACATTATATATATAAATTATTTATTAATATATATTCTTATATATTTTTGTTGTCTAATAATATTTTTATATAATATTATAGTAAATTTTTAAATTTTAACCTATATAAATTTTAATATATTGAAACATATAATTTACTATTTTAAAATTTGAAATTATTTGAAATATTAGATAATCTCTATTATATTTTTGAATAATATTTAATTTTTTAAAAAAAAAAATTATTGAAGGTGACCGGTTCTTGTAATAAATAATAAATAATTGTATCTCTTCTAAAAGGTAATGAGACAGGTAACTAGTTAATATAGTAAAAACTAAAAAGGTAATTACAAAAGTAACAAGAGAGGTGATCGTAAAAGATGCTTTAATATGTGGATATGTCACGGTTCCTTTTTTTATTGTCTGCTAAACGTATGTATAATTTATACTTTGATAAATTATATAATATCCTTTCAGTAAAATTGAACAAAACACCATGTGATATTTATTGCGTGAAACCCTCTCGTATTAATATAAAATTTGCACGAAACATCCTCATTGTCCAAAACTGATGTTTGGTTCCAGATAAAAATCTAAATTATGCAAGTTTTATACAAATAAAAAAGGTAAAATATCTTAAATAATTTTTTGAATATAATAAATAAATAAATAATTGATTAATCCTTCAATTTATAATATTTTGAAGATAAATTGGTATATGATTTTTAAAAAAAACTATAAAAATAAATAAATAATCATTGATTATTTATTTTATTCAAAAAAATTATTTAAGATAGTTTACGTTTTTTATTTATATAAAACTTGCATAATTTAGGTCTTTATTTAGAACAAAACATTAGTTTTGGAAGAAAGAGGGTGTTTTATGCATACTTAACATTACCACAAGAAGGTTTCACGCAATAAATAAAATATAAGATGTTTTGTGCATTTTTACTAAAAAGTGTTATATAATTTACTCTTTATACTTTATCCGTCCGGAATAATTATGCCACATTTTTTTTTTTTGCTTTTCCACTAAACATCACATCGATACTTATTTATATCACAGCATACCACCATTTCAATTAAAATTTTTTACTATTCAAATCTTAATCCAAAATCCAAACACCCAAACAAACACACCCTAAATGTATACATAATCTATTATACTCCCTCCATTCCACCTGCTTTGTCCGCATTTCTATTTTCGTTTATCCCACTTATTCTGTCACTCTCTTTTTTTGAAAATAATTATACACTTTAATTTCCTTTTAAATTTTAAATTTATAATTTTTTAAAAATTTTAGTTAGATTAATTAGATATCATAATCTTAATCCAAATCTATAATTATTTTTATTATACGATAATTATTTTTATTAATACATTCTTAATTATTTATTAATTATACCCCTCATAAATTCTCGTGTCTATATTAAAACAGACACACTAGCCGGGACGTAGGGAGCAGTAAATAACTTTATCTTACTTACAATTTTATTATCTTTTCTTTTTGAAATAATAACAAATTTGCTACTACTTTATTATCAACTCTTCAATAAATTTTCTATAATACTTCAACTCTACCTATTAAATATCATACTTTTACATTAAAATATTATTATTTTTTAGTTTTTATGTCCGAATACTATAGCATAATTTGTCCGGACGAATGAAGTAGTAAATAATTTTATCTATCCATAATTTCATTATTCTTAGTTTAACAAATACTAAAAAATTAACCAATGGTTTTTTTATTTATCTTACTATTTTATTATTAACTCTTGACAAAATTACTTATAACCCACTTGTGGCTTGAAAAGTCGGCATCATTTTTTTTATGATTTAAAAATTGTATGAGACTTTTTTTACGGGATTTTGTGCAATATTTTAAAAAATATAAGAGAATTTTATTTAATTTTTAGAGGATCATGTGCAATATCTTTTAAAAATACAAATATTCATGCAATTTCTAAATTCTGGGAACTACAGTAAATTACAAAACAATTTTGTTTTAACTATAGATAGCATACTGTATCTTATCGAAAATACCAATCAATATCGATATCGTAACGAACTTTTCGGTTTGACAAAAATACATGTCGGTACCGTACCGAATGTTTCGGTATACCGAAATTCGATATATCAAAAATATAATTTTAAATTTCAAAAACATTAAAACCAAAATAATAAATATCACTATTCTCCACCACAAAAATATATAAAATAAAAAACAAAATCTTCAGTTCACAAAATAAGTTTATTACATTTAAAGGGGGAGGGCCACGCTCATGCTCACGCCCTCCCCCGACCAACAGACTGCAACCACCGGCGGTTGGCCACGGGGCCGCCGGCGCGTCGCCGACAATTAAAAGAAAAAAAAAACAGTAGGAGGAGGATTAGAAGTTACCTAAATTTGCGAAGTCTAGTAGGGGAGGGTGACTAACATAACCGGGGCAGGACGATTCAAGGGAGGACTGGCTTGGTCGAAAATTAAATTTAAAATTGTGTTGGCAGCCGGTTGTGTATTGTGATGTGGATAGGGTATTAAATTTAGAGATTTAGGATAGTAGTCTACAATTTTTTTTTAATATTATTATTATTATTTTATATTAATAGTTAAATTATTTATTAAAAATAATATCAATACAGTATTACACTAAAATATTGAATTTTTTAAAAATTCATACCGTAATTTTAGGTATTTTTGGCACGATAAATTAGTATTTCAGTATGTTGGATAAATTTCTAAATAATACTCTTATTTTTTATTTTTTTATCATACGACACTCTTATATTAAAATATTCTTATTTTTTTAATTTTGATGGCCGGATATTATGATATAATTAATTTGGATGAAAAAAATTATCTTCGTCCGCCTCTAAGAGTCGCATACCTTTTGCGTCATTCCAGTTAATATTAAAAATATCTTTAAAATTTGTGTATATATATTTGTAAAAATGTTCTTCTAAGATACCAATGAAATTATTTTTGTAACTTTTTTTTAATCTTTTATATTTTAATATAATAGTTAATATTTAAAAATTAATATAAAAAAATAAATAAGACTCTCAGAAGCCGAACAAAAATAATATCAAATATTGTAAATCCCATAATATAGTGTAAAATAAACCGACCAAAAAACTCTTTCTAGAGATTATTGGATAGAAATGGATGCATGGCAGAATTAGCCAATGAAATGATTGCCCGGGCTGTGACGTTGGAATTTCCCAGTAGAGCCGGGCATCTATTTTATTTTTAATTTATGTCCGGCGCCGACATGCTCCCATCTTATGGACAGAGACACGTGGCTAATTGACAACCATCAGATCCGACGCCGACGGGCATGATCCATGTTCACGCTTTCACATCCGTACAGTATTTGGGCGGGGCCCACTCTGATACGCTGACGTAACGTAACGTGACGTGACGCTATCTGCCGTTGGATCTAGAAACTCGCAGAATGTGACTCATCCTCCGCCTCAGCTGCAACGGACTGTTCTGTTTTTATTTTCCTATCTCATTATTATGCTTATTTGATTGAATAAAAAATTTAAATAAAACGATTTGTGAAAAAAAAAATGATACTCCCTACGATGATCCTATTTTTATTAAAAAAAAATTAACAATTTTAAGCATAGTTAATAAATATAAATTAATTTAATTAATTTTTTATTGAGATATAATTATAATAATATTTAAAATATCAATAATACTATACATATATAAAAATAATAAAATATTATTTTAATTTATTATTAATAACTTAATAACCTACCCTATCTAAAATACTGTGTCCATAACAAATGGCTCTATCTTTGGGGGGACGAAGTAAAAAATACTCCCACCTTCTTACATAATTTATCCATATTTTTTATTTTCATTCGTCTCATATAATTTATTTTTTTTTTTAGAAATATAATTATACATTTTAATCACATTTTAAATTTTAAATTTTATAATTTTTTAAATTTTAATTAAATTATTAGTTATCTTAATTACTTACTAATTACATTTTATCTAAATTCTGGCGTCTACAATAATATACTCATATTATATGAGACAGAGGAGTAAGTAATAATAAATTTAAATGATAAAAAAAAAACAATATACACCATCGTATATATATTTATTAATTTCTTCTTTTAATATTATTCTTCTATCATCTGAATTTATGTTTACTATTGTAGTTCAAAAATATTTTTGTTTCATTTTAGTAAAATCTATCTTTTCTTCTTTTGCTTTTTGTAATTATAAAAAAAATTCTATTTTATCTATTTTTCTAAAAATTCGTGTCCGATCAAGTGAATATTAATTTCAATGACTAAAGTAGCAGTATTTTAGACAGTTTAATTTTTTATTTTAAAATTGAAGTTTTTATTTATATTTTTATTTTAAAATAATATTTTAATTTTTTATTATGTGAAAATAAATAATGGTATATTTTTATTAGAAATAATGTAAATTGAATTATTTTATTTCAAATGAAAATAAACAAACCCTTAATATTTTAAGTTGGTTTGGAATTATTAAAAAAAAAGTAGATAAAAAATAAAAATACGTTATTCAAATCTCACTTAAATACATAATTTGTTTAGGAAATGTTCTTTGTGTTTTAGTTAGTTATTAGAAATTACTATAAAAGTTATTCTGGAAAATTATAATGTTGTTTAGGTAAAATAATTTTAATTATTTTAAAAATATTTTGTAACAGAAATAATATTTTTAATAAAAAATGTGAATATAGTTTTTTTTTTTATTGATAATGGTGTAAAAGATAAAAGAATAAATCTTTATTAGTATTTATTTGGTTTGGTTTGTGTTTGTATTTGAATTTTTTTATTATAATTTTTAACACATTTTTTCAAAAACATTACTCAATATATTATACATGCAAATTATTTTTATATTATTTACACAATTTTCTATACTTCACATCATAAAAATTTCTTCAAACAAAAAACACAAAACAAACACAGTAAAATCATAAAAGAGCATATCCCAAAGGCTTGTTTACTTTAAATTTTTTTTTTGGTAAACTCTTTTTTTTTTTTTTGTCCCGTAACTGAATCCCCTTATCATTTTAGTCCCGTAAATGGAGCCTGTCGCAAACTAGTCCCATAAGTGAAAAATTTATGCTGTTTTAGTCCTCCGGCGCCGGAGACGCCCGCGTGGCTCGGCGGAGGTAACGTGTCCACCAGGTGTCGCTGACCTGGCGGACACGTGGATTTTTATTTATTTTTTTAATTTTTTATTTTTTTTTTTAAAACTTATTTTTAATTTATTTTTTTAATTTTATTTGTATTTTTTTATTTTTTTTATTTGGTCCAATTAAAAATAATAATAATAATAATAAATTCACGTGTCCGCTGGTGTCGCTGACCTGGCAGGACACCTGGAGGACACGTCACCTCCGGCGAGCTACGCGGGCGTCTCCGGCGCTGGATGACTAAAATAGCGAAAAATTTTCACTTATAGGACTAGTTTGCGACAGGTTCCACTTACGAGACTAAAATGATAAAGAGACCCAATTACTGGATTAAAAAAATCTGTTTACCCTTTTTTTTTAGCATTATTTTATGTTTCATTATTATACATTTTTCATACTTTTAATCAAGAAAAATACTATTTATGTTTCAAGATAATTGATCAATTTTATTAATGATAATGTATTTAAGATAATAATGTTTAATTAGTTAATAATAGTATTTTTTATGATAATATTTTTTATTTAATTAATTATATTAAGATTTTTAAAATAAATTTAATATATATGATTAAAAAAGTTAGAATATGTATTTAAATATTTAAAAAATTATATCGCAATAAAACATTATATGCAATATAAATATCATTTTGTAGAATAAAATTTTCTATAATACAAGTAATAAAAAAATATGTTTATTTATTTATAATTAACCTGAGTTTTAAATGTAGATAAAAATATTTATTTTTTTAAGAGATAGATATAAATAAGAGAGATTTTGAGTGAGTCCTATATAATTTATGATATTATATATAGTTAATTAAAAAAATTATATTTGTTAACTATGATTTGATTTAGTAAATTTTATCAAAAAAAATAAAAAAAAGTATCAATGGGACAAAAAAAAATTTATGTCAATTAAGATGTGATGAACTATATTATGTTATTCCATAAAATATATAAACTAAAATTATGTTAACACAAATTACAAACCTAACAAACCCTATTTGTTTTGTGAGAATGTTAGGAAATAAAAGTTTTTTATGTAAGGGATAGAAACTGTGTATGGAATATAATAATAACAATGAATGTGTGTATTGTATTAATTTTTTTGGAAAAATGAGAAAAAAAAAATTGGAAGAACAAACTCTAAAATTAGGGTTTGGTGTGTGTGTTTGGGGATTTGGATTTTGAGTTGGGATTTGAATAGTAAAAATTTTGAATTTGAATAGTTGTATGATGTGATATAAATAGGTGTTGATGCGATGTTTTGAATGTAAAATTGATTTTTAGTATAATATAAAAAATAAAAAATAGGTGTTTGATTTGATGTTTTTAGTGAGAAATTTTTTGGATGAATAGTAGAATTTTAACAAAATCTTACAAACAAACACACTTTTTATTGGTCGAATTGATATGATATAGTGATTTCTAGTTTTGACGATTATTTTTGGATCGAATTTGTCACAAATTTTCATTTCTACGCTACTCTCCATACTCCTTTCACATCCACAATTTAGAGAGAGAGGAATAGTGAGAGAGATTCTCTTTCTATCTCATTTTTTCTTCTATAAAAGCAAACCAATCCTCTCCATTCTTTTTTCCAACATTAGCTATTTTACAAACACAAACACAAACTTTTCTTTCTTACAACCTTAACCAAACCAAAACATTTCCTCCAATTTTAATCTGTTGATGGACAAGATCTTCTCAACAACCATTCTCTACATCCTATTATGTCTCTCCACTCTTGTCTTCTATCACGTATCGAAAAAACGAATCAAGAATCGCAAACATACGCCAAACTTGCCCCCGGGCACAATGGGTTGGCCATATGTCGGCGAGACACTTCAATTGTACTCCAAGGATCCCGACACCTTCTTCTCCGACAAGCAAAAGAGGTGAGTTAGTTCTATTCTTATAAACGCATAAATTTCTATCAATATCTCCTTTTTTTTTTAAAAAAAAAAAAAAGAAAAATTATATTTCACTCTATATGTATATTATATAATGAATTTCAAATTATCGATCTTTATTGAGGTGATAATGATTTTAAATTGTCAAATATGAGTTTTTTTTTTTTTTTTTATCTATATACAATTTTATTTTGTTATTTTTCTATATATATTATTTTTATAAATTAATGAAAAAGAGTAAGTAATAGTCATATAAATACATTATTTTGCTATAATATGTTTTTTTTAAATTTATTAATGTAGATATGGAGATATATTTAAGACAAACATTCTAGGATGCCCTTGTGTGATGCTCGCTAGTCCCGAAGCATCGAAGTTCATCTTAGCAACAAATGCCGATCTTTTCAAGCCTACGTATCCCAAAAGCAAAGAAAAGATGATCGGCCCAATGGCTCTATTCTTCCACCAAGGCGAATACCATAGCAACTTGAAAAAACTCGTACAAACCTCGTTTTCTCCAAAGATGATTAAGAAATTGATTCCTAAAATCGAGTCCATATGTATCTCGATCTTGGATTCTTGGGTAGATGGGCAAGTTATCAACACATTCCGGGAGATGAAAAGGGTATGAAATCCATCTGTTTACTTATATTTCCAAATTTGATTTCGCATTATTCATCAACAATTTTTTTTAATCTTTTACAAAAAAAAAAAAAAAAAAAAAAAAAAAAACTTACTTTTTATTCAAGATATTATATCCAACATCAATTGTTTAATTCATTTTTTTACGGTTCAAAAACTAGCTCAGAACTAGTCTTGTAAAGAGCTTCTCATTTTATTGACAAAATAACTTATTGCATATTTGTGGTTTAAAAAGTTTGCACTATCCGACCTTATGATTCAATTAAAATTATATAAAACTCTCTTGCGCTTTCGAAGCATTGCACAAAATCTTCTTTTTAGGAAATTCTGTGCAATATTTTACTAATAAATAAAAGAGAGTTTCATATCATTTCTAAGAGATTTTGTGCAATATTTTTTAAAATATAAAAAAATCTTGTGCAATTTCTGAATCACAGAGAAGTATGATGCCGACTTTCCAAACCATATGTGGATTATAAATAATTTTATCTATTTTATTATTAATATTTTTTTCTCACGAGATTTTATTGTACGTGAGTAGTTGTCCTTTGAGGTGGGGATTTTAGCTATTTTCGGACAATTGGAGAAGGAAAGAAAAGACGAGTTGCACAAAAATTATGTCATTGTCGATAAGGGTTACAATTCCTTCCCTACAAATCTAATTGGAACCCCTTATTACAAAGCCTTGCAAGTAAGAAATAAAGACAATCTTTTTCGATACATTTTTTAACATACATTTCTTGTTTTTCATGTAATATTCGATCTAACTAATGATATGTCTTTAATTGAAGGCAAGAAAGCGGTTAAATGAGATTCTTCGAGAAATTATTTGCGAAAGGAAGAAAATGTTAGAAGAGAAGAATCTTCTATTAGGGCAACTTATTGAGTTTAAAGATGTCCGAGGAGTGACACTATCCGATGACCAAATTTCGGACAACATCATCGGAGTGTTGTTTGCGGCTCAAGACACAACCGCGGCTGCGATAACTTGGATCCTCAAATATCTTCACGATCATCCCAAGCTTCTCGAAGCTGTCAAAGTAAATAATTTTTATTTTCATTATTACTATTACTCTTTCAATTTTTATTTTTTATCTTTGCTATTATTTTTAATCTTCGATGTTTTGAAATTTTTACATTTTTTAGTTTTTTTTTTTTTTTACTTTTATCATTTTAAATATAATTTATAAAAATAATTTCAATATAAAAAAATAAGGACCAAATGGCCAAATGTTTTATTGAAATTATGTCATTATCTAACAAACTGTGTCAAAAATAAATATAGCAAATGATTTGAGACATATGAATTATTATTTACCATTTTCTACTCATATTATCTAAGATATATATAATCATATATATAAATCGGTTCATTTTTAAAAACTCAATAATAATAATAATAATAATAATAATAATAATAATAATAATAATAATTTATTATAGCAATAATTTGAAACGGACATCTAATAAAGTAACATTTTTTTAGCAAATTAAAATAATAATTCTTCTAGAAATTTCCAAGATGCATTTTTGTGTATTGGTATTTTGGAATGTTTTTAGTATTTTTAATTTACAATTTTTAGGATATAAAATTTTTTTGGGACTTTTCTTTAATTACAAATAAGTTTTCATCTTTTATCATCATAAATATTACTCCCTCCGTCCCACATGCTACACTGTAGATACTGTATTTTATGAAGGGTTTAATTAGTAGATAATTAAGAATGTATCAGTGAAAATAATTATCTTATAATATAAATAATTATAAATTAAGATTAAGATAACTAATTAGTTTAATTAAAATTAAAAAAAATAAATTAAAAAGTTTAAAATGAGATTAAAGTGTATAATCATTTTCCGAAAAAAAAAAAGGAAAGTGACATAGAATGTGGGACGAATAGAAACGGCAACGTGGACATGATATGTGGGACGGATGGAGTATATTTCAAACATAGTATAATATTGGAGCGTTCTTTTTTTGCTTTTGTATTTAATTCTTAAATAAAATAGTGGTTGAATATTATATTTTATATAAAAAAAATAAATATAATTTTATTATGAATCACAAAACTGACCAAAATAAATAAATAAATAATTAATTAAAATTAACTATATATAAATGAAGAAAATGTATTGTTGTTATTAATAATTACAGGAAGAACAGAAAGAAATCTATTTGTGGAATGACAGAGGAAGAAAGAATCTAACATGGACACAGACCAAAAACATGCCACTAACTTATAAGGTACATTTTTATAATAATTTTTAATTTATTTTTTATTTTTTACATCTTTAATATTTCAATAAAAATTATTTAAATATGAAATTATTTTTATTAAAATGGGTGCAGGTCATTTTAGAGAGCTTAAGAATGGCCAGCATTGTGTCATTTACATTTAGAGAAGCTGTTGTGGATGTTGAATATAATGGTAAATAATTTATAAATTATTTTTTAAATTGAATCAATTTTATTTAAATTTAAATTAATATTATTCTAATTTTTATTATTATTTATTTATTTATTTTTCCTAAGGTTTTCATATTCCAAAGGGGTGGAAAGTTATGCCACTGTTCAGAAATATTCACCACAATCCAGAATATTTCAGTGAACCTGAAAACTTTAATCCTTACAGATTTGAGGTGGGAAAAAATTGTTTTTTTTATTTCAATATTTTATTATTATTATTATTATTTTATATATATAATATTTTCTATTATATCTTTCTAGAAAATGAATTAGATTTTTTTTTATTATTATTTTGAGGTGGTGGTTTGATTAAAATTGTGTGGCGGTGGCGTGCAGGTAGCTCCTCGGGCCAATACATTTATGCCATTTGGCAGTGGGGCCCATTCTTGTCCGGGCAATGAACTTGCCAAACTTGAGATTCTCATTTTCATCCACCATCTACTAAATAAAATGAGGTATGCTTTTCTAATAATAATACTCGCTCCTCCGGTCCATAATTAATTATTTATTTATTTTTTATAAAAAATTTTAAAAATATTAGTATTATATTAGAATACAGTATAAATAAAATAGAAATAACTAAAATGATCTTATTAATATGGTGTGATATAAAAATAATGATATTTGTATAATATATTGTAAGTTGTAAGGCTATTTGTAATGTTAGGTAGATAGCACAATTACTAAAAAAAAAAAATTGATACTTTATTATGAGACAGACTAAAATGAAAAAATGAATACTTCGTTATACGACAGAGGGATGGAATAATAATAATAATAATAATAAAAATAATAAAAATAATAAAAGCATTTGTTACTTATCACTTTTTCATCACCTTTATCATTGTCTTTTTATTTTTTACTAACAAAACTTATTACACTTTAATAAGAAATATAGTTCTTAAAATTAATTACATTTATCAAGAACATATTACTTTCAATTAAAAAAAAAAACAAATTTAAAACAATCTAAATTTTTTTAAAATTTTAAAATTTGAATCTAACGTAAATTATCTATAATATATTTAAATTTCATTACTAATTCTCCGTCTTTTCATAGTTAATCATTAAAAATTATATAAATTAATATTTAAAAATTAAAATATAATATTATATAAAATTATTATTAGGATGTAAAAATATATAGAAATATTTATAAATAAATAAAAATATATCAAAATAAATAAATTATTGTAAATTTATAAAATAGTAAAAATAATGTATTGGAAGTGATTTACTGTAATTAGTGATAATGAAATAATTTGAATGTTGAAATGAATATGACTTGGATAAAAGAGATAAAAATAATAATAATTGGATAAAAATAATAACTATAACGGATGCTCTAATAATAACTAAAATACTTATTTATATTATCCTATAAAATTACTTTATTTCAATTATATTAAGTACTCCCCCAATGTCCTATAATAGTTTATATATATTTTTGTTTTAGTTTGTTCTACAACAATCGATGTACTTCTATTTTTAATAAATTATATAAATTGAATTTATAATTTTTTTTAATTTTAATTAGATTAATTAATTATTTAATTTTAATTTATAATTATTTTATATTGAATTATAATTATTTTTATTAATATATTTAATTATTTATTAATTATGTTATTTTTTAATTTTTATGTCACTAGTGTTAGTGTGTCGTGGGATGGAAAGAGTAGTATTTACTGCTCATTTTGTCTTACTTTTTATGTTTAGTTTATTATAGTTACGAAAATTTAGTTAAAATATAATTAAAAAATATATAAATAAATAATTATAATTTAAGATAATTAATTAATTTAATTAAAATTAAAAAATTTATTGATTATAAATTTAAAATATGAATAATAATTATTTTTGTGGCGTGTAGGTGGGAAGTTGTGGGCCCGCAAAACGAGATACAGTACAGCCCATTTCCAATTCCACAGAACGGGCTCCCGGCCCGATTTTGGAGAGAGCCCGAAGACAATAATTAATTTTTTTTGCCATTTTATTTAATTAATTATGTTATTATTATTATTAGTATTAATTACTACAAAGGACTTGGTGACTTTGATTGGTTCCAAGGGCTTATTCTATGTTCAAGTATTAAGATATGCACATTGTATATTATATATATATATATATTATTTATATGAGAATAATATTTAATGTAAATATATTATTTATTATGTTTGTTGTGTCTAGTTCCCCCTGAGCTAAATAAATATTACTTTCTTCCGACTCTAAAGATTTTATTTATTTTATACGTGTTGATATTTGAATATTAATTATTATATAAAAATAAAGTACAAAACAAGGAAAAATGAAAAAAAAATACTTTTATTAACTTCTTATAATACTATTATAACGATATTTATGCACAAAATTATACAAATATAAATATATTTTTAATATTAAGTATAATGATACAAAAAGTAAATGAGATTTTTAGAGCCGATGAGACGAATAATAATATACAGAGGAAGTAAATGATCACTCTTATAGTGATTTAAATTCATCAGATTAACTATAATCATCGGAAGTATTGAGGGCCAATACCAAGTTCACACAATATAATAATAGTAATAATAATAATAATCATACATGTAAGAATTTATTTTAACATAAAATATATGCTTCCTCCGTCTTATAATTAAATATTTATTTGCCTTTTACACGTAGTTTTAAGAATATTTTTATTATATTTGAATATAGTAGAAATAAAGTAAAAATAACTAAAATAACATTATTAGTATGTGTGATATAAATGTAATGACATTTGTGTAATATATTGTAAGTTGTAAGAATATTTTTAATGTTAAGCAGATAGTATAGTTACTAAAAAAGGAAATAAATACTTTGTTACAGACATACTAAAATGGAAAAATTAATACTTTGTTATGGGACGGAGGGAGTATTAATAATATATATCACTTCAAAGTATTATTTTTTTAAAAAATAATCATATATTAATATTAAAATAATTTTAATTTTACTTAAATTACAAATTTACTATTACATATATAATTACTTTATATATAAAATAAAATATAAAAAATATAAAAAATTCTTACGTACTTCGACTAATAAAATATTATTACTTTTTAATATACTGTACCCAAAACACTCCTACGATTAGGGAAAATAGAGTATATATATACATATATATATATATATATAGGCCTAAAATCTTAAAACAAAGGGTCAACCGTGAGGCCCATGATATTTATTGGGCCTGGAGCAAAATCAAATGAAGTGATTAGGTATGTTTCTTTTAAATAAATTTGAAAAAATAAATTAATTTAAATTTGATATTAAAATAATATTTTATTGAATATTTTATTAGCAGAAAAATATATATTCTCTTTGTTCAAAATAATAATATTATTTTTTCATTTTTATTCAGAAAATAGTCATATTACTATAAAATTATTTATATTTTTTTATTATATAAATATTATTATTTTTTATACAAATACATCGTACAAAGATATTTTAGTCTTTTTACTATTTATTTTATACTCACTTTAATTCAAAATAGTATCATTATTCTTTTCAAACGGACTAGTGTTTAGAGATAGAGAGATTATTTCTTTAGAAAAATCAAATCAAAATAGTAAAATTTTAAAAAGTTTTGCAAAAAAAAAAAAAAAACACACACACACCATAAGTATTTGTTATACTCCCTCCGTCCCATAACAAAGTATTCATTTTTTTTATTTTAGTCAGTTCCATAACAAAGTATCCATAGTAACTGTACTATCTACCTAACACTACAAATACCCTTACAACTTACAATATATTACAATTAGGGAAATGAATACTAATATTTCTAAAACTATGTGCAAAAAGCAAATGAATACTTAGTTCCGGGACGAAGGGAGTATTGAAAATTAATAGAAAATATTACTCTCTCCATTCATGCTAATTAGGCAACAATATTTGAGCACATATACTTATTTTTTAAAATCATAAAATGATAAAAGTGTCATATATGAGACAAAAAAATCTGTTTAACCTTATATTAAAAATAGGACATTCTTAATTTAGCACATATTTATATTATAAAAAACCAAAATTTACACGAAAAAGATCAAATTTCACTGCACAACAATAACATTAAAAAATTACCATATTATAGATAAAAGAACAAGAAATTTATTTCCATAAGTGCAAAGAAGTAGAAAATAATAGTTAAGAATCACTGGGTAAAATAAATTTCAAAGAGAGAAATAGAGATTGGAACGTTTCTTTTATTATGAAATAGAAAATAAAATTACAATTATAAGTATTTAGTTTATGAATTATAACAAGGGATATTTAAATATTACTCCCTCCGTCTCACATAATTTGTCCCTATTTTCTATTTTCATCCGTCCCACATAACTTGTCTTTTCTATTTTTGAAAATATAATTATACATTTTAATCGCATTTTAAATTTTATAATTTTAATTAAATTGTTTACTTATCTTTATCTTAATCTATAATTATTTTTACTAAATAATAATTATTTTACTAATACACTTCTTAATTACTTACTAATTATACTTTACCTAAATTCTCATGTCTACAGTAATACACTCATATTACATGGGACGGAGGGAGTATAATATATTTATATATTCTAATTGAGTATATATTTGTCTATCTTAACGTTCACATATATATATATAATAACTAGCCTTTGTATGAAAATAGCATAAATTAATTTATATAAAAAATAAATTATAAATAAAAAATACGGTAACTTAACAAAATAAAAAATATTAAATAAGAGAATCAAATTTCATAAATATATATTTTAATTTATACTCAAACATAGTAGAAATAAAAAAAAAAAAATCTTTATAATCATTTTTAAATTAAAAATAAAAATAAATTTTAAAAAAGTTTGTACCTATCAATAAAAAATAAGAGAAATTATTATATTTAGCCTACAGTTGAACACAATATTCAAATAATATACTTAATAATATATATAGTATCAAAAAGAAAAATAAGCAAATAAGTAAATTATGAATTAAATAAAAAGCGTATATACAATTTTAAATTCAAATCTCAGTTAAATTTAAAATAATTACTTACAATCTTATTAAATAAAAATTTACAATAAATTTTGAAATAAACCATATCTGTCAATGAAAAAAAATATCGATCTTCTTATCATATTTTTTCTTTTATCATCGGTTTGAAAAAAAAAATTAAACAATATATAAAAAAATAAATATGCAAAGTATGATAAAAGAAAATCTGAATTTGAATATTTGTAGAATTGATATGAATAATTATCGATGTGATTGTTTTAATATAAATTAATTTTAATATAATATACAAAATAAAAAATTAAAATTTAATTTGATATATATTTAAAATATTTAATAAATAATGAATTCCGAGGAAAATCTAATGGGCCTAATATGATTTGGGCTGTACATAACCACAGGCCCATTTACTATATATATATAACCCAAGTTCTTTCCCCAATTCGTCGTTGAAATTCACCTTCGTACAAAGAAAACCTAAATCTGCTCTCCGATCTCCTCCGCGCTGAACGTCAGTGAAAATGGGTTCCAGCGAGCAAACGCTGCAGTTCGTTCCGTTGCCGACGAGCGTAACTGCGAGGGTTCATCCACTGGTAATATTCAATATCTGTGATTGTTATGTGAGGCGGCCGGACCAAGCGGAGCGCGTTATTGGCACGCTTCTAGGATCGGTTTTACCTGATGGCACTGTTGACATTCGGAACTCTTATGCCGTTCCCCACAACGAGTCTTCGGATCAGGTTACGGAAGGCCTTTTGATTTCTATTTGTATGTAAATGTTTACTACGGTATTAATTGCTGGTTTGCTGCCATTTGTTCTTGTATGAAATTCCTGCAATGAAATTTCAAATTAATAGTATTTTCAGTAGCTGAAGATACGTGCTTACCTTATGGTATGGATTGGGCGTCTGTAATTTTCTTTTAGTTTACTTGTTTTTATAAAAGTATATTGAATTTCATGCGGCAATTCTCTCAAGAGTGAAAATTGCATATCTTTTGTGGGGAATTCACCTTTTAAATTTAATATGAATATAGGTTGCGTTGGATATTGATTATCACCACAATATGCTGTCGTCTCATCAGAAGGTTAACCCGAAGGAAGTCATTGTGGGATGGTAATTTTATTATTATTATTATTATTATTATTATTATTATTATTATTATTATTATTAGTATTGTTTGATAGTTTTGTTGTTTGTTATTGCTTTGTATCAAGTCATGATGGTGAATTTATGGTCTTTGCATCAACATTCTAGTTTGGGCTTGATTCATTAAAATCAACCTTTCAAGTGTAAATCTGCTCTCTTCAAATTAAGATGTTGTGAATAGACAATATTCCTATGTTAATGTTTACTTCACAAGTTTTAAACTCATTTTAGATATCAAGCTTCTCCATCTGCTTTCATAGGTATCCATGCATCATGATTTTAAATCATTTGCAGGCTTTAAGATGAAGATGCTATATAGTTCACTGACAATGCTCAGTAGTCCCGTGCTTTATGTTCTTTTACCAGTCGTAATACTTATTCATTTCAGATTCCTGAAAATATATTGTTTTGGCCATTTACATCTTTGTGTGTATACTTATTTAATAGTGATTTTTGCATGGTGACTTTCTTGATGACTTACTGACTTATGATAATTGTTATTTGCATTGTTAAAGTAATTCCATTAGTTTCTTTTCTCTGCTGTGTTGTTGATTAGATTATAATGGAGTATTATGTTGATAGGTTTTCAACTGGTGGGATCACCAGTGGCAGTGCTCTAATCCATGAATTTTACGCTAGAGAAGTTACCAACCCTATTCATTTGACTGTTGACACTGAATTTAGAAGAGGAAATGCCTCAATAAAGGCATTTGTCTCAACTAATCTGTCCCTTGGGGAGATACAGCTTGCTGCACAGTTTCAAGAGATTCCATTGGATCTACGTATGGTTGAGGCAGAGCGTATTGGATGTATGTTTTTTCTGAATTTGTTATTAGCAAGACATGTGCAACTTATAAATGGTTTATTGTTAATTCACCAGTTTATTTCTTATTAATGTACACACGTTATGTTTATCTCGTGTTTATGAGAATCCGTCTCCATAACTATGCATAATGGTTGGGTCAAAATATGTAGGTAGGGGTGCACTACTTATTTGAGACAAAATGACGTGTCAGCTTGTATGTGTTACTTGTCTATTCTGCTTTGCAAGTATGTTTTCTACTTAAAGAATTATACTAACTGTTGTTTTCGTTGGTTCAGCTTAGTAAACTCAATTTCAAAATGTTGATTATTTTTAACATTCCTTTTTTTTTTATCGGAATGTTGAATTCAAAATGTTAGTATATGGTTCAGCTTTCTCCAAGGAATGTTGAACATTCCTTGGATACACGTTGTGTAGGAAAGATTGTTCACAAATCTGATTTTGAAAAGTTGATAGATCCTTTTGTAGACATGGTATATTGCTCGCTTGTAATATAACATGTGAATTATCTAATTTCTGGTACATTATGCATCTTTAAGGTTCTGACTTCCATTAGATTCAATCTTACTCTGTTTGCATAGATGTGCTCTGTTGCTTCCTCGACAAAATTCCTTAGATTTCTGAAAAAACATCTCACTGGTTTTGTTTTTCTGTGTGTGCTCAGTTGATGTTCTTAAGCCAACAAATGTTGACAAGCTTCCAAATGATCTCGAGGGGATGGAGTCCTCAATGGAAAGGTTGCTTACTTTGATAGATGATATGTACAAATATGTTGATGATGTTGTGGTGAGTTAGTTTCTAACACGCTTGTGTACTATGGTTTTCTATCGCACATAATTTGCATTTTGATTTCTCCTTTATTCATTTTAGGAAGGGAGAAAGGAACCTGACAATAAAGTTGGAAGGTTACTATCCGATACTGTAGCTTCCCTTCCGAAATTGTCACCAAATGCTTTTGACAGGCTAGTTAATGATAGCCTTCAGGTATGTGTTCTTCATTCAACTGCACCGAGTTATTCTATTATGGTGAAACTTTTACTTCATTTGAGAAGTGAAGTAGAAGTGGAAGGCTAATTGAGTGAAAAGTAAAACTAGAACTTTCGGCACCGTATTTACTATAGTAGATATAGAGGTGTATACCTTCTGAGTTCCTTCTCCTTGGGTATCTTCTCAACATTTTTGGCCTTTTTAATCGAGGAAAATTTAAGAAACATTTTTTTTAAGGAGCTTTTCTTTGGTTCTTAGCCACCATGTGTGTTTTTTCTTCTTCTTCTTCTGGGTTGTAGATTTGAGTTTATGTCTAAATAATGGTTTAATGTAATTTCTTTGGGGAAAACCTATATTTTAACTGGAAATATAGAGATTGAATGGTAAGAAACCAAAACAAAATATGTTAACATCTACTGTCTTCAGTGTCTTGTTGCTACTCCCATTGCCTTCTTTTATCTTGTCCGTGCTTGCATTTTGTTGTTATCCAGTTATTTGTTATTTTCCAATTTACCTCAGTTTTTCATTTTCTTATGACATGAGTACTCATATTTCAACTTTAGCATCTTATACTCAACTTATATTAAGCATACTGTTGGGTTTTTTTTTAATTAAAATTTGGTTAAACATATCGACCGTCCCATTCTTTCTATAAACATCTCCTAATTTCTCTCATATATATCACTTGGACCGCCACGAGATAGGAGTATGGGATAGAATCACACGATATTCTTGAACTATAATATTGATATAACTACACATGAAAGTTCCAGTGTTAGCTAGTTATACCCATGTCATGATTTTGGGCAAGTTTTAGTCGCTTCGAATGTTTCTCACTTTCGACTTTTGTTCTTGCAGGACCAACTCTTGTTAGTTTATTTATCGAGCATTACGAGGACACAACTCAGTGTAGCCGAAAAGCTGAACACAGCTGCCCAGATCCTGTAATACATTACAACCCCCTATTTTGCCTTTGCGCCTGAAAAGAGTGGATCATCGTGTTCAATTTAATTGCAACAGTTTTTGTAACGGTATTTTTTTATCATTGCTGTGAATCTAAGCATTCAAATATGTAGTTTGGATAAACATCATTTACTTTTGCGACGGCACTTTTGTGGACGTTCTTGTTTCTTCTATTGTTTATCGAAAGTTCGTGTTAGTTTTCATTTATTAAGATCTCGTGTAGTGTTCGTTTGGTTATTTAGTAAACATGGAATGCAATCAATTTGATCCGAAAAATTGTGCTCAAATTTAGAGTTTTGGGTTGAAAATTAAGTTTGCGGGTTTTATATTTTGGTTGGATTTGGATCCTGGCTTGTTTGTTTGGGGTTTGAGTTTGTGTCTCGATTTGTTGTATAATATAAATAATAATAAAAAAGATAATTATTTGACTTGATATTTTTTTTTAAAAATTATAATAATAAAATGTGTTAAAATCCACATAACACACAAATTTTGGTCGAGAATTTGTTATTGCATGTTCACGTCACATAAAATATATGTTAACATAGTATAAATATAGTACGTGGAGTGACATCGCATAATAATAGGAAATGCAATATATATTATTCCCTCCGTCTCATGTATTATGGGTATATATTATTTCCTGTCTCAGGTATTATGGGCCTATTAGTGTAGACACGAGAATTTAGGTAAAGTATGATTAGTAAGTAATTAAGAAGTGTATTAGTAAAAATAATTATCTTATAATAAAAATAATTATGAATTAAGATTAACATAACTAAATAGTTTAATTAAAATTAAAAAAATTATAAAATTTAAAATGAGATTAAAGTGTATAATTATATTTCCAAAAAAAGAATGGATAAATTACGTGGGACGGACGAAATTAGAAAATAGAGACAAATTATGTGGGACGGAGGAGGGAGTAGAATTGATCTCAACATAGGCAATACATGCTAATAATTTATACTACATATGTAGTATTAATTTAAGCCACGTTATGCTGATTAGCCTAGTATTAGTTTAAGCCATGTTATGCCGATTAGCCGTAATCAAGACTCTAACTATCCTCGACCCTAGTACCTTCATTTATTTTTTGTTGTCATACATTGTTAGACCATAATTATTGTCATTCTATGCTCAAAATAGAACATTTTTCGACTACATGAAAAGGAATAGCTTTAAGGGTGTATTGTGCTAGAGTTGTAAGACCTATTATGGAATCTAATCAGGGACGAAATTAGCTTTCGAAGTTAGGGGGGCGGAGTTGTCCGGTAAGTATTGAATTTTTATGGTTCAAATTTGATTTTAATGTATTTCAAACCGTGAATTGTCAATTCTTTTTTATTCAAATAAATAGTTTAATTTTTATTTTTTTTATGAAAATTTTAAAAATTTATAAAAACATGTCGGCCAGGTTGTCTTATATACCACTTCAATTTTATTTTCTTCAATTTTTCTCGATGCTAAAAGATAATGCAATGAAATATCTGTAATTATATTTAGCATAAAAAAATTATATTTTTATATAAATAAAATATAATTAAAATTATTATATTAATATAAATTAAATTGAAAATAAATAAAATATATAATAAATTTAAATTTAAAGAAAGACAAAATAATAAGTTTAAATTATTTGGAAGGCAAAATAATATATTTATACAAATTTTATTTATTTTAAACTAAAAAAGAAAACTTGGGGGGCTTGGTTGACCCAAGTCCCCACCTATATCCGTCCACGAATCTAATGCCTTAAACACTATTTTCTAACTATTTTTATTTCTCATGAATGTCATTTTAGTATAATACATTGTTATTCATCAACTCATATGTTTTAGAAGTTTTCTATGTAAAGAGTATAATGACATGAAAACTAATGCCTAACATTGAAGTAAATTGATGTAAAAGAATGGTGAAAAATGAAAAACCAAATTGGACAATGCCTAATCGTTAACCTTCCGATGGTCATTCGAAACGAATATAGTCATAGAGAATTTCATTGAAAGGGCTGTAGTCAGTTTTCACTTGCGATAGATATAATTTATTTTCTCCATTGATGAGCCGGCATCCGCATATATTAATATTGAACAACCAATATTCTCAACGAATGACATGTCTTGATATCGCATTATCCGTACCTATTTTTCCTGTCCAAAAATGGGGCCGGACGACATTCGGGTTGTTGATTCGTACCTAGAATAAGAACATAATTGTTGCTTTAAGGTTAAAAGATTAGAAGCTTAAATGTACTAAACATGACAAAAATATTGCTTGCTTGTAAGGTTAGAACTTAGAATTTGTATATTTTGGATCAAGATGTTTTGAAAAATCTTGAGAGTAACTATTGAAATTTGTTATGATGTTTTTTTAGAAAAAAATGTATATTTGATATAATATTTTTTTTTGAAAAAATTATTGTAGAGAAATAATATCAAAAGTTCTAAAAATACTTTTGTAAACAGGCAATGCATGCTTGTATATGAGCAACGGTTGCAGCTGCCAATGCTAGTCGGAGAGTGTAACTTCCATTTGTAGCTATATTTTTTAGTTTAAACGAGACTTCCCAAGTGGTCGGTATGTAGCTCCCGTTGTCGATCTTTCTGTATTGAAGCAATTAATCACAATGTGGATTGACATTAGCTCATTGCAAATTATGATTGAGAAACAAAAACATTGGCTAATATTTCACCTATTTACACGAGGAAAGAACCAATAATTTACACGAGCAAAGAACCTATTCACAATGTGGATTGACTCTTTCTTTCTTTTAATTCCAGAAAAACATCTATAACAATAACATTGTGGAATGATGTTGTAAATATTAAAGGCAAAATTTTCACCGCAGTTATGAATAGCCGGCCAATAATTGCAGCACTCAAGATTCGCCCCTGACATTTCAATGGTAATTACTACAAATCTTCATCCCCAAAATATATGTATACCTTTACGCATTATCGATATTAATATATGCAACCAGTTTTAGCAGCTGAATCTTTTTATTCCTAAAAAATATATAGGTATATCATTATCTGTGAGTACAATGGCCAACTTCTTTGTAGAACCTCCATATCCTGAATGCACTGATCTGCTGAAATGGTAAAGTTTATTGCATCCATTTACAAACTAACACCATATTAACTTCCGTCATCTATTTTGTTTTGTAGGAAACTTGAAAACATGGCCTACTTGGATGCTCTAGTTGTGGAAAATGATTACTTTAATGAAAAGTCTTTACATTTGGGTTTGGTCGAAGTTGGAAAAACTACAACCATTCTCATATGCTTGCATCTACAAGGATCAGCACATTGTAAAATATAACTACTATTACTTGCATTGCTATTCATTTCTAAATTTTTCCTTCCAAATTACCATCAGTTCAGCAATAAAGCTGTCACATAGGGCATGCGCAAAATGTCACACCTCCACCATGACACATGAAAAACACAAGTTCAAATGCTTCCGTTGTGCAACAAGTTTGCGAAATCAGGTTACCTGCTCTTTCGTATGTGTTAATTACATCGTGTTCAAAAGTTCATTTCTCACTATATGTATTTTCTGCAAGTACCTCTTCTATGTGGAACTGCGATACTCAACAACATCTGTTAAATGTGTTGCTTACGATGAACTTTCATCCCAATTGCTCGACATTGACACAAGTGAGATAGCTCACCAATCTAACGAGGTAATACAATTTTTGAGAACTACTACGATATAATGTTTCTTATGTTATCCAATGTTTATTCCCTTACCACTTTTACTTTTAAATTATTTGGGCAATTCATGCATTGTATTTTTTTCTATTCTAAAATGCATTGCATTAGTCACTTTGTTGACTTTGTAACTGTTCATGTTAAAAGTTGTATTCATATTATTATATTACACATCATTTTAACATTTATTTTATCATTTCATTACATAAAGATATTTGAAAATATGCTATATCACTTCATCAAATAATTAACTACATAATATAATCCTATTTCTTAATATGCATGCCTCAAATTCTCCCTCGTCCCTTTAATAATCTATTTATTTTTTCATTCTGGTCCATTTCATAGATTAAAATTTTTTAATAATTGTATATACTTAACATTACAAATATCTTTTTAATTTACAATATATTAGACAAATATCATTATCTTAATTTAATCTTTTCACCTTTATTTCTACTTTATTTTAATATATTACAAAATTCAAATTCTATCCATTGAAACAAAGAAAGCTCCAAAAACAAACACAGCCCTAAGCCACGTGAACAGCATTTATGATTTATCCAAGGATATATTATCTTATTTTATTTTCAAGCCCCAATATTGAGATTCTGTTCAATTATTTTTTAATTTTATTATCCTTCTCTTAATTATTTCATTTATCGGTTCAATTTATTCACTTTTTTAGTTGCTAATTTTCACAAAATGAAAAAATCTAATATTAAATATTATTTTTTATTCAATATTTATTATAAATATTACTATATTTATTATATATATATTTTTATTTTCCTTAATTTTTAATTAAAATTTTTAAAATATCTCAAACTATTTTTATTTATTTATTTATTTATTTTTTTACTTTTATCAATTTTTAATAAAATATTTATTTTTTAAATTTAAGTATAAATTCAAATATTCTAATTTTTAAAAATATTTTACTATAACAAAAATACATATCATATTAAGTTTGTATAAAAACCAAATAAGTATACTTGCTAGCTCTATCATCCAAAGTTATATTCAATAAAAAAAAATATTAGTATTTTTTCTAGTAAAAAAATATTATATTTTTTTTAATTATTATTTTATATAAAAAAATTATTTTAAATTATTTTTTTTTTAAAACCCGTAGATCAAATAAATATAAATTTAGATGACGAAAATTGTATTTATTTTTATGTATATAATGAAAGAGTATTATTTATTACTTCTCTTTCGTTCTACATAAAATGTATATATTTTCTATTTCCGTCATATTTTTTTAAGATATAATTATACATTTTAATTATATTTTAAATTATATAATTAATAAATTATTTTAATGTTAATTAAATTATATAATTATTTATAATTATTTTTTTAATATATTTTTTAATTATTTACTAATTCTATTTTACCTCATCTACTTATTTACAGTAATGTCGACATACTACTGAGGATGGAAGGAGTATTTAATATACTTAATATTTATTTTTATTGAAACTATTATATAAATAATTTATTTTTACAATAAATAATTAAATTATTTTAAGATTATATCGAATGCCTAACTTATTTATTGAAAAAACAAAAATACGGCGACACCGCACGCTTCTTCCATTAAAATATTGAAATATGGCGTCGGCGGAAGGCCAGGATCTCCGCCATTTCTGCAGCCTGCCAGAATCTCTGCTGCCTCGCCTGAATTTCTGTTCGTGCGCTACACTGCGGTGGTTCAGAGGGTATCTTTGTTGGAGCCGGAGGCTTTCTCGACTCGTTCATGCCTAAAATGCGCTCAATCTTTGAGCAGAGCGATCTCCCCAGCGTCGACCATTTCGTCGTCGCTTTCTACTTCGCCTTCGGTATCTTCGCCGCCAGATTCTTCCTCGACAGCTTCGTTTTCCGCGTACGCTTTTACTAATGTGTTCGTTTTGTTGGAGTATTCAATTGAATTAATTTGGCGCTGTTCAGTTTCGTGAAGGTTAATTCATTCGATGATTGAGCTTTTTTAGGCGTTTTTATTGAAGCTGTGTGTGCATATGATTCTTCGATCAGTTCTATTTTAGCTGCTACGAATCAATATGATGTGTATAGTACGAGCATTATTGTTATCAATTTACAGTCAAACGGTTGAAGCATTAATGGCGGATTTGTGTTTGTGAGCTGAAAAAACAGCAAGTAGAAAAACAGAGAAAGTAAGAAACCTTTGGACTGAGAAATTGAAAAACAGTCGAACTTTTGGAGTTGAAATTGGGAATATCATTTAATAAAGATAGAAATCAGTTTTCAAAATCAAAGCCATAGATGACACAATTAAGCAGTTGTAGTTGAAATAGGTAAAAAAACAAAAACAAAAAGCATATCATGTTTATGTCGATTCTCTTATTCCCCTGCATCGTATCTATACCTCTTTGCTGTTATTCTGCAATTCTTTTCTGTGATAAACTCAGAATCATGTTATAGATTTATTCATCTAACCAGAGGCTGTCCATATGGCTATTGTGTGGCGGAACCAGCTTAGCCAAGATCGATGATGCAGCCAGAGCAAAAGCAACAAAATGTGCAGAATCCATGTGGAAATTCACTTACTTTGCTACCATCGAAGTCGTCACTTTGGCAAGTATTTACAACGAACCGTTTTTTAGAGACACGAACGAGCTATCAAGGAATTGGCCTAATCACAACTTGAAGTAAGCAATATATATTTATATTTACAAATTTCTTTGTGTCGTGTGTTCTAACAAGATATGCATATAGCATTTCATCTATTTGATGTCTTTCCCTATCGGCATCTTGCGATGTATCAACTCTGCACAGTTTTTGGTAGATAGTATCATAATCTTCGATAGATATAAATCTATATTGTTCTATTATTTCAGGCTGTCATTGAAACTCATTTATATGTGCCAATGTGGATTCTACATCTATAGTATAATTGCCCTAATTACATGGGAAACACGGCGGAAGGACTTCTCTGTTTCGATTTCCCACCATGTAATTACTCTTATACTTATCGCAGGCTCGTATGTGCTCAGGTACTCTGCTTTTGTTGTTTAATTATCATTTAGGAAATCCATTTCACTCGAATATTATAGCTGATTCGATACGTATCATTTCATTTCTATGTATATTTAAAATAAGCTCACAAGAAAATATTTTCGACCCATTTCGGTTTTATTTGCATAAAGGATTTTCCGGGTGGGAACAATGCTGCTTGCACTGCATGATGCTAGTGATGTATTCCTTGAAGCTGCCAAAGTTTTCAAATATTCTGAGAGAGAATTTGAAGCAAGCTTGTTCTTCGGATTCTTTGCACTCTCGTGGCTTCTACTACGGCTGGTGTATTTCCCCTTTTGGATCATACGACAGACAGGGTAAGCGCACACACAATTTCATGCTATGTTTTACTTTTGTTTCTACAAGTGTTTCGATCATGTGAAATAGATATGTTTTCTATTTTGTTTCGGAAAAATCGTTTGGATTTCTTCATCTTACCTCTACTCTTGTTGGTTGACTATATAATAATTAATGATGGAGAAATTTGCAAAAAAGATTCACATTTATATCGCATTATCACTTTTGTCTTATATTTATCTCGTTGGTAAAATATATCTTACATGTTTGCAAAAGTCGTTATTTCTATCATTTGGCCGCGCGTGACCGCGCGTGGTGTGAACGTCATGTCACGCACGACCAAATGACATAAATTGCGACTTTTGAAAACATGTACAATATATTTTGACAGCAAGATAAATATATGACAAAAATGATAATGAGGTATACACGTAAGATATTTTTTTTGCAATTTTCCCATTAATGATGCATATTCTTTAACCTTAATCCAGGACGTCTTATGTTCGAGTCTAATCACACTCATTTGTTATTGTCCACATGCAAGATTCATATGTTCTTTAAATCCACTTTGCAGGTGAAATGGCGTGTTAGTTGACAATATAATAATTAATGATACGTATCTCTTTAAGATTAACCTTTTAGATGAGATGGTTATTTAATATCTCTGAATTGTTATGTGCCTCGTCATCAGCTATCAATCCATCAAGGTCGTAAACATGGCCGAGCCATTTTATCAGAAGATGTACTACGGCTTCAATACGATGTTGTTGACGCTTCTTGTTTTCCATATTTACTGGTGGAAACTCATCTGCGCGATGATCGTAAAACAGATGAACAATCAGGGAAAAGTTAGCGAAGACGTTCGATCAGGTAATCCCCCGGCCGTATTTTGTTTTGCGAGTTTTCGAAGGTTTGTGCTTATTTAGATGCATGAGCTCAAATTTATTGTAACGGTTGTGCAGACTCGGAAGATGATGAGTAGAGAACTGGAGATGGAAGAATCAATGCCCACGGGTAAGTTCTTTATTATTATTATTTGTTTTCCAAATAACTATTTCTTGTGAAAAATGGTGTTTGTTTAACTAAGTATGATTCGAATTTCTGTTTTTTGTTTTTTGGTTGGGAAAAGTACAAACACCATCCACAATGCAAGAATCTACTAACTGATACAGTTGTTTTTGTTGTCTATTTAATTAAATAGACTAAAGATTAAATTATTTGTCCCACATTAACCGAACATGTCCAGAAGAAATTTCTTTCCAAAAATTTTCTTATTCGGTGAGCCGGAGATCTGTATTCAGCTGATAATTCGTTCTATCCTTCCTGGGAGCGATTGGTGTAGGGCCGAATCCGCTTCAAGAAAATTGCCGCGAGACTCGGATTTGATTTTGCATCTATTTGATTTTGTGTTTTCGGATTACCTCCAAAACTATTTTTAAACAGTCTTCTTTATCTGCTTAGTTTAAGAATCTGGAATTTGTAAACGAAAAGAATTCATATAGAGAAATACTATTATGAGGAATGGTATATTGGCCAAATAATTGGAAAAAACGTCGGATAAGAGATGTTTTAACAAATAAATATTATTATATTTAATTAGCGATTTTATTTTTTATTTTTGTTTTGATTTTTCTAATAGTAATTTAAATGCAACTTATTATAAAATAAAATAATTTATTTGTATAAAATTTAAATAGTAAAAAAATGAATAAATTATCAAATTTTAATTTTCTACATTTCTCTTTGTATAATAGAAAAATAAAAGCAAAGAACGATGGTAGTTTATTTTTTTTGCCCTCATTTTTCTGAAGAGGGTTCTTAAATTTATCTCTTTTACACTAAAAGAATTATTATTTAATTTAATACAAATTTTATATAATATATTTTAAATACACATCTCATATATATATATATATATTTAAATTTTGCATTTAATAATCTTAATGATCTAAGTTATATAAATTAGCCTAGTGTAACTTATCTTAAATAAAATACAAAAATGGGGATAAGACAAAAATAAATAAATAAATAATAATACAAATTAGACAAAAATAAATAAATAAATAATAATACAAATTAGACAAAAATAAATAAATAAATAAACTAAGACTAACGGTCTGTTTGACACTTAACAATGAGTGAATGGATTAATTGATTTGATTAACTGAATATATTAATTATTTATAATAGAGTATTCGATAAATTAGTTGTTTAGTATTAATTGTTTATACAGAAAATAAAAAATAAAGATATATTTAAAATTTTGTTATTAGAAATTATGGAAATATATAAAAAAATATTAATTTTTGTTAGTTTTTTAGATGAATAGATACATCCATTGCACTGATCTGGCGCGTTTGTAGTTACTGACGGGATAGAAGACCAAGAAGTGAGTGCAGAAGACAGCCCGCAAACTGCCGAAAACCTTCAGGAAAGAAGCTCTGCAACTGCTGGATGGGGAGGGAAAATAGACGAGCATTATCGCAGAATCAAAGAACAGGCCGAAACTTATCCTTACGTGTGGGGTTCTTACATCGTAGTATATGGAGGGTTCGGGTTGTGGCTGACCTATAGATGGAGAAAGCTCCGCAGAACTGAAGACAGTGTACGAACTCTTCAAGCAAGACCGCACCAACTTATTGAAGAGGAAAATGCAACGAGCTCTGCTGCACTTCCGGAGAAGTCTGCAAAGTCTTCTTTGTCGACAGATAAGCCTCTTGCAGATAAAGCTACTCAATAAGTTTTGGTTATGCTGAAGCTTCTCGAGATTTATGTTTTACTTAAAATCTTATGCATATTCTGGAGGTTCCAACCGAAGCAATCGTAGTTATAAATTGAAAATATTTATATATACGAGTGACTTTTAGTTGTAGCGTAATTGTTTTGTTCGGTGCCAAATATCGTTGGAATTTGAATGATCAGTAAGTTTCGCGATTTGGTGTCTCTTGATTGTTGCATTTGATTTTGTTGTTGCAGTGGAATTATTGTTTAAATTTGAGCAGGTCGAAGAAAATCGAGGAACATCAAGAAACGGAACGACGAAACACGGGCTTGGAACTCAGACGTCGAAATGTTCCACACTAACATTGTACTCGACGCAGGCGTTCCCGGTCTCGGGATCGAACCAAGCCGTGCTTGCCAGTGCATAGCCCCGGGCCATCCCGAACGCTCTGCTCCCGCCGACAATCGGCATCTCCCGGACGCGGTCGGACGCGCGGTTTCTTCCGAGCATGCTGACGCTGCTCCCGTCGTACTTCCCCGACGTGAACACAAACGTGACGGCCATCAGCAGCGCCGAGTCGTTCCGAGCTGTGTTTGAATACATCCCCTGCGCTCGCCCGACGATGTCGGAATCGAGTTCCGGTCGTTCCGTTATTTTTATTTGCGTCTTTTGTGGTATTAACTTTCTTATCAAACGCAAGTTGGCTTCTATTGTATCACTTGAGTTAGTTTGAGGGGATGTTGAGATATTTTAGATATTTAGTTTTATAAATTGAGTAGATTTAGATTTACATTTGAGTCGGTCAAGTGTGTTTTAAGTTACCTATAAATAGGTTTTTTTATTTGGATGATCAATATAATGCAATTTTCCAGTTTTCTTAGATTATTTTAACAAAAACGACTAATGGTGTGCTTTCTCATAGGTTCTTTCGGATTGGAGCTCTTATTCTTGCACTGCATGATGCCAGCGACGTGTTCATGGAAGCTGCAAAGGTTTTTAAGTACTCCGGCAGTGAGCTTGGAGCAAGCTTGTGCTTTGGGTTCTTCGCCCTGTCGTGGCTTATACTTAGGCTCATCATCTATCCATTTTGGGTCGTTTGATCTTCGAGGTTTGTTTCCATATCTAGCTATTCCAACCATTTTTCTACAAAAAGTTATATCGTGATCACTTTTCAATATCCCATTTTTTTTCTTGCTCTTCCTCAGTTATTACTCCAGCCACACCCTCGATCGTATTTTATGGTAATATACTACGCCTTCAGTACAATGTTAGCGACACTTCCACGTTTACTGGTGGAAGCTTATATGTGCAATGATTGTAAAACAGCTTAGAAGTCGAGGCAGAGTTGGAGAGGATATTCGATCAGGTCAGGGTCTGTAAGTTTTGTTTTCTTCATTATTCACTCTCCTATTTTCCAATGATTCTGAAGACGACATTTTTCGATCCCAAAACAGATTCTGAAGACGACAACTAGTCAGAAACAGAAATTCCTCTTAAATGAAACCGTAATCGAAACCGTCATTCGGAAGATTCGGTTTCGCTTTGATATTTTGACAAACCGTAACCGATGGTCTGAACCGTTTGGACAAGTCTAAAATCTTGTGTGCATTTGTTCCTATTATTAGTTTATTTATTTGAAGTTATATTGCAAGTACGATGATATAATTACGAAGAATAAATCGATAATACTAAAGTATATGTTAATATAATATAAATACAAGATATATCAGAAAACATATTGTAACAATCTACTACATATGTTGTTGTAATATAATTTAGCATTTTTGCTCATGTTTTAAAGTGGGTTTAGATCTTCTTTTTTTAGATAGTATTTGTTTGTTTGAGGTTTTATCTTTTTATTTTAATTTTTTTTCAAATATTGGTTCGACTTTATATTTCAAATAAAAAGATAATAATATATATATATATTTTTTAGAAAAGTAGATTTAGTTATGGGTTTAATATTTTAGGTTTGTGAATGAAAAATGAATATTATTTTATTTTTTGAAAAAGGCCCATGAGCACATGTTTGGTGTGTGTGATATGTGGAAGTTTAAAAGTTAATTTGAGTTATATAAGTGTTGATGAAAATATGTGGAGCTATAAATTTAGATTTGATGGACCCAACGGAGCCCATATAAATTTGGTGGTGACCTGTTTGACTTAGTAAGTGATATACTGGTATGTGATGTAGACCTTGGTTGGTTGATTGAAGTGGCTATAATATTATATATATACATATATATATATATATAGAGAGAGAGAGAGAGAGAGAGAATGAGAAATTGGAATTGGTCTGTGGGCGTGTGGTGTCCGTGGCTTATTAATCCTATAATAAACCTGGAAGGAATTAGCAATTAATATATATAAGAATTGGAAATAATAAGGCATTGACTTGGCTCTGTGCAGTCAAAGGGTACCTTTAATCGTCCTTGCATTTTCTATTCATTTATTTATACTTCTAAATGCTTTCCACGCCTCCTTTCGCCACATATCCCCACCGTTACCATTATTATTATTATTATTATAATTATTATTATATCTTCGATCGTCTCTAACCATTTCATTTATTTTTTTATATGTTTACGTTTGAATATTAATTATTATATGAAAGCGTAGTACAAATTAAATGAAAATGGTAAAAATAGAGTTATTTGTTTGGAGTTTAAATTTTGAGTTAAGATTTAAATAGTAAAAATTTTTAAGTTGAATAATTGTATGATACGATATAAATAAGTGTTGATGTGATGTTTTGAATGTAAAATTGATTTTTAGTGTAATATAAAAAATAAAAAAATAGGTATTTGATTTAATATTTTTTAGGGAAAAATGGGATGAACGGTATATTTAAAATCTAATCCCCAAACAAACACACCCTTAAGTGTATCGTAATACTATTATAATGACATTTGTGCAAATATTTATACAAATATAAGGATATTTTCAATGTTAAGTACAATTACGCAAAAAGTAAATGAGACTTTTAGAGTTGGGCGGAGGGAGAATGTCATATATATATATATATATGTGTGTGTGTCTATACCGAATTGGTATAATGCTGGTTTAATTGGATCAACATATATTATAAAAATAAATAATAATATATTTCTACATAATACAATATATGTTGTGTTATAAGATATCATGTTATATTCCCTCATCCCATTTAAATTGTCCATTTTAATTTAAGCAAGATGTTTTAAGTATTGAATAATTAATAAGTAATTAAAAAATGTACTATTAAAAATAATTATAAATTAAAATTAAGATGATTAAATAATTTACTTAAAATAAAGAAAATATATAAATTTTAAAATGTGATTAAAGTGTAATTATATTTTCAAGATGAATATGACAAATTTTGTGGGACATACGAAAATAGAAATAATTGACAAATGAAGTGAATTGAAAGAATAATATATTATGATATGTGTCGTAAATATTGTATATCTTTTACTAACATATGTTAATTTGACGGATCTAACATGTAATCCATGATATATATATATATATGTATATGTATGTATATATGAGGAGGGTGGGGGTGCATTTGATTAGAAGTTACAAAGTGTATTGAAAGTTCAATTTTATTATTTGAATAATGAGATTTTTTTATTATGATAAATTGAATTATAATATAATATATTTAATTAAAATATTTTTTTAATTTTTTAAAAATTATATTTTAATGAAATATATTAATGTGAAAATTATTTTATAAAAAATAAAATTTTATATAATAAAAAAGATACTATATTTATATAATTAGCATTCAATTTATATAGGATAATATTTTAAATATATTTTTTTATTAGAGAAACAAAATATAAGTTTATAACTAAATTTTGTAGTTAAAAAATTAAAGAAATAAATGCATAATGTCAATTTTGACTCTAATAAGAACATTTAAATTTGAAATTTCGTATAAAAAATTAGATTTTGTTACGAAATTGACACGTATAGTACACATCTACCTAACGTTGATAAATCGTGGATGCTTTTACATTCAATCAAAATTTTACCTATTGTATATTGCAACTATAAATAAAAGTTGAGTGAATGATACGATACTTCACTTCCATTTACTTTCTCCCTCTACCACTGCATGTCTTCGCCCTCTCTCTTGCATTAATTACTTACATTAACAGCACCATAAATATCTAGTATTATATATTATATATATATACCAACTCACACACACAATATACATACATAAATACACTACCGTGCACACACATCTATATATATATATATATATATTTACTTATATATATTATATACAATATATAATATAATACAAAATATAAAATAGTGGTTAGCGATATAAGTAATTAATATTTTTATTGGCTAATCCTATAATAATATTACAACATATTTTAAATAAAAATAATACTATTTTCATAAGTTAAATTTAGTAGGTTTGATTGAGTATGAAAATTAAAAAATAATATTTTATATAGTATTAAAGTGAGATTGGTAAAAATAAAATGAATGTATTATAGAAAAATTATTAAATAATTGAAAAAACACAATGAGGTAAATTGCGCATACAATAAATTGTGTATATAAATTGAACGGACTAGGTAGCACTTAGCTGTATATTGCAACCATAAAAACAATTCTATAAAAAATTAAAATTATTTTAGGTATTATTTTTTGGTGGCTTAATGTACTTTTAATTAAAATTGTTATAAAAAAAAAAAAAAAAAAAAAAAAAAAAAAAAAAAACAAACAAACAAACAAATAAAAAAACTATGTATTGAATATTATGTTTTTAAAGAAAAATTGCATCAGACTCTTTTATGGTTTCAAGAATTCTATATATAACCTCATTTTCATTATTAGTGAATAGTGACTTGAATTTTTTAATTGCCTTCAAGTTAGGGTTCGTCTATCACAATCACCATCAACTAATTGTGGAATGGGAGTTAAATGCATGATTTTTTAAACCATAGGAAAGTATCACGCAATTTTGAGATAATAGAGAATTTCGTACAATTTTCATAAATTACGGGTGGATTTTATGATATTTTGCATAATAATAATAATAATAATAATAATAATAATAATAATAATAATAATAACGTTCCATAAGGAATTGTATGGTATGGACTTATGACCATGATGTCATGGATTTAAATTTTCGATGTTTTCGAGTTTTGCTTGTCACATATAGTAGTGCTATTTGATTTGATGTTGTTACAAAAAAAATTGAATCTCTCTTAATTAAGAATTGGGTATGTCGTTGGATGATTGAAGCTGTTGAGATATTTTAGATATTCAATTTTAGATTTAGTATATTTATATCTAAATTTGATCCTATTCATAAATTAGATTACTTAGATTTGAGTCTATCGAGTCTGTTTTGTATTGTCTATATATAGGCTCCTTATTTTGATGATTAATATGACTATCTCATTATTTTCCCTCAAAATTTCTAACATGGTATCAGAGTCTATTTTCCTCATGCCGTAGATATAGCCTACCAACCCGTATTTCTCTAGGTACATTCAATCTGGATTGTACCCGGAGGTCTTGTGATTTTGAGATCATGCCTTTGCAAGTTGCTTTTTTGCAAATCTGTCTCGTCTCGTCTCCGATATGCCATCTGTCCGTTGCTTGTCTGTTTCCTGTGTGCAATCTGAAATCTTCGCTGCTTGTCTGTTGCCTGCGAGCGATCTGAAACGATTTGTCATATGTCAATTGTCTGTCTGTTGCTACGTGCGATCTGCCATCTGTCGTTGCCTATCTGTTGGTGCGTGCGATATGCCATCTGTCCGTTGTTTGTCTGTTGCCTGCGTGCGATCTGATCTGTCCGATGTTTGCAATTTGTCTGTTTTTGGCTCCGGTGGAGTCATGTCGTTTTCGGCTTCAGTGGAGTCATGTCGTTTTAGGCTCCGGTGGAGTCATCTCGTTTTTCGACTCCGGTGGAGTCATCTTATTTTCGACTCCGGTGGAGTCATCTCGTTTTCGCCTCCGGTGGAGTTGTGATTTTTTGGCTCCGGTGGAGTCATGTGATTTTCGACTCAAGTAGAATCATCTCGTTTTCGGCTCCGGTGGAGTCATCTCGTTTTCGACGGCTCCAGTGGAGTCATGTCGTTTTCGGCTCCGGTGGAGTTATGTCGTTTTCGGCTCCGGTGGAGTTATGTCGTTTTCGGCTCCGGTGGAGTCATCTCATTTTCGGCTGGTTTTCGGCTCCGGTGGAGAGTCATCTCGTGTTTGGCTTCGGTGGAGTCATGTCGTTTTCGGCTCCGGTGGAGTCATATTGTTTTCGGCTCCGGTTGAGTCATCTCGTTTTTTGCTCTTGTGGAGAGTCATCTCGTTTTTTGTTTCGGTGGGTGGAGAGTCAACTACTAATTTTATTTATATTTTTTTTTTTTTTTGCGTTTATATTTAAATTTCTCATCAAACTCAAGTTGGTTTCTATTATACCACTTGAGTTTGAGGGGGATGTTGAGATATTTTAGATATTCAATTTTAGATTTAGTAGATTTATATCTAGATTTGATCTTATTCGTAAATTAGATTACTTAAATTTGAGTCTATCGAGTCTCTTTTGTATTGCTTATATATAGGCTCCTTATTTTGATGATTAATATGATCATCTCATTATTTTTCCTCAAAAATTTTAACAAAAGCATTTGTAATCAAAAACTATAATAATAATAATAATAATAATAATAATAATAATAATAAATATATATAGTCTCTCTGTCTCATATCTATCTGTTTGTTTTGTACATGGATTTTTAAAAATATTATTATTATATTAGAATGTAGTAAACATAAAGATAAAAAGACTAAACTAATCTTATTAGTATTGTATAATATAAATGTTATGACATTTGTGTAATATATTGTAAATTGGAAGAGTAAGTGTAATCTTAGGTAATTGTGCAATTACTAAAAAAAATGAATATTTTGTTATAGAACAGATCAAAATAATAATAATAAAAAATGAATAATTAGTTAAAGGACGGAGGGAGTATATAATATATGCAATTCAATTTTTTATTTAGCTTGCACCATTTGCTACAATTATAAAAAGATAAAAATATATTTAAATTAAAAAATAATATTAGTATTATTTTTCTTGACTTGTGACCTATCCCCGGCAAATATCACTTCATTGGTAGCATGCTTATTACTTTTATCTGCATGCAAGTCAAGTTCTTTGTTTTTAATCCGTTCATAACAATTTCAAAATTAATATTATCTCTGTCATATTTGATAGCATTAACATTTGAATAAGAATCAGGAATCGCATTTAAAAGAATAATAGGGTATATTCATCAATATTCTTATCATCTGTATGTTTTATATCTTGAACCAACTTTATGAAAACATCTAAATTTTTATCAATGTTTCGATTCAAATCAAGTTTAAATCAGAAAAAAACTTTTCGAGTAAAAACAATTTGTTTGACAAATATTTTTCCATATACAACTCTTCTAATCTTTTCCACAACTCTCTTGTAAATCAAGTTTCCCTATTTTTCTAATCATATAATCAAATAAATTTAAGATAATCAGAGAATAAGCACATTCATCTTTTTCAATCTTTTTTTCATCAGTTAGCAACGGATTATAATCACCATCAATTGTTTTTGAAACTTTTTGATTTACTAAAAGTCCTTTTATTTTTTTCTTATTGCCAAATCTAAAAATTCAATTTTTCCATCAAATGTTTGCAATATTAAAAGATGACACAGACGGTATATTGAAAGAAATTTCACACGGTCACATAGAATGACTATTAGTGGTCAACTACTTACTCAATTTGGGAGCAGCTTGGTACGTAATAAATAAGAATTTACTAACTATCAGTGATCAGCTATTTACTCGCTTTTGGAGCAGTCAATTATATGATAGTAGTGTTACATACATCAAATAAGATAGGACAAGAAAATCAAGTTTTAATCACCACGATTTAAATCAAGAATTATCACACAGATTTATCATATAAATCACAAACATTTAGAGATAGTCTTTCGTTACCAATTTTGATTTTACTTAGTTGTACTCATGTCCAATCTCAACCCATTATTGTGTTTCTCGATCGAATTGAACTTCGGCTAATCTATAAACACCGGAAGTTCTCACACAGAAAAGCTATTAGCATATAACAATATATATATATTAGTAAAAAAGTAAGGAAGTAAAGAAATAAAGAAGAAAAATAGAGAATCAATCAGTAGGCTCGGATCATAGCTACTCTCTTCACCACCCCAATGGCTCCACACAAGGTCGATTGTTGATACACAAAGTCGATCGTCGGGACAGAACTGGACAAAGGGACTGAACCGAACAAGGATTGTAACAAGAAACCCAAAACAGAATCAATCACCAAGATATTACATAATGACCCATCTCTCAATCTCAATTTCTCTCTATTTCTTCCCCAAAGAATACACCAAAACAACCGTGTGTGTGTGTATATATATATATATTGGTAAACTATTTTTTTAGTCTCATAACTAGACCCCCTTATTATTTTAGTTCCGTAAATAGAGCCTGTCGTAAACTAGTCCCATAAGTGAAAATTTTTCGCTGGTGACGTGTCCGTCAGGTGCGGACACGTGGATTTTTTTTTTTCATTTTTTTAAATTTTTTTTCATTTTTAAATTTTTTTTAATTGGATCAAATAAAAAAAATTAAAAAATACAAATAAAATTAAAAATAAATTAAAAATAAGTTTAAAAAATAAATAAAAAATCACCTGGCGGACATGTCACCTCCGGCGAGCCACGCGGGCGTCTCCGGCGCCGGAGGACTAAAACAACGAAAATTTTTCACTTATGTGACTAGTTTACGACATGCTCCATTTACGGGACTAAAATGATAAGGGGTCCAGTTACGACTAAAAAAACAGTTTACCCTATATATATATATATAGGTGAAGAATTGGATAAACGTTGATATATATATAGTATATATATTTTATATATATTGATATATATATTCTACCTAATATATCTCTTATATAAATATAATATTGTACCCTAATTGTGTTTTAACGAAAATAAAGTTTATTCCATAAATCCTAACATGGTATCAGAGCCATGCTTTTTCCCGACTAAATCGAAACAACCCACGAATTCCAGATAGCATATCTCCGATCACTTCCGACCGTCACCGCCACCACCATCGTCTTCGCCGGCGAGGCGTCCGGCCGGAAAAACACGTCGGGCGCGTGTGACTCTCACGCGCCGCCGTTCGCCGACTACTCTAGTTTAGGGGAAGCTAAAACCTACCTGTTGCGGAAGCGGTGGAGTAGGAATAACCAAGTTTGAATTAAAGCCAAAGTGGAGAATAACTCACTCGACTTCGGAATCGATGAAGAGAAAGGGAGAGGAATGGGTTGGAACGATTTTGGTCAAATATTCAATACAGATCTGATTTTATCGGTTAGGAATCAACCGGGTCAGGGTTGTTTAGATCGGGCAGATGGGTAGTGCAAAAACATAGCAACAAATTACAAGTGTTTTTTACCATTCAATTTATTTTTTAGGAATTTATAATTTATTAAATTTTCTTTCAAAAATATAAAATTAAATATTTATTTTTTATTTATATTATTTAAAAAATAATTTTAAATTCAAAATATTATTTTAATATTTATTTTTATATTAAAATTTTACTATTTACAGGTGAAATCAAAACCTAACACCCCAAAACACACGTGCATGGTAATAAACAAGGTACGCAATTTATTCGTGCCTACATATGCTATTAATTAGTTATATGAAAATTCAATTTGGTGGAATGTATATAATATATATATATATATTTATTTAATTATCTAGATAGACTGCTTTGACTATTTCATTGGTCAAACTAAACTTGGATTTTACTATTACTATTTTTTATTATGAACAGGGAAAGCCAATTTTGTTTTTACTTGAGAAGATCACCATATAATTACAAATTATTGATGTCACGCAATTATTATTATTATTATTATTATTATTATTATTATTATTATTATTATTATTATTATTATTATTACAGATTGGTTCAAATCAATAACATAATTCTTATAAAAATGATATCACATAATAATATAATATATAACACACATTTTAAAAGTATATTATATAATTTCATATAATAAAAATATAAATATAAATTTTTTTATTTAAAAAGGAACATATTATTTTTTATTACAATAAAAGAATATGATAAACATAGATTTAATTAATGAAAATTTTAAGATGAATGCGGTGGGATGTTTTCTGCATAATACAATTGTATTAACAGACGAAAGATCCCGGATCAAAGATCCTGGATGGATGCATTCCCTTGTCGACTGAACAACAGGAGCAGGACTCCCAGAACCTTCGGAAAATCAGGCACCGTCCCGTGTGAAAACTACTCACTATGCCAGCTCACATCTAATTTATGCGATCCAGAATTGCCACGTCATCGTCAAGATTCCGCACGTGCCACAAACCCCCGCTTTTTAACAGCAACCGTAAAACTACTCCGTGTAAATTTTGCGTCCCAGACTGCCAGCTGGCACTCTGATCTTATATATATATAAATATTTATTTGCAAATTTTAGACCCAATTCATTTTCAGACAAAACCTTTCGAAACTCAAAGTCAGACATGCAGTGGTCAAACAAAAGACTCAATCCCGGCGACAATACAACCGCCACCGCCACCGAGGCGGCGCCGCCGCGCCTCTCCGCCGAGGAGGAACTCTCGATCATGGTCTCCGCCTTGAAAAACGTCGTCTCCGGCGCCGCCACCGATGAGTATAATTTTCTATTTGGCGGCGGCACCGCCGGATTTTTACCGGTCGCCGGAGATATGGAGACTTGCCGGTACTGCAAAATTAGGGGCTGTTTGGGCTGCAATTTCTTCGACGGCGACCAGAAGAAGAAACAGCAGCAGAATAGGAACAACAAAATTAAATCCAATTCTTCTCCGGCGGCGGCGGACGGCGGGAAGCCAAAGAGGAAGAAGAAGAATTACAGAGGCGTCCGGCAGCGGCCGTGGGGGAAATGGGCGGCGGAGATTCGCGACCCCCGTAAGGCGGCGCGTGTGTGGCTCGGAACCTTCGAGACCGCCGTCGACGCCGCACGCGCCTACGATCGGGCGGCAATCGAATTCCGCGGCCCCCGCGCAAAGCTCAATTTCCCCTTTTCAGATTACACCTCTGCCACCTCCGCCGGCGTCACCGCCTCTTCCGCCGCCAATTCAATTCCGCGGAATCAGAATCCGGCGCCGCCGCAAATCGGGGAAATCGGACCGTCGAATCGGAGCAGTTTGACTTTTACTAATCCGACCGAATTATGGGATTTGACTATCGGAGAAGACGAAATCGATGAGTGGATGATGTCTATGGATTTCAACAATGGAGATTCCTCGGATTCTGCTAATGGCGGGAACGCTCAGAGCATATAATACTTTCTCTGTGTTTGTCGTTTTTTTTTTTTTTTTTTTTTGTAATTAAATATTATTATTATTATTATTATTATATAATAGGAGTATTTTTGTAGAACAGAGGAAGAGGATGGTTGGAAAGCTTTTAATTCTAACCAAGTCTCGTGCTCTGTTTTATTCAGTATTGTCTGAGCTTGTACTTCCCAAGGGTCTGTTTGTTTAGCACGTATTTCTTTTGCCAAATTTTTCCAAAATTTTACCAGTTGGATTCTGTATTTTTAATATTTCTTTCGTCCCATAAAAAGGATGTTATTTTCTATTTTTATCCGTCCCAAAAACAAGGATACTATTTTATAATTTAGTAATTGTACTGCTAACTAACATAATAAATACCTTTACAACTTAAAATATATTACATAAATGTCATCACTTTTATAACACACTATACTAATAGAGGCATTTTCGTTTTTCTTACTACAAACTAATATAGTACTAATATTAAAAAATGTACGTGCAAAAAGTAAACGGTGTTCTTCTTGCGGGACGAAGGGAGTATATATTTTTATTTCACTAAATATCTCATCAAATATTATTTTAATATCAAACTTAAACCAATTTTTTCTTAGACTCAACCGAAAAAAATGTAGACTTACATATATCTTCTAATTTTTTTTTTTTGTATAAAAACGAGTATGTTCCGATAGGGGAAATAATACTGCATAGTAAAAATAAAAAATAAAGTAGCCTGAGTAGTTGTGTGTTTGGTTTGAAGATTTTACTCGTGATATTATTATTTATTAATTTTTTTAAAAAAAATATCAAATTAAATATTTATTTTTATATTATATTTAAAATATTAAATCAATACTTATTTACATCGTATTATAAATTTATTCAAATTTAATTCTTTTTACACTTTAAAAGTCAAACTGAAAATTCAAAAACTCAACTAAACACATATATTTATAATTTTTCAACTTTTTTACAAGACCCAATGTAGTTGCATCTTTGTGTATTTTTTTTGTAAATTTTTTTTTGTCCTTATATTTAAATATAACATGATCATATAATAATATTGAAATAAATAAGTATAAATTTAAATGTATTTTTAATATGTAAATAAATCACACTTACTAAAAAAATAAATACTCCATATTTTGTGCTTGCAGCCTCAAAATCAAATATATATATATATATGTATATAATTTTTTAGAAATAGGACCTTTTCAAAATAAATAGGACTCACAAATTAATTCAATTTTTCTAATTTTCTATTTTGGGTAAAAAAATTATATATATATATATTATATTTCATATTTTCTTCAATTTAGATATCTATGGTTTTAACCAACAAGTTCGATCTTTACTTCAACTTATTTTTTATTGGTTTAAAAAATTCAAATTATACAAAAGATAATCAATCAATCAATCAATAAATAAAAATATATATCAATTCAAAAATACATATTTAAAAAATGAATATTATTAGGAATTGATAGGTGGGTCCACTGCACCAAATCCATATGATAATAAGAGCACACGACAAACACTTGAAAGTGTACTAACGTCGGCATTCCTTAAAAATTCGCCTGAAGGTCCCAGGCGCTGGGGTCCAGCTTATATTAGCCGTCGATGTATTGGACCCACTTAAAATCGACGGTGGATTGAGCTTTGCTGGAAAGATTCCAGTAGGATAATTGACATGTGACCGAATTCAAGGAGTGTCGCATCCACTAAAGAGTAGCTGATTGGGTAGCACGTGCTCTAATTCCTCCACTTAGAGACAATTGGGAATTGATGCATATTCAGCACGTGCTTATTATGATGATTATTGCTATAATTATATACATTATTTATTAAAGTGGTTAATTATTTTAAATACGAATGTGTGCCTTTTAACAATGGCCAGTGGGGTAGTGTTCTATTATTGTTTTAGAAATTAAAAATAAAATAATAAGGTATGTCTCCTAAGTTATTTACACTAAATATTATATCTTCAATTAACAAATGTGACACTCTTGGTAATGTCAGATTTTAGTTATGCAATTTTAACTCTATAAATACAATTGTTATATATATATATATTACTTTCTCCGTCCCAAATATTATGTCCACGTTGTCGTTTCTATTCGTCCCACGTACCATGTCACTTTCTTTTTTTTGGAAAATAATTATACACTTTAATCTCATTTTAAATTTTTTATTATTTTTTTTAATTTTAATTAAACTAATTAGTTATCTTAATCTTAATTTATAATTATTTATATTATAGGATAATTATTTTCACTAATACATTCTTAATTATCTACTAATTACATCTACAATGTAGCAGACACGGTATCTGGGACGGAGAGAGTACAATATTTTTATTTCAATTATAATTATAATTAAAATTTTCACTAATATTCCTTAAATATTATATTCTCTTCGTCCTATTGGAAAGGTAGCATTTACTTTTTGCATATAAATTTTTAAATATTAGTATTATATTGGATTATAGTAAAAAAAATAAAAATATCTATATTAGTACGGTGTAATATAAAAGTAATGACATTTGTGTAATATATTGTAAGTTGAAATGATATTTATTATGTTAAGTAGATTGTACAATTACTAAATTAGGAAATAATAACCTTGTTTTGGGACGAACAGAAATGGAAGATGGTAACCTTTAAATGGGACGGAGGGAATATTTGATATACCTGTTACATAACAATTAACACATTCTCCATTTTCGTCTGTTTCATAATAATTAACACATTTCTATTTTTGGTAAAACGTATTGAATTAAAATATATTTAATAAATATAAATCAACTTAATTAACTACATACTATATAACATCATAAATCATGTGTTACATCTGCTCAAAACTCATTTATTTCTATCTCTTAAAAATATATATATTTTTATCTACATTTAAAATTTCATATCTTTTATAAAATTGGTTTATGTTAATTATAAATAAATAAAAGTATTTTTTATTTACTATTGTAGAAAATTTTATTCTCCATAAAATGATATTCATATTGCATATATTTTTACTGCGATGTAAAATATATATTCTAATTTTTTTTAACAATATATATTATATTTATTTTTAAACTATCAATATTATTAATTAAATAATAAAATAATACCATAATTCAATATTATTAATTAATTAAATATTATTTCCTTAAATATTGTGATACTAATGAAATAGGTCAATTATCTTGGGACCGAGAGGATATTATCTTAAATAACTTTTTATTTTTATAATTTACATTATTTTTATATATATATAAAAGGAAAGCCAATTTTTGGCATTGCTACCGTGCAACACCAAAATTAGGGTTGCACGGTAGTAACGCCAAAAATTGGTGTGGTATTTGATGAAGATGGTCTTGTATAGTATATACTTTGTAATATACCTCTTTCGTTCTAATTAAATTGTTCTATTTAGCTTAGGCACGAAGTTTTAAGTATTGTGTAATTAGTAAGTAATTAAGAAGTGTATTAGTAAAAATAATTATGACTTAATAAAAATAATTATGAATTAAAATTAAGATGACTAAATAGTTTAATTAAAATAAAAAATTATAAATTATGAATTTTAAAGTGTGATTAAAGTGTATAATTACATTTTCAAAAAAAAGGACAAATTATGTGGCAGACAAAAATAGAATTATTTGACAAATTAAGTAGGACGGAGGGAATAATATTTTTGTTTATTTTTATTTAAAATATTATATTTTAATATTTTTGAACTGTTAATCCTTCAAATTACAAGCGTAGAATAGTAATCAATTAATCCACGGTGTAGAATCCGACACTACTTGAATACTTTGAAATGCACGAAACCATCCCAAATCAATAACATTAAAATTCGGTGAATTTTGAGGTCATGTAATCAATTGAATACTGAAACCATCATCACTAGTTGCTTCCCTAAAATCAACATCATCGTTGTGAATGTTTAGTTTCATATTGTCTTTTTTAATATAATTTTTTTTTTATGTAAACAAGACAGTCACTTTTCTATTATTGCTAGAATCACTTTAATATTTATTAAAGCATTATAAGTAAATATCGAATGTAAAGTTTTAGAATGTAAATGTAAGATTTAAAGATAGAAATATTGTTTGGCGGATTAGCTTTATAACCTGATTGATTAGACAAACTTTAACTATATTTTTAGTAATAGAATCGATCACTTTACTCTCTAAAATGTCAACGGACCTATTTTTTTCCTAGATCTTTCTCTGGAAGTGTATGTATAAATGGAAAGATGCTTATATTCCCATGAAACAAAATATATATATATAATAATACCATACAGTAAAGATTACCTGACTAACTGTACACATGAACATCACTTTCGTGCTAAATAGAATATTTTTTGTACTTCGAGTAATGTAAAGTCACTTCTCGTCAATATGAATTGTACTCGTCATTATTTTAAATTCCAGTACCTTATCTCTTACTTCTCAAATAATTTATTCAAGAGCAAATGAAAGCGGTTGTTATCTATTGAGAGTTGTGGGAGGAGGCTTTATCACACTAGTATCCGGTCTAATCATGAATTCATCTTCACATTACTTTCAATCAAGCCAAGGTTAGGTAGTTTGATTTTATTTTATTTTTTCTTTTTTTTCCCTCTAGATATTTTTTTTTTTTTTAAACAAAGAATATCATATCACGTTTGCTTTCTTACTTTTTACTTCATTCCATAAACAAAGTAAAAATCAAAGACATACAAAATATCGATTTGTTGCCTCGAAAATCATAGCACGACTTGGGGTTTTATTATTACAATGTCATAGTAGAAATTGCACAAGAACATTTTTAATTGATATTATAATATTTTTCTTTTTTTTTTTTTTTTATTAACAGGTTGATTTCGATCTCAAGCAACAATATTCGAAAATGAAGAACAACAATAATTAGAAGTGAATCGATGTAGGAGGTATGATTTCTCGACTATACTATTACTTACCTCTTGTTTTTGCTTTATTTATTGTTGTTTGTATTGTAAATTATTTTGTCACAATTGGACTGATTCTCTTTCCAACTTCTTTTGATTGTAGTCTGAGGTTAATGTTGATTATGTTGATACTGCTCAATTTTTTGTGATGGTATTTGTGAATAAATTATATTTATGTGATATAATAAAATACGAGTATGAAGATATATTGATAAAATTATTTTAGGAAAAAAAATTTGAGGAAAATTTTAAAGGAATTTTTTATTTAAAGTGTTAATTGAAAAATATATTGATGTTGTTGTTGTTTGTGAAAAAATATATATATTCAGATATTTATTTTAATATATAGAGTATTTAAAAAATAAATAAACATTTCAATTTAAATTTTTTAAAATTTTCATCTCAATAAAAAAAAATAATCAAAATTTTCATCTCAATTGAAACCAAATCCAAACAAATCCTATAAATTGTAAAAAGTAAATGGCTAAAACAAAATGACAAATTAACCCAAATTAGTTCAAGTTCAAAATGTGGTTTTAAATTTAAAAATAATCAAATTTGAATTTAAAATAGAATATTAATAATTATAAAAATAAATTTGATACCACAATTTAAATGAAAATATATTCTTAATATAATAGTTTAAATAAATATCTTAAAAGTATTTTATTCAAGCTTTTTATATACGTCAATTTAAATAATTGCAACTTAATTGCATTAAGGGTAAACTTTGTTTTTGTCCCGTACTCTTTTATCATTTTAGTTCTATAAGTGGAGTTTGTCGCAAACTAGTCTCATAAGTGAAAAATTTTCGCTGTTTTAGTCCTTCGACGCCGGAGACGCCCGCGTGGCTCGCCGGAGGTGACGTGTCCGCCAGGTGTCCTGCCAAGTCAGCGACACATGGCGGACACGTGGATTTATTTTATTTTTTTAATTTTTAATTTTTTTAATTGGATGAAATAAAAAAAATACAAATCAAATTTAAAATAAATTAAAAATAGCGTTTTAAAAAAAAAAATTTAAAATGAAAAAAAAAAATAAAAAATAAATCCACGTGTCCGCCAGGTCAGCGACACCTGGCGAACACGTTACCTCCGGCGAGCCACGCGGGCATCTCCGGCGCCGGAGGACTAAAACAGCGAAAATTTTTCACTTATGGGACTAGTTTGCGACATGCTCCACTTACAAGACTAAAATGATAAAGGGTCCATTTATGGGACTAAAAAACAGTTTAGCCCTGCATTAATTATTAAAATTAAATTTAAAAAACCAATTGGCTAGTGCTTTGTTCTCTCTCTCCCTCTGAGTAGCTTTCAATCTTTCTACTCACTAGAAAATGTTTGTTTGTTTTTTTTTTTAAGATTAAATAAAATAGCGGAGCACGTTTTACAGTATTATAACACATTAAAAATGTCCCAAATAAATAATTAACTATCTTTATAATAAAGAAACAAAATTATTATAATATATATTTGAATATATCGTTGAAATTTTGTAATAATTTTGCTACTCGTCACTATTAATTGACTATTTCCATAATTTGGCAAAAAAACATAAGTGGGGTACCATTATAATCATATTTAAAATATTTTTTTTGTTTTTATTAATGTATCGATTAAAGATCCTTTTGTTATTTTTAAATTCATCAAATTTGATCGTTTTAGGATAATGTATTGTAATAATAATGTTTTAATTAAAATTTAATAATAAAGAAAAGAAAAAAAAAGAAAAAAGGTTCTTGCACACAATTAATATAAACCTTTATAAAAAAATCTTTCATAACTAATGATTCTTAAATTTTATAATTTTATATTAAAATAGAAGTTTATTCATTTATGTCTTTATTTATATATAATATTTTTCATCGTATACAAATTATTAATATATATTTTTTTTAATTTATAGAATTCTGTTATCATTTTGTTCCAGTAGAGTTCGAACTTTTTACTTAAATCTTGAGAGATTTTAATATTGTATTTTGTAAACTGTTATAGATATTATATATATACTAATAAATTTATCCTTTTTCTCGTAAAAGACTTATATAATTTGTGAGGGTGTGTACTTCTTTCATTCATTTTTTTTTTTGTTTAATTTATGTATTTGTGTGTTGTTTTTTATTGAGTTTGGAAAAAATTAGTTTTAGTTTGATATTAAAATGATATTTTATATGATATTTTGTGATAAAAAAATATATATTTTTTGAAAAATACAAAGTCCAAATAATAAAATTTGAGGAAATGGAACAAAAAAAAATATATTAAAAATCGCTTCTTCTTCTTCTTCTTATTCTTCTTTTTTTTTTTAAATAAATTTCAAAATTTTAATCAATAAATACTTTTTAAAATTTGCCCAAAAAATAAAATAAAAATTCATTACACATTTTCAACCAACACAATTATTACCTATCAAATCAATATATATCAAACTCTTCAAACTCAAATCAAACCTATATACCTAAAGAAACACAAAAAATCAAACTCACTTCAAAATTCAAATTCAATCTAAACTCAAACTCAACTAAACTCAAACTCAACTTCTTCAAACTTTGTCAAAAGAAACACACCCAAAAGTTGTGCGAGAACAAAACTTAGAAACATGTTTCAGACGGTGTTCAGACATATTTTCCGAAAATTGTATTATGATCCTATGTTTAAGGTTACACAAATGGATAATCTGAATACACTTAATTAATTCATGGTGTAATTGTTTGGAGGTTTGAATTTTGAGTTGAAATTTGAATAGTAAAAATTTTAAATTGAAATAGTTGTTTGATATGATATAATAGGTTTTATAATATTTTGAATATAAAATGAATTTTTAATATAATTTAAAAAAATAAAAATAGTTATTTGATTTGATATTTTTTGGAAAAGAAATTTAGTTAATAATAGAAATCTTGAGAAGTTTGATAAAAGAACACACATTCAATAGATATGAGTGTTGTTAGCAACTACCTTTTTATATTGTATTGTTATACCCTCGGAGTTGGACTGTTGTTTGGCCAACTCCCGTATGTGGATGAGCCGATGTTAGGCCATTTGAAGTTGATTATAGGTTAAATGGATTGAATAGATTATTTATATCAACAACGTGCACATTTATTTTCGGGAGTCTTACTGAAAGAACTCTATAGTTAATCGTGTTTACTCTAGAGTAATTTGAGGATGGGTGATCCACCGAGAGAAATCTCCCATAGTGCGCGTGAGTGGGGGCAAAAACGTGCTAGAAGGACACTCGTGTTGACCTGTGGGGCCAGTTTACAATTCCGACATGCTCGATTTCGCGTAGCTTGCAAACGGGGTGTCACAGTCAGTTGAGAAGACGCGTTCCATTTTAAACATCAATAATTGTATCGTTTAATTTTAAACGTTAACAACCGCATCAGTTTATGAAAGAATGCGACTCAAATAAGAACAATATGAAGGATAATCACATAAATAATTTTATCGGTTAATTCTAAACATTAACAACCACATCGGTTTATGAAAGAATGCGACTCAAATAAGAATGATATGAAGGATAATCGGGTGGTTCAAACCACTACTATTCTATCGATTATGATTTTTCGGCTCAAACCTCAATTTGTACAAGGCCGGATTAATGTTCGTTATTTTGGTATAGTCAAGAATTAGTTTTAGGCCAAGGATTTCGAGGTTCAGATGAGTCCGGGATAGATCACGTGGAGTAGGCTCTTGGACAAACTTTTATGATATCAAGAACCAGGAAAAGATGTGCGTGAATAAGCTGTTGGATTTTATACAAATTAAATCCAAAATTTTAATTTAATTAATTTTGTCAAATTCAAAATTATTAATACTTGAATTTGGATAAATTAGAGAGTTAGTTAAACTTTTGAAAACTCCCAAATTATGTATATACGCAACGCTTGGCCATTTATAGTTTCTTTTTTCACATGTATAAGAGTGAATCATTGTCTTTTCTTCTATACATTAATACTAATTATTAACATTTGTAACAACTGAGTGCAATTTCTTCTTATCTTCGTACTTATTTTCTAATACCTAAGGCATGAAAGAGTCAAAATAAAATATACGGACAGTGTTGTCGCGATTTGAAGTTTATCAAGTCATTGTCTACCCTGTTGTTCATATAATTTAAATAACAATTGTAAACTTTAATTTATGTGCAAAATGGTTGGAGAAACGATCAACGTCATAGGGACCAAATTCGGAAAGTTGTGCATATTCGAAGGAGTTACCTTCATGCTGGCAAAAGAAGATGCATTTTCTCCTGACCTCCCTCAAGCTTGTCTATGTGATGAGCACGCTATGTCCAGAGCTGTTTGAGAATCCTGATGATGAACCGTCAGGAACGTATCTCGGCAAGATTGAAATACGAGAATGACAACTACATTTTTCGTGGTCAAATCCTCAATGATATGGTTGTTTGTCTCTTCGATATTTACCAAAATATCCAGTCCTCAAAGGAACTTTGGGAGGTGCTCGAAACCAAGTATATGTCATAAGATGTATCCAACAAGAAATTTTTGGTAAGCAACTATAATAATTATAAAATGATCGATATGCGTCCAGTAATAGAGCCAATTCACGCAACACGATTTAAAAATGGATGAAATCATTGTTGTATCAAGTGTCATTGATAAACTCCCTTATGCATAGAAAGAGTTTAAACATTCGTGTAAACATAAAAGGAGAAGTTGACGGTGGTAAAATTTAGGAGTCATTTGTGCATCTAGGAGTCGCTGCATTAGCAAGAAGATGAGAAGGAAATGACTTTTCTAGATCCACAATTAATGTGGTAGTGGAAAAGACAAAAAAAAATCTTAAAGTTAAATGACGAGGAGAAACGCAAGTATGATGCTATCAACAAAGGCTTCAACAAAAAAGCCTAAATAGAGTTGTTTGATTTGTGGAAAATCAGGTCACTTCAAGTGCAATTTTTGCGTTGGGAAAGAAAAAAGAAGCATAGCACTAGCGGAATGGGAAAAGAGTCGAAATACTAATCATAAAACCAAGGTACAAATTTATTTAATTTTTATGCACATTATGTGCATGATGATGCTTACGCGTGGTGGATAGATTTCGGTATCACTACACAAGTATGTAAAGATAGGTATTGATTCAAAGAATTTCAACCAGTTGATGATAGATCGGTGTTATATATGAGGGAGGAACTATCATTATGATCTAGTTGTAGGACATGTAAAAATGAAATGACACTGAAATTTAGTTATAGTAGGAGTATCACATTATGTAATATATTATATGTTCCTAGTCTACGTAAGAACCTTATGTCAGGTTCTGTATTAAATAAGTTTGGAAACAAACAGGTAGTCGAATCGGACGAGTATGTCATATCGAAACATGGATCATTTATAGGACTTAGTTATTATTATAATGGAATATTTAAGCTGAATTAAATAAATATTCTAGTTCCTATCAAATTTATTTGTGTGGTATCCAAATCAAACATTGACACTTCTTTGTCGCATGCATGTTTAGGTCATACACATTACAAACGAATGCGAAATATGTCAACATCAAAATTAGTCCTTTCATTTGACATGAATAATTATAAATGCAAAACCTGCATGTTAACTAAAATAACGATGAAACATTTTAAATATGTAACTAGAAAATCGGAAGTTCTTGAACTCATTCATAGCGACTTGTGTGATTTTCTAAATACGCCCTCATTAGGAAATAAGAAGTATGTCATGACATTTATTGACGATGCCACCAGATTTTGTTATGTTTACCTGCTACATTCAAAAAATGAGGCATTGGACAAGTTTAAAATTTTTAAAGCCAAAGTTGAGCTTTAACTTGAAGTTAAGGTTAAAATTTTTGCGTACGGGGATAAAGGTGGAGAATTCTATTATCCACTCTACTTTCAGTCGGTAAAAATCATTCGTGAGACAAAAGCTCCTTATATGCCGCAACAAAACAGTGTTGCTGAAAGAAAAAAATTTGTACGTTGAAGAAAATGGTGAACTCAATGATGTCTTACGCTGGATTAAGTGAAGAGTTTTTGGGAAAAACTATGTTGAGAACTTGTTATATCCTGAATTGGGTTTCCAATGAACTGAAAAACTCACCTCCTCTGAACTCTGGTTCAAAAAATGTTCATATTTGTCGTATTTGCATGTATGAGGCTGCAGGACAATTGTGAAAGTTCCGAAATCTAAAATAAAAAAGTATAAATAAAAGGGAATCAATGCATATTTATATGGTATGTTGAACATTCTAAACCATATAAGTTCTATGCTATGGAACCTAATGACTTTATATCAGTTCACACTGTTATAGAGTCTCGAAATGTGATATTCGATGAACATTGATTTACCTCAATTCGTGGATCATCAAGTAATGTAAAATCTATTAAGTATGGTGAGCATGAGGATGATATTCTTCAACCAATGGATATTGCATTAGATGAAAATAATATGCTGAATTCGGGAAACAATCTTGACAAAGATACGAGGGAACAAATTATTGAACCTTGTAGAAATAAAAGGGCTAGGAAGTCAAAGTCTTTTGATCTTGATTTTCAGCTCTATTTAGTTAAAAGTGCAGGGAATAAAATCGATACATTGTATTATTTATGTTATAATGTTGAGGAAGATCCTAAAACATTTAGCGAAGCTATGAAGTCTAGGGATGCAGTCTTTTGGAATAAGACAATAGAAAATGAAATAGATTCTATCATGGAGAACGATACTTGGGTGTTTTCAGATTTTCCTCTGGATTGTAAACGTTTTTTATATAGATAGTTCTTTGAAAGTACACTAAAATATGATGGCACCATCGATAAATTTAAGGCTCGATTAGTGGTTCAAGTTTTTAGACAAAAAGAAGGTATCGATTATTTTGATACGTATGCACCGGTTGCAATAATTGCTACAATCAGGTTGTTAATTGCATTGGTTGTCATAGAAAAACTTTTAGTTCATCAAATGGATGTAAAGACGATATTTCTTAATGGAGACTTATATGAAGAAGTTTACACGAAGTAGCCGTAGGGATTTATCGAGCCGAAAAATGAAAATAAGGTATTAAATTCATTAAGTCTTTATATGGTTTGAAATAGGCTCCCAAACAATGATATCAAAAGTTTGATGAAATTGTGTCAAATGATTTTATTTTATATTAAATTCATTAAGTATTTGGAATTGATCAAAGTTATGTTGATGAAAATAAAAAAAAAAAAAAAAAAAGAAAATTGTCATCCAAGTTTGCAATGAAGGATGTGGGGGAGGCAAGCGAGATTCTTGGGATTAAAATCAAGTGAGAATCTTCCAAAATTGTAATTGCTCAATCGCATTATGTTGAGAAAATTCTTAAAAGATTATAAATAGAAAATTGTAATATAGTTATAGTTTATTTGATCAGACTGCAAAACTTATGCCGAATATTGGAGAGTTGGTATGCCAACTTGAGTACTCAAGAGTCATAGGTTCTTTGATGTACACAATGATTAGCACGAGACCGAATATTGCTTATGTCATTGAAAGGCTAAGTTGATTTACAAATAAGTGAAGTACACACTATTCGCAAGCACATAGAAGAGTGTTTAAATATTAAAATCAACAATAAATTATAGTTTGTCATATAGTAGGTTTCCTTCGGTTATTAAGGGATACTCGAATGTTAGTTGGATAAACCATATAGAGGATCACGCATCTACGACTGGATAGGTATTTTTTGCTTTGAGGTAGTGCTATTGTTGGGTACCAATGAAGCAAACCTGTATAATTAGTTCGAAAATGGAATCTAAATTTATTGATTTGGTCGCGGAGCTGAATAACTTCATAACTTGGTTCATGAGATTTCATTGTGGCCGAAATCGGTGTCACTCATTTCAATACATGTGATAGTTCAGCAACAATGACAAAAGCTTATAGTGAAATCTATAACGGTAAGTTTCGACGCAAAGGCGTAAAAGATAGCATAATTCGTGAACTTCTTAATAATAGAGTGATTTCGGTAGAATATATTCATTCACAATAGAATTTAGTTGATCACTTGACAAAGAGATTAGCTAGAGAACTTGTGCACAAGTCATCTCAGGATATGATCCCTTAGGGTGTGTTTGTTTGGGGGTTTGGATTTTGAGTTGAGATTTGAATAGTAAAAATTTTGAATTTGAATAGTTGTATGATGTGATATAAATAGGTGTTGATGTGATGTTTTGAATGTAAAATTAATTTTTAGTATAATATAAAAAATAAAAAATAGGTGTTTGATTTTATATTTTTGGAGGAAAAAAATGGGATGAATAGTGGATTGGAAATCCAATCCCGCAAACAAACACACCCTTATTCATCTAAAGATAAGACACACGATTCCCTTGTAATACAACGTTAGAAGTTGAATTTAATATGGAAAACTTATCTTTAGTTAATTGGAACATTTTTGTAAATAAACCTCCCCAGGTAAACGACTCAATTCTATAAGAAAAGTAGGTTGAGAATTTCTTCTCTCAATGATTTATTTAAAAAATTGTATGGCATGAGCAAGATTTAAATGAATCACCTATACAAGTACGGGGTTTTGTAGTTTAAAAGACATTTAAGAACTTTGATGTCGATGTACTTGCGAATGATAGGGACACAGGGCTGGAAAGTGTCAAGTGCACGCGCTAGAACAAGTTTTCCTGACAGCAAGAAATAGGAAAAAAACACATAAATAAGCTGCTGGATTTTATATAAATTAAATTCAAAACTTTAATTTAATTAAGTTTGTCAAATTCAAAATTATTAATATTTGAATAGGATAAATTGGAGAGTTAGTTATTTGATTTAAATTCAAAATGTTGGTTAAACTTTTGAAAACTCCGGAAACATGTATATACATAACGCTTGGTTATTTACCGTTTCTTTCTTCCATACGAGTGAATAATTCTTTTTTTTTTTCTATTCATTTATACTAATGTTAACGTCTGTAATAATTGAGTGCAACTTCTTATTATCCTTGTATTTATTTCGTGATACCCAAGACATGAAAAGATCGAAATAAAGTATATAGACAATGTTATCGCGATCTGAAGCTCTATCAAGTCATTGTTGTTGGAAAATAGGTTAATTATTTAATCGATGGAATTTAATTTTAAATTAAATTCATAATTCCGGAACCGATTATTTGAAGTTCTTATTTTAGTCCGGCTCCAAACATCGTTTTATCTTTGGGAACGTTGCGCCACGAACTGGAGGCAATACCGGGTCCGTATTCGTTTTTACGGAGATAGGTTCTTCCTCAACTCGACGTGATTATCGAATTTATTTAGATAAATTATTGTGATTATCGAATTTATTTTAATAAATTATTTTGATATCAAATTTTATTTTTCGATAATTATTTGATATTCTCGCGATATAATAATTATCCAACATACGCTGATTTGATCAAACAACACATGTTGACTTGGTTGGATCGGCACATGATCGGTAACTTATATATTACTAATGATGTGTTAATTTGTGTTTCTTCTTATTTTTTTCTAAATAAACATATTTTTAAATAAAATATAAAATTGCGCATATATTTAAAAATATTCCAATGAATAATTATATCACATTCAAAAAATATTAATATATATGCAAGTGGAAAATTAGGGATCGAACCTACGACTTTCTGCTTAGGAAACAAACGCTCTATCCACTGAGCTACAGGCGCTTTTACTTTCTAACATTTATTTGTAAATTAATTATAAATATATTATAAAATTCCTTTACTAAAATTGTATTTATATAAATTAATTTTATATGTCATGATATATTTATAATTTAGTTAAAAGTTAAAAAAAAATTGTATTAGTATATAATTACTTTTACTAAAATAAAAAAATAATAAAAAAAATGACCTGAGGCGTGGGGGTTTGAACACATTACATGTCCAACCCCTACACCACCAAACCGTACTTACAAATTATAAATTAAAGAAGAAAACCTTTTCTATTTCGTATGAAAGAGCAATTTAGGGCTTTAAATATTTAATATATAAATAATTTTTAATTCTATTATATATTTATTAAAATGTTTTTAAACTCATTTATTATTATTATTATTATTATTATTATTATTATTATTATTTTTCATAAATCAGCCCAATTTTCACAAACACTAGCCTGGTATGGTTTTCAATTGGGTTTGGCCGGCCCAGTCTGAAATTCTTTTGGGTTTAATTTTTAAGGCCCAATTTAGGTTTTTTTGTGCTTTGTTCCACTTGAAATTTTTAATCATATTTATTTTTATCAGCTATACTTATTAATATATATATTTTTTTTATTTTTTTTTTGAGCAATTGAATCATATTTATTTTTAAATTTTTGCATATGATTTGAACAATTGAAAATAACAAAATGGTTTCCTTTTGAGCAAACAAAGAGAGTATATATTATTGTAAATAAATTGTAAGAAAGATTTATTTAAATATATATATATATATCACCGATGAACGAAAGTTGGGGCGGGATCCAACTATAGATCAAGAACCAAAAAAAAGTCACATAAATCTAAAACTCGGATGTCCATCAACATATATTTTTCTCTTTAATTTTTTTTTTTAATAATTTAGTAAAAAATAACGGTGCAATCGTAAATAAATTTTTATTATAAATATAAATTATTAAAAAATAAAAATTATAGAAGATTAAATTAATAGTTATTAAAACATAAATTTATTTTTATTAAATATTACAATATATAGTAATGCAAATTATAACCAAATAATATATCTCATACTTAACTATAAACTCAACTTTCAACTAAACTTTACAACCGAACACATCCAAAACAATTGTAGTTTTTTTCAAAAAATAAAAAATTAAAAAGTAATTGAATAGTCCGAATTCACTTTTGGCTCTATTTCTTTTGTGTATTTGTTGGATTTTGATTTTTGAATTTAATTTAAATTTGCTTTGAATAGTAATTTAAATTTAATATTTTGTATGAAAAAATAATATATTTTTTAAAAAATCATCAAAATTACATAATAAAAAAACTAAAATAAACTCCGAAAAACATAGTATTATGTATATTATTATTATTATTATTATTATTATTATTATTATTATTCAACAATTGCATTTCTCTATATATAAAAAAAAAAAAAAATACATTTTTCTTTTGCCCAAAACATCATAAAATAAATAAATAAATAAATAAAAAGCAACATTCTTTTTGGGTTACCACAAAATTAGAATAAGAATGTATTCTTTCCTTTTCTCTTTTCCTTTTACAAAGAATCTTACTTCTTTGCTCTCCAAGTACTCTTATATATAAATTTAGATGGTTTAGAGATAGCAAATTATATATAAATACATAAAAATTAATATTTTTAATATTAAAAAATCATAAAAAAATTGGCTTGGGTCAATTAACCCCCAAACCCTAATGGAGTTCCGACCCTAAAATATATATTTCCGTCCTTACCTTAAAAAATATATATATATATATATATATGTATATATACACATATTTCTTTGTCTAAAAAAACTCAACCTATTGTTTTAGAACAACCTTAAACAAGAAGATGTCGAGCTTCAGCTTCCTCGACCTCCAATACAATCTCTCCAAACGTAAGTTCTTGAGAAAACCTTCTAGAATGTTCGAGAAGCAAAACTCAGGCACGGGCGCGGGCGCGGGCACGGGCTACATGCCGACCGTCGAGGAGCTAAAGAAAGTGTTCGACAAATTCGACGCGAACAGCGACGGGAAAATCTCCCCCGACGAGTACAAGGCGATACTCAAGGCAATCGGGAATCGAGCGTTCTTGACGAAGGAGGTGCAAAAGATATTCGAGGTCGCCGACTTGGACCGCGACGGGTTCATCGACTTCGACGAGTTCGTCGACGTGCAACGGAGGGGCGGGTGGGTCAAGACGGCGGACCTAATGCGCGTGTTCCAGATGTTCGACAAGGACAACGACGGAAAAATTACGGTGGACGAGGTGTACGAGATGTTGCAAAAGCTCGGGGAGCGTTGTAGCTTGCAAGATTGCCGGAGGATGGTGAGGGCAGTGGACGCCAACGGGGACGGCGTCGTTGACGCCGACGAGTTCTTGGCTATGATGACTCGGACAATGGCGATGTACTAGGATGAATGTATGTATGTATATGTATTCATGTGTGTTGTGGTTGTGAACATGTAAGGAATGTGGATGAAAGCTTTAGATTGATGTATTATTTGATTGGAGTTGAAGTTAAGTTGTTCGTCGACGTCGTTGTTGGTTTTTTTTTTTTAACAAAAAAAAAGTTTGGGATTTGTTTACTTCACAAATTTTTATTATTATTTATTTTTAAAAAATATCAGATAAATGCATATTTAATCTCACTAAATATCAAATTAAATATTTAATTTTTTACTTTTTGTTTTTAAATATTTACTATTTATCAATTTTTTTTCATTAGAAAATTCAATCATATACTTCGTCCGTCTATTTCATATTTATATATCCATTTATTTTTTTAATTTAATTTTAAAAATATTAATACTATATTTAAATATCGTATAAATAAATATAAAAAAAAAGGAATACTTTATTTTGCTACAAAAGAACGATAATGGAAGAAGATGATATTTAATTTTTATTTTTTATATTATATTTAAAAATAATTTTATATTTAAAATATTATATAAATATGTTTATATTGTGTTATTTGATTATTTTAATTCAAAATTTTTAATACTGTATTTCTAATTCTATATCCATTTATACGACGAAAAGATTATGTTCGTACCGAATCAATTTCACCGCCAAAATTTGTGTTTGAAAGCAAGAGATAGAAGCGCCGCTGCCGACCGTGCAAAAAACACGGCGACGCAAGCAATCATGGAACACGATGAACAATATTCCTCTCACTCCACCGAGTCAATGGAGTCCGAATCCGACTGTCGCACTTCCGCTGAATCCGTGTCCGAATCCGAGGACTCCGACGCAGTTACCGATGAAGAGCAGAAGTCAGCTCCGCCGCAGAACAGCCGGCGGAAGTCGCAAAACGTAGACGCGCTTCTTAGGTTTGTTTTCTTCGTTATCTGCTTCACTCATTACCTCAATGTTTGATTCTAACTCGGAGGCACTGAATCTGGTGAAACTTGCTGTATGCGCGTTATTGGATTGCTAAAGCTAGGGTTTAATTGTTTCGGATTTGATTTTATGCAAAACTTTCTTCATCAAGCTTAGCTGACATTGCAAGCGACTTTAGCATCGGCAACTATGAAATGCAGTAGTTTTCTATTGTTTCAGGCATTAATTTTGCTGCCCCTTACATGTATTGTTTTCCTTCTGATGGTATTATGTATCTAAATCAGGGGAAACCTAGAAGTTAAGCGGCAATCGCTATTTCCGCGAGTGTATTCTGTGACTGATGCAGATGCCACTTTACGGAAGCCCTTTAAGCCTCCCTCATCAAGTGGTTATTCTGAGAATAAAGAGCAGCTGGCACGGCGGCTTTCGGCTCGCAAGAGGTTTGTGCCGTGGGGATCCACGAGGCCTGTGTTAGTTAACATCACAAACAGGTTTAATTCTCCATCTACCATTGAGGAAGATTATCCAGAGGAGAGTGTGTCACTGCCTCCCGGTATCGAACCTCTGGTATTATGGCTGCCAGAAGATTCCAAAGAGAAAGACAGTATCTTTACTTCCATAGTCGTAGATCCATTGCTAGTGAAATTTCTCCGGCCACATCAAAGGTACAGAAAAATATTGTTTAAAGTGTCTTAGAATTTCAAACCCTTAAGTGAATTGAAGTGCATCTTGAATTAATGGACAATGGTAGTTGTATTTATGCTTTCTAGACATTAATGCTAGTAGAGTAGTAAAATTACCATTGTACTTGGCCTGCCACCCACCGCATCAGTATGAAAGGATTTCCTATCACTTTTTTTAGTGTCAACCAGACAAATACAAACAAGGATGAATTTTCTGTGGTGATGTTGTTTACGTTATTCATTTGAAGTTTCACCCGATTTTACTCGCAGAGAAGGGGTGCATTTTATGTTTGACTGTGTTTCCGGTATCCTTACTGCTGCCAACATCAACGGGTGCATTTTGGCTGATGATATGGGGTAAAAATTTCACTAATTTGATTAACATTATATTTTTAAAACAATGGTTTTTCAATTTATGCCTCATGCTGTTGATATATTCTGTTTCTTTGATTTGTTCTTGTTCAGATTAGGCAAGACCTTGCAATCAATCACATTGCTCTACACTCTTCTATGCCAGGGATTTGATGGGAAACCCATGGTTAAGAAAGCTATAATTGTGACTCCCACCAGTCTAGTTAGTAATTGGGAAGCTGAGATCAAGAAATGGGTTGGGGAAAGAGTGCGGCTTCTTGCTCTTTGTGAAAGTACTCGAGAGGATGTTGTTTCTGGCATTGACAGTTTCACCAGTCCACGCAGTCCTTTGCAGGTTGTTTCTTGGTGCCGTGTGAATTTTTAGCTAATGGTTATAACTGACGGCTTAGTTGATGTGTTACAGGTTTTGATTGTCTCATATGAGACGTTTCGTATGCATTCTTCAAAATTCAGCCAAAGTGAATCCTGTGACCTACTTATATGTGATGAGGCTCACAGGCTAAAGAATGACCAAACATTGACAAATCGAGTAAGATACTCTAATGTTTCGATATTGATTTTATTTTCTCAACTGAAGTCAATATGTGGACATGAGATGAAATTAATTTACTCATGGATCAGGCATTAGCTTCTTTATCCTGCCAGCGTCGTATTCTATTGTCAGGAACTCCCATGCAAGTGAGCCTTTTTTTTCTTCTTTAACAGTTACTTCCTTTTTGTAATAACTTTTCCATTTGCTTATCAAGAATTTTGTTTTCTTGTATTCTACTCAAACTTAGAATGATCTTGAGGAGTTCTACGCCATGGTTAACTTCACCAATCCTGGAATATTGGGCGATGCTGCATATTTTCGGCGCTATTATGAGGTATACTATGTTCATGGAATTCAAAACTGAGGAATATCACTGTTCTTCCGTTTTATATCTATATATAATTCTATATATATACATTCTTAAAACCCAATTTTGGCAATCCAAGGTGCTTTTGTGTTCAACATCAAAGCATTGGCGCAGTAGGACATGCATTTTTATGTGTCAAGTCATTGTTCCTCTAGAATATATTATATATTTGCTCTAATGGATTCTCTCCATTCACCTTAAAGATGCCAATAATTTGTGGTCGAGAGCCAACATCTACTGAGGAGGAAAAGAAACTTGGTTCCGAGCGATCTGCAGAACTGAGTGCCAAAGTAAATCAGGTAACATTCACAAATCTATGTTCTTGAACCTGTTCTCAAAAGGTTGATTAAGTTCCATTATGGTACCAAACTTTCTTTATTATTCACTAATGTCTTGTTTATCAGAGTTCATATGTGGATTGCAATAAATAAACCACAACACTGAAGTTTCACATGATTTCATACCGTTTATTTGTTTATGTTTGCAGTTTATATTGCGGAGGACTAATGCTCTACTGTCTAACCACTTACCGCCGAAGGTACTCTGATTTGTATAGTGCATACCTTTTAGCATCTTGTTACTCATGAGTTGCATGGCTGTCATGTTTAGTGAATTGTCTGTTATTTTGGTTTGATTAGATTTTCTCTGAAAAATATTGCTGAGTCCGAGGAACTCATTGTCCAACTTTTTAATACTGGCAAAGAATCCATTGTTTCAAATGGGACTGCAAGGTGCTAAAAGTTCCCAAGATTACCTGGATATCTATACATATAATTTTTTCACAATTCTTTTCATTCTACATTACCATTAGACAGAAGGGGGCATGTCTTGATTTGTTTGATGTATTTGCACACTTACTCTTAATTTAAATAGCACACTACTGTCATACACAAATATCAAATGAAGGACCAAAGTTGATAGTGGTACATTTGAAACTTTTTGCATTTTTTGGTAAAATCTGGCTAATGATCAAAGTTCAAATTCTCTTATCTCGTCATTTTTTGTATATTTCATATTGTTCTTTTCTTACTGAATGACCAACATCATACTTCTAAACCTGGAACTTGAAATTCTGAAATCTGAGATATTTTTGCTGCTATGGAAGAGTTATTGTCACATTCCATGAGTCCTTATTGATATCTAAAAACAATTTTCCTGTTGTCCTTACATATTAATTTCCGGTCAATCCTTTGCAACAGTTAGTCGAAGTTGTGTGCTGCAAGTTGACACCTCTTCAAGCCGTGCTGTACAACCATTTTATACATTCAAAAAATGTAAGACTGATTTTCTTGCAGTCTGCAACTTTGCATAAGCTTATCCTTCTGTTTCATTCTCCATATGAGAAGTAATTCTCACTGTCAAAGTTTCCAAGCGCAGGTTAAAAGAGTGATTACAGAAGAGGCCAAGCACTCGAAGATTTTAGCATATATAACTGCTCTTAAGAAGCTCTGCAATCACCCCAAGGTACATTTTCATTGTAGGATTATGAATCTGTGTAGATACAATTCTCTTTAGGTTTAGTTTCATTCCATTATATTGTAGGTCAACAGATCTTATCATGATTTCATATCAATCACGGAAGTTTTGTTGACTAATAGTTTATTGCTGCATTAGTTTCCCATTATACCAACGAAGACCAAATATTCTAGAATGAAGATAGTTTAATTTAAAGATTTCTTCTGGAAATGGAGTTCCACACTATATATTCATTTAGGTTATGAAATGTGCAATCTAGTTTGATCAGTCACTAAAAGAGTGGTTAGTCCATCCCAAAGCTCTGCTGTTAGTGCAAAAATGTAGAATGATGTTCACATAAGCTCATGCAATAGGTGCTATAAAAAGCTCAAGTAACCCGAGGATCCGATACAAGCCATTGCAATCCATTCCCTGGTTAGTTATACATATTTTCTTTCACAAACAGTGCGATGAATATGACTTGACATTCATGTCTGTGTGTTTGATCTTTTCATTGTCTCATTTTCAGTGAATATAATTGATAATCATCTTAGGATGAGGCATCTAGCCTTAAAAATAATTCTAGTAGTCTCTATCTCCCATTGAACTTAATCTCCTTGAAAGCCTGTGGAAAGGGTTAATAATATTCATAGATCTCAATCCTGCTATGAAAATGTTTATTGTAGCAGTTTTATGATCCATCTGCAGTTTTGATCAGAAACTAACACCTGATACATTTACTTGAAGCTAATTTATGATACAATAAAAAGTAAGAGTCCAGGAATGTCAGAGTTTGAGGATTGCTTGCGTTTCTTTCCACAAGAAATGTTCTCTGGAAGGTAAGTCCTTCACCTCCGAGTTCTTGTTTTCCGGGCTGAATTACAATGGCCGACTCCTCATATCATATGAAAATTCTTCAGATCTGGAATGTGGACTGGTGGTGATGGGGCATGGGTTGAACTCTCTGGAAAAATGCATGTGTTGGCCCGATTGCTTGCTCAACTCCGTCGGAGAACAGATGATAGAATTGTTCTAGTTTCAAATTATACACAGGTACTGACTCCTAGCTGTCCAAATGGTAAACCATGCTTATATCTATTCAATGTACCATGTCTTGCTGAAGTTTGCCTATTCTGTTTATCTTCCTTTTCCTTGTAGACGTTGGATCTTTTTGCTCAAATATGTCGAGAACGAAGATATCCTTATCTAAGACTTGATGGAACTACATCAATCAGCAAGAGACAGAAGTTGGTCAATCGTTTCAACGATCCATCTAAGGTACATAATGTTTTCTATTAGAAGCCTTGTTCATGCTGTGCAAGTTCGGCCATCAATCGGTTCTCTACCAATAAATTTTTCAGGATGAGTTTGCATTTCTTCTGAGCAGCAAAGCCGGAGGCTGTGGCCTTAATTTAATCGGTGGCAATCGCCTGGTTCTTTTCGATCCTGATTGGAATCCAGCCAATGATAAACAGGTAAGTTGTCCTTCAATAACATCATACTGTTAGCTTGTCTCAAATCGGCATCATATGCTCAATTTAAATAGTAACTCTGCAGGCTGCAGCAAGAGTCTGGAGGGATGGACAGAAGAAGAGAGTCTACATCTATAGGTTTTTGAGTGCTGGAACAATTGAAGAAAAGGTTCGATGCAGTATATTCCAAATGGATTCACTTCTCTATTTCAATATGTGCCACTCGTCAAGCAATTATGTGATGCTCCAATTTCTCTTCAGGTATACCAGCGCCAGATGTCGAAAGAAGGACTTCAGAAAGTCATACAGCAAGAGCAAACAGATTCTGAAAAGGTAGCGTACGCACGTACATGTTTCTTTTGATTCTGAAAAGGTAGCGTACGCATGTACATGTTTCTTTTCACGTATAATCTGTGTTGAATCTGTAGTTCATCCTGTTTGCATGACATGGAGTTCATTCTTACAACAGGGAAATCTCCTTTCCACAGAGGATCTTCGCGACTTGTTCACATTTCGTGAGAGTGCAAGGTTATCCATTTCTTTAAATTCTTCTAATCTTCAACATTAGTCATAAACTTGATGAAGCTAGGCTCATGATAATGAACAATGCAGCTCCGAAATTCATGAGAAAATGTGTTGCAACCGTTGCGATCAACAAGGAAGCAACGACACGAGCGAGTGTGAGTCTGTCCAGCCTAATGAAGAGACTGATATAGGGGGCTTTGCAGCTATATCCGGGTGCTTTGACAACTTAAAACCCCACGAAAAACAGGTCCATTGCCCTCATAACATTCATATTTGTCGCTTTAGATTACGACCGTTTGCTCAGAAACATATAACAACTGGTTGTTCGACAGGTTGGATCTCCAAAGGAAGAGGATTTACCTCTCTGGGGACATCACCATTCTCCATCATCTGTTCCCGACTCCATATTTCAGTCTTCAGCAGGAAATGAGGTAAGCCAACACTGTTATTACAGTTTAGATTAGATTTCTAGTATTTAAATGAGGTCATTATTGTTTGGTTATATCTATTAGATTAAATTATTATCATTTTACTCAATTGAATTTGTATCATGCATTCATGCTTACTTATAGGTTTTGTTTCGCAATTTTAAAATTTTTCAAAATATAACATGGTATCAAAGTTATGTTTCTCTTGGTACCTTCAGTTTGGAATGTATTCGGAAGTCTTCTGCAAATTCCAGTCTACCAAATTCATTTTTTGTCAAATTTGTTTTTCAGTTTCAATAAAATTTATGTTCGACCTGTGATTGTTTGTCTTGATTCCGACTCTAACTGTGTCTAGTCTTGTTTTTTACTCTGACTCCGTTGTGAGCAAATCCTATTTTCAATTCTAACTCAGCTGAGAGCGTCGCAGTGGACAAATTTGACTACTATCATCTTCGATCTCTCTTAATAAACCCAAGTATTTTTTGCAACACTATTTGAGTTTGAAATGGATGCTAATATATTTTAAATATTTACTTCAAGATTTAAATGAGATTTCTATTATTTAGATTAAGTTACTATTTGAATCTATGCTTATTTATATGTCTTAGCTTCATTACTAATAATATAAACACGAACACACCATCGAGCTTTTTATCACACAAAACTACTACAACACATTAATTGTTCTTACATGCTTACAGGTTTCATTTGTGTTCACAAACCAAGTAGAGGGCAAGCTTGCCCCAATCGAATCAGCTATCAGACCACTTGCCGACGAAGTAGACGATCACAAAAACCAATGGAATGCCCGGAAAGCTTCATCCTTACAAGCAATAGTGCCAAACAGGCACCAAAAGGGAGCCTCATTCAATCTAAAGCCAACTCTTCCAAGCCCACAGTCGAAACGCGCGAAAGCTTCACAAGGTAACTCTCTTTCGACGCTCTCGTCTAACTGCTTTCGAATTCCTTTTGGTCGACTCTCGACTGCCTGCGTAAATGATGCTGATGATGATTTCAAATAATGTGTGACCATACACATGTTTTTGATCATCTTGATGCTTAGTAATCTCATCTCATCAACAAAAAAAACCACACATGAAATGAGCATTGTTTCATTATATAGCCAATAGTTAATTAGTTACTACATATTCGTATAGAAAGGAATTATGGTGATTTTGGAAGTATAAGTGCATGAGTTCTTATTGTTTTATTTTGTTCAATAAATTTTATTTAATCAACCGCTCATATTTGGATTGATTACTGGGCTGATTGGAGTTAATCATTGCTGTGTTAGTTTGTCATAATTTGCACATAGAAAATAGGACAATTTTTGAGTATCTCCCTAATTTTATATTCATATTCTTATTTATTCTCTATACATTTATTTTATTTTCTTTACTCTTTATTTTTACAAATTTATTCTTTCACTTAAAAATCCTATAGTACCCTTATTTAATTTCTTTATCATTCTTCTTTCTTTTTTTCAACTACACTATAATTTTTATAATTTATTTATATTTTTTATTAATTTAAATACTTCTTCCATCCAACTAGAAAGTATACATATTTCTATTTTGGGACGTTCAATTACAAAGTAACCATTTTATTACATACCCCGTTCTTTTCCACGAATACTCTTGCTTTACATTACATTATTATTTTTATAAAAAAAAAAAAATACGGGCAAAAATGTCATTTCATTACTTTTACCTATACACTCTAAATGTATAATTTTAGCTTACGGAGGGAGTATAAAATAAAAGATTACAAAAAAAAATAATAATAATTGACAAGAAATAATAATAATAATAATAATAATAATAATAATAATAATAATAATAAAATATATAATACAAAAGTACTCATAACTCTTACATTATAATTATATAAAATATTTATAAGAAAAATATTGAATTCAATTAAATATAAGTATGAGTAATATAATAAACAAGCTGAAAATAATGAATTTTTATTTAAAAAAATATTTTTATATAATAAAAACTAATGTATTATAACAAATTTTGTAAAAATTATTGAGTTATAAGTAAATAAATTTTATATACAAAATTTATTTATATAAAATAAATAGATTTGTTCTATAGATAAACAAATAATATAATTAAATATTATTTATTTAAGGGTTTTGGATTATATTTGGTGGATAAAAATATGAATAAAAAGTTACTTAGAGGGTAAAATGGGTAAAAATATGTAATAATTACAAACAGGGAGTGACGTGGAATAAATATGGAGCTAAATGAAAAAATTATATAAATAGAAACTTATAACGAAAATGATTTAGGAATTTGAGATTTTAGGAGAATTAACCCTAGAAAATATACAAGCAGAAAATTTGTGCATAGATATACATAATGTATGTTTCTAATATATGTAAAAATTAAGAATATTTTGGTGTATATATATATATATGATTATTTTTAATGTCATAAGAAATAAATATTTTTAAGTGAGATCGATAAAAATGATAAAAAAAATATTGACTTGGAACGGAGAGAGTAATATTTTATTGATTTATAGAAATGTATAAGATGATTTTTTATGTTTTTGCCTTATGTACTTTATGTATAAATTAATTATATGTGCAGTGATATATTTGTAATTTATATAAACGTTAAAAAATGTTTTGGTATTAGTATGCAATGATTTTTACTATAATAGTAAATTGATACTTCCTCTGTCCGGGATATGATGTGCCATTTACGGTAGACATGAGAATTTATAAGGAGTATAATTAATGAATAATTAAGAATATATTAGTGAAAATTATTATTATTTAATAAAAATAATTTTAAATTAAAATTAATATAACTAATTAGTATAATTAAAATTAAACAAAATAAAATAAGTGTATAATATTTTTAAAAAAAGGAAAGTGACGGAATAAGTGGGACATACGGAAATAAAAAGGTAATGAGGACGGAAGAAGTACTACTGAATTGGATAGACGGAAATTGTAAATATGTTACCTTTAATTGGGCCGAAGAGTGTATTATTGTGTTTGTTTAGTATTTAGAAATTTTTAGAATTTTTATGCTAGTTATTAAAACGGATTTTTTATAATGTTGAATGAAAAATCAATACTATGTAGGTGGTGTTGTTGGTATTGATTTTCTTAATGGATACATATGAAACAACACAACACATTTTGTAGGAGTTAGATTTGTGACCGTGAGGTCATGAGTTTAAACTCCCTAAGTTTTCGGTCACCTGCCACATATGGTTCGTCTTGTGTGACTTTCTCGTCGGGTCTGATTTGCAGGATATTAGGTTCGGCTAGGGGTTTACCCAATGCGCACTTTCAGGTAACGGCTGCGGTACTGTCAATGTCGTATAAAATTATTTCATATTAGTATTATTATAACATACTTCATGTGTTTTTGCATTTTCATCTTGCCATATTTGTTTTTGTATTTTGTGTTATCATTATTTTGTTGAATTTTATATATAAATATAGTAGAAGTCGCCTGTTAGAATACTAGCACAGATTTATTTCTATCTTCTTCTTCTTCTTTTTTTTTTTTTTTTTTTTTTTGTTTTATAAAATTAATTTATGATAATAAAAAATAAATGTTTTTAACTATTTATATTATATAAATTTTATTCATAATTTTTATATTGTATATATTTTATTGAGATATAAAATTAAAAATATTTAAAATATCAATAATACTATTCATATAAAAAATAATAAAATAATATTATAATTTATTATTAATAATTTATCAATTTATATTATTTGACCCGGGACAAAGAAAGTATTATAATATTTATATTTATTATTTTTAGATATTTTATTCAAATAAATAATGTATTTTTATTGAAGAATAAAAAATATATTTGATCAAACAAGAATCAATATTATTTAGTCCTAATCATTTTTTTATAAGAGTATATTAGTTTTTTTCATAAAATATTAAAATATTTTCGACCCAATGTTTGAGAAGGATAACATTCGTGTGATTATATACACACATGAATAAATAAATACGAAATTGGACCCACATTTCGAATTTAATTAGGTTTTGCTTATTCAGTAATAGACAATTCTCAATTAATTTGTTTGTTTAGTGTTTTGGTTTGAAATATATTTTTTTAATATAAAAATAATATTTTATATTTAATGTTAATTTTTTTTAGATGATAAAATATACTTCTTTCGTCCTAATACAATAGTCTTGTTTATTATTTTTGTCTGTTTCAAAACAATAGTCTTATTTTCATAAATAATCATATCACTGTATAGTTATCCTTACTTTTTCATTATTATTATACAATTGCCACTACCTTTTACATTAATACACTCACAAGGGCAAAAATGTCTTTTACCTACACCTTTTATCCACTGTCAATGTAATATCAATACTCCTTAAATCTCGTGTCCAACATAATCAAGACTATAGTTTCGGGACAGAGGGAGTAATATATTACCTCCGTTTGATTATAAAGGATCCATTCACTTTTTGCGTATTGATATTTGAATATTAATTATTATATGAAAACGTAGTTGTTAAGCACAAAAAATAATAATAATAGTAAGTGGCAGTAGGATTCTGGGTAGGGTCTGAATGAAAGCCAAAAGGTCTGGAGGTCGGGCAGAATAAAGGTCGGGAAAAGGAAGAAAGGTCGGGCGGAGTCTAAAAAAAAAGGTGTACCCAAGTCGGGTAAACCGTAGATCGGATGGAAGGCGAAGTCGGGCAGACGCGGAGGTCTGTCAAGAGGAAGGTCGGGCAGACGCGGAGGTCTGTCAAGAGGAAGGTCGGGCAAGGAAGAGGTACGGACAGACGCGGAGGTCTTCGGTCAAAGACGGAGGGCGGCTGATGCGGAGGTCGGCCAAGTGTCAAAGACGGAGGGCGGCTGATGCGGAGGTCGGCCAAGTGAGGTCGGGCGAAGAAGCAGGTCGGGCGAAGGACGAAGTCGGGCAAAAGAAATTTGGCAGTGGACAGGCAGGTCGGGTAAGAGGCAGGTCTGAGTTCTGTGACTGGTGGGAACGGTTGAAGGAAGTTGTAATACGTGTCAATAGAGGAGAAATTGGTGGTCGGTTGACAGCGGTTGCTGTAACCGACCAGACGGCGGTTCAAACCGTTTTCTTCAAAGGTTATTTAAGGATTCAGATTTATTCTGAAAAGGCATCTTCAATCAACTTCAACAAAGCAAAGTCAGATTTGGGGATCACCACTTTAAATTTCAGTATTTTATTTTCCAGTTTATTTTCTGTACCATACAGTGTTTAGAGATTCCTAATCTCAGGCACTAATTAATCAAGTTTAAGGATATTTTCTATATCTTTGAATTTTACTTTATTTTTGTTGAAAAATTACATCAACAGTAGTACAAGAAAAAAAAAATATTTCTATTAGTATCTTATAAAATTATACAAATATAAGAATATTTTTAATGTTAAATACAATGACAAAAAAGTAAATAAAATCTTAGAACCGGACGAAGAGAATATTATATATTAGGAATCGTTTTGGAAAAAAATAATTAGATTGAAATTATATGGGACAATACTTTATTTTTCATCTTTATATCCAACAATACTTTGGTTTTATATGTACTTTTCAGTTTGTTTTTTTTTTTTTTTTTTCAAGTTTTAATAAAATTTTATTTTTAAAGTTTTTTTTCAGTTTGTTTTTTCAGACCTATTTTCAGCTAAATCTATTTTCTCTAGATAAGAAATATTTTTACTAGGGTTTTTTTAAGTGCCCTAGGGATCTCATATTCATTTTTCGATCGATTTTCTTAAGCCAAATTAGAATATTCAAATTTTTGGATATAACAGTTCCAAATCAAAATATTTTTCTTACAATTTTTATCGGTCACACTAAAAAAAATACTATTTGTTTTCTAGTATAATAAATATAACTTTAATTTTTAAATAAATTTCAAATTTACCGTTACACATATACATAAAGTACAAAACACAAAAGTATTAAAACCATTTTACACACTTCCACTAAAAAACGATTCCCCTCCGTCTCAACTCAATGTACCAAATTTACCATTTTCATCGATTCCACTAAAAAATATTCATTTCATATTATAGTAAAATTAATCATATTTAAATATAAAAAATACCAATAACTTTTATAAAAATATTTATTTCATTTGTACTTTCACTAACAAATAAAATACTATTATATTCGTCATCCAATTGTGTATTAAAATATTTGTGGACTAGTTTTAATAAAAGTAAGTAATAATTATCTCTTTTATACTTTTTATGGTAAAAAGTATAAAACTTAATTTTTTTGATAAAAAATAAAAAACTAGTAATATTTTTTATGACAAGTTGACAACTAAAAAAAATAAAGTGAACATAAATTTGAATGATGTGGAATACTCTCTCCGTCACATATAATTTGTCCATATCTTATATTGTCGTCCGTCCTATATAATTTGTCATTTTTTTTTGAAATATGATTATACACTTTAAATTTAAATTTTATAATTTTTTTAATCTTAATTAAACTATTTAGTTATCTTAATGTTAATTTATAATAATTTTTATTAAATAATAGTAATTATTTTTATTAATACACTATTAATTATTTACTAATTATACTTTACCTAAATTCTCGTATCTACAGTAATAGCACAAAATATATGAAACGGAAGGAGTATTATTCTTTAATTTATTATAAAAAAAAAATGAATACATTAGAGCGGACTTAAGGAATATATTTGTTTTAACTTACTACAAAAGTTTAAATATGTATTTACATTCGGGATGAAAAAGTATTATTTATTATATTAAAACACTAAACAAACACATTCACCCGTAATTTATTATTTTTGTTTTAATAAATAATAATTTATAAGTCTACATCCTCTATTATTTTCTATATAATTCTTTAATAATTTTTTTTTTATAGTACTCATATATATTTTTTACACATTTTATTTTAATATTGAAATGTCATTATTTTGTAACTTTTGTGTACATAAAACCAAATAAATTTATTGAATGCATGATCATTATTTAAATGGTATTCCCTCGATCTCATATAATTTGTTCTTATTTTTTTTTATCTATTCTACATAATTTATCTTTTTTAATAAATATAATTATATATTTTAATTATATATTAAATTACATATATATATATTTTACTCTTAATTTATAATATTTTTTACCATATAATAATTATTTTATTAATATATTTATTAATTACTTATTAATTAATTTATTTATCTAAATTACAGTATATACCATAATAGATCCATATAATGTAAGAACTGAGTGAGCAGTAGTTAGTAGTATTTATATAAAATCCATGTATTTTGATTTAATATAATAATTGTTTATATAAATAAGTACTCATAAATTTAAATGTCTATAATAATAGTATATATTTTTTATTTAAAAAATATTATAGAAGGAAAGAGTAATTATTCATTCACATTAAAATTTATAGAAAAAAATACAAGTATATTTTGTAAGATCTGGGTGTGTTTGTTTGGGATTTTAAATCCACTATTCATCCTATTTTTTTTCCAAAAATATCAAATTAAACACCTATTTATTATTTTTTATATTATACTAAAAATTAATTTTATATTCAAAATATCACATCAACACCTATTTATATCACATCATACAACTACTCAAATTCAAAATTTTTTATATTCAAATCCTAACTTTGAAATTCAAATCCCTAAACAAACACACCCTTGAAAAAAACAAATATAAATATATACGGTATTTACCAGTGGCGGAGTTGTATTTACGTATGTATATGAGTATGTACGGTCGTCGCCGTAATGAATGAATGACAAAACGGCCCAGTGGACACACATTTATAATAATTTCTGGGTCATATTTTAATGGATATAATTTTTTATATTAAATTAATAAATATAAATTAATTTAATTAAAACTTTTAACTGTTTAATTTTATTATTTTTTTAAAAAAAAATTATTCAAATTCTTTTTATTTTTTTAAAAACAATTTATTTATATTAATTATTAATAAAAAAATATTATTTAATTGAATTATATAAAATCTTATTTTCTATAAAATAATACTTCCTCATCCGTCAGTAGTTACATTTACTTTTTTTCTCATTCTACTTAATATTAAAAATATATTGTATAATTAATTTTTTTTTATAAAAATTCTTCTATTAGTATTGTAAGATCATTTTTATAATTTTTTTAAAAATTATATTATGTTTTGATATAATAATTAATATTCAAATATCAATACGATAAAAAATAAATGGATATTAAAGCCGGACAAAAATAGTATATTTTAGTAAGATACATGATTTAAAATACATATTTAAATTTTTTAAATCATATATATTAATTTTTATTTTAAAAATATTAATATCACTATTTATATGAATAAAAATAAAGTAATATCTTAAATTACTATTATTATCTCAGTAACACGGACCACGGTCAATTAATTAGGACCGAAAGACTATTAATAATTAAAAATAAATTAATATTTAAAAAAAAAAAAAAGAAAAAAAGAAAAAAGCTTCAAATATGGATGTGTGTAAATATATATATATGGAAAGTGTTTGGCGATAATTGCTTGTATATTTTATTCGTCGGAATAACAGCCGAAATTTTGACTTGATGGAGCTCCGGCCAGGCCATTCCGCACTTGTCACCGGCGGCGCTGCCGGAATCGGCCAAGCGCTGGTGCTGGCTCTAGCACGGAGAGGAGTTTTCATCACGATTGTGGATTTTTCTGGAGAGAGAGGGAGAGAAGTGGTCTCGCTTGCTGAGAAGGAAGTTGCCAAGTTCCACAAAACCGGATTGGAATTTCCGCCTGTAATCTTCGTCAAATGCGATGTCACCGATTCAGGTTAGTTAGAGATGTGTTGATAGAATATTTTTTGTGCGGAAGAGTTTTTCCGATTGATTGTGTGCTCTGGTGGAATTAATCTGCGAACTGTTATGTTTTATGTGAAGCTGGATTGGCTGCGGCTTTCGAGAAGCATGTTGAGACTTACGGAGGATTGGATGTTTGCATTTCCTGTGCGGGGATTGTGACTCCTATCATGTTTCATAAGGATAAAACTGATGGATCTAAATCGTGGAGACGCGCCGTTGATGTCAATTTTCTTGCCGTTATTAGCACCACTCAACTTGCGGTATGAGCTTGAGTTTAGTATTTTTATTGTGTCAGTGTTCTTGGAGCTCTGCAAATTGGGCTTTTAGAGTTGGGGTTTGTGAAGTTGTGGAAGATTGTTTTTGGAAGTGGAATAGAACTAAGGATCATATATAATGTTAAACAATCAATCTTGTTTGAATAATTTCATGTTTTAACGGATTTCTGAATCTTTAAACTGTTCCTGGAGTTGTTTTGTTGGATTCTTCCACTGGCTTTAATCACAACAGATTTAATAGGATTGTTGACTTCGTTCTGCCATGTATAGTTTTTGTTAGCATCTTTGATTTGATTTCTGGAGGTTCTGATTGCTAATTACTTTTGGTGCTCAGATTAGGGTAATGGAAGAATCTGAGAAACCTGGGGTCATTATTAATGTCGGCTCTGCCTCAGGGTTATATCCAATGTATGCTGATCCAATCTACTCAGGCTCTAAAGGTTTATCGATCTTTTCTTTTTGTATGTTTATTCTTGTACTATTTTTGCTTTGCATCAGTGATTATTATAGTTAATCTTGATATATGCCTGTTTTCTCTTTGGTTCCAGGTAACCTTTTTGTGCTGATCAGTTATAATTGTTTCCTCAGGAGGAGTAGTTATGTTCTCAAGATCACTCGGTTTTTACAAGCGTCGAGGAATCCGTGTAAATGCACTATGCCCTGAGGTGAGCATACCTCGTGGTTATTTTATTACTTACTACTCTTTACAAAATGTAAATTCAAATCTAGGTTTGGCATTCATCTTAAACCATTTTTACGTTGAAGATGATACTAACCTTCTTGTCTAGCATTCTTAAATATAGCTAATGACTTGTAGGAGAGAGAGAGGAGAAAAAAAATGTTGTTGCTGTGATGGAACACCACAGAGTCAGGGAGCTGTGTAGTTCTTAATTTTGCCAAGTGACTTAGATCCTTAACTCAAGAACGATCATTTCTAACTTCTAGTACATGGAACCATATATTCCTATATCCACTTCTTCTGCTAGAAAAGAATTGGATACAAAAAGAGCATATGAGCAATCAAACAGCAACCATTGAATGAAAATTTAGAAGCACAGTCATTTACATTATCATAGATTTTCAATTACTGTTAAATTCTTAAAATTTCTATCTGTTTTGACAAGACCTTGGAAGCAACGTGAGTTGTTATTATGTATTGTCTCGGTTAAAGCTATGATTGTAAGTGTACTTTTAAGCATCTATACTGTTTTAACTTGAAATCAATTTATAAAATTTGTTAACTTGGATATAGAGTTGCTGAAATTTTCTTGACCTGTTCTCCTTTCACTATACCATGCTTTCTAAAATTTTGCATTAGATATTACTAATACTGCAGAAACGTCATCTACTTGGTAATATGTAATTGCTTTATGATAGCCATCTTACCTGAACTCTAGACTGACTACAGGCAAATGCAAAGACTGTTTATTTACTTTTAGTTTTATCTGCTGCAGTTTGTTCAGACTGAGTTGGCAGCTAAGGTAGATCCTAAGTTTATCAAATTGGTCGGGGGCTATGTGCCAATGGAAATGGTTGTGAAAGGTAAATATTACTCAAAATAATATGTTATCCAGTATGCGCAGGATTGCCTTCATCATCTATTTATTGGAAATTTATACCAATTTTAATAGCTTGGGATAATTTTACTGTTACCATAGCACATATATTTTCTGTATATGAAATTCTATACTGGTGAAACACAATAGGAACACAATTCACACTGTAGCTTTTAACAGTGAAGTATATACTTATATTATGTCATCTTTGCACAATTTTTACAATCAGTGTGTATGTAGATGGATATGAGTAATAATGATCTAATATGAGTTAGTTTGGTCTTGTCAAAATTATTCACAGAAGAAAACAGTGATTTTTATTTTTTTATTTTTTATATTTTTTGTAAGTTTTACACTCCGCGAACTTTGCTTTCTGTTATTTGTCAGTAATAGCCTAAACATCAATTTCTTTTGTTGCATCATGATGTCTTGAATTGCTTTGGTCTTATTTTTTCAGAAGGTAAAGATTGGTTCATAGTGCCATTGTAGTCAGAAACATAAGCACAATCTTAACTACTTTTCTGGTTGGTTTGACCAGAAAGCATGATGTCCTATCCTTGTTTTACCATTCTTGACTGTAGTTTTGGATTATGGAACTTTAATGTGTTGCATATATTTTGGTTGTCAGAAAATTCATTTCCTAATGTGATTTCTTGTCGCTTAGTAATTGCACATTTCCTAGTGTGTGTACATATTTTGATTTCCTCATGCATTATGTTATATGCTTGCACATTGCAAAGCCTATAAAGGTTTATATCCAATGAAATACAAATATCCAGGAGGGGAGTTTGGAAATGTGTACGTGAGTTCTACTCCCATTGGGCATCCACCCCCGCCCCCCCTATAGGAGCTCATACAAAACGAATAATGCTTTAGATGTGGTTCAGGGCTTTGTAGTGATTCTAAATTCCTATCTTATTCAGGTGCCTTTGAACTTATTAGCAATGAAACTAAAGCTGGGGCTTGCTTGTGGATCTCTAACCGAAGGGGCTTGGAGTATTGGCCAAGTCCTGATGAAGAAGAAAAATTCCGTGTACACCCAAGGACGACAAGAAGAAAATATGTTGATGTGGCCCCAGTGAATATCCAGATTCCCCAAAGTTTTGAGAAGATGTAAGTCAAAAGTAAAAAACCGTTTACTTTTGCCTGTGAAAATGAAGATAAATTTTTGTTGGCATAAATAAAAATTGGTATTATTTGAATTTCGGGATTATCACATAAAATGAACAGCCAAGTTGTGATTATAGTTCTGTTTGGTTGGTTTTATTCCTCCCAGCACTCTTGTCCACAAAAGTTTGGGGTGCTACAAATGGAATTTCCTCAAGGAATATTGAATCTTGTAACAAATGATGAAATCTTTACCTGCATAGAAAATATTTGAAAGGATTCCGCAAACCCAACAATTATTCCACATTTTTAAATAAGTTGCCCTTGTAGTTCTATTTTTTATATTGTTAATATACTTGTCATTACGGTCACCTTCTTTTCTTGTCATGTTTATTCCAGTTTTAATAAGTGAACATGCATCCATTCTTCTTGACTTGTATTTATTGGACAGGTCACTATTCCAATATATTGATTTTGATTTATATATTTTTAACATTTGCACTCCCCATCTTGTCTATAGAATTGTTCACACTCTGAGTCAGAACTTCCGTAGTGCAACAAGTGTGGTCCGGACATCATTGAGATTTCCACTTGAAGCAAATGATGTTCTCTTGAAAATTATATATGCTGGAGTTAATGCTAGTGATGTAAGTTTTCTCTCACATTTATAATCACCATTACTTTATGCTTTTGTTGCTTACCTTAAAAAAAGAACTAATATATGCCTAGAGTTTAGCTTTTGGGCACTTTGTTTATGAACGTTAACTTAATTTACAGTCTTGCCTAGCTAAGGTATTTTAGTTGCACTTGAAAGTAAGGGATTGATTGTGTTAATGACTCTCTCTATCTCACACGCACACATTAATAAATGAACATTTCATACAGGTAAATTTTAGCTCAGGAAGGTATTTCAGCGGGGGGAGTAAAGAGATTGCTTCCCGCCTTCCATTTGATGCTGGCTTTGAGGTTAGACAGATTCTAAGCCTTCTTGTTATTATTATTATTATTATTATTTTTTTTTTTTAAATTGTTATGTTTAAATTTATTGCAGAAAACTCAGCTATATTGAGGATTTGATGTGATAAATCAATCTGTTAATGAATGATTTTTAGGAACATGTGGTTATGATGTCGTTTTATAAAGCATTACAAATCCTTCTATTTTGTGTTATTATTATTATTATTATTATTTTTTAAATTGTTATGTTTAAATTTATTGTAGAAAACTCAGCTATATTGAGGATTTGATGTGATAAATCAATCTGTTAAATGAATGATTTTTAGGAACATGTGGTTATGATGTCGTTGTATAAAGCATTACAAATGCTTCTATTTTGTGTTACTGTGTATCATATCAACACTTATTCTATTTTCTATTACTTTAAAGTGAACCTTATTGTTTGTGCATCAGTCACTTCCATATTCAGTTGAATGATATTGGCAATTGCAAAAAAGTTCTGTTAAAACCTCCAGGATTGATTCACAGTTTTGATATTTTTCTTCAGGCTGTTGGCATAATTGCTGCTGTAGGGGATTCAGTTAAGCACTTAAAAGTTGGCACTCCAGCTGCAATCATGACATTTGGAAGTTATGCTGAATTTACAAAGGTAAATGTTTGTTATACTCTGAAATGAGCATTCCTTTCACTTTCAGAAGAGCCTCTTCACTTGCTTATGATCACATATTTCTCTTTAAATTAGGTACATTCCAAACACATCCTTCCTGTGGCAAGACCAGATCCAGAAGTTGTTGCATTGCTGACGTCTGGCCTAACCGCCTCCATCGCTTTAGAAAAGGTGTTCTTTGCACTACTGGTTGATATGCAATTAATGTTCCTCTTGGTTATTTTATTTTGTTATTCAATTCTGAAGACAAACTTGAAAGTGGAATTGGATGTAGATCAATTCCTTGTTTCAATGATTGGTTGTTTTTAACTGCATTAATCTTGTCGAATCATTTGGCTACTGCAGGCAGCACAAATGGTGTTCTTTGTGCTGTGATTTGATATGCAATTAATGTTCGTCTTAGTTATTTTATTTTGTTATTCAATTCTTAAAAGAAAGTGGAATTGGTTGTAGATCAATTCCTTGTTTCAATGATCATTTGTTTTTAACTGCATTAATCTTGTTGAATCATTTGGCTACTGCAGGCAGCACAAATGGACTCAGGAAAGACGGTCCTTGTCACTGCTGCTGCAGGAGGAACAGGGCAATTTGCCGTCCAGGTATGCTTATCCCGAGTATTTAAATGTTCATAGTTGACATTTATTTCACAATGCTGCTCAATCCATTATATTGCGGAAGAAACCCATATCTCCTTTATAGATTCACCCGGACAAAAGCCTCCCCATTTTAGATATGAGTAAGTTGGGTGGAGCCTGATCACAGTGACTAAAAATTTGTGCTGGGATCAAACAATTGTTTAAAATACATCACTATCGCTACCCTAGAGAGGTGGCTGATGAGACGAGCAATACTTTCTTTGCTCATTTCTATATATAGATATAAATTTTTTATGTGCTACCCTTTTAGTTCATTTTTCGAGTAGCGGGCTATTTATGTGAAGTAAATAAATAGTGAATGAATCATCTTAGTGCAGCTAGCAAAATTGGCTGGAAATAAAGTTATTGCAACATGCGGAGGTAAGGATAAGGCACAGCTTTTGAAGGACTTGGGAGTGGATCGAGTCATCGACTATAAAGTTGAAGACATTAAGACTGTATGTTTCTTGAAACCTTTCTTATCTCTCAAGTTTTATAATCTCATGTGGCTTGGAGATGGAAAAGCTCATCGAAGTTTTAATAGGCTTTTGTTTAGTTGGGAATTGAATTTTTATTTCTGGTATGCAGACAATATTAGAACTGGAGACTTGAATTTAAGAACATTGAATAAGATATTTAGGCTCATTCGATATTGTAATTTGCTTTAGTTTGTGCAGCATGGTTTTGATTTCATTGAAATTTCAGGATATAGCCTCTGCATTTTAATGAACTTTAATTGCGCGCAATGATCGACTGCAGTTTGTTATTTCCTTGATTGATGTGAGATACAAAGTATTGTTAATGCCTTGTAAGTGGTAGAATTGCATCGAAAAACTGGTGCAAATGAAATTCTTGAAAATCGTGGTAATATTACAGTGCAGTGCAGCAATGCGCAATTAAGATTACTATCGTTTGTTGGAGTGATCGAACAATGGAAGGAATCCAAGAGTCACTATTTTTCACTGACATATTTCTCTCTTCTCAGGTTCTAAAGAATGAGTTCCCCAAAGGCATCAACATTGTTTACGAGTCAGTTGGTGGCGACATGTTTGACCTCTGTTTGAACGCCTTGGCAACTTACGGACGCTTGGTTGTGATCGGGATGATCTCCCAGGTTTACACTTTACCATTTCCTCCCAACATTATTCCATTGATGGCTATCCATTCATAATCAGTTTAACAAGCATACATAATATATATATATATACTTACTTGCGTAGTATCAAGGTGAACATGGCTGGAAGCCGCGGAACTACCCCGGGCTATGCGAAAAGATTCTAGCCAAGAGCCAGACTGTGGTAAGTAAGCTATACGTATACATCGAATGCGCCAACTGATTTTTATTTTCTTCGACATTTATGCCGTTGAAACCTATATATATATATATAGAACTTGGTTGTGTTCGGGTGCATATTTATCTATCCCTGTTTTCAGGCCGGATTTTTCTTAGTACATTATGCCCGATTCTGGCAACAACATCTAGATAAGCTAGTCGATCTATACACCTCCGGGAAGCTCAAGGTATATATATATATATATATATATGTTCTTTTCTTGGATTTACGACGATGCTACATTGTTAATTTATATTCGATAGGTTTCATTAGACCCGAAAACATTCTTGGGCGTTCATTCGGTTGCTGATGCAGTCGATCATCTCCATTCTGGTAAAAGTGTTGGCAAGGTATATATATATACATTTCATTCGATTCGATGATAAGTTGTAGGAAATTTGATTCGATTTTTATTTATTTATTTTATGTAGGTTGTGGTGTGCATCGATCCATCGTTCGGACATCAATCTGCCAAGTTATGAAATGAAGATGATGGAACGGCAGAATTCTGACTTTTTATGTAACGACAAGAGGAAGAAGAAGAAATAAGACAAGTTGGCAACGATGATGATGAGTTAAGGTAAGGCTTGAATTTGTACTCTTGTTTGTAACTACTAAAAATAAATTGGTATTATTTATCTAAGCTTCGTTCTAAATGTATCGATTTATTGTATGTAGAATAAGGAATATTACCAATGGGTATATAAATATTAGTGTGTACGAATGCCTTTATTAAACTATCTTCGAAGGTGCTATTGATAAAGAATAGTGGTCCGGTAGTGTGGGATGAATTTGAAATCACGAGATCATGAGTTCAAAAATAAATAACTAAAATAGATGTCTCGTAAGGATGGTCTGGAAGTGGAGTTAGTTCAGATCTTACTTTTGATCGGTGGTCTATCCCGAGTAAAGAATAAGGACTGCGAGTTCCTAATAAAATCATTCAACATTATTTACTAGATTAATTTAGAAAATTTAGATGATCTTATCTACCTAGATAACAACATATAAATATTGGCGTCAGTTAAAATTCAGCATCATGCTGATATATATAAAATGTTTATAGATAAGATATAATTAAATCAAAAATAAAAATAAACAAGGGTCCTGTAAGGGATGGTCTGGTGGGGTTGGACATAGGTTTAAACTCCCGACGCTTCACGTCACCTGTCACACATGGTTCGTCTAGTGTGACTTTCCTGTCAAACCTGGTTTGCAGGTATTACATTCGGTTGGGGGTTTGTTAATCTCAAATCAATCAAAAATTTCAAAACACTTTGTAAAAATATTTTAATTTTTTAGACGGGTTTTCGATTTTATAAGTTTTGTTTTTTTTTTAATAAGAATTTGTGTGAAATGAAGATTATTGACATTATTTAGATGAGTTTTGAGATTGAAGTTGCAAACTGAAATGCATAAAAATATGATGTAAAATATTTTATTAAATTAAATAAAAAGTATGATTATGTTCATTCAATGTATTAACTTTTGTGAGATTTTTGTCCTTAGTTATTAAAAATTTTAAAGTATTTTAGAGAATTATTATGTTGTTAGGGTGAAGTAGTTTTTATTTTTATATTATACCTATATTATGAGAGTAGTTTTATTAAGAAACATGTAGACATATATAAATATAAGATATAAAAGAATAAAACCTATGCTTGTATTTGCTTTCAAATTTCTATCATTCTTAATATAATTTTCAATAAAAAAAAAAAATAGTAAAATATTTTTCACAATAGTTGGTCTTAGGATGGGCAAAAAAATCGAATTGAACCGTTGAATCGAACCAAATTTTCGATTAATCTAGTAAATTTGGTTTGAATACAAATATTGCATATTTGATATTTGTTCGGTTCGGTTATTGTTCGGATATTTGAAATATTTACAAATATTTTTATTTAATTAGAATTTAAATTATTTTTTAATATATTATTTTTTATTTTCAGTTCAATTCGAATTATTTGCAAATATTTTTGGTTAACCCAAATTTTTGGTTCAGATACGGTTCGAAATTTCGGATATTTATTCGATTAGGTTCGAATATCAAATACCTATATATTTGTAATTATTTGAACTGTGCCAACCCTAGTTGGTCTATAGCCAAAATTAAGTCAAAGTCAACTATCATAGTCCAATTTAGACAATTCAATTGTCATTTGGATAAATTTTGAAAATTATTGTGAAGATAAAATAAGATTTTATCATAGTACTAAAATTAGACAAGACATGAGAGCTTTTGGGAAAAAAAATTTTAAAATTTGAATATAGCCAATCTCTAAAGTTAATATGTAACCAGAGCCATATTACTTCAACAATGGGGGCACTTTGTACTGAAATGGCTTCTTCCAATGTGACCGGAAAAAAAAAAAAAAAAAAAAGCCGACCGGAATTTTCACCACGGGGCGGTGACGAGCTCCTTGAAGTCGAGGCCGAGCTTCTCGTTTCGATACTTGAGAACCTTAACTTCGGCGACGGCTATACTTCCCATCGACGATTCGATATTAATAGGCGTCGCCGCAATCTCCCTATAAGCTTGCGCGGTTTTTTGTCTCTTCGACTCATAAACACGGCCCGATTCCCGCAAGACGCTGATTAACTTGCTGAGCCGGGTGCGTAGGAACCCGACCGTCATTCCGAGATCCTCGAATGCTTTGAGAGTTTTGTCCCAACATTCGAGCTGGTGGAGGGGCGTCGACAGGTCGGAGGATCGGATGGCGTCGGAAATCTCGACGGTTTCGATGATCATCGCGCCGGAAAATTTGCAGCTGAGGCCTTTGATGAGATGGGTGTGAAGAAATGTCTTCTGGCTGCAGCAGAGCTGGTAGTACTTGATTCGGATGTTCGTTGGTATCTCGGAATCGAGAATGTGTTCGTCGACGCGGATCTTGAAGTTGGAAAGGTCTTCGAAGCCGGGAACGGAAGTTGACTCGGGATATCTGATGCCTTCGGGAAGATCCGGGGTGAAATGGTCGACGACAGTGTTCCCGTATTGCGCTACGAATCTTGCCTTGTTCATCTCGTGGTGGTGGCCGTTTACTCCGTTGATATGTTTGTACGGTGGTCCCGGATTTTCGCCTGTACGAGTCTTTTCTTCGGTTTGGTTCTCGATTTTCACTGGTAAAGTTCTTTACGGTTAATTTGGGACTTTAAAGTCGGATGGAAATCGAGAATATAGAGGTGCCGTACCTGCGGTGACCACCGGGATGCAATTTTGAATGTCGTATGTTTGGACATTCAATGATCCATCGTTGTTTTCGGATAATCTTCCGGATCGAATAATGCATACCTGTAAAAACCGTCAAAGATCACTGTAAGAGGCGGATAAGAAGAGATTAATGATTGTTCGAACAACACACAGTATATGTTACATATGACAACATTTCATACAACACATGTCACAATCGATAATTATTGAAACAGCATGTACAATGTGTATATCATGTTCGGTAGGATACAAAATGTCAAGAGCAATGAATGATGGCTTCAATTTAAATCAAACTCTTAGGTTGTGTTCTTTGTAGTTTTACCGCAGATTTTTACTATTCAAATTCATTTTTTCCTCCAAAAATATTACACCAAACAATTACTTTTTTTTTTTTTTTTTATATTATATTACAAATTTATTTTACATTCAAAACATCACGTTAACCTCTATTTATATCACATCAAACATCTATTCAAATTCAACATTTTACTAATAAAAAATCCAAACCCAAAAATTAAAACCCACAAACAAACACACCCTTAACGTTTTCATAATGAAATCGGGCTAGTATGCATGTAAGAAATTATGTTAAGCAAGGATCGAATAGTTACCCTAAATTTGCAAGACTCGATCAGATTGAATATTAAACCGTCTCCCTCCATCAATTTGTGCGTGATAGAGAAGCATCTCCAACCACAGCAGAGTCTGTGTTTCCGAAATGAGTATTTTGCGGTGTATTCTTGGTTGGATTCATTGACAAGAATAACAGCATCATCATGACTTGGCAAATGAGCATCGCAAAATTTCTTCGGTAAGCCCTGTTACAAAAAGAGTAAAAGTCTCCACAATGTCATCATCAAATGAAAATTTTGGTTAAATTTACAGAGTGATGAGATCTTGAACTCACCAAATAAAATTTACCAGAGAGATGGGATTTGAGCAATTGTTTGAAAAAACTAGGGTACTGTTCTGACAGATTCGATTGAATGCCTTGTTTAAACTCCATGGACGAGGTAATGACATTGACATTGACGTCGACACACTTATGAGGTTTAACGATTGCGCTTGCTTTAGTTTCACCACTGTAAAATTACATAAAAATCGTTGTAAATTAATACACATGGTTATAGTAAAACATTTGTTAAGCAGGAATGCAACAATACATATAAGCATATGATCATTCGACAGTATCGTATGCCCTATCCCATAATTAGGACTTCCCATCTCATTCAATGTCAATATTCACAATTCTAGCCTGTTTATGACTTCTCATCTTATTGTACGACTTATTTCTATGCTAATAATTTGTTAGCAATACATCAAAGAAGGGCCACTGTTTAGAAGGCATAACAAAGAAAGGAGGATTAAGGTTAAGCAGAAAACGGAATCATCTACCTAAGGAATATTATGTGCAGAACTTAAGGAGTAATATTTAGTATGAACAGAGAACGAGACTGCATACCTAACTATTACAAAAGCACATCTCGAAACAAAACTATAGCAGTTGATATTCTCAACATATAACAAATTCAGTCTGTTAAAAAGCCGTGTACAAAGCGCATTTATGGTACTTTGTACGCCCTCTTTGTCGTACATGTTCCACAAGATCGTAGCCAATGGATTTCATCACAACAAGAGGGCGTGGCATGTCGTAAACCTTCTATATCATAAATCAAACAGTGCCAAGTGTAACACGACATAATTATAATTTGCATTTAAGAATAACACGACACTTCATAGAAATGTGAAGCATATTCACCTTATGTTTAACAATTGTTCGAAATATCACAACCCAATAGTGGGTAAGTCTTTCGTTGCATAGTATTATTAGCTTTGCATAGAAAACTACAAATAATTCAATAAGCGCCGATCACATTCCGGAAACTCATGTTGCCCAATCGAATAGCATTGAATCACACGTACATGAGATTTAAATGTTTCTAACATCATTCTACATGAGCATTGCAGACACACTTTCAAGAATACAAAACATAATTTAAATCTTTCAACAGAAATTCACAAATCAATGGATTCTAACTCGACATCAAATTAAACTCACTCCACTTATCTGTAAATTACATACAAAATTGAACGAAGTGAAAGTGAAACCAAGTCATCCTATCCACCTGAAGCAGAACATCAAGCAAATCAACCTACTTTCCAATTAAAGCTTCAAAAACAATAAAACCATAACAAATAAAAGAATCCACCATATCATCCACAGCGAAGCAATAACAAAACAGTTCGTAAATAATATAAAATCAAGTGATCAAACGGTGAATATAAACGAACCTCAAGCTATTAATTCAGAATTCAAACCTATAATTAATAAAACTCAAGAAAATAAACTCCGATGGTCTCTGTTCGTGGTTTTTTGTGCAACGCAAACAATCTAAAAACACCAGTTTCAAAAAATTACAGCAGAACAACTAATTCATTAAATTTCGAAACGCAAAACAGTTTGACACATGAAGCGGTGATCAACCTCGGTTGAAGTAGAGCCAGCATTCCACTCATAGGACCAGAAATCGGAACTTCTTCTCTCGTTTTCACGACGTCCACTTTCAGAATTTCCATCATCAGAGGGCTTTTATCGCCAGTAAAAAAGGGGGCTTTCCGATGTCACACCCGCCGAAACGACGGCGTTTCGAATGGAGGCCTGATGAAAAATAATAAAAACCAAAAAAAAAAAAAAAAACTACAAAATCAGAACATAAAATTACACTATACCCCCTAAGGTTGTCGTAAATGCAGAAATGACCATATAAAAATATAAAATCGCCACCAAATTACACCATACATGTTTTAGGCTATTTTTCATTCTTTTTATTTTTTTAAGTCTCACCATTCATATTAAAATATGTTATTTTTTTATATAATATATCAAATTTAGTTATTATTTAATTTAAAATATTAAACACGAACATAAATTTAAAACTAAAAAGTGAATATTTTTTCTCAAAATTTTACTATATAACTTCGTATATTTTTTATAAAAATATATTATTCATCTCATAAAATATTATATTAAATTATTATTATTTAATAAAATATAACTACAAAAATAAAACGAACAAACTTTTAATATATTTTGGCTTTTAACGAGTTTTTTTTGGTTTAAACTTAACAAATAAAAATATTATTTAAATTAAAATTTAATTACGATAATTTAAAATCAAACAAAAATAATATTTTGTAAAATTTTCATGTATAGCATGAATAATTGGCTAACAAATTTATAAAATAGACAAATTTTAAACATATAATATTATTAAAATTAAATAGGTTTAAGAGTAAAATATTAAATAAATTGATTTAAATAGCCGAGGAATTTAATTATAAGAAAACTAAATTCAAGAGCTTTTCGAAATTGATTTTTATGTGAATAAAAATGTTTTGGATCAACGTATAAATAAATTGAGATTTTCTCAATTATTTGGAATAAAATATAATTAAAATTGTTAGTTAAAAGTTATTACCAGCTTTGGGTAAAAGGAGATGAGGAACCACAAATCTAAATAAAGAGGACTAATTTTCAAAATTTTTAAAATAATATGATCAGAAATTTATATTTCAATGTTATATTCTTCGATTTGATACATTTTATAAAAAAAATGATAATAGAGCAAAATAAAAAAATTAAAAACACATTGTATATATATATATATTTATTTATTTTTGTATTGTTTAAAAATAATAAATAATACTCCCTCCTTCCATTAAAATTAAAATACTTGGGTACGGCACGAAGTTTAAGAAAAATGAATATTTTATTAGAAAAGTTATAGATAGTTGAGTGTATTTTTAAAAATTTAGTTAGAAATCAAAGTAAATAAAGAAAATATAATAAAGTTAGTGATATTTATTGTAAATAAATGTTTAGTAGAGTTAAACGTTGATTTGTTCACTTTGCAATTAGATAAATTTAAGGGACATACTAAAAAAAGAAAGCCAAAATAAATTTGGCTGACATAAATAGTACTTCCTCCGTTCCAAACACCCTGCAACATTTTCTTTTTGGTACGTCCCAAACACTATGCAATATTTCCAAAATAGAAAATAATTAATTATACTTAATCTCTACCCCACACTTTATCCCCTCACATCATCCAAATAAAAAAATAAAATATATATTTCTCTCTCCATCACATCACCTAATTTCTAAATTATCCTACTTAATACTACCCACCTAAAAACCCGTGCCAAAACCAAATATTTCACCATGTTTGGGACGGAGGGAGTACCATTTTTTTAAAAAAAATATATTATTAGAATTATCTTATTGTCACTATTAAAAGTATGTTTGTTTAACACTTTTATTTTTAAGTATTCTTATTGTAAAGTATAAAAATGTATATAAAAAAATACTACTCTCTCCGTCCCAGATACCGTGTATGCTACACTGTAGACACGGTATTTTAGGAGGGGTGTAGTTAGTTCATAATTAAGAATGTATTAGTGAAAATAATTATCTTATAATATAAATAATTATAAATTAAAATTAAGATAACTAATTAGTTTAATTAAAATTTAAAAAAAAATAAAATTTAAAAATTTAAAATGAGATTAAAGTGTATAATCATTTTTCAAAAAAGAAAAATGACATGGTATGTGGAATGGACATAAACGGCAACATGGACATGGTATCTGTGACGGATGTAGTATATTTTATGTATTTTATTAACTTTCTTTATATTTTTTTATTATATGTATTGTATATTATTTTATAATATTTCTAAACAATTATATAGAATTAAAATACTAGTCACAAGCACGGCCATCCGTCGGAATCAGACCATGTCGCCGAGGCCAAATTTTACAGCATAACTCAATAACCAAGTCCAAAACTCAAACATTTAGGATTTGTTTAAGCAACACATTTACACTTATTTGATACTATTTATTTTTTAAAAATATCACATCAAATATATTTTTTTTCTCATAAAATATCAAATTATTTTTTTCAAAACTTTTAAATTTTCAAAAACCTCTAAAAAAAAAACCCGTGTCTAAACAAACCCTAATTTTGGAAGCCCAAAATTATTTAAAAAAATGCTTACCATTCCGAATCACGCCAAAAATCCAAAATAAACCATATACTACAATAAAATAAACTCAAATTGATGAAAAAAGACGAAAAATTTACAACGGAACCTCCAATAAAAACAAATCACAAAAACTGAACACTAAAGGTGTGTTTGTTTGAGGGTTTGGATTTTGGATTGGTATTTGAATAGTAAAAATTTTGAATTTGAATAGTTGTACGATGTGATATAAATAAGAATTGATGTGATGTTTTGAATGTAAAATTGATTTTGAGTATAATATAAAAAATGAAAAATAAATATTAGATTTGATGTTTTTGGAAGAAAAATTTTATGAGAATAGTAGAAATCCCATAAAATCCCTCAAACAAACACACTCTAACAATACCTCTAAATGGGGCCGGGCCTATTGGGCTCCAGTCACAAGCAGGCCCAAACCAATTCGAGAAATACGACGTCGTTACGTATGCGGCGCACGTTAGCCGTTGGAATATCCCTGGGATGCGCCAAGGGTGCGCATTTTATCTGAGCTGGCACATGAGCAATACCACTCGGCGAACCACCACCAAGAACACAATCATCTCTCTCGTCTGTCCTCATCTTCTCCCTTCCTAATTTCTCCACAAATCCAAACCCTCATTTTCCTTTACCACTGGTCGGAGATTCGAGCAGTCGAGTTCCGACCCTTTCCGAGGATGAGCAGCGGGGGGAGAGTCTATTGGGTGAGGAGTCACGCGGAAGAGTTCAAGGTTAAGGGTATAGTCGTCGTTTTTGCGTGGATTTCAATTACCGATGCTCAGCTGAAGGATTTTGCTCGTCTCTACACTTCTCTTGGATGGAAGCCTCTTGTTTGCCGCTCCGGTTACCTCAATCCGTAATTACTCGTTTTACTGTTGTAATTTGCTGCTGTTCGTGCGTAGTGGTGTTCTTTTCCTTTTCCTTTTACCTTTTTTCTTTTTTCTTGATAATTGTGAATGTGTTAGAGGTTTCTGTATAGAGGTATAGATGTTGAAGTTTTTGGTATCGAAATTCTTGTGCCTTTTGAAAACAGTGGTCAAAGTTGAGCAAACGGAGTTTCTGTTGGCTTCCGGGGAATTGGGGGAAATAGTTTTAGAGAATGATAAATGTTGTTGAATTTCAGGAATTCATATGATTAAAGTGGATAATTCTATCTAAACAGCAAAATTCAAGTTGTTTTTGACTTTGCCTTTTTCTGTTGAGTTGCTAGTGCTTGTTCTTGTTCACTTTTTTGAAATTTCATCAGAAATGATGTAATGAAACTAATATGAGATCATGTTCTTCAATAACAGTGTTGTGGTGAGATATCAGCATGCTTACAATGCTTATAGCATCTGTGTTTTCTCTCAATTTGTTTCTTGAATTAGTATGACCATTCTGTTGGTTGTTTTTCTGCAGATTTATCCCAGATAGAGCTACATCTTTGGCCTTTTCTGTCCTTGAGGAGCTCGTTAAGGTTAGTCACCGACAAGGCTTTGTTTTACATTGAGAAAATAAAATAAAAAAAAATTAGATCTGTAAATTTGGCAGTGAATGGTTGAGAGTTCGAGTGTTTTGGGTGTTCTTGAATTACCGAAAAAGGCAATTAAGTCCCCCCTTTCTTGAAGCTTGAGCTCTTCGATTGCCTTATTGTGCGAGACTCAAATAGACTTTTCTAAGTTGTTCCGGTTGCATTACAATACTTACTCGACATTTTAATATGTTTTGGTTAATGCTGCGTAATTAGGGTTGTCAATTTCGGTTTCAAGTTATTTTGTTCTTTTGCCGATTAATACGTGGTTGTTGATGTAGGAGCTTAGATGTGGGCTGTGTCCTGTAGTCCTCGCATCGTTTTGTGGTGGCTCCAAAGCTTGCATGTACAAGTTTCTTCAGGTTATGTTCATTTTCGCATAGCCATGATTGATGTATGAAGTGTAGCTGAATTTAATTGTGCCGGTACTTTTCCTTTTTACATCCTAAAAATCGTGTCTTTGGTTCCATTGTTTGGTGCAGATTATTAAAGAATGTTCGCAACTTGAGCCCAGCCTCGTAAGTTTACCTGACTTCGAAAATCTGCTGTGAATGGTGAATGAGTAAACCTTACGTTAATCACCTTTTTGTGTTGCATAAGGAGGATAGCGGATTGGTTGCTAGCTGCATCTCGGGCCAGATCTATGACTCTGATCCTGTGGATTTCACTAACGACTTGGGTGCAAGATTGGCTCTACACAGCTCCATTCTGAAAATGCCTGGTTCATCGAAGCTAGTATCGTTATTTGGAAAATGGGTTACCTCAAGTTTGGATGCTTTATTCGTCACGAGATTTGGATCTCAACGCACAGATTACTGGCAGACGCTATATTCTTCAGTTGTATGTCACACTTGTCTTTTATCTACAAGTTGTGTTGCATTCTTTTTTCTTTTTCTTTTTCTTTTTTTTTTTTAGTATCGAACTGTTATATTTATTTGCTCTCTTAATGTAGGACATAGGGGCGCCGTTTCTCATTTTATGCTCAGAGAACAATGATTCCATTCCAATTTCAACAATTTGCAACTTTGCTCAACGTATTCGAGAGTTGGGGGGAAATGTGAGTGTTGTGAAGTTTAGTACAGCCAATGAAGGTTAGTATTATATTTTTCACGATTGTTATGAACTTGTTTAGCTCCACCTCGCTAATGAAAACGTGCATGTGGAACTGGATTTATTAGTCTAAATTAGAGCTGTTAAACGAGCTGAGCGAGCTTGAATATCTGTTGTTTGAGCTCGACTCGAACATATTATCGGTATATGCCCAACTTGGCTCGTTTAGGATTCGAGCTTAAACATTAGCTCAAGCTCAGCTCGTTACGCTCGAATTTAAGCTCGAGTTCGACTCAAATTTTATACATATTATATATAATTTTAAATATATAAATTAAATATATCTAGTTTTGTTCATAGTTTATTATAATAAATTTTTTTATTAATAAATATAAACTTTGATATAAAGGATTATTTATATGTATTATATTAATATATACAATGATACAAATATGCAATCACTAACGAGCAAAATGAGCTATTTGCGAGCTGAGCTCGGGCTTTATTTGTCTAAATAATAATTTTCGAGCCCAAGCTCGGGTCGCTTATCTCTATAAACAAGCCGAGTTCTCTAGTTCGAATATGATGCCTCATAATATATTTAAGTATGTAGAAGCCAATGATGCTTACTGAGCTAGTTAGGAATCAGTTGAATGTGCATATAATGTTCACTGTTACCCTGAATATAGGTTATTGGAAATAGTTAATATCCTTCTTCAATTTGCTTCTTTTGTGTTGCCGTAATTCCATAAATTTTGTAAGTTAATTCAAAATTTCCGATTATGTAATAATGGTGATTTGTTTGTCAGATAAGGTAATAAGTACATTATAATTTTAACTTGGTTCCATATTGAGCTTCTCGGGATTGTAGATTTGGACCAAATAGAGCATGAAATTGAGACAACGGGAAGGTCTTTCCATTTGCTGATTGTTATATTTTGTGGAGTTTGTTTGGATGGGGATTTTCTATCGGCCCTACATTTTTTCCATTTTCTCCTCTGTTCTCACTCAAGCTAAATTTATTTATATTACGAAACCGAAAAATAAATAAGATCTTTCTTATGTGCAAAGCATATCATTTTTCCGACGGGTTTATGCTGTCTGGCATCTTGTGCAGCCTGATTTTTTTCCCTAAGTAATATGTGGATATGACATATGGTATGTTTCGAAACAGGTCAATACAAACAACAGCCGATGCAGTATACAGCAGCCACGGCTGAGTTGCTTGACCGGGCAGTTTCAATTTTCTCTGAAAAAGTCCAGAAACTTGGGAAAAAGTCTCGCACGGATTATATGCATGACGAAATATCTGATCTGATATGCGACCTCCAGAATGCTGCAGTTCACTCAAATCAAAGCTTCCGTAGAGTTGCAGTTGGGCCCAGCGACCACTTCTTCCTGCCTAGTTCATCAGAATATCAGAAGACCCCCGACTATGGGTCACCCCAAGAAGAGAGCAAAGATGTGCTGTCTCATCATTCAAGCCCAAGTATGAACACAAACAGCATCCTCGGCCAAATACTTTTTGATGTTTGTGTTCCAAAGAACGTTGAAGGTTGGGATATTAAATTCTCCGGCTCTTTGAATGGAGAGCCCTATGCTTCAGTCCGCAGACGGTCAGTTATTCGAAGCATCAAACATAGATCGAGGTTGTAAGAGCTTCAGTGGAGAATGTACGTACGAAGTAAATGTGGATATACTAAGTTGGAATTTTGGCTCCAAAAGCATCTCGGGAAACTTCAATCTTAAGTTATTGCCATGAGTTATGACGCCTGCAATATGCTGTGGTGGGGATCGAATGTGTATTACCTGAACCAGAAAGAGGTTAATGCTTATGGAGCGTATAGCACACATGAAGGTAACTACATATGTACATAGTACACCCGACCCATAATATGAATTACTTTCTCCCTTCAGTGTGATCTATAACACATCGGACCTTGAAAACTTCTATGATATCATAATATTGCAGGTTTGAATGTTCTGTGATCATGTTTGACCGACGCTTGTAAAATATTTTTGAGAATAAATGAGATGTTAATATCCATGTTGGTTATTCCTCATTCGATGATTTTAACCTTTTCTTTTGTTCTTTGGTAATTCAGCCGCGGAGTTAGTTGCCTTCTAGCGTTGGAAATTTTGGTTTTTAGATATCTGATTATTGCTGAGCATCAACTGTGAAATTTGTCGAATCTTTGTTTTAGGGATCTGCTGCCCAATGTGCTACATGTAATAATACGCGTCATACATGTTATGTTTTACTCTCAACAGTCGATGTAAATATGCAAGAATTTTGACTTGCAATAGAAAAGTTTTGTTTGTTTGTTTTTTCAATATTTGAAGGGTTCGAGATAAAATTGTACATTCTAAGCACACTCTCGCCGGAACTCAAAGCTGTCGAAGGAGCTTTATATGGTTGCAGGTACGCACGTGTATTCGCAGATGATTATGTATAATGTTGTGGATGGAATAGGTATTAATTCTAAACTTTCTTAGCATTTGCTAGGTAGGGGCTCCAATGTTTTAGGTTTCTGTTGGAAGACTATATAATGTGTAATAAATGCATTTTTCGATTCGATAAGGTTTTATGTGAGATAGTTATTTAATATGAATGGTATCAAATGGGACATTTATTTTTCTATTAGCTTAAATTTTTAGGTAAAATTGTTTAACAGTTTCTTTTGAATTGAAACTAATAAAATGAGGAGGTACAATGCCAATTTCCATTAATTGTGGTTATATGTATATGCATACATATGTGCGTTAAGAGTGTGTAGCACGGTACATATATGATTTTGATTTTGTTTGGGGGTTTCGGATTTGAACAGTAAAGATTTTGAATTGGAATAAGTGTACGAGTGAGATATAAATAAGTGTTAGTAAAAATTTTGAATTGGAATAAGTATACGAATGAGATATAAATAAGTGTTAGATGTGATTTGTGAATATAAATTTTTTAGTATAATAAAGAAAATAAAAAATAAATGTATTTGTTTAGTGTTCTTAATTTGAAGTGGTTTTATATTAGATATGAAAAAACATATAGGTAATACATTTTATATATATATAAAAAATAATATTTTGTATTGACTGATATTATTATTATTATTTTTTTTTGAGTTAATATATATATATGAATGAGTGTGTATATATATATATATTTTTTTGGGTAGCATTAATGGTAAGTGTATATATATATATATATATATATATATAAAATTAAGTACATTAACAACCACCTAAGGTTTGTAAGATTTGGAGATTGTAATAACCTCAAATAAAACTAGTAATACTATAACAACGGTACACGGCCACACCCTCTCATAAACAACATACTCTCTCCGTCGTCCCAGATACCATGTATGCTACACTGTATTAGTTTAAATTTAAAATGAGATTAAAGTGTGTAATCATTTTCCAAAAAAGGAAAGTGACATGGTGTGGGACGGACAGAAACGGCAACGTGGATATAGTATCTGGGACGGAGGGAGTATATTATTATGTCCTTGCTTTTCAAAATATTGAAAAATGTAATTTCTTTATCATTTAAATTTATGTTTACTTTTTTTTGGATTAAAAAATATTTTCATTTTTTTAAGTAAAAAATATAAATTTTTGTATTTCTTTTACTATAAAATAAAAAATATAATAATTATTATTTATTTTTATTAAAATCCGTGTTCGACGAAATAAACACAAAAATGTTCTTTAAGACTCATATGCAAATTAGTGGAGTGGGTTAAAAATTAGCCCAAACCTAGTTTTTGACTTTTGGAGAAGGAATGTAATTACCTTTAAATATTATGATTTTGGGGGTTAAATATGACACCTTGAATAAATAAGCATAGTGTCCAAATGGTTTTTTTTGGGGAAAATAACATGAGATTTTAATAAATTTGAGAGAATTTAATAATTTTCATTCTTACTTTAATTGTCAAATGAAAATATTGTTAAACAAAAAATATTTTATGAGCAAATTTGAAAATCTTCATTTAACTTTCACGTATGTTGCAAGACATGATTTCTCGACCAATATTTTTATTGACTAATTGGCTAATTGTTTGTAAATTGGAGTGTCTTGAATTAAATTCTTTTTAAGATTTGTTTAATCGTTTGAGCCAAATTATTAATTAAAAGTACATGTCGAGTCCGATCAACTCGTCCATTATATAAAACATTGAAGCTTCACCTTACAACACAACCAAATTGAACTTTTATGCGAAAGCAATAGAATAATAATTTATTATTGAAACGATGGCTTGTAAAATGGGAACATAGTTATCAAATTTCAACAAGTTGTTTTTAAAAGTCATGGTATAAAGTAGAAGATGAAAATCCACGTATAAGTGAGTGTAAATCACTACCGCCATAGATGCGGAAAATAAATGGTTAATAAAATCCTAAATTATACAATACATCGAGTATAATACAAATTTCAAAATTGCCAAAATGCTAGCAATCACAAAAGTACAACAAAAAAAGTGTACGATAACTTTAGTTCTTACATATCGGAAGACCTAAAACCACAATTTCTACATAAACTTCGATCAAACATTAAGAAGAAATCAAATTCGTGTGTAAATCCTAATTTGCAGACAGAATTTTTGTAGTCTAATCAAAATTTTTACAGCATATATAGTATCAATAAACTCGTTTGATGACCATGACGGGAAAAATGAAGTTGAAGAAACACACGACGAAGATCGCACTGAAAGTGGCCAATACCAAAATTAGAAATTGGAATGGGCAGCGTTTTGTGGTTTTTTTTCGGTGGAGAAGACGATGGCAATAGGCGATGTGAGCTTTGCCAACGATTGATACAAACAAGAATCGATTTTAACTGTTTGTTATATGAAATTGAAATTCTATATTTCACATACAAATCATCTAAATAATGTAACAATCATACAAATCTCTTAAATAATATAATTACCATAAATATAATATATATTTTCTAAACATATTTTAACACTGTTTAAGTGCGTGTCTATAAATTCCTGAGGACGGTGACAAATTCAACATATTCATTCATACACAATTTCTTGATGAATGATTTCCTGATAATCACTATAAATTTTATGTAATTTATCTTTGTATTGTATCTACTACTCCTTCCGTCCCGTATAATTTGTCCCTATTTTCTATTTTCGTCCGTCCCACGTAACTTGTCATTTCTATTTTTGGAAATATAATTATGCATTTTAATCGCATTTTAAATTTTAAATTTTATAATTTTTTTAATTTTAATTAAACCATTTACTTATCTTAATCTTAATCTATAATTATTTTTACTAATACACTTTTTAATTACTTACTAATTATATTTTATCTAAATTCCCGTGTCCACAGTAATACACCTATATTACATGAGACGGAGGGAGTATAATTTAGAAAGTTCGTCGAATATCAAATTATAAAAAATCAAATTTAAGCTTATGTGCATTCTTTTGAAGTTCAATTCACTGCAAGAGTGCACTCTTATTAATTATTTTGTTAACAGTAGTATTATTTTTTTTAATATAAAAAAAATCATATTATTTTTTAATAAAATATTTATTTTTTCTTAATTTATGTGACGGACTTAAATATTTTAATTTTATCGTATAAAGAGAATATAAATGTATTTCCTAATAAAATATTTATGATTTTTATTTTAATTTATATGCCGGACCAAAAAATTCTAATTTTATTTGACAATGAAAATATATATTTATATCGTATCGAATATCAAGCATAACTTCCAATCCCACGTGCAAATACACCCTAGATTTCATCTACTAACCTTCTACCCAAAGTATGGATCATTTAATAAAATTGGTGAGAGATCGATATTTCACTACAAAAAAAAATAATATATTTGTAATGGAATTTTGTCTATAAAGTTCACATAGCTAACGTAATTTCATTCATAATTCCGTCTCTAATGTCATTAGTAACGGAAAAAGTAGATTTATAGACAAAAATATTTTGTTACAAAAATAATTTTTTCTTGTAGTGTTTTAGGAGTATTTTTTATCCCAAAAATATTTTTGAACCAAAATTAGTGTAATATTTCGGCAATTTATTTTGTAAACATAAATTAATTTAATTAAAATTTAAACATCTTATATGTAGAATTGACTCGAAACTCTTTTATTTTTATTGTTTTTCAATAAACAAATATTTTATCTACATTCAATACTTCATATTTTACATAAAATAGTTTATGTTAATCATAAACAAATAGATAGATAATTTTTTTATTTATTTCTATTACATAAAATTTTATTTTCTAAAAAATAATATTTAAAATATTTAAACATATATTTTAAAATAATTTTAATTATATATATGAATTTTATTTAAAAAAATAATACACTACTCATATAAAAAATAATTAAATAATATACTTCATATGTACTATAACAAGGTATTCATTTGCTTTTTTATTTTATTTTTTCTTTGTGTGTTGATCTTTGAATATTAATTATTATATCAAATCGTATTACAAATAAAGAGAAAATAACAAATACTTCTATTATTGTCTTATAATATAAATGTAATGACATTTGTATAAAAAAATTATACAAATATAATGATATTTTCAATGTTAAGTACAATGACGCAAAAGACAAATGAATATTTTGTTATAGGACGGAGGGAGTAATAAAATTCTTTCTTGTTATCCAAAGTTATTTTCACTTTTTTTTTTTCATCCAAACTTATTCTTTTTTTTTTTTAGTAAAAATACCATTTTTTTTCTATTTTTCTTTACCATGAAAAGAATTTTTTTTTTAATTTAATTTTCTTAAAATCATATTGTTTGGTACAAAGAAATTAGGCCAAGTAAATCAAATTGTATCATTTCTCTTGTTTGTTTGAATCAGAGAAATGAAACTTAGACAAATAAATCATTTCTATTTCTTTGTTTTCATTTCTCTCCCATATGCAGATAAATGGAGAGAAATGATGTTGTAGTATATGTTTTTTTATTAATTTTTAATTTTTTTGTACTATTTAATTTTTATATTTTTTTTTTAAAAATTATATTATTTTAATTTTACAAAAAAACAAACTTAATTTATTTATAAAGTATTTAATTTTTACGATCTTTTAAGAAATTGTACTAAAATATAATTTTAAAAAATATCGTATATAATTTATAATTTTTTTTAAAAAAAAATTACCAAAATATTTTTCATAAATTGTCATTCGTTAAAACTCTCTTTTTATCCTGTTAATCATTTATTCTTATTTGATCATTTATATATCTGTATTTTTATATATATATATATATATTTCTCAACTGAATTATCTATTTTACCAAATAAAAAAATTAATTATCATTCTCTACTCAATTTCATTTCTCTTTAATTTCATTATTTCCTCTCATTTCTCTCCGTAATTCTGTACCAAACGCCCCTAAATTACATGATGGAGGGAGTCTTATTATTAATTTTCTAAATATTTTTCCTTTAAATATTATATCACTAAAATAAATATTATATCACTAATAAAACGCGTCACTTGTTTCGAGACTCGAGGAGTATGCATTTATTATTCATGTAGACCCATTCCATTATCAATTAATATTTTATTTTGACTTCCTATATATATATAAAAAGAAATAAAATAAAAATAAAATATAATAATAATAATAATAATAAAATGTATGATTTTGACATTTTCATTAGATGCGTGGATCAATTACTCACTTGAAAATTGCTAAGTTAAAAAAAAAAAAAAAAAAAAAAAAAAAAAAAAACCCTACAAAATATGTAAGAAATTAAATAATAAGAGGACTATTTTGCTCTTCTAAAACTATACATGTGAAAATGAACAAATATATAAATAAAAGCATAGGAAAATTACAAATATATAAATAAAAGCATAACAAATATATGTTCATTTAACTGGGCACGGATTTTAAAAAAATGAATAATAATTATTAATTTTTTCTTTTATAGTACAAAAATGGAATAATTTTTTATTTAAAAATAATAAAATATTTTTTCGATGACAATCCAAAAAAAAAAGTGAACATAGATTTGAATGACCGAGAGAGTATTAAATATTACTCCAAAATATATAATATACAATATATAAACATAATAAAAAATTTTTAAAAAAACACACACACACAAAATTTGATATAAATATACAAAACATCATTCTATATATTAATATAATTCAAATACATCATATTGTTATATAAAGAATAATACATATTATATAAAATATTACTATGCGATATGAGTTTTATTTTATATTGTATATATATTACTGTGTTATTACAGGAACTCGAGTCCGATACAAATGGTCTAATTCTTAAAATTTTTAAAATAACATGATTAAAAATATATATTTTAATATTTTAGTTTTCAAATTGATATATTTAAAACTAATAATAATAAATAGAACAACAAAAAATACATATTATATATATTATTTTGGCATCGCCTGAAAATAATAAATAAAACCATTTAAAAAAAACAGAATATTTTTTATAATATTATTAAAACAATCTTATTGTCATAACTAAAAATGTGTTTAAATTTTTATTATATATATTGTCTTATTTTATAATATTTCTAAATAATTATATGAAAATAAAAAATCATGATACTTTAATTTAAAGTGAAATAAGTAAAAGTAAAGTATGATATTTTAATTTTTTTTTTAAAGAATTGATGAAAAAATACAGTAGTTGAATAAGTAAGAAAAATATTGAAATATTTATTATTATTAATTAAAATAAAAATAATAAAATTATAGAACGATGACTCAAATAAATAAATAATGATATAATTTTGACATATAAATAAAGTAGTTTCTAGTGTGTTTGTTTGAGGGATTGAATTTTAAATACACTATTCATTCTATTTTTTTTCCAAAAATATTAAAGCAAACACATATTTTTTATTTTTTATATTATATTAAAAATTAATTTTATATTCAAAAGATCACATCAACATCTATTTATATCACATCATACAACTATTCAAATTCAAAATTTTTACTATTCAAATTCCAATTCAACATCCAAACCTCCAAACAAACACACCCTAACTTATAACAATAATAATAATAATAATAATAATAATTTCTAAATCTTTTTTTATTCTTCTTTTTAGTTTTCAAAATATCAATAAACAAATCAGATTCTCAAAACTTTAGGGTGCGTTTGTCTGTGAGTTTGGGTTTTTGGGTTTAGATTTCTGAATAGTAAAAAATTGAATTTAAATAGTTGTTTGATATAATATAAATAAATATTTGATGCCATATTTTAAATGTAAAATAAATTTGTAATATAATATATAAAAAAATAATTATTTGATGTAATATTTTTTTTAAAAAAAAAAAATCGAATAGTAAAAATATGTTGTAAAACACAAAAAAAAAAAAAAAAAAAAAAAAACACAACTTTAATATAGAATATTGACCGTAAAAAAAAATATATTAATATAATATAAATAAAACATATAAATTAAAAACATATATAGTATAATTGAACACAATATGTAAAGTATGTTCATACAGATCGTTCTATTAACTATGAATTTAATTAATATTTTGTATGTTCTAATATAATAGTCTTATTTATTATTTTTGTTCGTCTCAAAACAATAATTTTATTTCTATAAATAATCATATTACCATAAAACTAGTCCTACTTTTTTATTTTTATTACATAATTGCTACTACTTTTTACACTAATACACTCACAAGAGTAAAAAAAAATTTTATCTATACTTTTTATCAACTATTAATATAATATTAATATTTTTTAATTCTCATGCCCCATCCAATTAAAACTATAATTTTGGAACAAAGGAAGTACATAATTTCAGTTAATATAAGATGTACTTTGTTAATTGAGATTATGTGTAATTTATCTATTTTTATACTCCTTCCGTCTTATGTAATATAGGTGTATTACTGTAGACACGAGAATTTAGGTAAAGTATAATTAGTAAGTAATTAAAAAATATATTAGTAAAAATAATTATTATTTAGTAAAAATAATTATAGATTAAAATTAAGATAAGTAAATAGTTTAATTAAAATTAAGAAAATTATAAAATTTAAAATGCGATTAAAATACAAAATTATATTTTTAAAAATAGAAATAACAAGTAATGTGGAACAAATAAAAATAGAAAATATGGACAAATTATGTCGGAGGGAGGGAGTATATTGATTGAAAATAATCAATACAATACTGACTACCCTCAATCAGTGTACTAATCAGTTTGACTTCAATATGTTCAAATAAATATTATAAAATATTATATTAAAATAATATATTTTCAATATATCTAAGGATATGTTTCTTTAGTGGTTTTGGGGAAAGTTGAATTTGGGTTTGGTTTTTATTTGAATTTTGGGATGAGTTTAGATTTTGTTGTTTTTTTTGTGTTTGGATTTGGTTGGGGTTTAGAGAGTTTTGATATGTATTGACTTGATGGATAATGAATAAAATAATATAAATGTGTATTAAATTTAATTGATAAAATTTATATTGTATAATTTGATTATAAATTTATATTATATCCAATATATATTTAAATTTTTATTTATTTATATTATAGAAAATTTTATTTTCTACAAAATGACATATATATTTTTTCATTTAATTATAATAAATATTAAATAAAATTTTAATTTTTTTAAAAAAAACAAAAACAGGAGTTTGACGCCCATTTTACAGTGCACATTAATTGAAGAAACATATAAGTGTGTTTGTCTGGGGTTTGGATTTTGAGTGGAGATTTGAATAGTAAAAATTTTGAATGTGAATAATTGTATGATGTGATATAAATAGGTGTTGATGTGATATTTTGAATGTAAAATTGATTTTTAATATAATATAAAAAATAAAAAAATAGGTGTTTAATTTGATATTTTTGGAAGAAAAAAATTGGATGAATAATGTAAATCCAATCCAATCCCCTAAGGGTGTCACTACAAAAAAAAAAAAATAATATATTTGTAACGGAATTCCGTCACTAAAGATCACGTAGCTAACGTAATTCCATCGTTAATTTCGTCTCTAATATCATTAGTAACGGAAAAAGTGAATTTAATGACGAAAAAATCTCGTTACAAAAATAATTTTTTCTTGTAGTGTGTGTTTGTTTGGAGGATTTCCTCCGACTTTACTATTTATCCAATTTTTTCCCTTCAAAAAAATAAATCAAATTCCTATTTTTTTATATTATATTAAAAATTAATTTTATATTCAAAATATCACATAATATCTATTTATATTATATCATACAATTATTTTAATTTAAAATTTTTACTATTTAAATTTCAATTCAAAATTCAAACCTAACACATGTGTAGTTTCTTTCTATTTCTATGGTAATTAAATGCCATTTGGCCCATTAGTCTCCCCACAAAAAAATAAAAATAAAAAAATATGTGGCTTAAATAAGAGATTAGATAGCATTGAATGAAGTAGTAATTAATTTCAACATGCATGGCTCACATACAGCTATAATTCAGATATAATAATTCAATTGGATTGCGTGTAAATTAATAGGGAGGGGGTAAAATATACTCACTCCGTCCGAGATAATTGATCCATATTTTCTATTTTCGTATGTCCCCTATAATTTATCTTTTTTATTTTTGAAAATATAATTATGTACTTTAATCGCATTTTAAATTTTAAATTTTATAATGTTTTTAATTTTAATTAAACTATTTACTTATCTTAATCTTAATCTTATAATTATTTTACTAATACACTTTTTAATTACTTACTAATTATACTTTACCTAAATTCTCGTGTCTACCGTATTATACCCATATTACATGGGACGGAGGGAGTAATAATACTCCCCGACTCATATAATATGTTCATATTTTCTATTTTTGTTCCTCCTACGTAATTTATTTTTTAAATATAATTATACATTTTAATTTAATTTTAAATTTTTTATTTTATAATTATTTTAATCTTAATCTACAATTATTTTTTCCTATAAAACAATTATTTCTACTATTACATTCTTAATTACTTACTAATTACATTTTACCTGAATTCTCGTATCTACAGTAATGCGTCTATATTACATGAGACGGGAGTAGTATATATACATCTATATATTGAAAATAATACCAAATTTATCAAAAGATAAACGAAATTATACATCAATATTTTTGATTCAGTATAGTTTCTGTATTATATATATATATATATATATATATATTGAAAAAGAATACCAAATTTATCAAAAAATAAATAAAATTATATATCAATATTTTCGATTCAGTATAGTTTCTGTATCAAAATCTCAGGTACAATATGAGTACACAATTATAAAATATTTGTATATTTAATTGTACGATATATAAAAAAATTTCAGCATACCGAAAGTTGTCACACTATTGTAAAAAATTTTCAGTATGTCAAAACAATTTTGATATAAAAAATTTTCAATATGGCATTGGAATAACATAAAAAAAAAAATTAAGGGTGTGTTTGTTTGGGGTTTGGATTTTAAGTTGGGATTTGAATATTAAAAATTTTGAATTTGAATAGTTGTATGATGTCACTACAAAAAAATATTAATTTTGTAACAAAATTTTTTCGTTGTTAAATCTACTTTTTTCATTACTAATGATATTAGAGACGGAATTTGAGATGGAATTACGTTAGTTACGTGAACTTTAGAAACGGAATTCCGTTACAAATATACTATTTTTTTATAGTGTGTGATATAAATAAGTATTGATGTGATGTTTTGAATGTAAAATTGATTTTTAATATAATATATAAAATGAAAAATAGGTGTTTGATTTGATATTTTTGAAAAAAAATTGGATGAATAGTGTAAATCCAATACAATCCCCCAGACAAACACACACTTATACTGAACTTCCGACCAAAATGTTCAATATGAGCATTGTGAAATTCTCGAGGTATATCGTACCAATCCATCCTTACCTATGAGTCTTATATGTCCCACATGGTTGGTCAGTATAATTTGTTTTGTCAACCTAATTTGCATGTGAATTTTCATATTATCAAAATAATAATTAAAAAAATTAAATTTAAATAATCACTTTGGTTACTGTATTAATTAGATCAAATTATTATAGTATTGATTTTATCCAATTAACATATTAATTTTATAAAGAAGAATGAATATAAAATTAATATTTTATCCGTTTGTCTTTAACGGTCACATTTATTTTTTACTTCATTGTATTTAATATTAAAAATATTCTTATATTTATATAATTTGTTTTATACAAATATCTTTCTATTAGTATTATAAGACACTAATGAAAATATTTTTGCAATTTTTTCTTAATTTGTACTCCTTCCGTCCCAAACACCCTGACAATATTTCCTTTTTTGTGTGTCCCAAACTCACTGCAATATTTCTAAATAAGAAATAATTAATAATATTTATATACATATATTAAATATACATATCACCTTATCTTAATTAAATTATTTACTTATCTTAATTTTAATTTATAATTATTTTTATTAAATAATAATTATTTTTTACTAATATACTTCTTAATAATTTACTAATTATAATTTACCAAAATATATGGGACTGAGGAATTATTAAAAAGGAAACTTTCAACCTTGCTATCAATTGCAAATCCGTACAGATGCTTTGGACATTGCACATGTACTCCTGTTTCCAATTATAGGCTTTTCCTATTGATGTCGTTTTTTTAGTGCTTTGTTATGAGAGGATTTGGTATCTAATTATTGAATTTTTGATATTTTTTAATTGGAATTTAATCACACATATATATATATATATATATATTTTTAAATGTTTATAAAGTTCCTACCTAACTCTTTTGTCAAGTAGTCACTTAAATATTTGTGAGATAGAACAAAATCAAGAAAATTATTGGACTGTGGAGCTGCTGCGAATTTTCAAATCATAAAAATTCAATGAAATCACCTCATTCATAATTAATTAAGGATTTATATATTACATTCGACACCCAAATATCTTTTTCTTTTTTTAAAACTATTTTATAGTTTATTATTCCCTTTCTTCCGGTAAAAATATTCATGTTACCGTAAACATATAATTAGTGACTAATTAAAAAGAGTATTAATACAAATAATTATTATATATTAAGATTAATATAATTAAATAATTTTAATTAAAATTAAAAAATTATAAATTATAAAACTTAAAATGTAATTTAAATGTATAATTATTTTTCAAAAAAATTAAAAAAAAAATGATTTGAGACCAACTAAATTGAATAAATTGATATTTTATATGGAATGAAGGAATATATGCTTTAGCTAAAGTGTCAACACTATACTTTATTATTTTATTATTATTTTTAATAATTGTTTTAATTTTTTAATAATTATTTTGATATAATATTTTATTTGAAAAACAAATGTTATTGCTAATGACACAATTATTTTACTTTTATTACAATTCAAAACGATTATTCTAGAAAAGAAAATTAAAATAAAAAAGACTAAAAAAATAAACGCCTAAAGTTGCAAAAATGATTGAGGAAAAAGTATTATAATAATAATAATAATAATAATAGACGCCTAAAGTCGCAATAGTGGTTGAAGATCAACCATTATACAAATATATATATATATATATATAAAGATATGTAACGTAAACTTAAAATATTAATTTAATCAAAAAATATAAATAAAATAAAAAGAAAACATGAATACCAAGGGGCCGTGAAAAACGTGTGAAGTTTTAATATATAGTATGGATATTTTGAGATATATATTTTAGAAATTTTCAAGTTTTAAAATTTTTTAAAAATAATAATAATATTTAATTAATTGATGTAATATATTTTATGAAAAAATATTTACTTAATATGATATATTTAAATAGTACTTTAGGGTGTGTTTGTTTGGGGGATTGGATATCCAATCTACTATTCATCCTATTTTTTTCCTCCAAAAACATCAAATCAAACACCTATTTTTTATTTTTTATATTATACTAAAAATTAATTTTACATTCAAAACATCATATCAACACCTATTTATATCACATCATACAACTATTCAAATTCAAAATTTTTACTGTTCAAATCCCAACTCAAAATCCAAATCCCCGAACAAACACACCCTAAATGAATAGTATTAAAATCATGTACTCCTTCCTTCAGTTTACCAAAAGTCTCTTTTTTTAAAAATTTATATATAAAAAAAATTAACATACTTTTGGGTGTGTTTGGGGTTTGGATTTTGAGTTGGTATTTGAATAATAAAAATTTTGAATTTGAATAATTGTATGATGTGATATAAATATATGTTGATATGTTGTTTTGAATGTAAAATTGATTTTTAGTATAATATAAAATATAAAAAATAGGTATTTGATTTGATATTTTTGAAAAAAGAAAATTATATAAATAATGTATTTGGGAAGAACCCCCAAACAAACACACTTAGTGGACAGAAAAAAAAATAGTAAACAATTATTGCTAATCATGAAAAATATTAGTAAGAGATTTCAAAAATTATCCAAACACATTTTCCAAAATATTAATATACTACATATAGTTGTTGCTTTTATATTATTTACACAGTTCTCTATTTTTTATATAAAATTTTTTCAAATTAAAACACAAAACAATCGCACCGCAGCTTTCCACATAATAGTACAATTTGTGTTCAGTAATAATTATTTTTATTTTTTTCATTATTTAATTATTCAAATTTTTTATGAAAAAAATTATGTATTTTTTTTTTATATATATAAATTTATATTTTAGGTTAAATATGAAAAAATGAGTTTATAATATAAAAAATTGATGTTTTACACTTTTATGAATAATAAAATATATATTATACTAGTATATTATATTAATATGTGTCTATGTTGTATGTTTTTTAATAATGGAAAATTGTTTCGCCTAAAAATATTATAGAGTATTTCTTTTGGAGATTTGATTTTGAGTTTGAAATTTGAATATTAAAATTTTAAATTGAAATAATTGTATATTTGATATAAATAGGTATTAATGTAATGCTTTAAATATAAAATTAATTTTTAACTTTATAATATAAAAGATAAAAAATAGATATTTGATTTAATATATTTTCTAAAAAAAATTAGTAAGCAGTCGGAACCAAAATCATATGGGTGTGTTTGTTTGAGGGTTTGGATTTTGAGTTGAGATTTGAATATTAAAAATTTTGAATTTGAATAGTTGTATGATGTAGTATAAATAGGGTTTGATGTGATGTTTTAAATATAAAGTTGATTTTTAGTATAATATAAAAAATAAAAAATAGATGTTTAATTTGATATTTTTGGGAGAAAAAATGAAATGAATAGTAGAAGTCCACCAAAATTATTCAAACAAACACACCCTAAAACAATACACTAAAATAGCAAACAAACCCATATATATATATTATAAAATATTATTTCCTCTGTCTCAAAATTTTTGTTTTTCTCTCATTTACTTTTTGCGTCATTATATTTAATATTAAAATATTCTTTTATTTGTATAATATTTTATACAAATATTATTATAATAGTATTATAAAATACTAATAAAAATATTTTTGTTATTATCCATTTATTTGTACTATATTTTCATATAATAATTAATATTTAAAAATTTAACACACAAAAAATAAATGAAACCTTAGAGCCAGATGAGATAGTACTATTTATTTAAATTTTTTGTAGCAAAAATAATTGTTACACTATATTTGTAGAGAAACATTAAAATTATTATTATTAATCTCTCCGTCCCATGTAATATGGGTGTATTACTGTAGACACGAAAATTTAGATAAAGTATAATTAGTAAGTAATTAAGAAGTGTATTAGTAAAAATAATAATTATTTAGTAAAAATAATTATAGATTAAGATAAATAAATAGTTTAATTAAAATTAAGAAAATTATAAAATTTAAAATTTAAAATGCAATTAAAGTGCATAATTATATTTCCAAAAATAAAAATGACAAGTTATGTGGGACGAATAAAAATAAAAAATATGGACAAATTATGTGGAATGGAAGGAATATATTTAAAAAAAAAAAAGCACCAATTTTTAATAGAACTCCGACAAGAGGGAAATAATGGCTAGAAATGGCAATAGCTGTGGATCTGTCATACGAATCGTCAATCGTAATAATACACACATGCATGATTTGGTGTGGGTAGGGCCCACACCAAACAAAGTTTTCTTTTCTATTTTTATTTTTTCAATAATGATACTAGTAAATAAAAAAATAAATATAGTATTACTTCAATCCCGCTTTAAATATTTTATTTATTTTTTGCATATTAATTTTTAAATATTAATTATTATATCAAAATTTAATATAAATTTTAAAAATTATAAAAATATTTTTTTTAGTGTCTTATAGTATTAATAGAAAAATATTTGTACAAAAAATTATACAAATATAATGATATTTTTTATATTAAGTACAATGACGCAAAAGATAAATGTGACCTTAGAAGCGAGGAGGAAAAAATATAATATTCCATCCATTGGGTAAGATGAGTCATTTTGTTATGAATATTGTATTTTAGTTAAGTGTAGGTTAGTATATTATAAATAATAAGTTTGATATGATTTTAGTATTATTTTATATATGATTAAAATAAATTTAAAATATGTGTTTAAGTATTTTTAACACTATATCTTAATATTATATATAATATGAATATCTACTAAAAAAAAATAGTATATTTGTAACGGAATTCTGTTTTTAAAGTTCACGTAGCTAACGTAAGTTCATCTCTAATTTCGTCTATAATATCATTAGTAACGGAAAAAATGAATTTAAAAACGAAAAAACTTTGTTATAAAATTGATAATTTCTTGTAGTTATCATTTTATAAAGAATAAGTTTTTATATAATACAAATAAATAAAAATTATATTTATTTATTTATAATTTATATAAACTAATGTCATAAAAAATAAAAAGTTTTAAACATAAATAAAAATATATGATTATCGATTACAAATAATACTCTATAACCAAATTATATAGTATTTGATTATATAGATAAAAACCTATAACCATTTCGTTTCATCTAAAAATTTGCCGATATGTTATTGTTGGCTTCAAAATGGCATTCACAATTACATATACTCATATTAAAATTATTTTCACTCAACAACTCAACTTCTAATCTATAAATTTGAGTTAACAATTTAAAAATAAATATTTTATTCAGTAAAATGCATTTCATCCAAATATTTACATTATATTCTTGTTGCTAAGTATTCTCATATATTTACACAAGCATAAGCACTGACAAAAAAAACTTTCTTACATCAATTCATAATACTAATAACCTAGATCAGTCATAACTCGTTCAATACCATTTACCTCGCATTTTTCAATTTCATAGTGAATGCATTCATGTATTAATTTCATTGGAACGTTTATGTCATTTGGTAGATTTCATTCTCTATATAAACTATCTTTCTTCACATGTGAAAGCTTGTATGAATTGTTACCTTTTGTTTTTATCACTTGAATTATGCGACATTGCAAATTTAAAAATACATTGTCTAAATATTGGGGTATCAACTCGTTGAAGCTTGAAATAACAACATCTAGTAGATAATTCACCGTGTTAAAATGATTTCTCAGTGTCTAAGCTTTGTATTGCTCGTAACCAACACGGGTCATTCATATACATGTCCGGTGAATTTGGTGGTTGTTGAATGAGCTTAATGCTGAAACTGTGGTTGTTTATTATTTGTACAAAGTTCGGATCATCTCCTTTTATACGTGGTTTAGCATTGTCCTGCTGAATGCATATATTTTTGATAAAATTTGTTGATCACTTCTCTTTGATTGACAGGATAATATGCATATAATTAACCACTCATAAATGATTGAAATACCACAGTTATTCAAGAAAATTATGATCTTCTATTATATTGTAATTAAGATAAATGAAAACTTTCACAGTATGTTTCTTACATTTTTGTTTCTATTAAGTTGAAAAGTATGATTTACCTAGTTAATCAGCCAATTTTAACTTGCTTCGTTACAGAATAAATTGGTTTAATTTCTAATGTGCCAGCTGCCCGATTTTTGTTTGACTTTTTGGCAGGGACCTGTTATGTAAAAGAAAAAATTCCTATTTTCTCATCAAACAAAAGAGTCGCATCCCGATCCCATATTGATTGGGATACAACACACATTGACATAATTTTTATTATGAACTTTTTGCTTTTACATGCTTTGTGTGGATCATTTTTCACAGGGATCAAGAAAAATCAAAAGTAGCTTTTGTTATATAAAATTATTTTTCATCAATGTGTACCACATTATGCATACTTCAAAATAATGCCGATTCAATACATCTATAAATATCAAGAGCTTCTAATGAAAAACATAATACTTGGAGTTTTTTACCCTCCGTCAATTCTGGCCAAACAACAGTGGTGTGAGACCTAAAGTATTTCTTTTTAATCCATCGGTGTATGATTGTTTTCGATCAATCCAACCCCATATGTTAAATTTATGATCGAAGACCTTCGCATAAATGATAAGGCTTATATTGCATTCATGTTGGGCATTATTTTGTCTTTTCTTACACTATTTTTTTTTTTACTAATACCAATTGTTTCACTTTTTTGTAATTGTTGTATCGCAGTTTTCCAATACTTGAAAACGGTTCGGACCGAGCAACCGAATAGTGTGGCAACTTATGTTATTTTCCTTTTCGATGGCTCCCCACTCTCATCGTAGGAAATGAGTATAAATTGAACCACCCGGTTCAATTCCGAATGCGTAAGCAATTTCTTGAACATACATATTTTGATTGTTGTAGTTATCTGAATTTGTGATAGAAATATTTTGAATATATTATTATTCTATAATTAACGTGAGAGTTTGTTGTTGCTGTCGTTAATGTTGGAATGAGAAATTTTGTCTAAGTAATAGGGTATTTATCGTTGATTTTAAAGTGGAATTAAGAGAGAATTCAAATAAGATTCCCAAATTGGTGGTAAAACATGTGATTTTACCTTCCTGTTAGGTGCGAAGAAATTGTGTAAATTTGGGGGTAATCTGTAAAATTTCTAGTTGATGTAATATTAGGTGTAATATTGTATATATGTGTGTAGTTGGATATCTTTTGTTAAAACTTCCAAAGTTTGTATGCCATATGAGAAAAAGTTGTTTTTTTTTTTTTTTTTTTTTTTTTTTTTTACTGTATTATATATATATTTTTTTATCTTTTTTCTTGTTAATATATCTCTTCATTACACATTTATAGTACTAGTCACACCCCTTCTTATCGTATCACGATATGTAGAATGAAAAGAGTACGGCGCAAATCTCTACTAATATAAAAAACTTCAACGGATTTTGAAAACCTACAAAAGTATTTATTTATTTTTTCCGTCTCATTAAAGATGACCCTTTTATATTTTTTAGTAAATTTATTCATTTTAAATATATATTTAACAAATATAAAATAATTAAATAAATTTTTAATATTTTTTATGTAGGATCCTTCAAAACCCCTTTATTTCTATATTTTTATCTATATTTAAAACTTCTTATTTTTAATAAAATTAGTTTTAAGTTAATTATAAATTAATTAATTAATTTTTATTTATTTATTTGTATTATATAAAATTTTATTATCTACAAAATGCTATTTATATTGTATATATTTTATAATGCTAAAAATATTTAAAATATCAACAACACTACTCATATAAAAAGTAATAAAATAATATCATAATTTATTATTAATAACTTACTAATCATCATTACTAAAAATATCGTGTTCCTAAGTAAAAAAATCATTTTGACCGGAGCGAAGGGAGTATTATTTTATTTATATAGTGAAAAAGAATACTAAAAATCATATATATATATATTTAAATAACAAATTAGAGTTTTGTTGAGTTGAATCTTTTAAGTAAGCATTTTAAATAAAGTACTAATTTTTTAAAAAAATTAATTGACTAACAATCGTATTTTAAATAGTAAGGCACTAAAATTTATTAATAATAACATAATTATTAAATTATAATTTTTTTAAATAGAATAAAATTATTGAATTAAATGTGCTTCCCCCCACTACCCTAGTGGGTACCACATCATTAGATGGATAATGTTTAAATGGAAGGTATGAATTGAAGACTAAAGGACAAACGTATTAAATACTCCCCAATTTATTATTATTTTTTTATTTTGGTATGTTCGATAATGAAGTATTTATTTTTTTTTAGTAATTATTCTATCTATATAATATTACAAATACTCTTTCAATTTACAATATATTATATAAATGTCATTATCTTTATATCATACAATACTAATAGGGTTAATTTAGTCTTTTTACCTTTATTTCTATTTTATCCTAATATAATAATAATATTTATAAAATTCCGTGCAAAAAACAAATGGATATATAGATATAGGACGAAGGGAGTATATGCTTTGTTTTGATAGAGATTTTTTTTTTTGAGGTTTTTGAAATTTTGGAAGTATGAAAAAAAATAAAATGTTTGTACTCCCTCCGTCCCCGAACTAAATATCCATTTGCTTTTTGCATGTAGTTTTATAAATATTAGTATTATATTGGGATATAATAGGAATAGAATAGAAATGACTAAAATAACCTTATTAGTATGTGCGATATAAAGGTAATGACATTTGTGTAATATATTGTAAGTTGTAAGGGTATTTGTAATGTTAGATAGATAGTACAGTTACTAAAAAAGAAAATGAATACTTTGTTATGGGATGGACTAAAATGAAAAAATAGATACTTTGTTATGGGACGGATGGAGTATTAAATTTGATGTTTTGTGAGAAAAAAATATTTGATGTAATATTTTTTTAAAAATAATAATGCCAAATAAATAAAAGTGTGTTGAGTAAACAAAGCCATAATAGCCTTTGATGCGGATATGTATATTTAAATTAGCATGTATATATATATATGAGGTAAATTGATTTCTTAGTTCAGTAACTTGACTCATTTTATCATTTTAATATCGTAATTAGAGACTATCGCAAACCGATTCTGTAAGTGAATTTTTTTTGCAATTTTAGTTCTCTAACGCCAGAATTGCCTATGAGGCACCCGCGTGGCTCTCCAGAGGATAAATATCTTCCATGCTAGTGACACCTGGCGGGGACACATGGATTTTTTTTTTTTTTTTTTTGAAATTTTCTTATTTGGTCTTTTTTGTAAAAATTAAAAATTATAAAAAATGAAAAAAAAAAATCCAACGACGAATAATCAAATTGAAGAAGAGACAAACCACAAACAACAGCAACGGCAATAAAACAATGAATAATAGTGAGACGAGCAACAGGGGCAAAGTGTTCTTCATAATCAACTCAATATTACTGAGAATAACCCTCTACCCTTAGCCACCACCAATAAGTATCTTGCCAAATCATTAAATTCCAAGTATAAGTCTTTTCCAAAGTCAGCAATTCCTCGGTCATAGCTTGCTGCTACAATGACTCAACACTTGTCTTACGAAATGACCTAGACTTATGATGAGATAAAATGACATAGTAACAATGATAATCACGCAAATGAGCAGATGAATGACTTACTCGATCTAATCGACGAGGTATGACAGGTCCAGGCACCGCAAACGGACCAATATCTGGAGACGAGGTTGTAGGTGGATCAGAAGTCTCAACCGGAACAGGATCCAGAGGCGGAGATAAAGTCGTAGAATCAGGGTCAGGAAACAAAGGACGACATGACGACATAAATGAAGGTGAACCAGAAATGGATGAAACATGAAATATAGACAGGGTGGAAAACATGACACTCTCTCAAAAAGGTAACATGACGAGATATACGTAACCTTTTAGAAATCGGATCTCAAAACCTATAACATTTATGCTCTATCTCATAACCAAGAAGACAACATAAATGCGCACGAGGTTCCGATTAGGAACGTTCATGCGGAGGGATAAAGACGAAACCGACACAACCGAAGGGATGAAGGATATTATAATCGAGTGGCTGACCATATAGACGTTGAAAAGAAGTACTATTATGACAGAAAAAGGATGAAATACGATTTATGGTATAGGCAACATAGAAGGAACAAGGGAATAACCCTAAATATCAAAATGAACCAAGAAAAACGATTTACTTGCAACCAACATATTTTCTGAAATATATAAGGCCGATTGTTTTTCCAAATGACACTGTAAACAATCAAGTGACTCAAAACTAGTAGAACCCAAATGACCCCTTACAAACAAGAGACTGTATTTTAGAGAAAGACGCATGACCAAGACAAATATGCTACTGGAGAGTAGGGGAAAGAAGAGAAGTAAGAGGAGTATGAGTAGTAGCAGTAGAAAAATTACGGGGAGGGATTTTCAATGACTGTACTTCAAATTGTTGACCCACTTTACGACTTGTCCCAAGAATTTGACCCGTACGTGAATCCTCAACCTTCACACCTAAAGAAAAAAAAGTAACAATAAGTCCCTATTCAAAGAGTTGGCCAACTTATACAAAATTTAAAGTCAATTGAAGAATGCAGTATATAAGCAGAGAATATGACACATGATACGCACCGGTCAAGAGACCAAGTGTAGGTGTCATATGGTGGCAGCAATCGGAATCAAAATACCATGAAGTGTCCATGACAGAAGAGGAACTGAAAGCAAAAACTTGATGCACGAGAGTCACGATATTCTGGACTAGGAAAGTCATGCTGGTAATAAACACAAAATAAAATTAACTTCAATAACAAAATCAACCACACAACGACTTAGGTAATCAAGACAGGAAGCAACGGCCGAAAAATGATGTCCGAAGACAGCTAGATGTGCCGCCACACGTAGCTCAAAGATGGCGGCAGCGGATGAAGGCGCGACACCCCGATTTGCGTCAGCGGCGCGTGTGGGCCGGATGCGCCGCCGTTGGCAGTGAAATTCCAAGGACAAGGTGGTGGTTTGAACGATGATGGTGGTGTTGACCAGATCGTGGCGGATGGCAGCAAACAACAGCGGCGGCTAGAGTTTTAAATTTTTTAAATTGAGCTCTAATACTGTGTTAAAATTTAAGAAAATTGTATTATTCATAAATTATAAAATCAATACCTATTTATAAATAGAGTAAATAACGGATAAAACAACCAATAAAATAAATAATATTCCAAAACACATCATTGTTAGTGTGTCGAATCCGGCTTTGTTTGACAAATTTTGCAGAAAAATATTTACAGAACAATATAGTCTTAAATATATAAAAGGAATTTACTGTAAAACTAAAAAAAATAAAAATTGCCCATTAAAATATTGGTCGTAACATCGTGGAAAGCTTTGGACCATTAACTAAGATCTTACGTAGCAATAATTGGTTCATTCTCTCAATCTATATATATATACACCGGGAACATTACTAAGTTATTAATAATATCTTATAATATTATTTTATTATTTTTATATAAATAATGCTGATATTTTAAATATTTTTAATATTATATTTAATAAAATATATAATATGAATATTACTTTATAAATAATAAAATTTTATATACTATTTCCATCTCATAACAAAATATTCATTTTTTCATTTTAGTTCGTCCCATAATAAAATATCTATTTTCTTTTGTAGTAATTGTACTATCTACCTAACATTACAAATACCTTTACAACTTACAATATATTACACAAGTGTCATTACTTTTATATCACACATACTAATAAGGTTATTTTAGTCATTTTTACTTTATTCCTACTATATCCTAATATAATACTAATATTTCTAAAACTAGCGTGCAAAAAGTAAATGAATATTTACTTATGGGACATAAAGAGTAATATAAATAAATTAAAAATATAATTATTTATAATTAACTTAAAACTAATTTATAGATAACATGAAGTTTTAAATATAAATAAAATTATTTATTTATTGAGAAGAGACATAAAAATAAATGAATTACGCATAAAAGATTATAACTTTAATTAAACTGATTTATATTTATTAAATATATTTAAAATTAATAAATTTATTAAAAATAAAAAATAAATTATCTTTTACAAACATATAGAAAGTGAAAAAAATATCATATATGACGGAAATAAATAGTACTCCCTCCGTCCCAAACACCCTGCAATATTTTTTTTTTTTGGTATGTTCCAAACACTCTGTAACATTTCCAAAATAGAAAATAATTAATTATACTTAATCTCTACCCCACACTTTATCTCCTCTTATCATCCAAATAAAAGAATAAAATATATATTTCTCTCTCTATCATATCACATAATTTCTAAATATCCTATTTAATACTACCCACCTAAAAACCTGTGCCAAAAGTAAATATTGCACCTTATTTAGGACGGAGGGAATATATTTCTCTTTTAACTTTCCGATAATGAATACCACCTTCGAAGATTTGTCTATGACCAAAAGTATATAAATTATTTTAAACATTTTGTCGTAATGTGATATTTTGGCTGTGTTTTTTCATAAATTAGTTTTTGATTAATATTTAAAAAATTATATATTATTTTTTCGTTCGAGCTACTTATGCTATTATACTTGGGCATAGCCATAGAGAGTAAAATATAATACTTTCTCCGTCCCGAAACTATAGTCTTAGTTGTGTTGGGTGCGAGATTTAAGAAATATTGATATTATATTGATAGTGGGTAAAAAGTACAGGTAAAAGACATTTTTGCCCTTATGAGTGTAAGGGTGTAAAAGTTAGTGACAATTGTGTAATAATAATAAAAAAAGTAAGGGTAGTTTTATAATGATATAATTATTTATGAAAATAAGACTTGTTTTGGGACGGACAAAAATAGTAAACAAAACTATTGTATTGGAAAAAAGGAAGTAATATTATAATATAAAAACGAGGTAAAAAAGTAAATTAAGAATATTATAAAAAATATATTACAAAGTTAATAATAAAATAGTGAGATAAATAAAAAAATACATGAAAATTTAGTTATTACTTTATTAAAATAAGAGTAACAAAATTATAAGTAGATAAAATTATTTGTTATAAACGAATTATGTATAAATTTATCGGACAATAAAAAAAAATAAAAATGATGTAATTATCCTTAATAAATGGGTAATATATACTCTACTTTTGTCCGTTAAGTAAGTATTAATTTGTTTTTTATATGTTAAATTTTTAATATTCATACGTAATACAAAACTGAGATAAACCAACAAAAATATCTTTATTGTATATATGGTATATTTGTAATTTACGTAAAAATTTAAAATATTTTTATATTAGTATATGATTATGCAATAAGAAAATTGATACTACCTCCATCCTCGAAACTTATGTCTATTTGATCGGGTAAAAAAAATAAGTAAAAATAAAAATTTTCTTTTTTGCTTTTTTATAGTAAAAAAAAATAGTACAGTAGAATAATTCTTTGATGAGAGCAATAAAAATAGTAAATATAAATTTAGAGGAAAGATGACAGATGTAGTACTTTTTAGTTAAATAGACAAAAATAGTAAAAAAAATTTACTTTTGATTAAGAAAAAAGATTATATAGTTTATATATTAAAAAAAATCAATAATTGAATACAAATATTATTTATTATATTAGGATCATTTCTAACTTAAATGCAACTTTTTTTGTTTTTTTTTTTTTTTTGTTTTTATTAGAGAATTTGTAGATTGCATAATAAATATACATTATCAAATAATATGATATTAAAACTGATAAAATGATAACATAATTAACAGTTGACATGTTTTTAATTTTAGTTTATACTAGTTTATATATTTTTATTTTTAGTAAATTTATCAATTTTAAACATAATTAACAAATATAAATCAACTTAATTAAATTTATAACATTTTACTCGTTCATTCAAAACTATTTTTTTTAATCTATAATTAGTAAATAAATATATTTTTATCTATATATAAACCTTCTCATTATATGTAAAATTATTTTGTGCTAATCATAATTAAATATATACTATTTTTTATTGTTTATATTATATAAAATTTTATTATCTAAAATAATATCTACACTGTATGTATTTTATTGAGAATATTTAAATATTTAAAAACATACTTTAAATTTCATTTACATATATATTAATTCTTATTTTAAAATACCAACAACTCCTATAACATAAAAATAATAAAATAATATAACAATTTACTATATTTTATTACCTTAAATACTGTATTACTAATGAAGGTGTTAATTTGCATTTTTTTTCAAATAATATATTTATGTTTGATTATTCGATATTTTAAAACTAGAAAAATTATTGGTTATTCTTTGTGTTCGACAAATTTAGTCTCTTTTCTTTTTTTTTTTTCTAAAATATAAAGAAACAGACTAATTTCCAGATAGAAGGGAGGATATAATATTTGAATTTTAAATTATTTATATGTTATGATATGACTTTGCACATTTTATAGAAAAAATAAAAAATAAATAACGACTGCGAATCCTACGTAATAAAAAAAAAAAAAAAATTTCTAGATCATGGTCGAATCTAGCAGGTTCAAGACAAAATATATTCCCTGATAAAGGCTGTGTGAACTCCAAATAAGAACATTATTATAATTATATAAAAATAAATAAATAAATAAATAAATAAAGGTATGCTTGCTTTCAATTATTAGTCATTCCTAATATGATACATATTTTAAATAAAAATATATAAAATGTTAATATTTCAATAAAATTTTCGCAACTAAAAGTATTTTTACCCAAAAATATTATATTTATTTACTTTTCTTTAAAATTAGATTAAAATATAATTCATATTCAAAATATCATGTCAATATATATATTTGTATCACATAGAAAAATTCAATATTTTTTTTTTACTATTTAAAACACAAACTCTGTCGTAGTTCAAAATATAATTTTTACACTTTTGGTCTGTGTCATTCAATTTTTTTTTTTTTTTAGTAAAAGTAATTATACATTAATTTTTACATAAATTACAAATATACTATTATATATACATCCATTTTAGTCCCAATATAAAAAACTCATCAATTTTGGTCATAATATAACCAAAATTTATTAATTTTAGTCTCAATATAAAAAACTCATCAATTTTAGTTCTAATATAAACAATTTCAATCAATTTGGTCTCATTATAAACAATTTCAATTAATTTTGATCCCATTGTTAAAAAACTAACGAAAATTACTGATATGGACATGACGGAGATGACATGGCATTTGACTTGGAAAGTACAAAGAAAAAATATGCTCATATGAACTGATAGTATATTGATTATTTGTGAAATAAAATAAAGATACTTTTAAAGCATGAAAGTAAGAAAAAATTTAAATAAATAGAGTGTGAAAATGTAAGTGAAATATATATATATATATATAAAGAATGTTGAATAATACAAATAAAAATATATATAAGAATTATTTGTTATAAGTATAAAGTCCATATTTTTTTTTTATGTACAAATGAAAAATGGAAAAAAAAATGAAAGAAAAAAAAACATATAGTTTGTGGACATGGATGTATATATACACCTTGCAATTGTTGACTTAGTATTTTTGGATTACGTTTGTTGACTTAGTATTTTTGGATAAATTTATTTTTTATATTAGATATGAAGAATCGTATCGATAATATAAAAATATAATTATATTTATGTTGAATTACTGATTTTTTGTAAGTAATAAAATATATATTATATGTTGGATTAATATGAGTATATATTGTATTCTTTATAATATTTATAAGAAATCGTAACATAAAAAAAAATATTAAATGAACAAATTCATTCACAAAAAATCAACAATAAAATTTTAAATATTATTAACATAATTATCTATATCTAATATAAAAAAAAATAAACTCGTTCAAAAATAACATAATATTAATTAATTAATTAATTATCTAGATAAAATTTGTGTTTATTTATTAATTGTTTTATGAATAATCATGACAATTTATTATACAAATGGGCCCTATGAAATGATCGGTCAGGCAGGCCCTCTCGGCTCTCACTCATTAGGTTTCTCAATTCGTGTTTCTAAGTTGTGTTTGTGTCGGGTTGAGCCACGAGGATAATAAAAAAAATGTCAATTCGAACTCGATCTGAATTTGAAATTTGGTCTGAAATCCTAGATTCGAACACGATACGAATTCTTTCAGGTCGGGTTCAGGTTGACCTGAATTAGTTTTAGGTCACCTGAAATCGGAACAAACCCGATACGAAACAGATCCGAAAACTTAAAAAATATTAAATTGACCTAAAAAATATTTTTTTTATTTTTATTTTTATATTATTTTATATTTAAAATAATATAAATATTATAAATTAAAATAATAATAATGTAAATTTCAGGTCAACCCGAAACACGAAATCTAAAACCCAACCTGATTTATATATTTCAGGTTATCAGGTCAACCCGAAACACGACCCGAACACGACACTAATTTTTTTCGTTTCAGGTTCGGATCGATCCGATTTTTTTCAAATCCAAACCTGAAAAATTTCAGGTCGAACGGGTTCGATTTTTCGGGTCGAGTTTATTTTGACACCCCTATCACTCATGTCCAATGCAAAGGCTGCTATATTATATAAATGAATTTAAATGAATTTAAATTTAAATATTTCATAATTAAAATTTATCATTTCTTTACAGAAAGAATCTAAACTATTATTAAGTGTGATAAATTTGAAATCTTTAATCAAATTTAAAGAATATGAAGTACTACTACTTTACATTTGTTAAATAAAACAAATGAATTTGATAGAATTATTGTAAATAATTTTAACTTAAATCTGTCCTATCAGCACTAGAAAGTATTTTTAAATTTAAAATGCAAAATTTATGGGTGTGTTTTGGGTTGTAAAATGGTTTGAAAGAAATTGTGATATAAGAAATTTTATAAATAATATAAAAATAATAAATATGTGTAATATATTAATTTTTTGGAGAAACGTGTGGATTATTAATCTTACACAAGTAACACACAACTCTATTTATATAAATATTTCTTAAATTTTTATATTATCCGGATTTTTTTGCCTAATAATTTTTTTTTTCAATACAATTCTCAATATATAATATATATTATATTCTTCTCAAAAAGTCAACATTTAACACCAAATATTCTTTTGTATATTAACAACACAATTTTTTATACCTCATATTAAAAAAATACTACAAACTAAAATACTAAACAAACAAACCTACTATTTTTTTAATATAATATTTCACTGTAGGCCAAAATTATATCATTATTTATTTTTTTTGTTTGTTAAACTTACGTACAATCCACTTATATTAAATAACTTTAAGGATGACAATGAATTCGGGTAGATCCGAGATCCGACCAGGATCGAACCAATTTATTTGGGATCGGAATCAATTATTCGGGTATCGAATTAGGTATAGATCGAATATTGTGTACCCTTATCAGATTTAGATCGGGTCTCGGGTCTAAGAGTAGACTCTACCTGGACCAGAGTAATAGTTTAATAATATATCAATTATATATATACAAAATAATTTTTAGTAATATAAATCATATAAAAATATTTTATTTATTTATTTATTATTTTATTATAATATTTTTAAATCAAATTTACAAAATTTAATCTATGTCGAGCTGAAACCAGGATCGTATTCAATTTTAAGTTAAAATTTAAGAATTGTAAAAACTTTCGCGGTATGTTGGATCCGGCATAGCATAATCCAATTCGGGTCTAATAATATGTATTCGGGTCGGGTTTCGGATCCGATTGAACCCGACCCATTACCATTCCTATATATTTTTATTCATTCATAATTTTATTATTCATATTTTAACAAATAATAATCAGTTTGTAACTATTTTATTACTTTTTTTTAAATTAATTTTTAATAAATTTTTTATAATAATTTTATTTTACTTTTTACTTATTGTATTTTAATATTAAAATATTATCATTTTTTTCCGTATATGTTTCAATCAAATTTACATAATTGATCGTATAGAAAAAATATTACATTTTAATTAAATATTAAATTGAATATCTAATTTTTTAATTGTTTTTTAAAAATATTTCGCATTAATAGCGATGGACCCACATGAGAAGCCAATCGTTAGGGCACGTGAATTAGCATACAATGTCCCTTCATCTACTACATTATTTTTTTATTTTAAGAGATATTATTGTATTAGATATTTATTTATTTATTTAATATAGACACATGGAGCATATCTTTCCAGAATGATATAATTTTATTTTATATTTGAAATATCTTACTAAACATTTATCTATATTATACTTGCTGTCTCATCTAGAGTGGTGCATTATTATAATAATAATAATTTTTATTTTTATAGGTTATTTAAAAATATTTATATTAGTGAATAGTTTTTTTTTTTTTTTTTTTTTTTTTTATGAAAAATGAAATGTATGGTGAAAGTTTGCTAAATAAACATAAAAAAGGATAAATTAGTAATTTAGTATGGACCATGCGAACTATAAATAAAAGTACGAATGCGGATTTTCACGTGATAAATAAATGAATCATATTATTTGTGTCCTTTAAGAAGTTGAAAAGAAATTATATATATAGTCAAAGTATTGAAAACATATATCTATATTGTTTTTCTTTTAAGTTTTTAGATATTTTTTAATATTTGCAAAAATATATATATTATTTTTTCTCACAAAATATTATATAAATTTTTTATTTAAATAATAATTTAAATTAACATCTTATTTTAAATTAATTTCAAATCTCAACCGATCAAACAGGATAATATAAATAAAGATGTTGATAGCAGTTGTTTAAATTCATTTACAAAATATTATATAAAAATATTATTTAAATAATAATTTAAACTAACATTTTATTTCAAATTAATTTCAAATTTCAACCAAATCAAACATGACAATATAAATGAAGATGTGGATAGCCACTGCCAACTCCATATTCATACAATCTTAATTAACAGGATAAATTGTTGTTTTAGTTCTGTAACTGCATTTTTTATTATTTTAGTTTCGTAACTGGAGTCTGTATTGAAATAGTCTCGTAAGTAATTTTTTTTTACACATTTGGTCTTCTACATCGGAGATGCTTGTGTAGCATGCCGGAGGACACGTGTCTGGCAGGTAAGCGCTACATCGGAGATGCTTGTATTAATTTTTTAGTGAAAATTAATTTTACTGTCGCGTAACTGATCTTTTTTATCATTTAGTTCCGTAACTTAGAGCCTGTATAAAAATAATCGGGTAGGAAATATTTTTTGCACATTTGGTCTCTAGCGCTGGAGATGCGCATGTGACACCCATGTGGTACGTCAGAGCACACGTGTCCACCAGGTAGACGCTACCTAGCAAACACAATAAAGGTGGCAGACTTTGCTGAACGGGCCCTCTGACTGCAGTCTTAGTTGTGGTGCTTTGGTGGACCGATTGACAGGGATAGGCCTCTCGATAGAAATCCGTTAGTGCGAATTTGAGCGAATGCTCCCGGAAGCATGTGGTGCTGATGTGTATGAGACCGCTATGGTCGCCACACACTCCATGATCGCTTGCCCCTTAGCCAATGAGTAAATTGGTAGATTCTGGGCATATGAACCCCAAGGGGTTCCATAGTATGAAGGGGGAAATATAGGGTGGTTGACTGCATGGATTCCAATTTCCCCATGAACCCGATGGAAATGACAGTGGAACATTTTCGCCTAAGCCATAATAATTTGCCGCTCTTTCAACATACCATCTTGCTCCCTAAGCGGGTTGTCAGAGTGATAGGTGAGGCCAATGAAAAATTAAACTCATCTTAAAGGTGACACACTTGCCGAAGTACTTGGTGAAGTTCCATCCCGTTGAAGGATAGAAACATATCTATATTGAAACTGAGGAGAAGATGAATTTGTTACCAGTGGTGACTGATAAGACGAGGCAGCATCAACAATTTCGTTCAATGGCGCTTTAGCATTTTGGCATGCTCATTTCTCAAACAGGTCATTTAATTTAGAATAATCAGCCGAATCACGTCCATTAAATACTTAGAAAGTAACATAACGGAATTATGTGGAGATAATTGTACTTCCTTCCTGATTTGCTCTCGGATACTGCTGACGGAGAAAGATAAGGCCAGTGTCTGACACTTATTTCCGCTGAGAGCTGATATGTCTCTCGTGATGGGGTTAATGTAATACTAGTAGAGTTGGGCCAGTGCAAGACCAACTCCCGTGGATGAGCGGTGTTAGGGCATCTGAGATTGAATAGTAGTTATATAGATTGAATAGACTACTCATATCAATAATTTACATATTCTTTTAGGGAGCCTTACCGAAAGAACTCTAGAGTTAAGCGTGCTTGCCTAGAGTAATTTGAGAATGAGTGACCTAGGGTGCGCATGAGTGAGGATAGAAGCGCGCTTGAAGGACTCGTATTGACCTGAGGCGTCAGTCTACGATCCCGACACACTCAAATTTTTGTGGCTTGCGGTCGGGGTGTCACAGTTGGTATCAGAGCCAACTTGCTACAACCCATAGTCTTTGACCTGACTGTCGAAGGGCCTAGCAGTTGATGGATCATTGGAGTGCAATGTGGACGTTGCATTTTTAAATCAGGGATGATGTAGTATCCCCGGAGTTGGGCCAATGTTAGGCCAACTCCCATGGATTAGCCGGTGTCTGGTCATTCTAGAGTGAATAATAATTAAGTGGATTGAATAGACTACTCATGTCATCAATGTGCATATTTTTTTAGGGGGGCCCTAATATAAGAACTTTAGAGTTAAGTGTCCTTGCTCTAAAATAATTTGAGGATGAGTAACCCACTGAAAAGTTTCCAATGGTGCATGTGAATAAAAACAGAAGCACGCTGAAAGGACTTATGTTAACCTCTGGGGCTAGTCTACGATCCCAATATGCCTTATTTTGCGGGGTTTGTGGGCCGGAGTGCCACAGTCACTTGGTATTAGAGCGGACCTGCGGCGGCTTTGCGGAGCTTTTGGGTCGGAATGTTACAGACAATTGGTATCAGAGCCGACTTGCGATAGCCCGCAATCGTTGACCGGATTGTTGAGATACCTAGCAACTCAGAGATCCTTGGGGTGCAACGAGGACATTGCATTCTTGAGTGGGTGAGTATGTAATATCCATGGAGTTGGGCAGTGCTAGACCAACTCCCGTGGATGAGCAGGTGTCAGACCATCAACAATGTGCATATTCTTTTTCAGGAGTTCTATTGAAAGAATTCTAAAGTTAAGCGAACTTGCTCTAGAGTAATTTGAGGATGGATGACCCCTAAGAAGTCTCCCCAGGTTCGTGTGAGTGAGGGCAAAAGCGCTGATGGAAGAGCTCGTGTTGACCTGTGAGGGCGAGTATACGATCCCGACACACTCGATTTTGCATGGCTTGCAGGTCGAGGTGTCATAATCGGTGTCATGAGGCATGATATCCAGACCTCTAACTCCGACAGTACTGACTTTTGGCGGCATGATGAGTGGCAATGGTCGATTCCGCAGTTGCATTCATGAAAAATAAAATACAAAATGATCGTAGTCCCACTGGACGTGCCAATTTATTATATACAAAAATCCGTATATTCTTAGTCTTACAATGACATGATGAAACCGGTCAGAGAATAGCCAAGGGTTCCATAAAGTACTCTAGACGATATTTTGTGTATGTGGAAATAAAATTTAGCAGAAAATTTGTCAATAGTAAAAAACGAGAAAAAAACTTAAAAAGAAAATATCATTAAAATTGGGAAAAAAAAATACAAACAGAATTGAAAGGAAATCAGCAAAGAAAGTGGATAAATATGCGAAAAACGTATAATACTGAAACTTATTCTTTTACTGAAATAAAATATGGAAAAAAAAGTCGGGAACCTCTTCTTCATCCTCGATTTTATTCTTTTATAGCCTCACTTGGGATTGAAACTCCAATTCATTAATTGTGCATAACTCCCTACATTAAAACATTGTAACCCTCGATCTCTTTCAATGATCAATCACTCGTCGAGCTCCCTTATAACTAACATAACCCCCTAACTCATTGAATATCATGTATAACTCCAAAATTTTAATTGCTATGTATTAATTTCACTCGACTAACCTCTAAGTTGATCAAATTATACTGTCTTTGATGACCGTTAAAACTTTCGCGACCGTTACTTCTTACTATTAATTTTTCGCAAGGCTGCAATTTTTTCTCTTTCGTTGCGTGAGCTTCCTTAGAATATAGGCACTCATTTGAATATTTTCACCAAAATCATATTTCGGGTCCAACAATTTCTTTTTTTATATATATATATTTTACAAAGTCTTTATTATATAATTTTTATAACTTTCTACATAAACATATTACTATTTTCGTCATCAAAATATATGTCTATTTGACTAAACATGAATTTTAAAAAAAAATAGATAAAATGGAAATAATTTTTTTTCATAGTAAATGAAGAGTAGAAAATCGATATTATTTTTTTTTAAACAAGAAAACATGAATATTTTTTTTTTTGATGATAATAAAAATTTAATATAAATTTGAATGTTAGATAAAGTAATTTTTTTCTATGTAAATATTGCTCCTCGTCCCGGTTATGGTGTCTCTTCTACTGTAAACATGAGAATTTAAAATGAGTATAATTAGTAAATAAGTAAGGATGTATTAGTGGAAATAATTATCGTATATAAAAATAATTTAGATTAAGATTAAGATAACTAATTAATTTAATTAAAATTAAAATTAAAATTAATATAAATTAAAATTTTAAAATAAGATTAAAGTGTATAATTCATTTTGAGAAAATGAAAGTGACGAAATAAATGAGATAAATAAAAATAAAAAATGAACATAATAGGTGAAATGAATAAAATATATTAAAAAAATGCTTTAGATAAAAATAAAAATTCATTTACAAACTCCGAGTGAATATATTTTTAATTGGCAACTAGTATTTAAATAGAGAGAAAAAAAAATTCAACTTTCATAGATGTTATAATAATAATAATATTAATAATATTATCACGTGGCTCTTCCATAATTAGCATATCACTTACTTTCATAAAATATATTAATATATTCCCTTCGGTGTAAATCATTTATTTATTTGATTCTTTTTATCCTTTAGAAATTAATTAATTATTTTGTTTCTCAATAATTATATTTATAAAGTTAACTTTTAAATATATTTTACATATTATTATAAGATATTGTCAACTTTCATATAAAATACTATTAAAATTTTAAAGGTACAATTATCTGTAACACATATATATAAAATATTAATAATATTATATATTTTAAAAATATATAATGTTTGATCTCTTTGTCATGCAATAAGCGTTATTCAATACCATATAAAATATTGGGTTTGTTCCTATTACTTCTTTCTTTTTTTTTTTTTTTTAATGAATATGTTTTTTTTTATTATGTATAAAAAATTATATCGACAATAAAAAAAAATAATAACCAAATATATTAACAAATGGCCTGCAAGTTTATTTTTTCCTATTTTATTTTATAAATTAATTTATATTTATTCTAAATATATATTTTGATTTATTAGAATTATTGTATATACATATGTTTTTTAAATAATATCTATGGAGTATATTTTATTAGAGTATAATTTTATTTTTTTTTCAAGGAAAATTTATTTGTTATTTTAATCAAATTTATATTACTTTTATATTATTTCCTCCGTTCCAGATACCATGTCCACGTTGCCGTTTCTGTCAGTTCCACATACTATATTACTTTCCTTTTTTAGAAAATGATTACACACTTTAATCTCATTTTAAATTTTTTAATTTTATTTTTTTTTTTAATTTTAATTAAACTAATTAGTTATTTTAATCTTAATTTATAATTATTTATAGTATAGGATAATTATTTTCACTAATACATTTTTAATTATCTACTAATTACACCATTTCTAAAATACCGTATCTACTGTGTAGCAGACTAGGTATCTGGGACAAAGAGAGTATATCGCAACTTACAATATAATTACTCAAACGTAAAATGAAACTTTCAAAAAATAATATTTCTTTTTTAGGAGCACATGTTTTTGCTTAGTGTTTATTTACCAAACACTTTCAATCTTGGCTACGTTGACTTGTTTCTAGATCACTCTTAAAAAATGTTAATTTTTTTTTTTTTTTATATTATATTTCATGAAAATATATTTTACTATGCCTTGATTTGATGCACTTTTAAATGGACGGATGGTATTTATTGTATTTTTTGAAAATTGGTTTTATTTATTTATTTATTATTTATATTTATTTTAATATTAATTTGGATGCTATAATATTTTATAAAAAAAATCTATTCAAATCATAATTTAGTAAATTCATAAAACATAACAATAATTTATATAATGTATACTACAATTGAATTTAGTAAATACTAATGGTGTGTTTGTTTGGAAAATATGTTAGGATTTTCACTATTCATTAAAAAATTTTTCTCCAAAAATATCAAATCAAACACCTATTTTTCAGTTTCTATATTATACTAAAAATCAATTTTATATTCAAAACATCGGATCAACACATATTTATATTATATTATACAAATATTTCAATTCAAAATTTTTACTATTCAAATCTTAGCTCAAAATTCAAACTTCCAAACAAACATGGTGTGTTTCTGTCTAATTTTATATGATGATCGGTGCTAATCAACATACTAACTAATTCCAACGTAAACTTATAAATTATTTGGTTTGGATTTTAGTTTAATTTTTGAATTTTAATTTTTTTTCTGGTTTTTTAAAATTATATTACTATTTTTTTTTTTCTGTTGATAAATAATTTTATTTACTTACAATATTATATTTATTTTAACAAATAATAAGTAATTTATTACAATTATTTTTTCTATTCGTTTCACTATTTTTCTTATCAAATATTTATTTATACGTATCTCATTTTTATATCGAAATATTATTATTTTTTAGTCTCCGTGTGCAAATAAAGCTACTCTCTCCGTCCCAATACAATAGTCTTGTTTATCATTTTTGTCCGTCCCAAAACAATAGTCTTGTTTCTATAAATAACCATATCACCATAAAACTACCCCTATTTTTTTTTATTACACAATTACACTACTTTTTACACTAATACACTCACAAGAGCAAAAAAGTCTTTTATTCGTACTTTTTACCGACTACCAACAAAATAGCTTTTTAAATACAAAACTACCAACAACTATCATTAAAATATATTCCCTCAATTCCACTTAATTTGTCTACTATTTCTATTTTCGTCCGTCCCACATAATTTTTCATTTATTTTTTTGAAAATATAATTATACACTTTAATAACATTTTAAAATCCATAATATATATTTTTAATTTTAATTAAATTATTTAGTAATATTAATTTTAATCTATAATTACTTTGATTAAATCATAATTATTTTCACTGATACATTTCTTAATTACTTACTAATCATACAATACCTAAAACTCCGTACCTAAGCTAAATGAAACAAAGTAACTGGAGCGGAGAGAGTAATCCTATATCCGTCCGGCTCTAAAAGTCTTATTTATTTTTTGCTTGTTGATATTTGAATACTATTTATATCAAAATATAATACAAATTAATAAAGAATTACAAAAATACTTCAATTAGTATTTTATAATATTAATAGAAAGACATTTGCACAAAATATTATATAAATATAAAAATATTTTTAATATAATTACAATTACACAAAAGATAAATGAGACGACAAACGAAAAAAGTATTATTAAATCTCATAAAAATAAAATAAAAATACATTTAGGGTGTGTTTGTTTGGAGGTTTGGATTTTGAATTGAGATTTGAATAGTAAAAATTTTGAATTTGAATAGTTGTATGATGTGATATAAATAAGTGATGATGTGATGTTTTGAATGTAAAATTGATTTTTAGTATAATATAAAAAATGAAAAATAAGTGTTTGATTTGATATTTTTGGGGGGAAAATTTTGAATGAATAGTGGAATTTTATCCAAATCCATCAAACGAACACACCCTTATAAAGTCGATGAATTAAATATATTTTTATTAAAAACGATAAAGAAGAACCAGTAACGATGTGAATTTGAAACCCAAATCAATCATAACCACATCATCATATGGGCAAAATTGGAAATACAAGAAAACCACTTGCCCGAATAATATTTCTATATAAAGAGGGGCTACAACTTACTACACACCAATCTACAATACCTACTCTCAAATTAAGCTATCTCCGCCATGGCTGCAAATCTGTCGACACTCTCGCCGCCGGCCACCGGCGCCGCCGCCCTCAGCTCATCCCATCACGTCAAGGCGATGGCGGCGACGTTCCTGCCGCCGAAAACAATCAAGGGGCGGTTTCCGGCGACCGCTGCACCGCTTTCCCGGCGCAGCTCCCCCGTCATGCGGCCTTTCGCGATCACGACGCAGGAAGCAGGTCGGCGTTAAAATTTAACGAAGAATATGTCTCACTGTAATTAATAAAAGTACATTTGACCAAAAGGATTTGTCTATTTCAGTCGCAAATTGTCCTCTCAATACTATTTTTCAACTGTGATTCTAAAAAATAATATTCACTTTTTCTTTTTTTCATAACAATAGTCGCATTTTGTCATTTTCGTTCGTAAAAAAAAAAAAGTTTTATTTCAATTTTTGGTAACTAATTTCCCATATTTTTATAATTTTTTCACAATAATTACATGAAGTAGGAGTATTTTGGTTTTTTAGAAACACTTTACAACCACTGTTAATATAATACTATTATTCTTTTATTTCTGTGCTCATCCCAAATATTTCTATTGAGACGGAGAAAGTAATAAATAACAATTTTTTTTTTTAAATTTAAAAGTTAAAAAAGAACTTTAAATACTCAAGACAAAAATATTCAATTTAAAATAATATATTTTATATTTTTGACACAATTCTTAATATCACAAATAAAAAAATCAATCCATCTAAAAAAGCTGAGTAACCAGAGCCCTTACCGGTTAATATATATATTTTTCAGCGGCGAAAGAAGTACTACACAACGTGGCGCCGTTCATCGTGACGTACAAGGATGGAAGCTTCGAGCGGCCGAGCCAGGTCGTGTTCCTCCCACCGTCGACGGATCCGGTGACCGGAGTCGAGTCGAAGGACGTCGTGATCCACCCGGAGAACAAAGTCACAGCGAGGATATTCTTGCCGCCGAACGCGAAGCCCGGGAGCAAGCTCCCGCTCTTCTTCTATGCCCACGGCGGCGCGTTCGTGTCAGAGTCGCCGTTCTCCCACACCTACCACAGCTACGTCAACTCCGTCGTGAAGGAGGCCAACGCCGTCGGGGTTTCGATCGACTACCGGCTGGCCCCGGAGGCCATTCTCCCGGCCGCCTACGACGACACGTGGCACGCTCTCGAGTGGGTGTTCTCCCACGGCCCCGGCGGCAACGGCACCGAGCCGTGGCTCCGCGACTACGTTGACTTCAACAAAGTCTCGATTAGCGGCGACAGCGCCGGCGGCAACATCGCCTACAACATGGCGGTCCGCGCCGGGGAGGAGCCGTCGAGCAAGGTGAAGCTCGACGGCGTGATTTTGAATTGCCCGCATTTTTGGGGGAACGAGCCATTGCCGTTCGAGGCGGCCAATAAGGCGTACGCTGACTACATGGGGCTAATATGGCTAGTGGCGTGGCCGGATTGTCCCGGCGGTTGGGACCATCCGGCGTCGAATCCGACGAAGAATCCGAATTTGCACAAACTCGGGTGCAAGAGGATATATATCTATGTCGCCGGGAACGACATTCTCCGGGAGAGGGGGTTGGAGTTTGTCGATTCTTTGAAAAAGGTCCGGTGGCCGGGGCAAGTGTACTTGTCGGACGTGCCCGGCGTCAACCACGTGTTCAACGTGAGCAACCACACGTTGCCGGAGTCGAAGGAGATTATGAAGAAAGTCGTCGCCTTCCTCCATGGCGAAAAATTAGATTAGGCCGTGGTCGTGGTGGTGGTCATGGTTGTCCGAGTGTCTTGTTAATGGACACTCAGACTCAAGTTGCTTCTTCCTATTGCTGTGTTTGCTTTCTTTGTGTTTGTTTCCTGAGGTTTCTCTCTTTTTCCATTCAATAATTGAGAGTGTGGTTTGGTAATTTGGGTTGGAAATAAATTGAAGGTTTGTGTTTTAATAAATGTATCATGGTAAAAATGATAAAAAATATCTTCTACATTTACTCAATTATTATTTTATTCTTTATTTATCTTATTAGCAAAATATATTCAATACATTTGAAAAATCGCTATTTCTGTCATTCGATCGCACGTGAAACAACTGTTGTTTAAACAGGACATAAATGATCATTTTGCTAGCGAAATACATAAAAGGGTAAAAATGGTAATTTCATATAGGTGAAGTGAAAGATAATTTTTGCAATTTTTTTTTCATTTTCATGAAACACAAGGCAACTTTACTTTTTTTTTTCTTTTTCTTTTTCTACACTTCTCTTGCTGCAATAATAGACTCTCTAAATCGTGGGTCCTTTTCGTCGATTATAGTGGTGACATGAGATTGATAGTTGGTTAATATTTTAATCATAAAATATATTTTAAAACATATATTTGATACTACAAGTAAACAACAATGAGTCAGTGGTGGAGTCTCTATTACTCCGCCGAGGGTTGAAAGGTTTTGTCTGAGGTAAAAAAATTAGATATTCGATGACAAAAATATATATCATCCGTTCACAAACTAACGTCCTACTTTTTTTATTAGGAATGTCCAATAATTATTGTCTTCTTTCTACTTTTTTATACACAAAATTTACTCTTTTACCCATACTTTATTCACTCTTTTCTTTTCTATACACAAGATTAAGGGCAAATTTGTCATTTTATAACAAAAACCCTAATTACCTAAAAATACGTGTAAATATCAAATAGGACGTTAGAAAATGGACGGAGGGAGTATATTTTAATGTATTCAATTAATATAAAATATTAATTTGGTGAGAATTGATCAAACTAATCAGCCAAATAGACGGTTCATATAATTATTAATTTTGAAGTAACCGCTGCAGGTTCTCACGTTATTACTTTTTTTTAAAAAAAAATTCAATCAATATAATGATAGAGACGACAACTCGAGTGGGATTCGAGACCCCTTTAGCATCCTATGTGACTCCGCCACTTCAACGAGTGTCATTATTAGAATAAAATCGACATACATATAACAATAAAAAATCAACAAAAATACACAGCATCATTCCATATAATATTTTCACGAATTAATTTTATAGAAATAATTTGGTTTTTATTTGAGTTTGAATTTTTTCTTTTTTTAAATAATATTTTAATACTATCTCTATCCCACGTTGGATGTCTGGGTCAATATAGACAGTGTATAATCATTTTTCAAAAAAAAAAGTGACATGAAATATGGAACGGACAGAACGACAATATGGACATGGTAGGTGGGACGGAGGGAGTATTATATATTATAAGAATAAATAATGTAAGAGTATTGTTATTGAAAATCATAAAAAAATTAATAATAGAAAACATTAATGTACTTGTTTATACAAAAGAGAAAAATATAGAATTATAAATGGATTCTATCTAAAAATAATTTAATAGGGTTTGTTTGGTTTTGATTTGAAATTAGAATTTTAATTTGAATTTAGGTTTAAATAGTATTTTAATATGATGTTTTATTGAAAAAAACAATATATTTTATTAAAAATCATGAAGACGGAACAATGTAAAAATTAATTTGAAATTACAACTAACACATTGTAAAAAATTTAGAAGCATAATACCAAATAATATCAACTTACGATCAAATAGACGTTAATCTTAACTCAATTATTTAAATATTACAAAATTTATTAATAATGAAAAATGTAAGTGGATAAATATTACTATAAAATTATAATAACTCGGCATCGCATATGATATGATATAGCATGCTGTAATACAAACTCAAGTTTCATATTAAAAAAGTTAAAAAAGATAACTCACACGTTATAAGTTTCATATATAAATTAAAAAATAAATTTGTGTGAATTCAGTTTAAAGCAGACAATATCGTAATAATATTGAATTAGTTCAAATTTTTTTTTTTTTTTTTTTTATTTGTTTGTGAGGGTTCCATGATTGTTTTTTAACTCTTAGTCTGTTTGTTTGTGACGAATGTGCAATTTTCACATAATTTGTTTGTATTAAAATAAGAAACAATCTCTTTATATGATTTTCAATAAAAAATATATTAATATTTTATTTCACAAAATATCACAAAAAAAAATACTATATAAAATAAAATTTTCTAATTCAAACCAAAATTAAATAAATTCAAATTTAATAAATATGTGTTCACTTTATGTTTTTAGATGGATATATTTATTTTTAATATTAATTATGAAGAATTATGTTATAGTAATATAAAAAATAATATATATTGTGTTAAACGTATGTATATATATTATAGTATATTTTTGGTAATAGCCATGAGAAATTGTTTGTAAGTATATACTATATCCAATTTTCAATACAAAAATATAGAAAAATTAATTGTTTTAAAATATTTATTTTTATTATTTTGATAGTTAATTTTAAAATAAAATAATTATAAAATATAAGAATCTATTTTATAAAAATTATATTCATGTAAAAAAAATCATATAAAATACATCATAAAAAATATTCCATCCGTCTGACTCTAAGGTCACATTTATCTTCTGCGTCATTATATTTAACATTAAAAATATCCTTATACTTGTATAATTGTTTATACAAATGTAATTATATTAGTATATAAGACATTAATAGAAGTATTTTTGCAATTTTTTTAATTTGTATTACATTTTGATATAATAATTAATATTTAAAAATCAACCCATAAAAAAAAGTAAATAAAAAACCTCAGAGCAAAAACGAGAATAGTATAATTTATTTCGACACTACATATTATCTATTCAATTTATAGAGAAGCGTGCAAGATAAAATAAAGTATTATTATATAATATCTCTATACTATTCCCTACATTCCAGTAAAAATATTCATATTGCTTAGACACAAAAATTAAAAAAAAAAAAATAATTAGTGAATAATTAAAAAATATAAATAAAAATAATTATTATATAATGTAATTAATTATAAATTAAAATTAAAATAATTAAATAATTCAATTATGATATATATCGTATTATGTACTTATAATCATATTTATCAATTTTAAATATAATTAATAAATTTAATCAAATTATAGGTGTTAGGTTTGATCAATGATTTGTATATGAGAGACCCTTGTATTCCAGCCCAATATGGTGTTATTGGCCCGGTTGTAAACCCGATCCGAGAAGCCCATATTAAACATAGAACAAATCTTACTCGTCTAATCTAGGAGTGTGTTATGAACCGTCTGAGATAGATTGATTCAAGATTCCAAAAGCTGTTTGCGATTTTATTCTTCTCTCATGCTGCTCTTTTTTTCTCTCGATAATGTGTGTGTTCGATTAAGGTTTCCCGGCAAGTGTTCGCCATTTATTGTATAGGTGAGTGCGATATAGTGATTGTTGAGAGATTTCTAGATGATCTGTGTGATTTCATGTCGGATTGGTAGGATTTATTCCTTAGTTCAATTTAGGGCTTCTTGTGGTCTTTTTTGACTTTGCCGGAGTCGAGGCACCTTCCTCATGACTGCTTTTACTCAATCGGGTGTGCCAGGGGCTGAACCTTATACTTCTGTGTTTGTTTTCATGTTTGCTTTTTTTGGTTCGACTCACAAGAATTGACTAATTAAAATAAATAAAAATAATTATTAAATAAGCACGCATTTCTCGAGTAGAATTAGGTAAACCTGCCTCTCATAATAAATAGTCAATCATTACAGCCGTTCATTCTTTATTTGATTGGTAGATATCGATGATAACGTAGAAATTAAACCAATGTCTCTATTTGGATATATTTTATTACAACATACCATCACAACAAAAATATTATAAATTTGAAATAATGGATCACTAACTATGTTGATTCGATCGAGTCAAATTAGTTTGGTATTAATTTGATCTGTCGACACATAAAATAAATGTAGACAACCTATGCTTCTATATAACACAATATATAATGTGTTATATAGAAATATGTGTTATGCAGCTCGTAATTGTATTGTATTGTACAAATATGAAATTGCATTAGGTCCAAATGAAGAAATCTACATTGCTACAAATGATTGTCGCATACCATAGTCGACTATGGTTAAACAACTCATGATACTTACACCTTAAAAGTGAAAAATATTTGCATATCTATAGAGTATAAAACCCTAGGTTCACACTCTAAACAATTCAAGCAAATCATATTTCTAAATTTTAGGATATAATTAGGTTTCATATACAAAGCCGTTGCTGATGATGTACTTGTGTGACAAAAAATAGTTATGCATTTTATTTATTTTTACGCATGTTGAACAAAAATGAATCACGTGATAAAATTAATTTTGTAGTACAAAATTCTTTTAGCGGCGATATTTTTTTGTTGCTTAATGATATATTTTAACTACAAAAATATTATAGCTAATTAAATATTTTTTTGTAGTGTTTTTCGGGACCTTGCTTGAAAGAACTCTAGAAATTTTAGGATATGTGATCCCATGAAAAGTCTTTAAAAGTACGCGTGAGTGATGAAAAAAGCGCACTGGAAGGACCATTGTTGACCTGTGGAGCCAATCTAATCCCGACACGCGAGGAGGATGTGCTCTCCCTAGAATAATTGGAGAATAGATGATCCTGAAAAGTCTCCAAAAGTGCGCGTAAGTGAAGATAAAATGTTTTAGAAGAACTCGTGTTGACCTGTAGGACCAGTCAAACCCCGACACGTCCGATTCTGCATAGCTTGCAGGTCAGGGTGGTACATCAACACTCCTAATTATCTACAAAAATCCAACTGTCTATCCGGTGAATCAGTCGCTGGCCGGTCGACCATCCAAGAGGGATTTATCTAGAAATTTGCAATGGATTAAAAATAGCTCCCAAGATAGCGAGGGATTGTTTCACTCTCACAAAATTCCTCCGCAAATAGTGAGGGATTTTAAATTTAGTCAAAAATTTGGTCCGTAATAGGGGTGGAATTTATGTGCTCGCAAACATTCCTTGCACAAACTAAAAATTAAACATGACCATTTCTTTTGTCCTCGCTAGTTTCTATTGCAAATCGGTAGTTTTTTTCCTTTTTCTTTTTAGTTTATATTATTCATTGAACTCTATACCAGAAACAAATAATTAATTTTCGATATAACAAAAGTATAGAATTACATTTTTCCGCTATTTTCATTAGAAAATTACCAAAGTAAAATTTAAAACAAAATAAAAGGCACCCTTAAACTAAGCTAACAAATCATAGAATCCCATCAAGATCAAAGTTCTATAAATACATATCTACACACAGACAACCGTTTAATTAGAGTTAGTTATAATATTATTGGACTGATTAGCCTTAATCAGTATGATAATAGTACTTATAATATATATTTTTAACGTAAAATTTAATATTTATCTAATATAGACTCGTAGTAATAATCCACATATTCATTTAAGCACATATAACATACAAATATAGCAGAGACACATATGTATACTAATATGAACTAATATTACATGATAATAAAGTACATATATATACATACTGTTTTTATTTCAGCTGTATATTTAGAGCCGGTAAACAAGCTGAGTTGGTTTAAGTTTTTTTTTTATTTGAGTTCGACTTAAACATATTATCGGTACAAATTCAATTTAGCTCGTTTAATATTCAAGTTAAAATACAGGCTTGAACTCTGCTCGTTAAACTCAACTTCAGCTTGCAAGATTCAAACTCCAGTTTGACTTGAATTATATATTTTATATTATATATATCTAATTTTATTTGTAGTGTATTATAATAAAAAATTTAAATTTTATTAATAAACACAAATTTTCATATAATTATATATATACATTAAATTAATTCATACAATAATACTCTCTCTTCCCCGCTTTTTTTTTTTTTGTTCATCACATTAAATTCATAATCTCTTACATGTTTGATCCATTTAAGACCATTTTATTTTTATCTCTATCTTCAATAAACAAGTATTATTATCTATATTTAAAACTCTTCATTTATTTTTTTTTTATAAAACTACTTTAAGTTAATTATAAATAACTATATATATTTTTATTTATTTGTATTATATAAAATTTTATTATCTGTAAGATGATATTTATATTATATATTTTATTGGAATATAATATTAACAATATTTAAAATATATATTCTAAATCTATTCTAATCATATATATATTGATTTATATTTTTAAAATACAAAAAATATTACTAATATAAAAATAATAAGATAATATTATAATTTCTTATTAATAACTTACTAATTTATACTACTTAAAATATCGTATCCCTAACCAAATATGTCATCTTACCCGGGATGGAGGGAGTACAATAAAATATATCATCATTAACGAGCACAATCAGACTGCCCATACACGAGCCAAGTTCGAGTCTGACTCATTCATAGAAATAATAAATTTTAACGTCGAATTCAGTTTCTTTATCTCTATAAACGAATCGAATCGAGCTATTAAGAAGTCAAATCGAATATATTAACATGTAATACTCTTCATATATATATATACAATTAGTAAGCCCTTCATACATTCATACCTTGTCACCTATCAATACACCAAAAACCTCATCAGCTACAAACTATTACACAATGCTTTCTTACAATTTTCTTCTTCGTCTACTCTTTCACCTTAATTCTGTGATTTCATTTCTAGCAGCTCACAGCAACTTCTCAGACATACTATACGATGTTTCTCCCTACATAATCATCTACAACAACGGTACAGTCGACAGATTACTCGGGACCGACGTCGTCCCGCCGTCGCCCAATCCGCCGACCGGAGTTCGATAAAAGGACATCCATTCCAATCAAATCTCCGCCAGGCTGTTCCTTCCGGAAAACACCGATATTTCCGGCGGCAAGAAGCTCCCACTTCTAGTCTACTTCCACGGCGGCGCATTTGTCACCGAATCTGCCTTTTCGTCGACGTACAAGAACTACCTCGACTCCCTCGTCAAAATAGCCAACTTCGTCGCCGTCTCGGTTAATTACCATTTAGCCCCCGAAAATCCTCTCTTGACAGGGTACGACGATTCGTGGCGTGCACTCAAATGGGTCTTCTCTCACTCCACCGGAAGCAACGGGCAGTGGCAGAGCTAGAGTTATTTCGCTGAAGGGGCTAAAAGTTTCGTTGAGGTAAAAAAAAATAGATATTTTTATGGTAAAAAAATATATTTTGACGTATTTAATCAATATAAAAATATTAACTTGATAAGAATTGATCAAATTTGAACCAATAGACATCTATATAATCAATAATACAATCGATATAATGGCGGAGACAATGGCTCGGGACCCGTGAGCCCCTATGTGGCTCCACCATTGGCAACAGAACCGAGCCGTGGCTACGAGACTATGCCGATTTCAATTCGGTTTACATCGGCGGCGATACACACCATGGCTATTCGGGCCGGGCTGGATAAATCAGGCCGGGCTTCGATAACCGGGATGTTTTTGAACTGTACTCATTTTTGTGGGATTGAGGTAAATCGGCAGGAAGAAAATAGCTCCCTAATGGAGAACATATGGTTAGTTGCATACCCGAATGCGCCGGTGGGTTGGACAACCCGGCTTTGAATCCGGGTTTGGATCCGAATCTTTCGGGTTTGGGTTGCGAAAGGGTATTGGTAAATGTAGCTGAAAATGACGCGTTACGGGATCCGGAAATGTTATACCGTTGGGAGTTGAGGGGGAGCGTATATACAAATATATAGCACTGTAGATTCTGATAGCATATGGTATAATTCAATATAACACAATATATTAAAAATATTGTTATAAAGCATAGTCCGATATATTTAAATAGCACTTCTATATAGCATAAGATTAGCTCTCTGTTTATTGGTTAGAGTGCTGATTTGATCGGTACTCTAAGCTGCCACCCTTTAGTGGCGCACTAATATGTATGTGTGGGTATTATGTGCAGATAATTTATTATTTTTTTATTTTGAAAAAAATATTTTTTTAGTTCTGTAATTTTGATCATTTCAGATGACACTTATCTGACGGATATGTGTGCTCCAGCGTGTTAATTGCCCATCTTCAATCCTGGAGGATCAATTGTGAAAAAAAAATCATTACGGGATTATTCCATAAGACTACAATGATAAGAAAGTTACGAGGGTATAAAATGGTTTTTTCTTTTTATTTTTATATTTTAATTCGAAAATTATTAATTATGCCTTGATTTCTTCCTTTGAAGGAAATGACTTGAATTTGTGATTTTGATTTGGAGTTTATGTGGTGCTCTCATAATGGAATGATCTAAGTTGGTACCTCAAATATAGGTCTTGTTTATAACCGGATTTTATGAATATTTCATGTGCTATGTTCGTATCAATATTGTTGTTGTTGTTAGTTGTCTAACTTTAGTATTTTGGTTTTATTTCGAATTCTGGTTTAAATAGTATTTTATAAAAATAAATAATTTTTTCCTTTTTTAAAACTATTTCGAATCTTTGAAGCAATGATGTGAGTTTATTTATAATCTCCAAACACTCCCCATTTCCTTCCAAATGGTTTTAGTAAGAGTTGTGATCATCATTTTTTTTTGGAGTAGATTTGCTGAAAAAAAGAATAAATCAATCTCAAAGATATATATATATATATTATTATAAAACGAGGAAAAACTGATTGTAAAACCAACAAATTATTTACTTTTCTGCCAAGTTCCATAATAAATTTTTTACAACAATTATTTTAAATAATTTATTTTTGGTAAAAAAAAATATTGGCCTATGCACAGACCCACAAAAAGCCCAGTGTTTATTTAACTGTATGAAATGAACATCATGATGGGCTTTTACTAATAATAAAATTGTCAATAGCTGAAAACCAAAAAACACCAGTAGAAGAATCCGCATTTCTACGACCCAATTTCTTGTTTGGTCAATTTTTGGACAATCATCGAAAAGACTGTTCTAGATTTTCTCCCTCTCACTCTCTCGGTCTCACACAGAAAACCCTTTCGGGAGGCGTTGTTCAACTCGACAGTTTGCCGAAGGAAGATTTGCAGCAAGTGTCGACAGGTATGTACATGTATATATATATATATATGTGTGTTCATCTGTATCTATCTACCCTAATTTATATTATTAAATCATAAAATTACTAAAATTATATATATTCAGCTGCCGAGCCATACTCACAACCCGATATTTGACCATTTATAACGGTAGAAAATCCGATACAAATGCTCATTTATCGACACAATAAGCCTTTTGTATCGATTTTGTAACAAATTTTGACTGCTACAAAATATCGAGTAACAAAAAGTCTCTGTAACAAAAAAATTGATAATCAACGCCTATTAAGCATGTGCTAAATTTATTTATAACGATTTAATTCAATTTTTGTAACAAAATTATCCATTACAAGAAAAACCTATATTATTGTCCTTTGTCATGATAATAACTTTTTGTTACAAAATTTTCCGTAACAAAAAGGAACTCTTTCACTCTCCTCTCGCTCTCCTCATGCAGCAAGTTTAGAGGTATGTATATATATGTTTTTGTGTATCTAACTACATTTCAAGTAGTTATGGAGGCACTTTATCGAGCCACGCCTTATTTTTTCTCTGAATCTAAAAGAATGGTACTATTGTTTTGTAGGTCAATTTCTTGCAGATATTTAGTCTAATTGTGTTCTTCTTGTTCAGTTTTGGTGATTAAACAGATACACAGGTCGGTTCTTATTTCTTTAATATGTAGATTTCCACAAATCAAAACTAGGGTTAGCATGTGATCTTTTTACAAATTAGTTTTTACACTTCTACCAATATAACTAAATTTATTTCTTAAACAATCGCTAAATTTGAGTTCTTCTCTAAAGATATTTAATTACAATATTGATTGATCCTCTATACCCAATAATTCCCAACGTTTGCTCTTGGTCGCACTTCCTCCGTAATTTTGAGTTTGAGTTATTTATAAAATGCAAATGTTTATTTTATTAAAGTTCCCATCAAATAGAATGATTTATATGCTTCATTCGATCTTTTTGTCTGGTAGCTGGTAGTTTTGGACTCTAAACAACTTCGGACTAACAAAAAATTTCATTGAATGGCTTGTATGCTTGTTTCGGATGAATCTTGCGAATTTTATTCAATTTCTTGTCTAAAAATTCATTTATATTTATTTAACGTCTAGGGATTTTTGGGCCCAAAATGATCTTTGATTGACAATAAAATATTATTGGTTGGTTTGTTTGGTCATCTCATATTAATTGTGCAAGTCTCGTGTAATTTTGCGTTTAAAAATGGGTGTAATGCCAAGCAATTATCAATCTTTTCTTTTAATTGTCATCATGAAAGTCTCGCATTTTCGTGATTTTCGTCCTCCACTGTAGAACAATTCCACTCCGTGCACGTGAGATTGTATCCGTGGTGAACTTCACATGCGGCTAGAGACAAAAATCATGAAAAAGTGATACTTGTGAGATATATTTTGTCAGGGTAAAAATTAAAAGAAAAAAATTAAAAGTTAAGAGTGATAATTGACCATAGATACGAGAAATTTATTTCATTTTTTTTTACCAAACTATTTGATTCTTAAAAATATTCATCCAGAGACTTTATAAGCACAAAGAGGTCAACAAAAATGAAACATGTTGAAAACAAATGTTTACTTGACGATATTAATGGAAAAAGAAAAAGAAAAACCGTGATTGCCAACAACATGATAGGAAGAGCACATGTAGCATTAAAATGATGAAGTGTCTTATTGAGTCCATATGCATTGGAGCTTAAAAAACAATAATTATTATTTTTGAAGCTCCAATTATATGGACTCAATAAGTAACTCGGATAACATAGAGGGGATAAATCAATAGATAAACATCTCCAATTGTAAGTGAAAAAAAAAAAAAAAAAAAAGAAGTCAAACTCCACGAATATTCATGATCAAAATCTTATTAGATGCATTAAATTGACTAGATAATTGGAACTAAACAGGCTAAAGAACCAAACTAATGACATAATAGCAATAAAAAAAAAATATATATACATATATATATACATACTACAAAATGTGACTAACTCACTCACTATCCTTTGATACAAAATTATAATGTGGTTATTAATGCATCTTAAGCTATTACAATTGTACTGCAAGCTATTATAAGTTAGTGTAATATTGTAATTGATGACTTATTTAGTATAACTTACCTAATTGGTATTCAAATGAAACATGCATGCATCTTAATCCATCATAATAAAACTCATTTTTGTTGGGCTTGTCACACATCGTTCGCCTGGTGTGACTTGCATTGTCAAACCTAGTTTGCAGGTTATTAAGTTTGGCCGAAAGTTTACCAAGAGTACACATTCGAGTAGCAGTTGTGAGTTTCCACATTATCAAAAAAAAAATAAAAATAATAATAATAAATTCTTGTTTTATTTAACTTCATTGTAACAATCATAATCAACCCAAATCAAATGAACCGAATGCCAGAGAAGCTGGATGAAATCAATAGCTCTTATACAAATTTTTTATGAATTTTAAGACCGAAAATACTATATAACCTTATTATGAAAGTAGAATAATTTTTTATAGAAATGTGATTTATATGATTTTGACTAAATACATACGTCCACCCCAGTCGCCAAAAATATTTCATTAATCAAAGGGAAGTTCTAAATATAGTTTGTTCCCAACGAACTAACAAACGACGAAACAATTAAACAATCAAATTGTCATAAGTATGAAATATTACAACGAAATAATAACAAAACGATAACAAATAACTGGGAACACTACAGAAAGAACAAATAAATCTAGCAACAACAAGATAGATGATGATTTGCATCGAGCAACAATTCACCAAAAAATATCTTTACAGCAACAACCAACATGCAACATCCCATAACTTTATTATTTGCGTGCTATCCTTAGGCTTTGTGTGCACAAACAAGACAGGACTGGTGCTGTCTTGGCTGCTCTCGTCCTCCATCTTCGTGAAAAGACTATGCCTGTCCATCCAAGAAAATATTCAGCATCTAGAAATCACCGACCGCGATTTGCGCAGTTTCTTCTCAATTTCCCCTAATTCGCCCCTTTCAGAAGCGCGCAGCGCCCTCTCCCCCAACACAGAGTATCCGCCGAGCACCGTCATGTCCTCGAGCGTCAGAGTAGTTTTTCCCCAGGGGAAAACGAAGGAGTTGGTAGTCTCGCACCATTTTTCAAGGAAACCAAAAAGGAGATCCTTGTTTTGGTGTATGGTAATTGTGGAGCTCATTATAGCGGAATGAGAAGCGGTTGCCAGCAAGTTTTCCTGCTTTATCGCAATGATCTTTACAGCCACAAAACTTTTCTGGTATACAGATTTAGCAATATCAAACCAGCTATCAGTTGAAAAAAAAAATTTACAAATTCATAAGAAACCTTTATGAACTACAAATCACCATATTTTGTTTCTTCTATGGAAAAAGAATGAAAAAAATTTGAAACTTTTTTCGGAAACAATATAATCCATCACAAAAATAATATGTAGTGAGACCTAAAGAGAGTGAGAGAGGGAGCATGTATATTGAAAAACATAACAAACCATCATAAATTTGTTATTGTTGGCCCCAAATTCGTTCAAAAATCAAGCCGCAACCAATTAAAAGCACAACAAATACGAACAGCAAATAAACACTACACCAACATACTCCCAGATAGATTTTGCCAAAGACAGTTCATGAATAGATCAAACAACACACGCACACTCTTGCGAGCTCAAATATGTCTTTTGTCATTCCGTGCTTGACCATCGCCTCAAGAATCTTGTCCTCAATGTCCGCCATCGGCTGCTTTGAGATATCTTTCTCATTTGAAGAAGAGCAAAATACTAATTCGGATAGCCGCTCTTTCTCAGCTTGCCGGCAATATATGTCCACCTCAGTCTTGCCAGCAGTCATTAGATAGTAGGTATGGACAAACTTGTTTTGCCTGATCCTATAAGCTCGACAGATTGCCTGCTGCTGGACAGAAGGATTCCAGAGAACGTCCAGCAGAATGACTCTGGAAGCCCCAACCAGACTAATGCCCTCAGAGCAGCACTTTGTCGATGCCAGCATGATCTTGGAATCATTTTCTGGATCGTTGAATGCGTTGATGACATTCTGGCATTGCTTCTTCTCTAGCTTTCCTTCCAGCCTCAGAATTTCCTTTCCGGCTTTCCACTGGAAGGTCGCGGTCAGATGCTCTTCGATCAGGTCCAAGGGGGGAAGGTACTGGCTGAAGATGAGCACTTTCTTGTTCAGCGTCATACTGAGGCGGACAAACTCGATGATGAATTTTGTTTTGACTCCTTCGCGGGGATTGAGCTTCGATGCCTCGACTGCTTGCATATCAATTCCATTAGTTGGCATTTGCGACTTGCATCGCTGGAAAAGGTACGGATGAACAGATACCAAAGAAAATCCAAAATCTGCACTCTTAATTGTTTTCCTTAATCGTTCCCCTTCCAACCTGTCGATCAGTTTCCTTTGCAATCCAGTCGATTTCAAGAGGACCACACAGTCTCTAAATCTGGGAAGACTCTTTTGCAGGATAGAACCTTTGTGCACATGCACAAACGGACGACATTGAGACTTTAAGCCTCTCCACTGCACAGTTGATGGATTCCGGAAGCAAAGCAGGCCTAGATCTACGTCACAAATCTAAATTCCGAGGTGCTCCAGGCGACGGCGGCAGCTTCTTGGTGGGCGACGGGGATAGCTATTGGATATATTTTCTTCCTTCAATGATTATTTTTCTTTAAGTTCAGCAACATGTAAAAGTGATAGATGTATACAAAACCAGCAGTACGAACATTGTTGGAAAATAATAGAATTGTGGAATATTATTAAGAGGCCAACTCCTAGTCTAATGTAAGGGGAAAAATGAACCCATAATGGATTTGCACAACTATGAACTGAGCGATTGTTCCATGGTTATGCTGAGTGAGTGCGTCTAAGATAGTATAGACCTTTGGCTGGTCAAGTGCCGATTAAAAACCAAAAAAATACACAAAGTTCGTTGGCCAAGTTCCGTATCAAACCTATATACGGGGGAATCCATTCCAAAAAGTATAAACAACAAAACCTATCATCAGATTTACTATTGCCAGGTTTAAATGATTAAAACATCAGCAAGTACAAAGTTACAACTACTCTCTTCTACATCCTTTCTTGTAACACATTGCATAGGAAGTTGATCCTCATACTGCAGTACTAACACCAGTAATGTTGAAACAAAAGTCTTCGATTGAAAGGCCTGCTCAAGGGACTGATTTTGAGCTCTTTCAATCCTTTGTTCGTGAGCCCGAAGCGAGCTCATCAACTCATGAAGTGACATCACAGACAAATCTTTGGATTCCTCTATGGCAGCAACACAATGGTCGAATTTAGGAGGTAAACTTCTGAGAATCTTCTCGATTACCTTCTTGCTTTGGATGGTGTCTCCAAGACTTTCAATGTGATTGACAATGTCAACAGCTCTTGTAAAAAATTTACTCACATGTTCACTCTCTTTCATCGCCAAGTTGTCGAAGTCCCTCCATAGAGATTGAAGGCGAATAGAGATAACTCTATCATTGCCATGAAACTCCTCCTTCAACACGTCCCATGCATCTTTTGCCTTCTTTTTATTGAAAATCCGTGGATAAATTGTCTTACCCACTCCTTGCTTGATGTAGCGAAGTGCAGTGCAATCCTTTTTCTTATTTTCTTTGTATTGTTTTTGCTGAGCGTTAGTCCAGGCTGCAGATGCACCTTCTACAGGTGGTTCTTCAAATCCATCTGCAACAATATCCCAAAGGTCATGTGAAATGAAGAAATCTTGCATTTCACTACTCCAATAATTGTAATGATCGCCTTCAAAGATTGGAACCTCACTCGGGGAATATTTAAACATGGTAGGAACAGAACTGGACATTGTTTTCAAGCTCTGATACAAAATTTGTTGGGTATGATAGATAGTAGAAGAACTTGCAGAAGAAAATATTACGTGCTGTTTTTGGATAAGTTCTTTTTTCACTCACCATGAAGTAAGGATTACATCCATATGTATAACCAAGAGACTTTCTAGACAACTCCATAGGACTCTTGATCTTCGTGCCATTACTTCAGGGTATAATTATTGGCAATTACTAGAACTTAAAGTTCATATTAACTATCCTGAAAGTTACAAATTATTGTTTCAACAGCCAAACAAGACTCCGTTCGAGGCGTGGAATAAGAGAAAGCCGGTGGTCGATCATTTGAAGATATTTGGAAGCATAGCCTTTGCTCATGTACCAGCTCAGAAACGTGAGAAGTTCGACAAGAAGGGTGAGAAATATATTTTCATTGGTTACAGTGATGAAAGCAAGGGGTACAGACTTTTCGATCCAAAGGAAAATCGGCTGACTGTTTCTAGAGATGTCATATTCGATGAAAGTGGAGCATGGGATTGGAAGATCAAGAATGATTCAGATTATGAACAGCCATCAAATCAGCCTGGCCAGTTTACAGAACCATTGCGATTACAGAATGAGCGCACAACTCAGTGCGAGAATGCTCCTGCCAGTCCAACTTCGGCTCAACCAAATCCAAATGATGAAGAACCGGATTCAGAAAATCCAATTCTGAAGGTACGACCTTTGCAGGACATATACTCCTCATGCAATTTTGCATTTTTCTGTCATGAACCACAGAACTTTCAAGAAGCTGCAAAAGAAAAATTCTGGGTACAAGCAATGAACGAAGAAATTGATATGATTAAAAAGAACCGAACGTGGGAACTTGTCAATTTACCGGAAGGGAAGGATGTTGTTGGGCTGAAGTGGATCTACAAAACAAAGTTTAATGAGGATGGTTCAGTGCAGAAACATAAGGCACGTCTTGTTGCAAAAGGGTACTCGCAACAGCCCGGCGTCGACTTCAATGAAACATTTGCTCCGGTGGCGAGAATGGAGACCATTCGCACTGTTATAGCAATTGCAGCCCATTATGGATTGAAAATCTATCAATTTGATGTGAAGTCCGCTTTCTTAAATGGAGAATTGGAGGAAGAGGTTTATGTAGAGCAGCCTGAAGGATTTGTCGTGAAAAAGAGCGAGGAGAAAGTCTACCGACTTCGAAAGGCTTTATATGGGCTAAAGCAAGCTCCGCGAGCCTGGAACAACAAAATTGACAGCTACTTTGCAAGCTGCAGTTTTCAGAAAAGTCCAAATGAGCCCTCACTATACATCAAGAAAGAAGGGGGTGATTTTCTTGTCGTTTGTTTATATGTTGATGATTTGATTTATTACGGAACTAACGAATCATTGCTGGAGAGTTTTAGGCAGAAGATGAAGATGGAATTTGAGATGACGGATTTGGGGACAATGAAGTATTTTTTGGGAATGCAAGTAAGGCAAAGCGAAGGAAAAATTTTTCTATCACAAGAAAAATACGTTGATGATATTTTGAAGAGATTCCACATGGCTACTTGCAAACCCATGTCCACGCCTATGGCAACAAATGAAAAACTCCAGCAGTTAAATGACTCGGAAAAAGTGGATGTTTCTCTCTTTCGAAGTTTAGTGGGATCTCTCATTTATTTAACTCACACGAGGCCAGACATTGCTTTTTCAGTTAGTGTGGTGTCCAGGTACATGAATGATCCAAGAAAAAATCATTTTGCAGCAGCAAAAAGAATTCTGCGTTATCTTCAAGGAACCAGGAAGCTCGGAATTCTATATGGAAAAGAAAACGATTGCAATTTGGTTGGCTATGTTGATAGCGATTGGGCTGGCTCGATTGATGATAGAAAGAGTACCACAGGATATATATTTTGTCTTGGGAAATCACCAATATCTTGGCGTTCAAGGAAGCAAAGAACAGTAGCACTATCATCTACCGAAGCCGAGTACTCTGCTATTACTGAAGCGGCTTGTGAAGGAGTGTGGCTTAGGAGAATGCTGGAAGATTTGCAATTTAAGCAAAAAGGTGCAACGACAATCTTCTGTGACAACAAGTCGGCTATTTCACTAACAAAGAATCCCGTGTTTCATGCTCGCTCAAAACACATTGAACTACGTCATCACTTCATTCGAGCCCTTGTGGCGAAAGGGGAAACAAACATTGAATTCATCAATTCAAGTGAGCAACCGGCTGATATTCTCACCAAACCCCTTGGTGCGGAGAAGATGGAGAAGCACAAACAACATTTGAAAATTACAAATTAAGAGACGGTGTTGAAACAATAATTTGTAACTTTCAGGATAGTTAATATGAACTTTAAGTTCTAGTAATTGCCAATAATTATACCCTGAAGTAATGGCACGAAGATCAAGAGTCCTATGGAGTTGTCTAGAAAGTCTCTTGGTTATACATATGGATGTAATCCTTACTTCATGGTGAGTGAAAAAAGAACTTATCCAAAAACAGCACGTAATATTTTCTTCTGCAAGTTCTTCTACTATCTATCATACCCAACAAGTAAAGTATCTATCTAGTCGAGTGTAAGCGACATTAGGTTCAGTTTCTCTCATTTGGTTGGAAGTCTAATATCTCATTTGTTGAGTAAGGTTTCTAAAGACCATAAGTTTTATTTTTTTTTTATAATCTCCACAATAGAAAGTATGAAAAATCTTAATCTTAAAGAAGTCACATGAAGTTCCGTCTTAAGAAATCAACTCACCCTTTTGCACCACAGACAATGTGACACACAGAGGTTGGTTTTCTTATTGTGTTTGATTGAATTAAGGTTATTAATGCACTTCCAACCTTGGAGATGCTTTATATATATATATATATATTCACAATACAATTATGTTATTTGGCTTCAAATTAAGCCCAGTTAAGGGTGTAAATCCAAAAGGGTGTAAAGATGCAAAGATGCGGTAGCTGTATTATAGTCTGCTGTTGTTTGATGGGTTTGTTGCTAGTCACAAATCATGTTCTATCTGGCTCCTTCTAGATATGTTTATTCTTGTTGTAGTATTCTTTATTATTTTGTCACTATTGCGTTGGTCATTTCTTTTTGTTCATATGTCACATTGAAGACAATTGGATTGTTGGTCAACTTGGTTATTTGTTGGTTTATTTCATCGGAACATACTGTATTTAGAATGCCCATTTGATTAGTGGAACTTTTAATACTTCTACCTGTGAATGTATTGTTTTATGTCAAACCCTTTAAGTAATGTCGTTATAATATTGTAACTTACTTTTAGATGACAGATTTATAGTATTTGAACAATTAAGATCATCATAAATTGGTTTAGAGCTTTTTATTTCTTCTGGCTTGTCATTTGTGCAACTAAGATCATCATAAATTGGTTTAGAGTTATTGATTTCTTCTGTTTGTCTTTCATTTGGAGTTATTTGGTTTGGATTGATTATGACTGTTATCAGGAATTTAAATGTAATTAATTATGGTAAATTAAATGCATCACGATACTTTACTTCTTATAGATATCCAAGGGTTAGTTTAGGGTTCCACTATTCATCATATTTGGAATGGTAAAAAAAGGTTGTTCATTACAATAATATTAATTGGCTTAAAAAAATAAAAAATAAAAATAAAAATTACAAACAAAACCAAAGCAGAAAACACCTGAAGAATATACCATTAATCCGACTTTTCTCTTTTCGTCATCTTTTCTCCCTCTCCAAATCCAAAAAAACACACTCGCATTTTCTTGTCGGAAGTCTCTCCCTCTTCTTCTCCCTCTCCCTCTCCTTCTCTCCCTAGCGAAATTTCCCCGAATCCACCTGAATTTCACGAACAGACTCAGAGGTATGTATGTATTTTTGTGTATCCATTGACCTTTCAAGTTGTTTTGGAGCCAGAGTTACATCTCCATTCTTCTGAATGATTAAAAAATCTTTGCTTTGTAGCTTAATTTCTTGCAGATTCTTGGTCGCCCCTAGTTCTTCTTGTTTGATTTGATTAATTTAAGCAAATATTACAGATATGTATCCATTTCTTTGAGTTTTAGATTTCCACAAATTATAACTAGGGTTTCACTAGATGAAATCTTATTTTATTTTATTTGAAAGAAAACTCTCCTCTTGTAATTCATATTATTTTCTCTTTCTTTTCAAAGTTCTTTAATTTTGATTTTGACTGTAATATACTAAGGGGTACAACAGATAATAAAGATCAATAATTTCCATGAACAAAACAAGGGTTTTCTCTCCAAACAAGTCCCTTGTGGTATGAAATTTGGGCATTCATTTCAATAACATCTATTTACACTTATAGGCTCCATTATTGTCTGTATCCCAGCCTTTTATCAAAGTTTTTTATTGGTTTTTATATTTATTTTTATTTTTTATATGTCATGCTACTACATTCTCAGAATTTTTATTTCATATTATATTATCCAATAGTCATTTCAATCTTTCTTACAAGATGTTGACGTTTGGCTACTTTTTCAATGCATATAATATAACAATGGCCGATTTTTTGAATTACCTACCAACGGAGATCGTTCTTACAATCCTTTCGCTATTGATTGATCGCCTAGACTGATTCGAATATCTTCCGTTAGTGGCACCTGATACCATTTTGGTGAGTTATTTAAATGCACACATTTATTGTTATTGAAGTTCTTATAAAAAAGACAAAACAAAGGCAATTGATCATTATATGTTACATACGATCTTCTTGTCTGCTAGCCTTATTGATTTCAGCAAGTGAGCACTTAGTTTTGACGTGTTGCACATATGTAATTATCATATAGTGTGAAGTTACGGTGGACTTAAACTTTACATTTTTTTTTTTCAACACCTACTCAATGTTTCTATAACCATTTGACGTACTCTAGTGTAAATATTCGATTTTCGCATGATCACTAATTCTTCACATGAATGTTACATGATTTAGAATATAATTAGAGAATACTAGAAAAAAAAAATAGCAAAGCATGGCTGCCACAAATATTAAAATAAACGGTATATAGCACCATCAAAATTACTATTGTTTAGATATATACAAAATTTATAGCCTATAGGCACTTTACTAGGCCACATTATTGTTTGTATTGCAGCCTTTTATCAATGTTTTGTATCTCTTTTATTTGTTTGTCATGCTACTACATTCTCAGAATTTTTATTCCAGATTATCCAATAGTCATTTCAATATTTCTTACAAGATGTTGATGTTGACTACTTTTGCAATGTATATAATATTACAATGACAGATTTCTTGAATTATCTACCAAGTGAGATTGTTCTTACATTCCTCACGCTATTGATTGATCCCCTAGACTGATTCGATTGTCTTCCGTTTGTCGCACCTGGTACCATTTTGGTAAGTTATTTAAATGGACACATTTATTGTTATTGAAGTTCTTATCAAATAGACTCAACAAAGACGCTTTCATTATATTGCATAAGATCTTTCTCTGCTAGCCTTATTGATTTCAGCAAGTGAGCACTTAATTTTGACATGTTGCATTTATATAATGATCATATAGTGTGAAGTTATGATAGACTTAACCTTTATATTTTTTTTTTCAACACCTGCTCAATGTTTCTATAACCATTTGAGGTACTCTAATGTAAATATTCGATTTTCACATGATCATTAATTCTTCACATAAATGTTACATGATTAAGAATATATTAGCAAATACTAAAAGAAGAAATAGCAAAGCATGACTGCCACAAATACTAATATATTATGCAGACTGCCACAAATACTAATAGCAAAAACAAAAATGAGAAACACCTGGAGAAGATTCCGCTACAATATCAGTTACCTCTTTTACTTGCATTCGACTTTGGCTTCCTACTGTCTGCACATCAAGACACACTCGATCGAAAAACCAAACAGAAAACGCAAATTTCATCGACAAGAGCCATCAAACATAGGTAAAATCGAAGAGGAACCTGAACCTGAACCCGAGCATCCTTCCTAAGCAGGCGAAACCAGCAAGACATTTCTTAACCCTTACCTTCCTCTCCAAACACTTTTTCACCCCCAAAAACTTTGATCTCCAGAATAAACCCACCACCAAATTCATTGATTACGACCCAATTTCGTTTTTGGTCATGTTTTGGACAAAATTGAAACACTTTCTTCATCTTAGCCCCTCTCCCTTCCACTCTCTTATTCTCACCGGAAAACCTTTTAGGAGCCCTCCTTCAAATCAACAATTTGTCAAAAGAAAGATTGCAGCCGGTGCTGAAAGGTATGTATATATGTATATATATATTCACATGTATCTACCTTTCAAGTGGTCTGTTGGAAGAAAAGAGGAAGAACACAAAGAGAACTAAGAACACAAAACTCTTTGTAGGAGAGAAGAGAAGAAGATATTTTGATTGATGATTAAAAAAGAAATTACAAAGCCTATTTATACACAAAAGAAAAGGCTAAGAAAGGTAAATTAACACAATTTCTCCTAAACCAATGCAAACAAGATTTTTTCCTAGAGCTAATGTTTAGCCATGAATGTCTCTTAGACAACTCCAAACTAATGACATGATATAGGCTAATTTCTTGCATGGGGTTACATTTTTGTAATTTATTTATTTATTTTAGACAATGAATTACTATAATCCTCCCACTTTTATTTTTTAGATCAAGTTTATTTCTCAACATGATCATGGATGTAATTTTACTAGCTTCGTCTCCTTTTTTTCTTTAGCTGAATGAATGATTAATTTATTCATCGTAGTTTTCTAACTCAATTTCTTGCAGATATTTGGTGGAATCGTGCTCTTCTTGTTTGATTTGGATAATCTAAGCAGGTATACATATGTGATCTTCTTTATTTAATTTCTTAGATTTTCAGAATTAAAACTAGGATTTCAAAAAATGAAATGCTTATTCATTTATTTTTTTATATATATAAAAAACTCATCTTCCTTTACCTAATATTATTTTCTCTTTTTTTTCAAAGTTTTTTTTTATTTTCGTTAATATTATATTATTATATTTTTTTTCAATATGTGATGTTTTGGAAGTTAGTTTCACTCTTCGATCAACATAACTAAATTTATTTCTAAAACAATTATCAAATTTGATTTTTACCATTACGATACTTACGCTATTGATTGATTGATTCCCCGACGTCTTTCTTAGTCGCACTTGGTTCACGTAGGTTTGCCTTGTTAGTTATTCAAATGCACTCATTTATTTTTATTAAAGTTCCTATCAAAATCATGTATATTCTACGTATACGATCTTTTTGTCTGGTAGTTGGTCGTCAAGTTTATTTATTTGTTTTTATTGATGTCATCAAGTGAAAATTTTACTTTTGCACATTGTGGTATGTTGACCTCTTTGCGCTTTTTTTTCACTCTGGGAATATATAGTTTTAAAAGAAAATAACTTTTAGCCACGTAAGTATCTCCTTGATCTTAATCCTATGCATTGAGTAGATTTTTATTGTGTTGTTGGAGTTACGTCTGACTTAACTTTCATATTTTGTTTTCTTTTTCCACACCTACTCAATGTTTTAACAAATGTTTGATTAAATATTACATAGTTTAATAGTATTTTATTATTTGATGTACTATAAACATTTGTTAACTTAGATTCTTAGTAAAGTGTAAATGTTCAATTACACGTGTTCATTAATTTTTCACAACCATGTTTTGGATATGTAAGTAACTGGGATATGCTTCATTATCTTAAATTTTCACATAAATGTCCCGTGTGTAGGAATATGATAAAACAAACATAATATGAAATATTGAAAATAAGAATAAGGGAAAAATCCTTGAAGCTTTTTCATCGAAAGTCATAAGTGATTTTGAAGTTTTTTCCATTGCTATGTATGAAATTTACTAATACTCTATTGTCTCCAAACATTGCATCTATGTTTCCGGAGGGAGCTTGCTTATATAGAAAGAGAATAGGCTATTGGTATTTACATATTAATTTTATATAGTTACAAATTTTGTTAAACATAACAAACTACTTGATTATTTGATAGATGAACACTAGGCTTGTTTGTATTTTATATTTATTTTTATTTACAGTTTCTTAAAATAGTGTAAATGAAGCATTTGTTTTTTTAAGGGTTTCAAAGTGAATGTTCTAACATGTATCCTTATATTCTGACTTATCTTGCTTTCTATAATTGAAGTATTATTATTATTATTATTATTATTATACATATTTTTTTTTATAAATGTCATACAATAATAAATATATAATTAGATTTTTTTCCCAGATAAACTCTATCTCTTCTATGTGATATATACACATATTAGATATTTACATATTCTTCACTTATGGAATGTTATCTTGCTTTGGAAGGACTTTATCTTTCTTACATATTATATAATAGACACGCTTATAGTTGGATGTTTGTCTTTCGTTATGTAGTATAATTTTTTGGGATTGGAGCCTATAAGTTTTTCGAATAAGTTTTATGTATATCATCATGTTGTTAGAAGCAATAAGTAAGGGGTAAATTAGGCACTCTAACATATTGAATGCAGTCTATGCAGTCTAAAGGAAATTAAAGATCCAAATGTCCATTTAATTTTTTCACGGTTTCTGAGAAGTGCGGATTTATTGCTACTTTATAGTAACTATGAATTATTGTGATATCTTATGACTTGTAGTAATATGGCTGGTGTCTTTTTTTCTTTTTTTTTTTGGAAGCATTTTACTATGTTTAACCATCTATACCTCATTGTTATGTAGAATAATCATCAATCAATGGATAAGAGAAGGGAATTGCCATCTCCGTCAATGACCAATATGGACGACGGAAGGGCTGGTTCATTGAGCACTGACAAAGTCCAAAGACGTGACGAAAGACACATTTCTTTTGACCATAAGGTGCTAAAAGATTAACAAAGTTTAGAAAATGAGTTCAATGATTCAATTAATTCACACAATTAGATATTGAATGCCTTTTATGAACAATTTCTTCACTAAATATGCATTCCTAATCTTTTATTCGATACTCAAATTGAACTTTCATGGCCTGCAGGTCGATGAAGAGCTTCAAACAGCTCAAACTGAAGGATGCACTGACAGGAACCAAGACCTGTCCTGTATGAAGCATCGGAGGAATCAAGCAGATATTTATGCTGCATTATTTGGGCCTAAATTGACGGTCCCTGAACTAGAGGACCACTCCGATGGGGGCATTGCCGACACCCCCTCCAGAACAATGGCTCCCATAGAGAAGGGGAAAGAAGTGACTGATTTGAATGAGGATTTGTGGGATACTGTCTGCGGAGGAAATGCCGATGATGGCATTCCGGTACATGGTGACAGTTCTTCTGGCATTGGAGGTTGGATTCGATCTCTAAGTAGGACCAATAAATGCCAGTCATATGAGTTGAGTTATTTGTCTGGCGATGAAATTGGGAACTTCATGGATGAGGAGGATGACCAAGACTTTACTCTGAGGAGGAAGCAAAAACGACAGAATCAGAAAAGAAGTGAAACTGAAAAGGATAGCGCGCCAGTGAAGGCTTCAGGGCAGCGCTGCAATGGAACGCCGAAAAGAAAGATGGCAGTGAACACTCCTCAGAGGAAGAGAAAGCAGAGGAGGGTGGGTGCGATGATGATGACCGAACAATGAAGGCAGGAGCGCACCAAGTCTCAGCCTCAAATGCCCAGAGCGCGAAAGCTACACGGATTTGCAAAAGTGGCGGGGATGGAGAAGATATGCCGTATTGGCTTAAGGAGATGACAAAGTTTATGACGGGGGCTAAAGCGAAGAACCTGAAGCCTAAAAGATTTGACATCTCCAAAATCCTGAAGGAATCTATTCTCGGACAACCGTCTAGATCAATGCATACCGGTGAAGGGAGTGGGGCGGCAGATGCAGCTGAAGGCTACCCTCCTCTTCCAAAGAAGTTTCGGTTTGAGGACGATGTCGTGCCACTCACAGAAGAGGGACAGAGACAAGCTGAGTGGGCGGAGGAGATGGAAGACTTGTTTGAAGAGTTCAACTTTAGCTGTGCTGTTGAGGAAATTGGAACGACTGCCAGCCGTGAGGTAAGTAAATCACTTCCAGCACTTGTGTAGAATAATTCTATATCCAAACAATAGACAAGAACTGATTTGACATGGATTGAGAACTAAATCGGAACTTTTATTATAATTATTCAGAATGCGATATGATAATTAATGATCAATTAATGGCCGGCAGGTTGTTCGAGTAGACAATGAGGAGGAGGAAGAGACTCAGGAGCGTAGATGTGCTCGAGGGCTGCATGAGTTGATATTAGAAGACGATCGAGGATGGTTTTGTATCTACTGTCAGCATGTGGCGATTCAACCGAAGGATGTAATTCCTCCGTGGTTGAGTACATATCAATTTCTTCTTTAAATAATTGAAATCAGAAAATCATCCAACTATTGAGAACATCAAAAGTGTTCCTATAATTTATCCACCCTCCCTAATTCTATACTAATCTGTTATCTGAATGTAGGTCAGTGCAATTTTAAGTTGATTTAAAATTTGTGCAGCTACCCTTATTTATACCACTTCTTCTTCTTTCTTTCGCAGGCGATCAAATCTCGTAATGCTTCCGGAAAGAAGAAGCAGGAGAAAGGGAAGGGTCTGGATCTTAGCGCCGTTAATCTCCCAGAAGCTGATGCAGCGGATATAAGCAGCTGGACTAGCGGCTCAGTGTGGAGCATCAAGGCTGGTGTGCGGGAAAGTATGTACGAACACCAGCAAGAAGGATTTGAGTTCCTCTGGAGGAACTTGGCAGGCAGTACCGATATTGCCGATTTAAAGAGCTCAAATCTAGCTGGAGTGGGTGGATGCATCATTTCTCATGCCCCAGGGACAGGAAAGACACGTCTCATGATCATATTCCTCGAGACATATCTAAAGATGTATCCAAACTGTCTGCCGATGATCATCGCCCCGGCTGGATTGCTTCAGAACTGGGAAGGGGAGTTCAGGAAGTGGAATTCCGGGTTTAATTTCCACAACCTGAACAATCTGACAATTATCGGTGACGAGATGGCGGCTGCTGATCATCTATTTCAAGGAACGAGTATCAGAAGCAGGGACATGGAGGCAATCCGGATGGTCAAAATATATTCATGGAAGAGAGGGGGAAGCCTTTTGGGGATTAGCTACAGTCTGTTTGAGAAACTGACGGCACAGAAAAACGTGGAAGCAGATGCAGGCGAAGAGGGGCAGAGGTCAGGTGTTGAAAAGAACTTCGAAGTTCTGGGGTCGATACTTCTTGAGATGCCTCGACTTGTGATTCTTGATGAAGGCCATACTCCTCGCAACCGCCGGAGTAAAATTTGGACTGCACTGGTTCAGCTCAAGACTGAAAAGCGTGTTATATTGTCTGGGACTCTTTTCCAGAACAACTTTAGAGAGCTGTTCAACTCACTGAAGATCGTAAGGCCTACAGTGGCAGAAGCAGCTATGCAGGACCCGACATTCACTGAGATTCTGCATTCAGATAGGAAACGAAGGAGATCTAGGCCTGTTTTGCTTCCGGAATCCATCAACCGTGCAGTGGAGAGGCTTAAAGTCTCAATGGCGCCGTTTGTGCATGTGCACAAAGGTTCTATCCTGCAAAAGAGTCTTCCCGGATTAAGAGACTGTGTTGTCCTCTTGAAATCGACTGGATTGCAAAAGAATCTGATCGACTGGTTGGAAGAGGAACGACTAAGGAAAACAATTAAGAGTTCAGATTTTGGATTTTCTTTGGTTTCTGTTCATCCTTACCTTATCCAACGATGCAAGTCGCAAGTGCCAACTGATGGAATTGATATGCAAGCAGCTGAGGCATCGAAGCTCAATCCCAACGAAGGAGTCAAAACAAAATTCATCATCGAGTTTGTCCGCCTCAGTATGACGCTGAAGGAAAAAGTGCTCATCTTCAGCCAGTACCTTCCGCCCTTGGACCTGATTGAAGAGCATCTGACCGCGACCTTCCAGTGGAATGCGGGGAAGGAAATTCTGAGGCTGGAAGGAAAGCTAGAGAAGAAGCAACGCCAGAATGTCATCAACGCATTCAACGATCCAGAAAATGATTCCAAGATCATGCTGGCGTCGACGAAGTGCTGCTCTGAGGGCATTAGTCTGGTTGGGGCTTCCAGGGTGATTCTGCTGGACTCTCTGGAATCCTTCTGTCCAGCAGCAGGCGATCTGTCGAGCTTATAGGATTGGGCAAAACAAATTTGTCCATACCTACCATCTTATGACTGCTGGCACGACTGAGGCGGACAAATATTGCCGGCAAGCTGAGAAAGAGTGGCTATCCGAATTAGTGTTTTGCTCTTCTTCAAATGAGAAAGATATCTCAAAGCAGCCGATGTCGGAGATTGAGGACAAGATTCTTGAGGCGATGGTCAAGCACGGAATGACAAAAGACATGTTTGAAAAGATCATCCACCAGCCAAAAACCACAGACTTGATCCAATCCTTAGGCCTCAGAGGTTGAGAATGCTCCCGAAAGTATTAAGGTACGGCTTGAGTGAAATTGTTTTTGAACAAACAAATTGAGTTGATTGATTCATTCTTGTTTGTGAATTGTTTGGTAATTTTCTGGAAGAAATAGAATGTGAAAGAAGCTTGGAATTTATTTTTTGTTTATTTTCTTTTGAATTTTAAAATTTTGTTTTTCTTATGAATGCTGCAGCTGAATCGTGATAAAGTAGGGAATCCTGATGGGAACTGACTGCAGGCACCCAATGGTTTGTCTCTTTCTCTGTTTCTTATCCTTCAGTCGAAGCAAACACTAATTTTTCTTCCTCCTCATCTCTGAATTTTTTCTTGGATGGACTGTCCGACAGGCATAGTTATTTCATGAAATGAGAGCAGCCAAGACAGCAGCAGTCCCATCTTGTTTGTGGACACCAAGCCTAAGGATGATATCCCAATATCTCAAAATTAACATGACAAGGACTCCTCTCCTCAATATGTAGTAAGTACAAGTACAATACTTCTGTTTTTCTTTATACATGCTCCCTCTCTCACTCTCTCTCGCACTATATATTATTTTTTCCACGGCAGAAACAAAAGATGGTGGATTGTAGATCATATAGGTTTCTTATGAGTTTTAAAATTTTCTTTTTCGACGGATGGTTGGTTTGATATTGCTAAATCTGTGTACCAGGAAAGTGATGCGGCTGAAAGGACAGTGATCCTTGTGATAAAGGAGAGAAACTTGCTGGCAACTGCCTGTCATCTAGAGCTAACTGCAGACACCTGATGGTCGGTCTGATTTTCTGTTTTTTATCCGTAAGTAGAAGTGAACACTAATGTTTTCTTGAAGCTATCCCCTTCCTCCTCTGTCGCTGAATATTTTCTTGGATGTACAGGCATAGTTATTTCATGAAGACTGTGGGCAAGAGCAGCCAAGACAGCACCCAGTCCCGTCTTGTTTGTGGGCACAAAGGCGAAGTATATTAACAAAGGACTCCTCTCCTTAATACGTACTAAGTACAAGTACAATACTTCTGTTTTTCAATATACATGCTCCCTCTCTCACTCTCTCTCGCACTATAATGGGTTATATTGTTTTCGAAAGAAGTTTTGAATTTTTTAATTTTTTTTCCACGGCAGAAAAAAAAAATAAAATTGGTGGATTGTAGTTCATATAGGTTTCTTATGAGTTTTAAAATTTTGTTTTTCGATGGATGGTTGGTTTGATATTGCTAACTCTGTGTACCAGGAAAGTGATGCAGCTGAAAAAACAGTGATCGTTGCGATAAAGCAGGGAAAGTTGCGATAAAGCAGGGAAAGTTGCTGGCAACCGAAGGTGTGTCTGTTTAGCTCTTGTCGTTAAGTAGAAATGAACACTAATGTTTGCTGAAGCTATTCCCTTCCTCCTCCGTCACTGAATATTTTATTGGATGGACTGTCCGACAGGCATGGTTATTTCATAAAGATGGTGGACGAGAGCAGCCAAGAAAGCAGCAGTCCCGTCTTGTTTGTTGATACAAAGCCTAAGGATGATATCCCAATGTTTCAACATAAATAAAACAAGGACTACTCTCCTCAATATGTAGTAAGTAAAGTACTTCTATTTTTCTACATACATGTTTTCTCTCACTCTCTCACACTATATATTATTTCTGCAATGGGATATATTGTTTCTGAAAGAATTTTTAATTTTTTTCATTCTTTTTCCACGACATAAATAAAATGTGGATTGTAGTTCATATAGGTTTCTTATGAATTTTAAAATTTTGTTTTTCGATTGATGGCTGGTTTGATATTTCTAGATTTGTGTACTAAGAAAGTGCAAGGGCTGATTGGATTCCAGAGTGCAGGTCCAAAATCCAAGAAGGCCCTAATGCGATTTATTTTTTATTTTTCCAGGCCCATATTAAAGATATGGCTGTTCCCGTCCATGGAGAAAAAAAGGCAATATGTTGTAACAACCTAGTGTTGTATTGTGATTTGTTGAGAAGATAGATTATGAGTGAATTTAGTTGGTTACATAATCTTGTTGAATGGTGTTGCATAGAAATGATTTGCAAATAGCAATTCTTGAGGGAGTAGAACACAGCTCCGTATAAGCTTAACTTGTTTTCGATTTAGTGAAGTCATGCCTGGGTTGGAACCCCCCAGATGTAGGTCTTTTACGACCGAACTGGGTTAACAATTTCGTGTGTTTTATTTTTTAGTTCACAGAGTGTGCGTGTGTTGTCTGATCTGTTCATGAACTGTCTTTGGAAAAATCTATTTGGGAGTATGTTGGTGTTGTATTTATTTGCTTTTCGTTTTTCGTTGTGCTTTTAATTGGTTGCGGCTTGATTTTTGAACGAATTTGGGACCAACAATAACAAATTTGTGTAAAAGCTATATTGGTTTCTTGTGGCTTGTCTCGCTTTCCAATCATTTGATTTGGGTTGATTATGGTATCCCAATGCTTCAACATTAACAAACCTTGGATTCCTCTACTCAATATGTAGTAAGTACAAGTACAATACTTTTGTTTTTCAATATACATGCTCCCTCTCTCACTCTCTTTAGCTCTCACTGCATATTATTTCACTACAAAAAAATAATATATTTGTAACGGAATTCCGTCCCTAAAGTTCACGTAGCTAACGTAATTCCATTACTAATTCCGTCTCTTATGTCATTAGTAACGGAAAAAGTAGATTTAGAGACAAAAAAGTTTTGTTACAAAAATGATTTTTTCTTGTAGTGTTTTGTGATGGATTATATTATTTCCGAAAAGAGTTTCAAATTTTTTTCATTCTTTTTCCACAGAAGAAACGGAATATGGTGATTTGTAGTTCATAGAGGTTTCTTATGAATTTGTAAATTTTGTTTTTTCGATTGATGCCTGGTTTGATATTGCTAAATCTATTTACCAGGAAAGTGTTGCGGCTGTAAAGATCATTGCCATAAAGCAGGAAAACTTGCTGTAAAGATCATTGCCATAAAGCAGGAAAACTTGCTGGCAACCGCTTCTCATTCCGCTATAATGAGCTCCACAATCTCCATACACCGAAACAAGGATCTTCTCTTCGGTTTCCTTGAAAAATGGTGCGAGACTACCAACTCCTTCGTTTTCCCCTGGGGAGAAGCTACTCTGACGCTCGAGGACATGGCGGTGCGAGGACATGGCGGTGCTTGGCGGATACTCTGTGTTGGGGGAGAGGGCGCTGTGCGCTTCCGAAAGGGGTGAATTAGGGGAAATCGAGAAGAAACTGTGTAAAGCGCGGTCGGTGATTTATAGATGCAAGTCGAAGAAGCCTATGGTGGGATTCAGAGTAGACGAAGATTTAGAAGGCTTGATCCGCTGCTTGAGGGCCAGCGAGCTCGTCGGACTCGGCTCCGACCCAACGGTCTGTCAGTATCTCTGTTTCTTATCCTTAAGTAGAAGTGAACACTAATGTTTTCTAAAGCTATTCCCTTCCTCCTTTGTCGCTGAATATTTTCTTGGAAGGACAGGCATAGTTATTTCATAAAGATGGATGACGAGAGCAGCCAAGACAGCACCAGTCCTGTCTTGTTTGTGCACACAAAGCCTAAGGATAGCACGCAAATAATAAAGTTATGGGATGTTGCATGTTGGTTGTTGCTGTAAAGATATTTTTTGGTGAATTGTTGCTCGATGCAAATCATCATCTATCTTATTGTTGCTAGATTTATTTGTTCTTTCTGTAGTGTTCCCAATTATTTGTTATCGTTTTGTTACTATTTCGTTGTAATATTTCATACTTATGACAATTTGATTGTTTAATTGTTTCGTCGTTTGTTAGTTCGTTGGGAACAAACTATATTTAGAACTTCCCTTTGATTAATGAAATATTTTCGGCCACTGGGGTGGACGTATGTATTTAGTCAAAATCATATAAATCAGTATTTCTACAAAAATTTATTCTACTTTCAGAATAAGGTACATACCTGTCGACACTTGCTGCAAACCTTCCTTCGGCAAACTGTCGAGTTGAACAACGCCTCCCGAAAGGGTTTTCTGTGTGAGACCGAGAGAGTGAGAGGGAGGAAATCTAGAACAGTCTTTTCGATGATTGTCCAAAAATTGACCAAACATGAAATTGGGTCGTAGAAATGACCGATTCTTCTCCTGGTATTTTTTGGTTTTTGGTTTTATTGATAATTTTATTATAGGTAAAAGCCCATCTTAATTAAATAAACACTGTTTTTTTTTTTTTTTTTTTGGTGTCTGTGCATGGGCCAATATTATTTTTACCAAAACATAAAACTATTCAAAATAATTGTAGTAAAAAATTTATTATGGAACTTGGCAGACAATAATAATTTGTTGATTTTACAATCAGTTTTTCCTCTATTTATAATAATAAAAAAATATCATTGAGATTGATTTATTCTTTTTTGAGCAAATCTACTCAAAAAATGGTGATCACAGCCCTTACTAAAACCATTTGGAAGGAAACGGGGGAGTGTTTGGAGATTATAAATAAATTCACATCATTGCTTCAAAGATTCGATTTCGGAATAAGCACATGTTATTTTGTCATTATTCCCGGCACTTCCTCTCTTTATGGTTATTCATGATTTCGTTTTTTTTTTTTTTTTTTTTTTTTTGTTGTTTCTTTGATAACGTTTTATGATTTTTTTTTTGACTGAATATCAAGTAGGCCTGAGTACATTGTGTGTTCCTTCACAATCCTCATATACATACTTACAACTCGAAACTATATGCATTGTATTCAACAATATATAAATCCATCAGGACATTATTTAATTAGTTGTGAAATTTCCTATAGTCCATGAAAATTGGTTTTGCAAACCTTCAGTCATAGATGTAAATGATAACTATTAAAATCCTACGAGAATATCCTTACAATTTTAATATACCTATAATCTATCCAATTACACACATTAATTAGTGTAAACCTAGAGCAATGTTGAATTACCAATTGTCGGAATAAATGAAAATTTCCGAACTTATCATACACCTATACAATTTTATGTATATGTATGCAATATTGCAATCTCAAACTAAAAACTATATTCATAAGAAATCTAAATGAACTATAATCCACCCTATTCTATTTTTTCCGTGGAAAAAAATATATATGAAAATTTTCAAACTTCTTTAGGAACTATACAACCATTCACATTATGTTTCTTTTCGCAAATCAACCAAACAACTCACAAACAAAAATGAATCAATCAATTCAATGTGTTATTTCCAATTCATTCAAGACGTACCTTAATACTTTCGGGAATATCCTCAACCTTTGATGCCCAAGGACTTGATCAAGTCGGCTTTCTTCGGCTGGTGGATGATCTTTTAAAATATACCTTTTGTCTTTGCATGCTAGACCATCTCTCCGAGAATCATGTCCTCAATCTCCAGTCTCTAATAAACTTGATTACCCGTTGGTAGACAAAGATATCGTATGTAGCATATAATATAAAAGATTCTATTCAATGGGAACTTTAATAAAATTAAAAGCGTGCATTTAAATAATTCACAATAATTGACCAAGTGCGACCAAGAGTTTGATGATTGTTTTAGAAGTAAATTCAGTTATGTTGGAAGAAGTGTAAAAACTAATTTGCCAAAATATCACATAGTGAAAAAACAAAAACAAAAAAGAAAAACTTAGGAAAAAAAAAGAAAATAATATCAAGTAAAGGAAAATAAGTTTTTTTTCATATATATATATATATATATAAGCAAATAAATAAGGATTACATCTTTTTAAACGCTAGTTTTAATTTGTGGAAATCTAGAGACAAAATAAAAAAGAACAGATCTGTGTACCTGTTTAGATTGGTCAAATATGAAGAACACAAGCTACCAAATAACGGCAAGATATTAAGCTACACAACAAAGATGAATCATTCAGATTCGGAAAAAAAAAAAAAAAAGTGACGAAGCTCGAAAAAGTTCATCCATGACACATTGAAAGTTAGATAGATACACATAAACATATATATATATATATGCATACATATACCTCTCTACACTTGCTACACTTGCAGCATATCTTCCTTTGACAAAATGTTGATTTGAACTACCATTCTTCAAAGGCTTTTTTGTGTGAGGAGAGAGCGGGAGGGAGAAGGTCTAGGACACTCTAGAACAACCTTTTTTTCCATTTCTGTCCAAAACTTGAACAAAAAATGAAATTGGGTAGTATTAACACCTAATGTTCTCCAGGTGTTTTTTTGTTTTTGGATTTATTTCAAATTTTATTATTTTTTTAAAGCCCATGAATTTTACAGTTAAATAATAACTGGTTTTTCGTGTGTGTGCATGGGTGGATGATTTTTTACAAAATAAGAAATATATATAATTAGACATTATTTTGAATATTTGTTGTGGAAAGCTATGATCAATTTATTATTGCTTAATATTTATTTTGAAATTTGTAGATTTTGTTGAATGTCAGAAAATTATAACCAATTTTAATATGTACTTAAATTGAATAATTATAACACTACAAGAAAAAATAATTTTTGTAACAAATTTTTTTTTGTCTATAAATTTACTTTTTCCGTTACTAATGACATTAGAGATGGAATTAAGAATAAAATTACGTTAGCTACGTGAACATTAGGGACGGAATTCTGTTACAAATATATTATTATTTTTTTTGTAATGTAAATTCAAATTTATTTATTACTCAAATTTTTTATTATCTTATTTTAAAATTAAATTTATATAAAAATCAATAAAGTGAGACCAATTAAATGATACTTATTAATATATCTTACTCAAATTAAATACAACATCATATATAGAAATGCATAAGCAAATGATGCCATCCATAGTTAGGACAGTTGTATGCTTTGGACAACAGCAAAAACAAAACACAATGTGTGTAAAAATGGATAAGAGTAATTTCCGTAGGTAAACATAATGATAAGCTGTGTATATTAGCGTTTAGACATTTCGTTCTGCTTGCATATAATAATACAAATAAAAATTCAGCAATAGACTTGAAAGGAAAGATAAAATAAAGAATGAAAACAAAAAGTTAGTTTGTATGTATCTAACGGCATTGAATTACAATTAAGGTGTGTTCTTTTGATAAACTTTACAAAAATTTACCATTCCTCAAAATTTAATTTTTATATATTATTATAAAAATCAAATTTATATTGAAAATATTATATCAGTGATAGATGGAGTGCCCTTCACCCTTATATACTAGAGGAGATCCCACGCATTTAGCAATGTGGGATAATATTCAACACTCCCCCCTCGAGATGATAATCTCGAAAATCCATACAGGATCCAAACCCAATACGGGCACCATGGCTCTGATACCATGTTAAGAAGGGATCCGGACATCCAATCTAAAACCAATTGGTGATAGGTGGAATGGCCCTTCACCGTTATATACTAGAGGAGATCCCACACATTTAGCAATGTGGGATAATATTCAACAAAAAGACACGTTATTTTAAATTGGATTCAAAATACCTTCTCCAAATCTATTTAGATTCAACTCCGTTGCATGGACACTGCAATGAAAGCCTGGGATTATTGGAAGTACTGTTAATAAAACTTAGTCCAGAATATGAGTCTATCCGGTTATCATCATTATCATCATTGGAGACAGCCATGAAGGATATTCTATTGAAGACACTCGTTTTAAGATGCTTAAGGCTCCTACTTTTTATTTGGCTCTAGTTATTTGCTCATCCACTTATGCTCACAAGGATGCCCTTGCCTCTAATTGTTCTTTCACAGAACTACCTTCACAGAGATATTCGCACGGATGCTCGGCTACCTCAGTTTGACAAGTGTTGCCGTTGCTCGGATGGCGATCATCTTTATACTCATTGTCCTATGATTGAGTGTCGTTATTGTCCTCATAGGGGTCACATGATTCAGAACTGTCCTAAGCGGAATAATAAGTCTTCTAAATCCAGCTCCTTCACTACCACAAGTGCCGCTACTAGCGTGCACCAATTGCCTCAGTTACTCTCACTATCAAGGACATTCATCATATTCTCACTCGTATTTTATCTGTCAACCCTTCATTGGACCCGACTTTAGGTAACAAATCTTGATGCATTAATTATGTATGATGTAATCATATGACACCCTTATTTTCATATATACAATTCATATTCCATAAATATTGGGACAAAATTAGAATATTAAATTCGAAAATGAATTCGAGAGAAAAAGTAAATTGATTTCTTTTTAAAATAGTGTAAAAAATTAAATTACAAATTAAAAAGAGAAGTGTTCTATTCTTTACTCTTCCTTGATCATAATTAGTGTTGGAATTTTATAGTTTTAATTGTTAATAATGAAAATTGTGTTTCATAAGTTATTATATTGACTTCTTCTATAAAATTTAAAATGGATCTTATTTATAAAAATTTTATATTAATATATATAGGCTAAATTGCACAAAATCCACCTAGAAATTGCACCAAATCCCCCGTACTTCTGCATCAAATTCCCTCGTGGTTTTATAAACTTTGCGTCTAATCCCCTCAGCAGTCATTATTTAACGGTATTTGACCTAAATGCGCTCAAACTACGAATAAATTTTAGAATCTCAATTTTTAAACCCCTAAATTACAAATATATTTATTTTTTTATATATTTAGCCTAAAAAAATAGTAAAAATAAACTTTTAAAAAGAAAAATAACTATTTTTTAGTATATTTACTATTTTTTTTTAGGGTAAATATAAAAAAATAAATATATTTGTAATTTTAGGGGTTTATAAATTGAGATTCTAAAATTTATTCGCAGTTTGAGCGCAATTAGGTCAAATACCGTTAAATAAGGACCATTGAGGGGGTTAGACATAAAGTTTACGAAACCACGAGAGATTTTGATGCAGTTTTAGAAATATGGGGGATTTGGTGCAATTTCATGAAACCATGGGTGGATTTTGTGCAATTTAGTCATATATATATATATATATATTAATATGAAACTTATTTACAATAGACCTTGGGCGAACGCTCCTCTAGTCCAACCTTAGGGCCTGACCTACTTGCTAATTTTGTTGATTGTTATAAAAAAATTATTGTTATTTTTTTTTGCAACAAAAATAAATTACTTTTTCTATTTTTTTTTTTAATTAAAAATACAAATATTACCAATTATTATGCTATCTCATTAAAACATATGTCCAAATGTTTGGACATACAATTTGTTGTCCTTTGAAAAATCCATTTCGGACAACTAATTGGATTTTCGCTAGTTCGAAAGTCGCCATTGTGAATGCTACGGCTCACTCGAGAAAGTGTATGGACAAACCTTGCATTTTCGGAATTAAAAGCGTGTGTAAGGGAAGAAAAATAATGAACCAAATAGATCTAAGAGAGAAAATCACAAAACTTAAGGTTTTTTCTACGATCCGCATAACTTTAACCTAAACAGAGCCTGATTCACTCGATTTATAACAACAATAGCTTATTTACACTAAAACCGAAACGTTTCTACAAAATAAGAACACATTTTTTTCCGAAAAAAACAAACAAGATTCTAAGTAATCAAACTTGCAAAAAAACAAGTTTTTTGAAGTTCTGATACCACAATTTAAGGCATCTTCAATAGATTATATCAAACAAAATTTAAAATATGTCTTGGATTCTCTTTTATTTATTCGTCATTTTATTTTTTGTTTTACTTGTTTAGAAAATTCTATTATCAAATTCGAGCCTCCCGATTTTTTATTTTTTGGAATGTTAAATTTTCTTGATTAACGTAACAGCCACAATAAACTAAGCAATCATAAAAGTCAACTAAACAATATTGTCCCTCATCGTGCAAATGGATCTGGATCATGGTCGAAGTTTTTTAAATACGTGTACACTACTAAAAAAATAGTATATTTGTAACGGAATTCTATCGCTAAAATTCACGTAGCTAACGTAATTCTATCCTTAATTCCGTCTCTAATTTTATTAGTAACGGAAAAAATGGATTTAGGAAGAAAAAAATTTCGTTACAAAAATGATATTTTATTGTAGTGGTACATGTGTGCACGTTTATACATATAAACAATTCTTTAATTAATTACATTTAATTAATTATGTCAACTTGCATACGAGCATATATATATATATATAATTGCATTTGGTACATTGCTTAATTATTTGCATATATATGATGACACGTAGCACAATATTAGATAATATATTACGAGTTGATATATTTTAATACTCCACCCCAGTTGCTACGGTAAAAATGCAATTGATCTACAGTAATTTTACTTCAACCGTAAACTTTAATTTTTACTCTAAAAAGTATATTCCCTATATATTCCTCTTTTATATTATTTTATATAACTTTTTATATTTACAAATTACACCATAACTTTAACTTATTTTTACATTAGATCCATACACATATAATTTATAAATTATTTAAAAATTACATATATAAAAATTAACATTTATAATTAATAACTATTACAAATAAAAATTAAACATAACTTTTTACAAAGTAAAATTAAAAATTAATTTAAAAAATAAAATTACATATCACTTTTTAAAAAATAAAAATTATATCACTTTTCAAACAGTAAAATTATACATCAATTTAAAAAATAAAATTATATATTACTTTTCAAAAACTAAAATTATATCACTTTTAAAAAATAAAATAATACATTATTTTTTAAAAAAAATAAAATTACATATAACTTTTTAAAATATAAAATTATATATCATCTACTAAAAAATAAAAATTACACAATACACCGAAAAATACCAACACTGTGGATTTCTGCAAAAAAAAAAAAAAAATGAGAGGAGGGGGGAATTTGGGGGTGGGTTGAAGCCCTCCCCTTTATGCAGTGGGTTGGACATGATCTAAAGGCTGAGACTATATGAAGTACTATTATAAATTTTAAAACTCTCACGTCTCTTAAATGTGTTCAGTTTCTTAAAAATATTCTTATTTTTTTATTTAATAAAAAATCATACTATTTATTTATATTCTTGTTATTATAAAAAGTAAAAAATATTCAAAAATATAAACTTATATTAAAATCAATGGCTAAAAGTTTGACCTCATTTTTTGAAGGAGGAAGTAGTATATTATAGTTATGTGTATATAAAATTTTCATTTTTGAAATTTTATATTTATATGATTCAAATAAACATATTATTGTTGATAGTTCTTCCTAATCATAACTTGTAATAATTTTTGTTTTCATATAAATACTTTTACGTGAAAAATAAATAATAAATAATTCATATTGTAGTTTGAAATTAATTGGAAATCAGATGTTAAATTTAAATTTTTATTTAAATAATATTTTAATTTAATATTTTATAAGATAAAATAATGAATTTTTAGTAAAAATTGCATAGCATGAATAATATTTATTTTAGTTTGAAATTGCCACCAAACACACCCATATGCGACATTGAAAATATATATTTTGAAATTGAAAAAAATATTTGTAAGTGTTTATTAAAAATATGATGTTTTTAGAAATATTATCTATAAATATAATATATAATATACACCATATATTCATAACAATGAAAATAAACAAAATACAACAAACACAAATTAAACATTCATTCTTTATAATACCATCACCAATTCTTACAATCTAAAACTATAAACCTGAAAAAAAAAAAAAAAAAAAAAGTAAAATATATTGAAATATTCTTATATTGTGTTAACTATAACTTTATTACAAATATGTAATTAATATGAAATAATTTAATTATATATAAAATTAAAAAAATGATAAAAATATTAGATGTAGGAACCATATCAATTTGTTTTATATAATAATAATAATAATAATAATACAATTATTCATTATAATAATTAGGATTATATTAATTGGAAGGTTCATTGTAATTCACTTTGAGTAATTGACTAAAAAATAGAAAACTTTAGAAAATATATATATATATATATATACACGACGGACCCACATTGATGTGCTATATATATATATTTCTATTCTTGTCAATATAATTTTATTGATAATAATAGTAACAATAATAATATAACCAATTATTAATTATGATGATTAATGTTATATTAATTGAAAATTCAATTTGAATGAGTATGTAACATAATTAATTATATTGACTAAAATTTTTTTTTAAAAAAACAAGAAAATATATATATGGCAAAACCACAATCATGTGCTATATAATAATAATAATAATAATTATTATTATTATTATATTAATTAATTAATATAATTATTTTATCTAAAAATTAGTAAAATTGACAAAAAAAAAAATTATAGATACTGGGAGGAACTCACTGTGCTATATATATTTTCTCCGCCCAACCAAAAATATTAATTTTACTATTTTCGTATCTCATTCCTATATAATAAAAATAATCTTACATATTTCCAACGACCAATAAAACAACGCCTGTTAGGGTGCTGAGTTGATAAGTTACCACACTAACTTGAAACAATTTATATTTCACCACAAGAAAGTGAATTATATAATTATACTGTACCGTATAATTTACTTATTGCGCTGAAATAATAATATATTATATTTCACTACAAGAAAATAACTATTTTATAACAAATTATTTTCACGCTAAGTTCACTTTTTTTGTTTCTAATAACCTTGGAGACATAATTAGAAATGAACTACGTTAGCTACGTGAACTTTACACAAAATTTTCGTTACAAATATATTATTTTTTTATATCCCCGTTGTATAAATAAGTATTATTTGAATCAAACGAGCATAGTAATCAAAGCACATTAAAATACAATCTCTTAATTTCTTCCAAAATCCAAAAAATACATTATTGTATGGAAAGTATATTAATAACATGGAAAGTATATTAATAATATAGACAATATACTTTATAATCCACATCATAATCCCAAAAATATATGAATAGGTCACTAGATAATAATAGACTATTATTCAATATATATATATATATACATATAGATACACATACACATCATGTTTTGTGACATTTTACTAAATAAAAAAAAAAAACCTTCAAACAAATTAACCAAAATGCTTCGTCACAAATTTCTTCAATTTGCTTTTCTTCACCTCATTTCTGTAATCTCAGCCGCTCAAATCAACTTCTCGGACATATTGTACGATGTTTCTCCCTTCATAATCGTCTACAAAAACGGTACAGTTAGCAGATTACTCGGCACCGCCGTCGTCCCGCCGTCGCCCAATCCGGCGGCTGCTGCCGGAGTCCGATCGAAGGACATTCGTATCGATCCGCGCCGCAACATCGCCGCCAGGCTGTTCCTGCCGGAAACCGCCGCGGCAGGCGGCAAGAAGCTGCCCCTTCTAGTCTACTTCCACGGCGGCGCATTTGTCACTGAGTCCGCATTTTCCCCGACGTACCACAACTACCTCAGCTCCGTCGCCCGCGAAGCCAATATTGTCGTTGTCTCGGTAAATTACCGATTAGCCCCCGAGAATCCGCTCCCGATCGGGTATGACGATTCGTGGCGGGCCCTCGAATGGGCCTTCGGCAAAGGGGGCCGGGCCGAGCCGTGGCTGCGAGATCATGTGGATTTTAATAAAGTTTACATTGGCGGGGATAGCGCGGGCGGCAATATTGCACACAACATGGCTATTCGGGCCGGGCTGGATAAAACGGGCCGGGTTTCCATAGCAGGGATGTTCTTGAACTGCCCCCATTTTTGGGGGAATAAGCCAATTGGGGAGAGAGGAGATGAGTTTAGGGTTGAATTAATGAAGAAAATATGGTTAGTTGCGTACCCGAATTCGCCAAACGGGTTCGACAACCCGGATTCGAACCCGGGCTTGGATCCGAATCTTTCAAAGCTCGGTTGCAAGAGAGTGTTGGTATATGTTGCGGAAAAAGATGTTCTAAGGGCTCGAGGATTGTATTATGTGAAAAAATTGAGAGCGAGCGGGTGGAAAGGGGACGCGAGAGTTGTCGACGTGAAAGGGGAAGGGCACGTGTTCAATTTATTGGCTCCGAACACGACCAAGGCGAAGGCGATGATGGATGACGTGGCGTCGTTTTTTAACGGTGGCCACGCGCTATAAGCGCCCTGATAAATGTGCGCTATTTTGATATTTTTATTGGGTCACTATGGTGCTGATTTTACTGGATCAGCATATATCATATGAGTGGCCAACATATATTTATACATATCTCTACATATGTTGCGCTATAGGATAATATATGGTGACTTATAATATAATATATATTATATTATAAATATGTTGAAATATGTTATATATGCTCGTGAATCTTATAACATATGCTGATCCGGTCAAATCAGCAACGTGCTGACTTGACTTGATGGGATCAGAAGTTGATTCATGTCCTTTTGATTGTAATGGAAATAATAAAAATTTGAATAAAATATACCTATTTAATGTTGTATATTGTTTTAAGAGAAAAATATAATGAATACTATGAAAGGTCATATGAACAAATAAAAGATTAAATTATTATTTTAAGAGAAGACCAAAACTAGTGAAGAAAACTTATGTAGACAAGAAAATTAAACTTATGTAGACAAGAAAATTTATAATTAGTTCGAATAATGTCACAAGCAAAGAAAATGGCTTGGTAGCTAGTGTGCGGGGAAGGTTACGGTGCTAATTAGCACACATAAAGTACAAAAATAGCAAATGTTTTTATTACAAATAACACATATTGTATGTAATAAAGACATGTGTTGTTTGTTCATAATTACATCGTGTGTCATATGAGAGTATATTTTGTGCTAGAATCAAGTATAACATATATTGTGTGAGACTATATGATGTGTTGTATCTATATTCTATTAACGTATACGGTATGTTGTTCATGGTAACACCATGTGTTATTCGGTAGGACACAATATGCTATTTCGCACACTGTTGAATTTTAAATTCAATGCTGTAGCCGTCGCCTAGTGTCAACTGATTTAACTTTGTTTTGTAGTTTTAAAAAGAGTAGTCTCCCTTTGGACATGCTTTTCGGACACACCTTTGGAACCGTAGCATTTGCTATTTGCCGTATGTCCAAAAGTATTTTAAGAACGGGGCACTTCGTTTATATATATATATATATATATATATATATAAATTTATTAATTTTAAATATATTTGATAAATATAAATTAATTTTGGGTAAATTATATAACACTTCATGTAAAATTTGTATGAAACACTTCAATTGTTCAAAATTGATGTTCAGTTCTAAATAAAGATCTAAATTATACAAATTTTATAAAAATAAAAAATGTAAAATATTTTAAATAATTTTTTTAAATAAAATAAATAAATAAATAATTGATCAATAATTTATTTTTACAATTTTTATAAAAATCAGATAATAATTTGTCCTCAAAAAGTATAAAATGAAGAATTAATTAATTATTTATTTATTTATTTTATTCAAAAAATTATTTAACATATTTTATATTTTTTATTTATATAAAATTTGCGTAATTTAGATCCTTATCTATAACAGAACATCAATTTTGGACAAAGAGAGTGTTTAATGCAAACTTTACATTAATACAAGGGAGTTTTACGCAATAAATAAAACACAGGTGTTTTGTGCATTTTACTAAAACACAAGGGGGTTTATATAATTTGCCCATTAATTTTTTGATTAAATTTATAGTTTTTAACATGTAGGACTCACTCAATTTTTTTTATTTCTTTATTTAATAAATAAATATTATTATTTATATTTAAAATTTTTAATTTTTTTATAAAATTAATTTATGTCAATCATAAACTATGGAACACTCTATATATATTATTGAGATATAGTATTCAAAGAATTTAAACACTTAATTTTTTAATTTTTTAATTATATATATTAATTTATATGTTAAAAATACTAACAATATCACTTTTTTTTAAATAATTACATATTTTATTTATATTTTAAATTTTATAATCTATAATTTTTAATCAAATATAAATTAATTAATTATCTTAATATTAATTTATAATTATTTATATTATATTATATTATAATTATTTTTATAAATATATTTTTAATTATGTATTAATTATATCCGTCATAAATTTTTGTATCTAACTCTTATACACTATAAGAAAATATCATTTTTGTAACGAGATTTTTTCGTCATTAAATTCACTTTTTCCGTTACTAATGATATTAGAGACAGAATTAATGATGAAATTACGTTAGCGACGTGATCTTTAGTGAAATTCTGTTACAAATATATATATATATATTTTTTAGTGTTACCTTCGTTTGTGTTTGTATCTAAGTATTACCTTCGTACCTTTGAAAGTATTCATTCAATTTCTTGCACAAAATGTTATAAATAATGTATTTTAACAATAATTGGTGGTACTTTCTGTATATGTAGATTATTTTGTCTTTTATTTATATATTAATATAATAATATTGATATAAACAATTATTTAAAGGTCTTTGTAATGTCCATACTTAAAGGGCGTATAGAGAATATATATATATATATATATATATTAGTATCTATTAGATGAGTTATTGTACACGATTTTGAAATTTCAAATACCCTCATGTAAGAATGTTGTCATTGATTTTTTATAGGTTATTTTGAATATTAATTATTATATTAATATCTAGTACTAATCAATAGGAAAATATAAAAATATTTTTATTAGTCTTTTATAATACAAATAGAATGAGATTTGTTGAGTAAATTATTTAAATATAAGGATATTTTCAAATTAGCACTGTAGTCATTCCCTTTGGAATTTTGTAGTAGATTAAGAAATAATAGTATTTTATTGGTTATTGGAAGATTATAAGAAGTTTTGATATTTTTGTAATTTCACTTTATATATAAAGTAATTGTATATGTAACGGTATGTTTGTAATTTAAGTAAAAATTAAAGGTATTTTACTATTAGTATATGATTATTTTTTTAAAATAGGAAATTGATGCTTTGATATGAGACAAACGAAAATGATAAAAATAATATTTTGAAATGGGGCGGAGGAAGTAATATAAAAAAAATATACAAAACCATCTTATATTATATATAGAAAATATAATTATATAATTAATCAATAATATTATATACTCCATATAAACATCAACATATCGGTTGGTTACGGATCGAAACTAAAAATGTTAATCCAAAACCATATAAAATGGATCCGATTCTGGATATGGACCTCAAATCATACAATATCTCAAAGCTTCTTGTCGGACCAGTTTCGAGAACTCAAGAGAAAGCATGGATCGGCAAATTGTAACGTTTAATAAAAAAAATTAGAGAATTGGAATCCACCCATGAACAATGTCACAACATGCGGGAACTTGTTGATGTGGGGGAAGGTCGTGGGGGTGAAGGTTACATTAGGGCTTGAAACATTTCAATCGGACAACTAACGAAAAAGTTATGTAAACCTAGAAGTATGCTAAAATAGAGGGTTTAATATGTAATTACATAAACTTAAGATTATACATGCATTAGTGGGGGATCACTTATATATATATATATATATATATATAAGAGGACCATTAGACTAGTTGTCTCCTATTGGGGGGTTGTTCATATAATCCATCTCACATAGGAAAATATATCAACTTTTCTTTTCCCAAACTCCTATAAATATGTCTTTGGGTGCTTTGTAAGACACACCAAGAAAAAATATAATTTTATGAATGTTTGATCATTTATGATCATTTTTTTTTATAGAAGTTATGCTTGATAGCAATACTTTTTTTTTAGTCGAATATTTCATGGAATACAATTTCGTTGCATGTTTCATGGGGTTTAGTTTCAAAATTCGGGTTTGAATATAAAGTCTTAAGTTCATAGCATTTGGGAAATGTAAAAGAGCTTTTCAAAGTGTCAACTGGGGCGGTGCCTTCGTAGAGGAATGTTTGGTGCTAGAATGGTATCAGGTCGTGTTTACAACAGTATTTACGTAGGTTTGATTTTCTTTCGATTAACATTTTTTCTGCTTTATTCGTTCCGTTTAGTTAATCCGTTTCTTTTTCTTGTTTAATTAGTTCCGTTTAGTCTTTCTTCTTCCTTTGTTAGTTCCGGTTAGTAGTTTATTCTAAATCTTGTATCATTGATCAATTCGGTCCATGACAGTTGATTCTGGATTGAAACTAGAATTGTTGGATCCGGAACCATATAAAGCAGATCGGAGTCTGGATATGGACCTCAAATCATATAAATAAAGCCTTTAATTTGTCTAAAGCTTCGAGACTGAATATCCTAAGAGGATTCTTGGTTTCTTTCCCAGCTGCAGACCCCGAATCACTTCCTTCCACAGATCATTAAGAAAGAAATTGTTGTTATCTAAGTTATTCCCATTGGTAGGTTACCTGATGCTAGAACATCGGCGACCAGCCCGTGCTCCTGTTCATTCCCGAGGGTTGTGTGGGTTGTACAATATATTGTATAGGTTTAAAAATAACATATTTTAAATAAAAATGTGTATAAATATTTTCAATTTGAATGTCCAATTATATAACTTGGATAGTAAAAATAAAAATAGTAAAAACTTGATCAATTAAAAACATATTTATTTACAAAAAGAACGGTACGTTTGGTTTGCATTTGCATTTTTGTTTGTGTTTTATGCTTAATAGTAATTGTAGACATTCAAAAATAAATGTCTAAATTCAATTAAAAAAATAAAATTCTTATAAAATAAATATAAGGTGTTCAATTATGTATATACGTTGATTTTTGTAAAATAAATATCAACTATTAATGTGAAATTTGCTAGAAATGAAATATATTTTACAAATTTTATGCATATAATATTTGTCATTAAATTAGGTAAACAAAATCAACAAAAAAAGTATTATAGTTAATATCTTTTGAGAAAGGAAATGATATAAAAATTTTAATAAAAAAGGAAGACGGCAATCAAATTCTTAAAATATAGAAAACGACATCCGATGAAATAGGAAAAATTACAAATCTCTCTATCGGCCAATTGGAACGTTCCGCGCGGCATCATCGGAAAAGGAAGCCGAGACCACTCCTCAAGATGAGTCTTGGCCAATTCATTTGAGACGCCGAATGAAGTTAACGTTCTTCGTCGTATGTCCAAGCCGGAGAAAAAATCAAAGCTCTCAATTGCATTAAATAATCCGTCAAAGCTAAGGAAAAAAAGCCTCTAAGGTTCATTCTAACGCTTCGAGACTTTCGCCGCATTCTTTGTCAAAAGCATCAACCTGTCCCTTTTTGATCAAAAAGTCAAAGGGACACGCCGCCAAAAAAACGTTATGGAGCACCAAATCCACCTCCTTAAAAATCAAAGCACTAAATCAATCAAAAAGAATTTTTAAATCTAAAGTCAACAATAAAATTTGCCCGCACGGACACCAAAGTCCCCCAATTATTTGGTAAAGTCAAATGAAAGATCAAATTCGTAAAAAAATCACATCAAATATCAAATTCTCAAAAGCCTCAAAATCCAAGTTGAAAAATCAACCCAAAATGAGAATAAAATTACTCAAATAAAGAATAGGGCCCGTATCAATTCAAATTAGATATAATTTGTACAAATATTTTATATTTATAAAAAGAAAATAATTTTTGTCTAAAGTTTTTTTGGCAGGCGCAGTAGGATCACTCTATCTTTCATCTCTATTTCTGTCAAATTCTCAACGACCAATGATTTCCTACAAGATCAAGACTTGTAACACTGCGTCGAAAGCTGCTACTCAAACCGCTACAGGTAACTGAGTCGATGCATTCACTGCATTAAGAACCTCAAGCACACCGGATAATGATGATGATGATAGGATAGGCAACCCTTACGGTGGAAATTTTGAATTTTGATTTATCGGATTTTGTGATGGAGATGGCGTATCCTTGTAGTCGACGTTGAAAATTGGTTAATTTGGACTGTGAAATTTATTTTCATATAATAGATATTGTCGATGTTGTTGCTCTCTGTCCTGAGACTACTCTCCCTCGTTGGTACGATGAAGATGATATTTTTAAAAATTTAGGTTCCTCACGAAGGACCTTTTCGTCTCGAATTGAGATATGCATTTGTTAAGGTGTATCTCACCTAGTTTGCTATGGAATGGTATTTTTTGGTGAAAGTTGAGTATGTTCTTTCGGGGATTTTTATCCAAAATTTTATTATCCATCATTTTTTTTTTTTTAAAGAAGATATCAAATTAAACACATTTTTTTTATTTAAAATATTTATACCAAAAATTTATTTTATATATTTATATCACATAATATAATTATTTAAATTCAAAATTTTTATTATTCAAATCTTATATACAAAATCCAAACCTTCCAAAGAATGGATTTTATTTACTAAGTTTTGTACGTGAGGGATTTAATTTGCTAATTTGCTAATCTATCTTGCAGAGAGAGAATTGATTAAGACTTACAATACTCCATTTACTGTCAGGTGCGTTTGGTCCAAAAAATAAAATTACAGAAATTTGAAAATAGATAATAGAGTTACATAGAAGAAGAATTCATGAGTAGTGAATAAAAATTATTTTGGTTACTTGGTAGAATAGATTATAGCTATGTGATGAATCGATCAAGAAAAAATAATAAATCAGGTAAAAGAATATTTTAGTAAGTAAGAATCCAGTTGTCTAAATAATAAATTAGATGCGATGTAAGATGAAATTAGGGTTTGTTCGTTTGAAGGATTCTACCAAAATCCTACTATTCATCTAAAATTTTCCCTCCAAAAATATCAAATCAAACACCTATTTTTTATTTTTTATATTATACTAAAAATTAATTTTACATTCAAAACATCACATCAACACTTATTTATATCACATCATACAACTATTCAAATTCAAAAATTTTACTATTCAAATCCCAACTCAAAATTCAAACCCCCAAACAAACACACCCTTAGTGTAATTTTATAAAAAATATAAGAATTAAATATTTGAATAATAAATTAGACGCGATGTTTTGTAAAATTAAAATAGTGTAATTCGAAAAAATCACAATAATTAAATAGTAAAAAAAAAAAATCAATAAAAGCACTGCATCATTTTTCAATATTCATTTATTTTAATTTTTCTGTATACGAGAAAAGAAAATAATAATAATAAAATAATTTATTTTTCAAGTTTTACTTTTTTTTTTTTTTTTTTCCCTAAAGTTTTGTACCTACTTTCATTTTTCTGTGCCAATCACATCCAATGAGAAAAGAATTTTTTCGTCAAGATTTTTCACTAAACTTTTCAATTTTTTTTTTTTTTTTTCCCCTTTAAATGTTGTAGACAATGTTAAATTAAGTGCGTACATTAGTTTACAAATTAAGTTTTACTTGTACTATAAAATGATTTTTTTGCCATTATATTTTTTGTACGATAGAATACAAAAAGTAATAAAAATTACCAATTAATACCGACTTACATTAATTAAATTGTGTTTTAGTACACATCTTGACGATGGAGGGAGTAATAATTATAATTGCTAAAGCCAATCGAGACTATATAGGTCGGTATTAGATTTTAGGTCATTCAATGCCCTACTATTATATTTTCATTTATGTTTTCAAATTCAAGATGACTTATTTGTTAAAATATCCAAAATATTTAAATTCCAACTTGAAAATTTTCATGTAAAATTTACATCGAGGTTTTGGTTTTGAGTTCTCGTTTTGAATGGTGAAATTTTGAATTGAAATGTGATATAAATATGTATTGATGTGATGTTTTGAATGTAAAATTTAATTGGAGTGTAATATAATAAATAAAAATAAGTGTTTAATTTGATATTTCAAAAAAAAAAAAAAAAATTATATAGCAAAACGAAAATCAAATCCCTCGAGTAAACACACCATTCGATTTTAATTTTGACACACTTATAAATGTGTATATACTCACCCAAAGGTACATAATAAGGAAAACTCATCAAGAAACCCTTAAATATGACTAAACCTCTAAGCTTACTATTTCTCCTATTCACTTATAGAGTTTCATGTTTAGCTACCTTCGACAATGTTGATTGTTTAGACATATTACACGACGTTTTCCCCTTCGTTCGAGTCTATAAGAATGGTACAATCATCCGATACCTTCCCGAAGAACTCGTCCCGCCGTCGACGGATCCAACGGCTAGGGTTCGATCCAAAGACGTGACCATCGATCACCACCGTAACATCTCCGCCAGGATTTTTGTACCAGAGAACCTTAAGTTGCGGCAGAACCTCCCCATCCTCGTCTACTACCACGGTGGCGGGTTCACGACCGGATCGGCCTTTTCTAAGACATATAATACCTACCTAACTTCCCTAGTTTCCAAAGCCAAGATCGTCGCCGTGTCGGTGAACTACCGGTTGGCCCCCGAACACGATCTCCCAATAGGGTACGACGATGCATGGTATGCACTCAAGTGGGTATTTTCTCACTCCCGTTCCCTCGGTGGCAACGGGTCCGAGCCGTGGTTACGAAAAAATGTAGATTTCGGAAAGGGTTTTGTAGGCGGGGATAGCGCCGGAGGCAATATTGCACATAATGTAGTTTTGCGGGCCGGATTGGAGAAGAAAAGCGGGATTGTTCTAAAAGGTCTGTTTTTGAATTGTCCGAACTTTTGGGGAAGTACTCGAATCGGAGAAGAAGAAAAGAAACCCTTCGAAGTTGTTTTTAGGAACCGATTATGGTTGCTTGTGCACCCCAATGTCCCCGCCACATTCGACTACCCGGCAACAAATCCGAGCCTCGATCCGAATATACATAAGTTAGGGTGTAAAAATTTGCTTGTGTACGTTGCCGGGGAAGATATCCTTCGCGATCGAGGAGAGCTTTATGTTGACACATTGAATAAAAGTGCTTGGGGAGGATCTATTAGGTTTTTCGATATACCGGGGGAGGGACATGTGTTCGATATAGCGAACCCGGACACGGACAATGCCAGGAAGATGTTACATGAAGTAGCTTTGTTCATTACCGAAGACAACGCTTAGGTGTCCGTAAATTTATTTGAAATCAATGTCTGTCACACATGGTTCATATAGTATGACTTACTTATCGGACCTAGTTTGCAAACATTAGGTTCGTCGGGAGGTTTATCCAGGGTGCATGGAAGGATATTGACGGCGGATTTCCATATTATATATATAAAAAAATTATTTAAAATCAAGCTCCAACTTGTAATGTAGTTATGACAGTGTGTTTTATTTGATGTTAAATTTGTGTGTTTTATAGATGAATAAAATGTGTGTTTATGTATGGCTAATTTGATTTTGGTATTTTTAATTTCCATTAATATTTGGATGCATTTCTATTATAGTAATTTCTTTTAATTAGTTTGAATCTTTTAGTTAATATTTCATCTATTAAATAATAATTAATATATTTAATATAATATTTGATTATTTTATATAAAACTATTTAATTCATTCTTTGAACTCTTATTTTCATTAGATATAGATTTTTATAATTATAATAGATTTTTATAATCGAAAAATAATTTATTATAATATATCACGTATAAGAAAAAGTAGTATACTACTTAGAAAGAAAAGAAGAATGAATTGAAGGAGTTTAATCTCCTTACATAAATGATATCCGCCCCTCCCACGTAAATTGTCGAGGTTACTTTAGATACAATAATTTAAATAATTTATAATTAGTAATTAATTTACATTATATTAATAGAAGTAATTATTGTATAAAACAATAATTATAGATTAAAATTAAAATAACTAAATAGTTGAATTAAGATTAAGAAAATCATAAATTATAAAATTTTAAAAATATGATTAAAATGTATAATTGTATTTTTAAAAAAGAAAGTACAAATTATACGGAACAACTCGAAATAAAAAATATGGACATTTTATGTGTGTTGAGTACAAAAAAACGATGGGTAGGGTTTTCGATAATGAGCTTATCAAATTAGGTTAAGGAGTGGTGCAGAGTTTAATGAGCTTGTTAGTGGTAGTAGGATTTCAAAAAAGAGACTCCGAATATAAGTCCGGACGCTGTTAAGAAAAAGGCTTCCTCAGGAGAAGGCAGATATCGGGTGTAACAAGGTCGGGTGCGGAGCTCAGATATGATAAGATCGGGTGCGGAGCTCAGGAATGATAAGGTCGGGTGCGGAGCCCAGGTATGATAAGGTCGGATGCGGAGCCCAGTCGTGACAAGATTGGGCGTTAAGATCGGACGTGGTAAGGTCGGGCACAAAGGTCGGACGTGATAAGGTCGGGCACTGAGGTCGGACGTGAGCAGGTCGGGCGTGATAAGGTCGGGCATTGAGGTCAGACGTGAGCAGGTCGGGCTCAGAGGTCGGGCATTGAGGTCGGACGTGATCAGGTCGGGCTTGGAGCTCAGGAATGATAAGGTCGGGTGCGGAGCTCATATATGATAAGATCGGGTGCGGAGCTCAGATATGATAAGGTCGGGTGCGGAGCCCAGGTATGATAAGGTCGGGTGCGGAGCCCAGTCGTGACAAGGTCGGGCGTTAAAATCGGACGTGGTAAGGTCGGGCACAAAGGTCGGACGTGATAAGGTCGGACACTGAGGTCGGACGTGAGCAGGTCGGGCGTGATAAGGTCGGACACTGAGGTTGGACGTGAGCAGGTCGTGCTCGGAGGTCGGGCGCGATAAGGTCGGGCACTGAGGTCGGACATGATCAGGTCGGGCTCGGAGGTCGGGCGTGATAAGGTCGGGCAAGGAGATCAGACATGATAAGATCGGGCACGAAAGGTCGGACATGATAAGGTCGGGTACTGAGGTCGGACATAATCAGGTCAGGCTCGAAGATCGGGCATGATAATATCGGGTACTGAGGTCGGACGTAATCAGGTCAGGCTTGGAGATCGGGCATGATAAGGTCGGGCACTGAGGTCGGATGTGATCAGGTCGATTACGGAGGTCGGATGTGATAAGGTCGGGCGAAGCAAAGTCAGACAAGTCAGGAGGTCAAACAAGTGGAAAACAGACAAGATGAGACGGATCAGCAGGTATGCAGGTTGGGTCAAAAACAGTTTCTGGACAGTTGAAGGAAGTTTCAACCGATGAGCAGATTTGAAGACACGACTTGGCGGTGGCGGTTGACATGGATTTTAAATAGGTCTGTTCGTGACCTAAGACACCATCTTCAATCGACATCAAATTCAAGAGAATTGCTTTTGGGAGTCACCACTTTATTTTCCAGTCTGTAGTTTTATTTTCATATTTTATTTATGTATCCTACAGTGTTTAGAGATTCCTAATCACAGGCACTAATTATATAAAATTCGAAGATAATTTTCTATTTTCGAATTTTACTTTTTATTATTGAAAAATTGCATCAACAATGTGAAACCGAAAAAGTAGTAAATTGTATAAAATATTTTATATAAAATTTATTATATAATCACTACCGGAAACTTAGCAAATGTCTCATTGATGGCGTGTTAAGGTGAAAGAGGAAGAAGAAGAATTTGAAATGTCTTTTCCCACATGGAAAGTTCAAAGAAACCATACAATGCAATATTGTCTCTTCTACCATTAAAAGAATCAATTAATGAATTGGACAGACCCAACTAGACTTGGGCCTACCTTGAGAAATTGAGCTCATATATATATATATATATATAATCGAGATTGAGCCTTGAGGCGTGGGGTGGTTACCGATATTATGCCTCTTTAAACATTCGAATTTGCTTCAAGGAGATCGCGTGCAACTCAAATCTGTTTTATGTTATATTCGATTTTAGATTTAGATAATTGTTCATCTTAATTTTCAATTTTATTTTCTACTCATAAATGTCTTCAAAATTAATTTCAATTTTGTTATAATATATGTTTTAAATAATATAAACAAAAAAACTACTCCCTCCGTTCTAATACAATAGTCTTGTTTACTATTTTTGTCGTCCCAAAACAATAGTCTTGTTTCCACAAATAACTATATCACCGTATAACTACCCTTACTATTATTTCATTATTATTATACAATTGCCACTACCTTTTACACTTATACACTCACAAGGGCAAAAATGTCTTTTACCTATACTTTTTACCCACTGTCAATATAATATCAATATTTCTTAAATCTCGTATCCAAAACAACAAATACTATAGTTTCGGGTAGAAGAGAGGATTATAATATGAATTAATTCATTTTGTATCAATTAAAATGATATACAAAACCAATATATATGGGTAAATTAAAAATAAAATCTATCACACAATCTATATTTTCCAATAACATGGAAAAAATACAATCACAACAAATCAACAAGATATTTAATATATTTGTTAATCAGTTGGTAGGATGCTTATTTGATTTGATCAAATCATCATATTAATTTGAAGGAATCAACAAATCATCACATAATATATACACATTAAGTTAAAATAATTAACAAATTATCATAAAATAGATAATATATATTAGGGTAAACTATTTTTTTTAGTTCCGTAATTGGACCCCCTTATCATTTTAGTCCCATAAGTGGAGTCTGTCGCAAATTAGTCCCATAAGTGAAAAATTATCGCTATTTTAGTCCTCCGGCGCTGGAGACGCCCGCGTGGCTCGCCGGAGGTGACGTTTACGCCAGGTGTCCCGCCAGGTCAGCAACACCTGGCGGACACGTGGATTTATTATTATTATTTTTCATTTTTTTTAATTTTTTTTAATTTTTTTTAATTGGACCAAATAAAAAAATTAAAAAATGCAAATAAAATTAAAAATAAATGAAAAATAATTTTTTTAAAAAATTTTAAAAAATAAAAAATTCCCGACCTGGCGGACACGTCACCTCCGGCGAGCCACGCGGGCGTCTCCGGCGCCGGATGACTAAAACAATGAAAATTTTTCACTTATGAGACTAGTTTGCGACAGGCTTCACTTACGGGACTAAAATGATAAGGGGGTCCAGTCACTGGACTTAAAAAACAGTTTACCCTATATATTATGTTATATAATGTACTATATATTATGTTAATATTTGTTATTTTCTTTGGCGATATTTTCTAATTAGATCAAATTATTATTTTGTTGAAATAAAAATATATTTTGCTAAAATTATGATATACATTGCTATATATAATTATATATTGTGTTATTCAAATTCGTGTTATATTTTATATCAATATTGGCTATTCTTTTTTATAAACATATGCTGATTAGGTCAAAATACCATGTGGTAAACCAGTCACGCGATTATACAACAATTCTATAGTCTTTCTCGGCCTCTAAATAATATTTTGAATTTAATTTTTTTTTTATACATATTATTTCTATCACACATATATTTAATATAAATATTTAAAATATTTTATACAAAGTAGATATACTATTATTCTTTAACACATAAAATCTAAATCTTATGCTAGGTTAGGCGGAAATTAATTAATTAGGCAATAATATTTATATAAAGTACTAGTGATATTTTTTATGTGAAATTAATATACACCCTACAATATTTAGGTTATTAATGAAAGAATTATGCAACAATTACTGCCTAATTTATTTAATTTTAATAAATATTAGTTCGTGCAAAGGTATTCAATGTTAGAATGTGCATTATTTATTCTAGTTAACAATAACATAATACTACTTTCATTTCCATAAATTTTCTTGTTTTACTTCTAAAACAATTTTTTTTTTTTTTAATTGTATAACATTAGAAAATTTATATATTTTGAAAATAATAATAATAATAATAATAATAATAATAATAATGATGATAACATCAGATTTCAGGGTGTTTTTGTTTGGAGTTTGAGTTATTAATGATAAAATTTTCAATATCAATATTTATGTGATGATATGATATAAATATATATTTATGTTACATTTTAAATATAAAGTTAATTTAGAATGTAATATAAATATATATAGTTGATTTGATGTATTTTAAGAAACAAGGTTTATGAATAGTGTTTTGTATTTTTAGTTTGATATGTTTCATATTAATTATGATGAAACGTGTCCATAATATGAAAAATTATATTTTGTATTAAACTTAACTTATTATGAGTGAATAGAACATATATTTAGAGCCGTAAAAATAGGTTGAATCCGTTGGGTTGGCCCGCTCCACCTTACTTTTAAGAAGGGTTGGGTTGTGATTTTTTAAATCCATTAAAATATAGGCCTAAATGGGCCAATCCGTGTGGGTTGCGGGTTGAGGGTGGGTTAGTCCAGGCGCCAATTAAATATACTAATTAGTACTCACTCGTCTAATTATATCAATTTTTTTTACCATTTTTAACTGTCACATTAAAAATTATAATAAAACTAATAAAATATTAATATCAGAATGTATTTTAATTTTATATAAATTACAAAATACTGTTATAAATATAATTAATTTATAAATAACGTACAAAAAGTAAAAAATATCATAATCTTGAACACTTTATTTAATAAATAATATATGATTATTTTTAAACTGATGAAATTTTGGTTCGCCCCGCCGCGGGTTGACCCACAAACAACCTGCATATTTACGGGTTAGAGTAGATTGTGGGCCAATTCGCTCCCTAATCCGTTTTCACAGGTCTACATATATTATACATATTGTGTAAGTGACATTTTGTGGGTAGAGTTCATATGTATTATATATATTGTTTGAGAGTATGTGTGTATGTATTGTATATTTTGCAACTTAATCGAGAAGTGTGCCAAAATGTTTTGTTGGGTGATCACATCCTAGAGTTTGTATGGTTTGATTTGTGTTTGAGTTTTAAATTAATTAAAGTTTAAATTTAAATAGTATTTTAATTGTATTTTATATAAAAAAAATAATATATATTAATTAAAAAGGTATAGATTGAACAATATTGATTTAGATTAAAATTCAAAACCAAACAAACTCATAATTGTCAACGTTATCTTTTTATTAAAAATAAGGTAAATCAAATATTAATTAAAGCAATTATAAGTACTCCGATTAATTGAAAGGTTTGGATTGTGCCTTTAAACTGCGCAGATATTTTAATGAATATAGTATTATATTGATTGATTGTCATATAAGATAAAATTATTCTTAAACATATATAAATGGATTAATGAAATGAGAAAAACTTTTGATGAATAATGTAAATAGAGGTAACATTTGATAAATAAGTGTAATATTGAAGAATCTAAATTAAGAAATATGTAATAATTATTTGCTATAATAGAAAGTATAGATATTTGCGAAAAAAAGACATATATTTAGTGGAAATAAAGGAGTATAATTTATTTCATATACAAGAGTAGTAGAAAAATATTTACTAAATTGAGGAATTAATTTCCATTAATTTAGCTGCACGTAATACTCATTAAGAATAAATTATTTAGTAGTAATTCCCATAAAATAATATAGCCCTATGTAGTTATGAATAAATTATAGGTTGCAATTTGTCAACTTTACTTTGTGTTCACATTTAAGATATACGACTAATTTTAAAATTTTATGACATTATTCAAATTTCATAACAGACCTAAAAAGATACTATAATAATATATTAATTTAAATTATAAATAAGTTAATTAATTATGTCTGCATGTGGGTATAGCTATAGGGAATGGTTATGCATATTAGCTCTAATTATAGATTGTTAGGACATATTATCTGTTTTATTATATATATGTATGGCATATATTAATTCTAATATGTGTTATATGGAGTGTTGTCTTTATATTTATATTATATTAACATACTTCTTGGTTTATATTTCACGTGATTTGAATATATATAAATTTTAAGTGTTGTCCGCACCGACTAATTATAGTTAATACAGTAACAACTACTATTGATACATTAGTTAATCACAGTCATTGAATTTTGTTCTTGAATAATCGCTGAGACGATCAACCTTGATCTCGAGATGGGTGAATAGTCAACCTATGTGATCGAGCTCATCGAATAATGCCCAATGATACTCTTAGATGTCCAACCTATGCAGCTGAGCAACCCAAAGAGAAGGAGCCGTAATATCAATTGGAAACACACCATTTTATTCATATGTCAATCGGAAATACGTAAAACCAATCAAAATATTTTTGGCATTCCGATATACCCACATTGCGTCAGATAAACTTCATACCATTTTTTAGGGTATCTTCTAACACTTTATAATAATCATCCCCAAATTTTTAGTTATAGCTTCAGCCCATCGGCTGGGCATAGTACGGCGATGAATGAAAAAATTTGATCCTGTATTGAGCCATGAACGTCTTGATTCTTTCATCAGTAAGACCATGCCATGGTCCACTATAATTGTTGTGGGAATCCTAAAGTGGTTAATATTATGCTCTTGGATGAATCAGATAACATCCAATTGATTGATGTTTACATATGAGTAGCCTCAGCTCATTTCGTAAAGTGACCAGTCACCACATGCATGAGCGCATGCCTTTTTAAGGATGGCGGGTGAATCTTCCCGATGATGTTCTATGATACCCCCGGAGTTGGGCCGTTGCTTGGCCAACTCCCGTGTGTGGATGAACCAGTATTAGGCCATCCGAAGTTGATAAGAGTTTAAATAAATTGAATAGACTACTCATATGAACAATGCGTACATTTCTTTTTGAAAGTCTTATTGAAAGAACTCTAAAACTAAGCATGCTTGCCCTAAAGTAATTTAAAAATGGATGAACCCCTGCGAAGCCTTCCAAGGTGCGCGTGACTGAGGACAGAAGTACACTGGAGTGCCCAATTAAGTATCATCCATCCAGAACATCATCGAAGACAATGAACTAAGTCTAAATACTAGATCTAAAGAAATTGTGGAATGTTCAAGAAAATGCGTGCAACTGCTTCAAGAAGGGTTGGTCCTGACTTTCGGAGAGCCCAGTCGAAACAAAAATAAACGATCCTAAATATATATAAATGATATTTTATTTTACTGATAATAAAATATAGGTAATTAAATAAAACATTTTTTTTTTTGCCATTTCTACTTGCAAAAAGATCAATGATAGTATTAATATTAGTTTTGTCCAATATTTAAACATAAAAAGTTTAAACTCATATTTTCACAATCATAAATTCAGTCCACACCACCAAGTCATATTCTTTTAACATTTTACAAATATAAAATATTTTTTTATATAAAAAATAAATATAACTGTTAAGCACAAAAAATAATAATAATAGTAAGTGGCAGTAGGATTCTGGGTAGGGTCTGAATGAAAGCCAAAAGGTCTGGAGGTCGGGCAGAATAAAGGTCGGAAAAAGGAAGAAAGGTAAGAATTGATCCAAATCCAGACTCAGGTACTACCAAGAGATGGTTGTCCGTGATCAGCAGTTCGGGCTGTATTCAGGTCGGGCGGAGTCTAAAAAAAAAGGTGTACCCAAGTCGGGTAAACCGTAGATCGGATGGAAGGCGAAGTCGGGCAGACGCGGAGGTCTGTCAAGAGGAAGGTCGGGCAAGGAAGAGGTACGGACAGACGCGGAGGTCTTCGGTCAAAGACGGAGGGCGGCTGATGCGGAGGTCGGCCCAAGTGAGGTCGGGCGAAGAAGCAGGTCGGGCGAAGGACGAAGTCGGGCAAAAGAAATTTGGCAGTGGACAGGCAGGTCGGGTAAGAGGCAGGTCTGAGTTCTGTGACTGGTGGGAACGGTTGAAGGAAGTTGTAATACGTGTCAATAGAGGAGAAATTGGTGGTCGGTTGACAGCGGTTGCTGTAACCGACCAGACGGCGGTTCAAACCGTTTTCTCTGAAAGGCTATTTAAAGGATTCAAATCCGTCAGAAAAGGCATCTTCAATCAACTTCAACAAAGCAAAGTCAGATTTGGGGATCACCACTTTAAATTTCAGTCTTTTATTTTCCAGTTTATTTTCTGTACCATACAGTGTTTAGAGATTCCTAATCTCAGGCACTAATTAATCAAGTTTAAGGATATTTTCTATATCTTTGAATTTTACTTTATTTTTGTTGAAAAATTACATCAACAATAACATAAATATAAAATAGATCCTCTATTTGTATTGAGTCATGGGCGACCCTTTCAAATCTGAGCTCAGGACATTGAGTCAAATAAAGAGAAAAAAAAAAAAAAGCTTTGAGAATGCAAAACAACCACTTGAAGATTAACATTAGTTTGAAATCGCATTTATTGTTGTTAGTATATATTTCTCCCTCTATATGAAATATGGTGCAATATTTATTTCCTAACACAAAAAATTAGGCGAGTGGTATTAAGTAGAATATTTTGGAAATCATGTGATGTGATGAGAGAAAAAAAATATTTATTTATTTTTATTTGAGTGACATAGTGGTATAAAATGTGGCATAGCGATTAAGTATATTTAATTATTTTCTATTTTAAAAATATTTTATGAAGTTAAACACACACCAAAAGGAAAATATTGATGGGGTTTTTGGAATGGGAAGACTATATATTAGTGTATAATTTTATATATAATACTCACTCTGTTAATTTAATTTGTCCATTATTTCTATTTTCGTCTGTCTTATTTTATTTGTATTTTATTTCTTATAGGAAAAATGATTATACTTTAATCGCCTTTTAGATTTTATAATCAATAGTTTTTTTTAATATTAATTAAATTAATTATTCCTAGTTTTAATATATAATTATTTATATTAATACATTTTATAATTATTTACTAATTATACTTTACCTAAATTTTCGTATCTATGTAAAATTGGATATAAAAGGTGGGACATAGTGAGTACTATATTGCCCTTAGTTAGATTGTGTACATATTGTGTTATTTTGAATGAAATTACAACAATCTTCCTGAAAACACAAGGATTGTTTTGTCCTCTTAAATTGATAGTCAATTCAATGTTGATTGTGAGAAAATGTTACGAGATATATAAGTGTCGAATGAAGTCTTGTCTGTATAAATTTGATTAATCTGTTAGTCATTACTATTTGGAAAAATGTGCTAACACATACGTTAGAAAACAAAATTTTGCTCTTGCATTAACGACATTTGTAAAACTAGAAGCTAATGTGCTTACTATGTTTTGAAATTTTGGATTGTTTTTAAATAGTAAAATGTTAAGTATAAAAGACAAGTGTTTAATGTGAGGTAAAAAAAAATTGAATGATATACATGAAAATTAGAGATTATAAATGTAATATATTCTCTCTAGAAAATTTTTGTTAATTGCTGGTTAAGAAACGAAAATAAAAAATATAAGTAAATATAGTCTAATTGAATTAAGCCACTGAAATATTCATAGGAAATATTACTATATAATTTTTCTTATACAATATACAGATTGGACGCTAAAAAACTTTGGTTTTTCTGATAGAAAAATTCCGTTGCAATTTTTTTTTACAACAGAATAGCGACTAATACACATCCGTCACTTTTTCGGTTGCTGTTGTTCTGCAACAAAATTATGTTCTGCCGCTAATATTTTGGGATGAAATTTGTGAATTAATATTTCATACATATTATATGATATGATATAAAAGATATGATAATTTATTTCATAATCATTATACATAATTTTGTTTTCAAAATTAAATATAAATTTGATTATATAAATCATAAACATTTTAAATATATTATTAAGATTATTATAAGTATTTTTGTGACCGAATGAATTGTTTTTGCTAATTTCATCAATATTTATTATAATTTGCAACGGAATCGTCGTAAAATAAATATAAAAATAAAATTTGTAGTAGACGACATATACAATTCCAAGTGTATATTTAAAAACTTTACCAGTTTGAAGAAACAGTTGATATTTCACTTTCAATGATGTTATGTGCATTTATATAGTAGTAGTAGTAGTCCTTGAAAGGCGTTGATAGAGTGAAAAGCACTTAAATTCTACTTTGGCATAGAGAAAGGAACTTCATAGAGAGAAAATAGAGTAGTACAATAAATGTAGGATTGTGAATACTATTATTTAGTTTTCACATTTTTCAATAAAAATATATTATTTGTGATTAAATTAAAAATAAACTTTGGGATGGCTCGATCAAAGAGGAATATATAGATTTATATATATATATAAATTATGATTTCTTGGAATTTAGGGAAAAATGAGATTGTTCAGGAATACATATTGAATACTGAAATTATGCATTTTAAAGTTTTTTTTTTTTTTATTTTATAGAATACTATTTAAATCAAAATTCAAACTAAAATTAAAATCCTAAAGTTCAAACAACTAACAACAACAACAATATTGATATGAATATAGCATATGAAATGTTCATAAAATCCGGTTATAAACAACACCTATATTTGAGTTACCAACTTAGATCATTCAATTATGATCAGAACACCACACACATATACATATATATATATATATATGCACATAAGAACCCCACATATTTGATTGCTCATTAGTGGCCGTATATTTGTATCATTTAGGAAAACTGTTTTCTTATTTTGGTAAGCGACCCTTATTGTCATTTTAGAATTATAACTAGACCATTTATTGAAGTAGTTGAATTGCTGGCATGCAGCATCATTACATGCCGGAAACTCCATGGATGACAGGAGACAATTGCATAGGTGTCAAATGGACAAAATACAATATAAATGTTTGTAACTATCAGATTGGAAAAAAACACAAAAAAGGAGAAAAACAATCTACAAAGAGAAAACCCTCGCAATTAATGAGTAGGGAGAAAAAGATATTGATAAAATGAAAAAACTAAAACCCATAAAGAACACTCATAATTATCAGAAAAAAAAGGGGGAAGGGGACAACTCAAATGAAGTAAATTTTTATAGACTCTAATGTACCCGACCACAAATAAATTGTAGTAATTAGGGCCTTGTCATATCGGCTTATGGGCTAAAATTCAACACTTCTATACATTTTTAATCCTATCGATCTTAAACACAATGTCTCACTCGACTGTTTCACCATTTCATACCATTTTGGCACTTACCGACACACAATTGGTGCATGTTGTTAGGAAACAAACTTGTGTTCGGATAATTTCAATTAGTGCAATTATTATTGGGTATAGAATATACTTTTGTTGTTTAGAGAGTTAAATTTGGTAGACAAAACTTTCTTTGATTTATAGTTTTATGTTTAAGGTAGATTAGTTAGCTATATATATGATGCATTATGTATTCAATAAGAGCATGCTTTTTGGATGATTGATCAATAGGTTTCCGACGTGACTTTCCCCTCTCCAGAAGATATAATTTCGATTTGCTACAAAAATATTTCACTTCTATTTTTCAGAAACTTCGTTTTACAAGGGCTCACAAATGATCTTCCAGCACATAATAAGAATATAACCACACATCGAAATTCAAAATATTTGTGCAGAGGCGTGAGCTTTGAGAAGGAAACAGTTATTTCTATATTCATTAAAATTGACTGGCGATTAAAGTATTGATTGAGTTAAATCAGTACAACACATCTAGGCAGATAGTATACGATTTTATATATATTGTATACATATATTTATTGTGTTGAAAATCAATAAGATATTGTACTTTATATATATATATATATATATTATATTAATTACCATGTAATGTTATTTGTCTTATATACTTTACGTATATGTGTTAACTCGGTATAATTAATATATTGATTTGATTCAATCAACGTGAAAAAGAAACAGTTAAAATAAAATTGACAAAAAATAGTTTCCACCTTAAACAAGGTCTTCAACAATTATATCACATAAGTGAAATATAACTTCAATCTGATTTAGTCTATAATGAAAATTAGGTTTTTTTCCACAAACCAATGCCAATCTGACTATTCAAATGACCTGCAACATTATCCTTAAAAACTCCAATATAATCCCTTTTTTTTTTTAAGTACAATGATTCTTCAAAAGCATCAATTACAACCACATATCATATTCTAAGTTGTAATTGTAATTTTCCACTAACATATGATCCATACATAGTAAACACATGAAATAGTAACTTTGTTTAGATAGAAGTTTTGGAGGGTTTTGAAATTTTGAAAGTTTGGAAATGGTAAAAAATTAATATTTGATTTGATATTTTGTGAGATAAAAAATGTATTTGATGTGATGTTTTTTAAAAAATGAATAGTATCAAATGAGTAAAAGTGTGTTGTGTAAACAAAGCCTAAATTTCTTATTACTTGCATTATTCATATAGTTTAAATCTATAAGGGTAATCAATTACTTAAAATTTTAAAAATATATTAACACTACAAAATAGAAATACAAAACTCAAATAATTAGGGGCGAACACCCTTGGCTCCCCACTAGCTCCACGAGGGCCTTCATTGTACCTCTTGGAGCATTTCCGCATGTGTTTGTTCGTCTAGTTTTTTTTTTTTTTTTTGTCTGAGTTACTAGTTATTACCTTCCTACGTATCATGCGCCCGCGCCCCTTGAATGTTACTAGGTTTCAAACTAAATTTTATTTGTTGAATCAATGTTCTTCCATTGGCATGCAAATTTATAAATCATCAATTCAAACCAATATATAGATCATCACTTTTGTTGGTGAACTTCCGTTTGTAGATAAATAAATAAATGATATGTATTTTAAAAATTTAAGCTTTTAGGTGAATAGATCATTTACATTATTTAACATTGTATATTTCCTAAAAGTTTAAGCTTTTAAGTGAGTCGGTCATTTATTTCATCTAACCATTTCAAAGAAAGACATCAGAATATGCCACAACATATTGTGCAATATGAAGCGTTGGATGCTGACCCAAAAAGATGAATGCAAATTCGATCACAATAAATAAATAAATAAATAATCAAATTATAGTTCAAACAAGAAATGTAACATGCTGTCTGAAATACATTTATATGTTTTATCCGAAGAAATAAAGACTATAGGCAACTACAGAAAAAAAAAAAAAATGCTTGCAATATTCAATAATTAAAAACTAACTTTCTTATAATTTTGAACCCAAAATTTTGTAATAAGGTATGTTAATTTTATTATGATCAGCATAAACCACACTATTTGTGTTATATATATATATATATATCTTAGATACACGAATTACTAAAAAATTATATATCAATATTTCTTCAACACTACAAGATTAATGCTTAGTCTCTAGAAAATTTATGTATAACATTATCCTTTTCGTGAACTAGTAGATGCTTTTTGAGATATAACTTAACGATGTCTATACATGAGACATATACTGCCAAGTACACTGTCTGTAAAAATAAGGCAAATATAATGCATAAAAAATATGTAATTAATATTACTAATAACAAATTAAATAAATATTGTTGAGATAAAAATCATTAGACAAAAGAATGCATATTAGATGAACACAAATTATCTAATCAATATAGACAAAAGAATAATAGATTTCAGGCGACCGCTACAGTGCTAAAATTAAAATTCACCACAGTGGCATACAGTGTGCTAACAAGTAACATATGATATTACTATTGACAATACATCATTAATATTAATATAATACATCACATGAACTAATATCATATGATATAATCTCAAACAACACATGAAATAGTTAATTTTAGCGCCTAACATATTCTTATATATTCTATATTGTAATTATGATCAAACATGTTTTTATTACACGCAATATGTGCTATGTGTAATAAATACATGTGCAATATTCATATTTTATGTGTAACATTGTGTAACATTAGTAAATTAGCAGTGTGCTGATTTTGATCATATTAGAAAATTAACTTAAATAATTAACAAATCATCTCAGGGCGTATAACATATTACCAAGTCATAACATTAACGTGAAACATTTAGTAAATCATTGTAAGATAAATAGCATATATTGTGTAATATAGGAATTTGTGTTGTGTGGATTATATTTCGTGGTGAAATCAATATATAATATTTCTATGTTATATTTTATACTAACATTTGTTGTGTGAGTTTTATATTGTGACGTGTTATATAATTTTCTTATTATACTATAGTGCTAAAATCAGAACAGATTGCGCTAAAATTATAATTATATTTTGTTATATGTTACATAATTTACTATTAAAATATTTTTTATATATCATATTAATATGTACTAATGCGATATTAAAAATATCTCATGAATTTGGACTCGTATTTTCAGGGTAAATCCAATAACTATTGATTTTTACAATATTTACATTATTTTCAACATAAAAAAAAAGAAAAAAAATTATACATGTTAGATACGTAGATGATAATGATAGCAGCCCAATAAATTATAATTAGAACACATAAATTTTGTCCACAACAATTGAAAATACTATTAATAGTTATTGAAAATGGTGTCCAAAAAATACCCTTTTATACAAATTCAAATTCTTTGAAATATCCCAACAGTAAACATACTGCTCAATATTCGACTCGTCAAATCTGTCGGAGAAGATTTTAGTGCCGATGTCTCATCGGAAAGTAAATATAATATTATTTTATGATATAAATGTGTATGCACATAATTATCTATTGAATTTTTAAATTTAAGAAAATTATAACTATCATAATTAATAGAGTTGGACATTATAGCCCCTATATGCAATCACAACCATATATATATATATATATATATAAATAAAAAAATAAAATAAAATCCAACATCATGGTGAACAAATCCTGACCGAATAACCATTACAAATATAGAAAAAATATAATTGTACAGATTATTTTTCATTAGGTATTATTATCATTACACACAAAATAAGAAAATTATTATTCTATCAAAATCAATTAATCGAATAAATTTTTTTCAAAAAGATTAGAATTGTACAACACTATAAATCGAATTGAAGAAAATTTGTGTTAAAATATTTTGCGGAATGTCTAAAGCTTGCATTATTGATAATCAAAATAAGAGACCTATATATAGGGAACCTAAAACAGACTCAATAAACTCAAATTTAAATAACATAATCTAATGCATATGATCAAATCTAAATATAACAAATCTAAAACTAAATATTAAAAATCTCTTGACACCCCTCTCAAACTCGAGTGGGATCGCAGAAATCAACTTGAGTGTGACAAGAAAGTTAAACAAAAACCAAAAGACGCAAACGCATATAACAGTTGTTTGGTCCGTCGTTGTCGCCGCCTCTCTCGACTGAGCTCCTATTCTCACACATAATAGTTGCTCGTCTGATGTCGCCTTTGCCGCTCTCAACTAAGCTCCTGTTCTCGAAAGCAGAAATGAATTCTAATGCAAACGCAAATAACAGTTTCTTTGTCCGTCGTTGCCGCCGCCGCTCCCGATTGAGCTCCTATTCTTGCATATAATAGTTGCTCGTCCGACGTCGCCTTTGCCGCTCTCAACAAAGCTTATGTTTTCGAACACATACACAAACTCTACTGCAAACACAAATAATAATTGCTTTGTCCGTCGTTGCCGCCGTCGCTCCCGACTGAGTTCCTATTCTCGCAGATAATAGTTGTTCGTCCGATGTCGCCTTTGCCGCTCTCAACAAAGCTTATGTTCTTGAACGCAGACATAAACTCTAATGCAAATGCAAATAACAATTGTTTTGTCCGTCACTGCCACCGCCGCTCCCGACCGAACTTCTGTTCTTGCACATAACAGTTGCTCGTCCGACGTCGCCTCCGCCACTCTCAACAAAGCTTTTGTTCTTGAATGCAGACACAAACTCTAAAGCAAACTCAAACTCGGATAAAATTGTAGACATATCTGAAAATCAAAGACCTCCGGGTACATTCAACCAGCAACGAGATTTAGTAGGCTATGTCTATCCCAAGAAAAAAATAGGCCCTGATACCATGTTAAAATATTTTATGGAAACTTTAAAGCTTGCATTATTGATAATCAAAATAACGAACCTATGTATAGGCAACCTAAAACAGACTCGATAGACTCAAATCTAAATAACGTAATCTAATGAATATAACAAAATCTAAATCTAAATCAAACAAATTTAAAACTAAAACATATTCTAAAATGCTGGTAAAGAAGATTACCCTAGAAAACTTTGAACTTTAGTAAATTTTTATTTCAAAAATAAATTTTAAAACAACTTCTACTAACATCTTAAAAAACATAAAACAACATTTTCATATTTTGAATACTCATATTCCGAACATAGCATACCAATTTAAGATTATTAATTTTTCTTAATTAAAATATCATTACATCAATTTTTAAATTTTTATTTCTAAACTATTCTCATTCAATATAAATCATATGATTAAATTTTATATCGATCAGACTGATGTTATAAGATCGGGATATTGTTGAACTTATAACATGTTCGATAGAATACCGGCATATATATGATTCATTAGAAGTTTTTAAACCCCATTGTGATTAAGTTAGGACATTAGGGTGTTTGATGAATCATAAGAACCCAAATTAGTTGCATTTAGGTATATTTTAAGTTTAAAATTGTTTTTAAGAACAATAAATGAAAATAGATATTTCAAAATTATATATAATATTTTAAATGAATAATAAAGTTGTCCATGAATTTTTACATAACAAAGTTTTGATAAATCATACAAAAATTAAGTTGGAAACATAAATAAAAAAGGACAAAGTCAATATATTTTTAATATAAATATATATATTGACGTGATGTTTCAAATATAAAATTATACTCCATTTGATGATACATTTTTATTTTAGTCTGTTTTGCAATAGGTGACACATGAATTAACTTAATTAAATTCTTACAAGCGTGACCGCTCAAAAATCTTTTATTTTTATATCTCCTCAATACACAAATATTTTTATCTATATTTAAAATACTTTATTTTTTTTATAACATTAGTTTATGTTGACCATAAATAATTAAAAATATTTTTTATGTAATTGTATTATATAAATTTTGTTTTCTACAAAATGGTATCAATATTGTATATATTATATTGAGAAAATAATATTTAATATTTAAATACACATTCTAAACTTTTTTAATCATATACTCCCTGAGTCTCAACTACAAAGTTGATATTTAGTTTTTACCGTTAATATTTGAATATTAATTATATCAAAATATAGTACAAATATATTATCATACAAATATAATTACATTTGTATAATAAATTATACAAATATAAAAATATTTTTAATGTTAAATACAATTATGCAAAATATAAATATAAACTTATTAAATAAACGAAGTTATTATTAGTTTTTATTATAAAAATATTAACATAATCACTTATATAAAAAAATAATAAAATAATATAATAACCTACTATATTTCTTTAAATACATGTCAGTAATCAAACCCATTTATCGGATGGAGTTAATATTTTAGTATAATATAATAAATAAAAAAAATATTTAATTTCATATTATTTTGAAAAAGAAATTAAAATAGTAAAATCGGTACAAAACATTTACAAGTAAACACATCTATAATTTTCAATATATATGCATAAATTTCCATCAAAATTTTAATTTATGTATAAATATATGGACTCTTCACATGATTTTGCCCAGTACAATATTAATTTATTGAATAAATATTTATAAATTATAATGTTGATATAATTAGTCAATAATACTATCTCCGTCCGGCTTTAAGAGTCGCATTTACTTTTTGCGTGTTAATTTTTAAATATTAATTATTATATCAAAACATAGTACAAATTAAAAAAAATTACAAAAATACTTTTATTAATGTCTTGTAATATTGATAAAAAGACATTTGTAAAAAATTATACAAATATAAAAATATTTTTAATTTTAAGTACAATAACCAAAAAATAAATATGACTCGCGGACGAAGAGAGTATATTTTATTAAAATATTATCCACGAATGTTTTTTATATTATTAAATATGCGTGTAAAAATAAAAGATATTTTATTTTCATAATATCACTGTACAGTTATTAAATTAGTTAATTATGATACTTACATGATATGCTGGTTGGAAGCATAAAACTTCCCCATAGGTTATAGATAATTTTAGACGAGTTTAAATAATTTTAATTATTTTAAAATAATTTATCGATAATGCAGTATAGGTTATAGATAATTTGGGACTAAGTTTAAATGTTTTTAATTATTTTCTAATAATTTATCTATAATGGAGTATAGGTTATAGATAATTTTGGACGAGTTTAAATATGTTTTCTAAATATTAAATTTTGAAAGTAATTATAAAAAAAATTAATATATTATTTTCTCGAGAATTTAGATAAATAGTATTAAATAGGATAATTTAAGAATTAGGTAACAAGAGAAAAAAAAAATATATATTTATTTTTGTTTACTATTGTGATAGGATAAAATATGTGCTTAGAAATTAAATACTCCCTCCTTTTCGTAACTAAATTTCAATTTACTTTTTGAATGTTAGATATTTGGATATTTATTATTATATCAAAACTTAATACAGATCAAGGAAAAATTACAAAAATATTTCTATTAGTGTCTTACAATACTAATATAATGATATTTGTATAAAAAATTATACAAATATAAAAATATTTTTAATGTTAACACTACAATAAAAAATCATTTTTGTAACAAAATTTTTTTGTCTCTAAATTTACTTTTTTGTAACAATTAGGAATGAAATTACGTTAGCTACGTGAACTTTTGGGACGGAATTCCGTTACAAATATATTATTTTTTTTAGTGTAAGTAAAATGACGCAGAAGGTAAATAGATACCTTGTTATGGGAAGGAGGAAGTATATTTAATTATTTTATATTTAAAAATATTGTAGAGTGTTTGGAGATGACACAAAATATTACATAGTGTTTAAGTCCTTGCGAGTCTTGTACCATAGGCTAAGGAGTAAGGGGCCTTTTCAATAAGGCTCGCATAGGGGCCTTTTTCAGCCGAATATTTTTTCAGTTGGTAAAGACCCGCCCCTTGTTTCAGTCAGAATGAGTCCCCGGGACCCCGGGATATTGGCTTCCGCCAACGGTGAACTATTAAGGATCGTATCCCGCGCATATTCTACATTATAGCCTTCAATTGATTCTTTATTTTTATAAAAGCGTGAGTAGCAAACCGTTTGGAGTATTTCATATTTTAATGTAAATGTTAAATCTACATGTTATAAATTATACATACTAACAGAAAAAAAAAAAAAATAATTGAATAATACTGTAAATGAATTGACAATATATATAATACATGTTTTAAAAACACTTTATAATACCATGTGCTATTTGTCTTTATTTGTATCTTAACTGCCTTCATATATATTAACCAATTTTTTATCGCAAAATTTTAATTTAAAAACTGAAAGTAAAAGAAAATAATCTATCTTAAATAAAACCCTTATTTCCGACGTCTTGCCTCTGCCTCTAGTTGGGTAAAAAAAAAAAAAACGAGTAAGGGTGTGTTTGTTTGAAAGATTTGGAAGAATTTACACTATTCATATAAATTTTTCCTCGCAAAAATATAAAATCAAATGCTTATTTTTTATTTTTTACACTCCTTCTGTCTGCCTCTAAGGATCGCATATACCTTTTGCATCATTGTATTTAACATTAAAAATATTCTTATATTTATATAATTTTTTGTACAAATATCATTTTATTAGTATTATAAGATACTAATAGAAGTATTTATGCAATTTTTTCTAAAATTTTATTATATTTTGATATAATAATTAATATTCAAATATCAATATGAAAAAAGTAAATGAGATCCTTAGAGCCGGACGGAGATCGTATTATATTAAAAATTAATTTACATTCAAAACATTACATCAATCCTTATTTATATTACATCGTACCACTATTTCAATTCAAATTTGTTACTATTCAAATCTCAATGCAAAATCCAAACCCGCGTACAAACACACCCTAAAAGTAAGATCAAAAGAGGACAATCGTTGTCGTTAGTAAAATTTAAATTGAATCAAATGAAAACATTTTTCCATGACACAAAGTCTCGTACATATCTATAAATAGACATACATTTCTTTCTATACACATTCACACAAGAAAACCCTAAGTATGGCAAAAACCCTAATCTTAACAACATTTCTCCTATTCACTTGTATAATTTCATGCTCAGCTGACGAGTGTCATGACATATTACAAGACTTTTACCCCGACTTGCGAATCTATAGGAATGGATCCCTAGTCCGATTCAGGACCGAGGAATTTGTCATGCCGTTCCCCGACGGCGATCCGAAGACGGGAGTTCGATCCAAAGACGTGATCATCGATGAAGCCCGTAACCTCTCCGCCCGGATCTTCATGCCGGTGGATATCCCTCATCCGTGGAAGAAGCTCCCCGTCCTCATCTACTACCACGGCGGCGGGTTCATAAGCGGAAGCCCCTTCTCGCCGACATACACAAACTACGTCAGTTCCGTCGTCGCCAGAGCCAATGCCATCGCCGTGTCGGTGAATTACCGGTTGGCCCCCGAATTCAGGCAACCGATCGGGTACGAAGACGCGTGGGTCGCACTCAAGTGGGTGTTTTCCCACGCCCAGTCGCACGGTGCGCGAGGGCCCGAGCCGTGGTTGCGAGAGTATGGGGATTTCCATAGGGCTTATGTAGGTGGGGACAGCGCCGGAGGCAATATCGCACACAATACGGTTTTGCGCGCCGGAATAGAGAGGGCAAGCCGGATTTTTCTACAAGGTATATTTATGAATGCCCCGAATTTTTGGGGAAGTACTCGGATTGGCGGAGAGGAGAAGAGGTACGAGTGGGTTGTGACGAGGAGCTACTTATGGTTGCTTGTGTACCCAAATGTCCCCGCCACATTCGACTTCCCGGCAATAAATCCAAGCCTCGATCCGAATATACATAGGCTAGGCGCGAAAAAGTTGCTTCTGTATGACGGGGGGGAAGATGTCCTTGTCGACCGCGCACGTCTTTACGAGGAAACATTAAGGAAGAGTAGGTGGGGTGGATCGATTCAATTTCACGTGATCCCAGGCCAGGATCACCAGTTTGATATAAACAACCCGAACACGGATGACGCTCGGAGGATGTTGGATATCGTCGTTTCGTTTATTAGCTCCGACAATGCCATTTAGGCGGCGTCTGTAAAATTAACAAGCTCGAGCTCGTGCGTCCGTAATGCCATTTAGGCGTCAGTAATGCCATTTAGGCCGCGTCTGCAGAATTAAAAAGCTCGAGCTTGTGCATGAGCATATAATTACATAATATATTTGTGGATGTGTAATAGTGATGGATGATTGTGTTTTCGTTGATGTTTGTTTTGTGTGTTGTTGTGAAGTTCTAATGAATAAAATGTGTGTTTTATATGAATTTATTTGATTATATAATTTTTTCTTTCTTTTTTTTTTTTTTTTTTTTTTTTTAATGAAATGACATTGTGGTAATGCCATCTACTTCTAAATAAAAAGAATACGAATTAGGGTTTTTATTTATACTAATATATTCTTTTTATTTATACTAATATGTTTTATTTGATTCTTATTTACAAGAAAAACAACAATAATGTTTTGTCAATCATCTGAGCAAGCTTCCCAGAATGTTTGTGATTCGTTGATCTTTCAATCCAACGGTTAGATAATGTAATAGATTGTTTTGTTTGTAATCTTAATCTTAATTTTTCTTAAGTTTATAATTTATATCGATTGATACATGTGATTGGGGCGTGTTTACATACATTCTTGAAAGGACTCTTATATATAACTTGATCGTAATATATTTTCTTCTTTGATTTGGTTGACCATTGATTTTTATTTTATCTTAAAAGGCTTTTTATGTTAAAATTTTTCGTATTTTTTTATATTTTATTTACAATATATTTCATTATTGTTTCTCATATTTTTTTTAAGGGAATTATGTTTTCTATTAACATGCATGATGAAATTCTTACAATAATTTTTTTTTTTGTTTAATTTTAAAAAGTTTAAAGTTAATTATGTATAAATCAACTATCATATTATATTGTTTTCGTTAGTCTTAGTTGTTATATATCTGTTTTATGTTCTACTAATCTATTATAATATTAATGCCTTGATAAAAATAAAAATAAAAAATAAAAAAATAAATAAAAGTAAGAACTCAAAAAGTAAGAAGCAAAGAAAGAATGTATGTATTTTTTTTTTAATATTTATTCTATTTTTTTCTCAAATAATTTTTTTCATTCTTAATTGTATATGTATTTTTCCATGTTAACTTGATTTTTAATATAATATTTTAATATATATTTTTTTATTTTGTAGACCATGTTTAAATTTTTGATTTTTTTTTTTTTAAACATTATTTGAAAAATTCATACAGAAAATTACAAAAAGTTTTAACACATAAAAATTTTATTTTTCTTGTATTCTTATTGTGTATGTAGTTTTTTAAATTATTTATTTTGCTATTTTTATTTTATATAAATTATATATTTTTTAAATTTTCTTGTGTATATTATTTTTCAACTTGATTTTATTTGAATAATATATTATATATAAAAAATATAAATATTATTTATAAAAAAAATTAAATTACTATATAATTTAATATAAAAATAACCCGTGCATAGCACGATATTGATTTAACTTTGTTGGTACAAATATATTATGCAAACAATACATAGATAACAATACATGATAATAAAACATACAACATAATATACTATTGACTTCTAATACAATAGACATATATATATATTGTACATTACAATATGCAAATTGCACGGCACATCCTTCTATATAGCACAACATTCTGTTATCTGCCTTATAGTTGGCTGTCAATAGCCGCAGTTAGTATGCTGACTTGATCAAATCAGTATTATATTTATCCGATCAACTCAGTATCCTAAGTGTCGTCTACATTATACCATGCACTAAAAATACTTCAATAAAGCAACATCATACAATTTAAACTTTTGTAACTAGATGAATTGATTAAAGCGAATGTCCTAGACAAGATTACGATTTAATTTTGTTTTATTATTGAATTAATTATTTTTGTTAAGAACTATAGTCACAACACACATTATTGACAGAAAACATGAAATATAAATATAATAGAAATGCAATTGAACTAACATTATATAAAAATAGTCCACAATGCAGATATTATCATTGAATTCTACACAAAAGATATATGTTCATGCATCATATTCTTTTTGTCAATAAAACCAATATATTTTTTCAAAAAAATTAATATACTACATACGTTCATTATTTTTATTTTCTCTATACAATTCTTTATACCTCACATAAAAAAAAATACACATTCGAATCATTTTGAGGAAAAAAAAAAAAAAAAACTCATAATGATATATTTTTTGTTAATTTATGAACATTCACACACTTAATAACTTTCAACAAATAATCGACATTTTAAATTGGGTGCATTAATATAGTAGTAGTGGGCCTTGAAAGGTGTTGATACTAACAATGAATACAATTTAGACATACAAGAAAGAAAGAAATAAGCATATGACAATAAATGTGTCATCATACAAAAATGCATGTACTTACATATTATTTCTTGGACTTAACCCCAAAGTTTGGATATTTTACAAAATTTGATGATATGAACCAAGGGATATGGAATAAAGGAAAGGACTTTTATTTTACCTTTTTTATCGGGCATGCACACGCACCCATTCAAGATTGAAATTGAAACGTATCCCATAAATAAGAATGTCTGACAACTTGATTTATAAGGCTTTGGCCGAATAAAAGAGAAGTTGAAACACCCAAGAAAGAGGATTGTGGAGAAATTTGGTGTGTTTTGTTACGGGTTAAGTTTTAAGTTGAAAATGGTGTTGGAAGTGAATTATGTTATTAATATTTAATTTGTGATGTAATATATATGATTTTAAAAAAATTAAATATATGATTAAATGTTCTAACAACTATATGTTTCAATAACGATGGAAAATGAAATATTAATTGAGGAAGGAATAAAAGAAGGGAATGCATAAGAGAGCAAGAAATATGATCAACACCCCTCAATTTCCATGATGTAGCTTCTTTTTTTTTTTTTTTTTTTTCCGTTAGTTTGTATTTTCTTGCACTAAGCATTTTATCTTATCACAGAAACTCTCCATTAAAAAGGCCACAGAGATCCAACAGAAAATGACTACTCAATAGAAATTTTCTGAACAAAAAGGAGATCAAAAACAGAAAATTTAAGTGCCAAAGAAATCAGTTCTGATGATGTTATTTGATATGATTACAATGATTTTGGATACATCTGATCCGAATATCCAACGACAATGAAGAAAGATAACAAGACAATGAATGTTACATAGAGTGACGATGAAAGCAATGTTGAAGGATCAAACTCATAGGCTCAAAATGATAATCAAAATGTAGTTTTTTTTACTCTACACAACATCGAAAGTGTGGTTAATGATGACAATAATAGCACTAATGGTTCTTGAGAAATTAGGCGATGCATACAGAGAAATTGTTGATGAATTGACAATTCTCTTATAAGAAATGATTATGTTAAAGGTTATGATGAAATCTAGAAGGAAAGATTGAGTAGTTGACCTAGGACAATACAAAAATGATCAAAATGGATGATGAACTGTGCACCAATTATGTAAAGGTATCTTATTAAGTTGCAAGTTCGAGTAGTTGACCTAGGACAATACAAAAATGATCAAAATGGATGATGAACTGTGCACCAATTATGAAAAGGTATCTTATTAAGTTGCAAGTTCGAGAAAGAAAGTCCAAGAACTTTAGCAAAAAAAAATCAACTCTACACAACATCGAAAGTGTGGTTAATGATGACAATAATAGCACTAATGGTTCTTGAGAAATTAGGCGATGCATACAGAGAAATTGTTGATGAATTGACAATTCTCTTATAAGAAATGATTATGTTAAAGGTTATGATGAAATCTAGAAGGAAAGATTGAGTAGTTGACCTAGGACAATACAAAAATGATCAAAATGGATGATGAACTGTGCACCAATTATGTAAAGGTATCTTATTAAGTTGCAAGTTCGAGTAGTTGACCTAGGACAATACAAAAATGATCAAAATGGATGATGAACTGTGCACCAATTATGAAAAGGTATCTTATTAAGTTGCAAGTTCGAGAAAGAAAGTCCAAGAACTTTAGCAAAAAAAAATCAACTCTACACAACATCGAAAGTGTGGTTAATGATGACAATAATAGCACTAATGGTTCTTGAGAAATTAGGCGATGCATACAGAGAAATTGTTGATGAATTGACAATTCTCTTATAAGAAATGATTATGTTAAAGGTTATGATGAAATCTAGAAGGAAAGATTGAGTAGTTGACCTAGGACAATACAAAAATGATCAAAATGGATGATGAACTGTGCACCAATTATGTAAAGGTATCTTATTAAGTTGCAAGTTCGAGTAGTTGACCTAGGACAATACAAAAATGATCAAAATGGATGATGAACTGTGCACCAATTATGAAAAGGTATCTTATTAAGTTGCAAGTTCGAGAAAGAAAGTCCAAGAACTTTAGCAAAAAAAAATCAACTCTACACAACATCGAAAGTGTGGTTAATGATGACAATAATAGCACTAATGGTTCTTGAGAAATTAGGCGATGCATACAGAGAAATTGTTGATGAATTGACAATTCTCTTATAAGAAATGATTATGTTAAAGGTTATGATGAAATCTAGAAGGAAAGATTGAGTAGTTGACCTAGGACAATACAAAAATGATCAAAATGGATGATGAACTGTGCACCAATTATGTAAAGGTATCTTATTAAGTTGCAAGTTCGAGTAGTTGACCTAGGACAATACAAAAATGATCAAAATGGATGATGAACTGTGCACCAATTATGAAAAGGTATCTTATTAAGTTGCAAGTTCGAGAAAGAAAGTCCAAGAACTTTAGCAAAAAAAAATCAACTCTACACAACATCGAAAGTGTGGTTAATGATGACAATAATAGCACTAATGGTTCTTGAGAAATTAGGCGATGCATACAGAGAAATTGTTGATGAATTGACAATTCTCTTATAAGAAATGATTATGTTAAAGGTTATGATGAAATCTAGAAGGAAAGATTGAGTAGTTGACCTAGGACAATACAAAAATGATCAAAATGGATGATGAACTGTGCACCAATTATGTAAAGGTATCTTATTAAGTTGCAAGTTCGAGTAGTTGACCTAGGACAATACAAAAATGATCAAAATGGATGATGAACTGTGCACCAATTATGAAAAGGTATCTTATTAAGTTGCAAGTTCGAGAAAGAAAGTCCAAGAACTTTAGCAAAAAAAAATCAACTCTACACAACATCGAAAGTGTGGTTAATGATGACAATAATAGCACTAATGGTTCTTGAGAAATTAGGCGATGCATACAGAGAAATTGTTGATGAATTGACAATTCTCTTATAAGAAATGATTATGTTAAAGGTTATGATGAAATCTAGAAGGAAAGATTGAGTAGTTGACCTAGGACAATACAAAAATGATCAAAATGGATGATGAACTGTGCACCAATTATGTAAAGGTATCTTATTAAGTTGCAAGTTCGAGTAGTTGACCTAGGACAATACAAAAATGATCAAAATGGATGATGAACTGTGCACCAATTATGAAAAGGTATCTTATTAAGTTGCAAGTTCGAGAAAGAAAGTCCAAGAACTTTAGCAAAAAAAAATCAACTCTACACAACATCGAAAGTGTGGTTAATGATGACAATAATAGCACTAATGGTTCTTGAGAAATTAGGCGATGCATACAGAGAAATTGTTGATGAATTGACAATTCTCTTATAAGAAATGATTATGTTAAAGGTTATGATGAAATCTAGAAGGAAAGATTGAGTAGTTGACCTAGGACAATACAAAAATGATCAAAATGGATGATGAACTGTGCACCAATTATGTAAAGGTATCTTATTAAGTTGCAAGTTCGAGTAGTTGACCTAGGACAATACAAAAATGATCAAAATGGATGATGAACTGTGCACCAATTATGAAAAGGTATCTTATTAAGTTGCAAGTTCGAGAAAGAAAGTCCAAGAACTTTAGCAAAAAAAAATCAACTCTACACAACATCGAAAGTGTGGTTAATGATGACAATAATAGCACTAATGGTTCTTGAGAAATTAGGCGATGCATACAGAGAAATTGTTGATGAATTGACAATTCTCTTATAAGAAATGATTATGTTAAAGGTTATGATGAAATCTAGAAGGAAAGATTGAGTAGTTGACCTAGGACAATACAAAAATGATCAAAATGGATGATGAACTGTGCACCAATTATGTAAAGGTATCTTATTAAGTTGCAAGTTCGAGTAGTTGACCTAGGACAATACAAAAATGATCAAAATGGATGATGAACTGTGCACCAATTATGAAAAGGTATCTTATTAAGTTGCAAGTTCGAGAAAGAAAGTCCAAGAACTTTAGCAAAAAAAAATCAACTCTACACAACATCGAAAGTGTGGTTAATGATGACAATAATAGCACTAATGGTTCTTGAGAAATTAGGCGATGCATACAGAGAAATTGTTGATGAATTGACAATTCTCTTATAAGAAATGATTATGTTAAAGGTTATGATGAAATCTAGAAGGAAAGATTGAGTAGTTGACCTAGGACAATACAAAAATGATCAAAATGGATGATGAACTGTGCACCAATTATGTAAAGGTATCTTATTAAGTTGCAAGTTCGAGTAGTTGACCTAGGACAATACAAAAATGATCAAAATGGATGATGAACTGTGCACCAATTATGAAAAGGTATCTTATTAAGTTGCAAGTTCGAGAAAGAAAGTCCAAGAACTTTAGCAAAAAAAAATCAACTCTACACAACATCGAAAGTGTGGTTAATGATGACAATAATAGCACTAATGGTTCTTGAGAAATTAGGCGATGCATACAGAGAAATTGTTGATGAATTGACAATTCTCTTATAAGAAATGATTATGTTAAAGGTTATGATGAAATCTAGAAGGAAAGATTGAGTAGTTGACCTAGGACAATACAAAAATGATCAAAATGGATGATGAACTGTGCACCAATTATGTAAAGGTATCTTATTAAGTTGCAAGTTCGAGTAGTTGACCTAGGACAATACAAAAATGATCAAAATGGATGATGAACTGTGCACCAATTATGAAAAGGTATCTTATTAAGTTGCAAGTTCGAGAAAGAAAGTCCAAGAACTTTAGCAAAAAAAAATCAACTCTACACAACATCGAAAGTGTGGTTAATGATGACAATAATAGCACTAATGGTTCTTGAGAAATTAGGCGATGCATACAGAGAAATTGTTGATGAATTGACAATTCTCTTATAAGAAATGATTATGTTAAAGGTTATGATGAAATCTAGAAGGAAAGATTGAGTAGTTGACCTAGGACAATACAAAAATGATCAAAATGGATGATGAACTGTGCACCAATTATGTAAAGGTATCTTATTAAGTTGCAAGTTCGAGTAGTTGACCTAGGACAATACAAAAATGATCAAAATGGATGATGAACTGTGCACCAATTATGAAAAGGTATCTTATTAAGTTGCAAGTTCGAGAAAGAAAGTCCAAGAACTTTAGCAAAAAAAAATCAACTCTACACAACATCGAAAGTGTGGTTAATGATGACAATAATAGCACTAATGGTTCTTGAGAAATTAGGCGATGCATATAGAGAAATTGTTGATGAATTGACAATTCTCTTATAAGAAATGATTATGTTAAAGGTTATGATGAAATCTAGAAGGAAAGATTGAGTTGTTGACCTAGGACAATACAAAATTGATCAAAATGGATAATGAACTGTGCACCAATTATGAAAAGGTATCTTATTAAGTTGCAAGTTCGAGAAAGAAAGTCCAAGAACTTTAGTAAAAAATAATCAAAAACTATTTGAGGATAACAAGGGAAAATCAAAACTTGATGAAGTTCTAGCAATTGGAAAATCCTATGGAGATCCTAGTAGAAACATATATCATTATGGAACATCAAGCTTTCAGACACTTTTTGTTAAGAGAGACATACCTCATGAACTAGTAAATTGATAACTGATTCGAAATATGTTAAACAAAACTAAAAATATAAAATTTATTGGGTAAATAGAATGTTATCAAGAGTACCCACATATTGCACTTACTATAGTCGATCAAGACATAATACAAAACAGTGTGATCAAGTAGCTTGTGATTTTCTTAATGGTAGGAAAATTAATTGGTCATCCGAAAGAATGAAGCAAAAATATAGAATCAGGATAGAATGAAGACCAAAATCAGTGTCTACTTGGGCACGGGTTCCTCAGCCCCACTGGGTACCCAGCCACCCAGTCCTCTATAATACACAGTGTGTATATATTTGGTATATAAATATATATAATGTATGGAGGAATGTACATATATATTATATATTTGTATATATAATATAAGGGGGGCAGGAAAGAGGGGGTTGGTGATCCCTTGCCGTCCACTTGTCTTTTTATTTCTAACAAGTGTAAAGATGCAAAGAGATGAAACTTGGTATTTTGGCAGTGGATATTAAATGCATATGACACATCAAAAGAAGCTACTATCTTAACACAACGATGCTAATTCCGGAGAAATTGTTTTCAGTGATGGAAAGAACAGAAAACCAATTGGTCTTGGAAAGCTAAATGTTAATGGTTTTCCAATGCTGCAAAAGGTATTTTATGTCGAAAAATTGAGTACAAACTTGATCAACACCAGTCAATTGTGTGAGGAAGACATCAAAGTGAATTTCAGAAAAGAAGTTTGTATATTTTTTTTTTTTATGGAAAACATAAGTACTGATTGAAAAAATATCAAAGAACAATTGCTTTGTTCTTGAAAAAACTGCTGAATCGGTTCTTATTGCTAGTAAGGATGAATTAATTCAATATAATTCTTATTTGGGACAAATCAATATGGACAATTTGATAAAAATTAGTAAACTCAAAGAATTGAGAGGCCTACCAAAATTACCAAGATCTGAATTAGCCACATGTACAAACTGCAGCAAAGGAAAATAAACTCGAGAAGAACATAAGTCATCCGACCAACAGACATGTAACCGATATCTGGAACCAACAGAAGTTGAAAGTATGGAGATAAGAAATACTACCTCCGTCCGGCTCTAATGGTCTCATTTACTTTTTAGGTGTTAATATTTGAATATTAATTATTATACCAAAACATAGGATAAATTACGAAAAAATTGCAAAAATATTTGAATTAGTATCTTATAATACTAATAGAAGGATATTTGTAAAAAAAAATTATACAAATATAAGGATATTTTTAATGTTAAGTACAATCACGCAAAATACAAATATGACTCTTAGAGGCCGACGGAGGGAGTACATTTTTTTGTTGCAGATGACTATTCTAATTTTAAGTGGGTGGATTTTGTATAAGGGGAAGACAAGAAGTGATACATTTTGAAGTATTCGAAGCACTTCGCTGGAGAATTTCAAATGAAATGAATTCCAATGTTATGAAAATTATAAGTGACCTTGACAGAGAATTTGATAATAAAGATTTTGAGGATTATTGCAATTGAGATAGAATTATTCATGAGTTCTCATCTACGAAAACTCCTCAAAATAATGACATCGTTGGAACAAAAAATATAGCACTTCAAGAATGGCAAGATCGATGTTATATGCAAATGGAGTTTCAAAGAATCTCCGGGTTGAGGCAATAAATACGGCGTGCTACACAATAAAATATTATATGGCCCCGTATTTTTTGAAGATTTAGACATGAATAAATTGGGAAAATTGCAAAAAATATCCCACACGTATACCTCATTATCACTTTTGTCATGTATTTATCTCTCTGACAAAATATATCCCACATGTTTTCAAAAGTCGCTATTTCTATCATTTGACCGCGCGGCCGCGCGTGGCCGCGCGTGATTGCGCGTAAGGGCGCGTGGTGTGAATTTCACGCGCGAGAAAATGACATAAATAACGAATTTTGTAAACATGTGGGATATATTTTGTCAGGAAGATAAATACAGGACAAAAGTGATAATATGGTATAAGTATGGGATATTTTTTGCAATTTACTCTGAATAAATTGGTAATATAGAACAGTCAAATTTTTGTAGATCTTATTTATTTTCGATTGGGTAACATAAAATAATTTTAAATGATTTTTTAAGATTATATTATTTATTTTTATCCCTATATAAATATATATAGAGGTAGTATATTAATATAATCTATCCAAAAAAAAAGAGAAAAAATAATTTAATTAAAACTTTTTAAATTTTCAGAAAAAAAAAATATATTGATATCAATAAATCTAAATTTTTCAAATCTCAAATAAGGGTAATAATAAATAAATCTTAATTGCACTGAATCTAATATCTTTGCTATGGTTGTATATTGATTATGATTAATTAGCTATAAATTTTTTATTGTGCAGGTAGATATAGGAATTTCATTTCTAGGGAATCTAGAAGATCTGGGGCGATTCTCTAGCCATGCAGTGACTGAAAATTTACTGGATCTATTGGAGGTGACTTTTTATTTTGTTATCTTTTATTTCAGGTAACATTTTGTCAATCTTTTCGTATGAAGTTTGAACTTATGGATTCTGTTGGTACACCAAAATTGCACATTCTATACACCAGTGTTATGTTGATTAAAATAAGCATGAAATCGATCATGTCAACATTGAAAAGTATTTAACAAAGTTCAAATTTTCCTGCTGCTTTGAGTGATCGATTTACTACGTCAATTTGCTTTTTTTTTTTTTTTTTTCTGTAAATGAAATTCTTTTAAGAGATGTGGACTTAAAAAGATGATATATCTAGTAGAAGATGATCCAAATGATGGAAAATTAAATTGAATTTTAATTAAATGGTAATTGAATTGGTTGTTAAATATAATTAATGAATACTTTGAATTTGAATTTGTGAGTTAATTGTCATTAGTGAATTATTTGACTTAGAAGTTAATAGTCAAATGTAATTAATATATTTATGGTAGTAGTTTGAATTATTTCTATATAAACATATGGATGTGTAGGCCAAACGAATAATATTTTTTGAGTGAAGAAATAAAAGATTCTTGTAATATAGTTTTTTATTATTCTCTTGTGAATCAAATGGCATCAAATAGAGAAGTTGTTGAAACCCAACGGATAGTCGAGAAAATCTTGCGTAGCCTACCAAGTAAATTCGACTATGTTGTGGTAGCAATTGAGGAGTCACAAGATCTCTCGTTGATGGCGTTAGAAAGTTTGCAAGGAAGATTGGATGGCCATGAAGTAAGAATACTTCAAAGGAATTCCCAAAGTTCCATTTCTCAAGATCACGCTTTGAAGTCCCAATTTATGGGAGGCTGTGGTTTCTTTCATGGACACGGACGAGCACGAAATCAAAGCTGGGGACGAGGAAGGGGTGGCCAACCACCTACAGAAAATAAAGAGCTGCGTGAAGATGAGAAATTACAATCTTTCACCCAACGACAAAGAGGGCGTGGTAACTATAAAGGTACAAAACTTTATGTAGAGTGCTATTATTGTCACAAACCTGGACATAAAATTTCTGATTGTTGGGAAAAATATCCAGATTAGAGGCGTGAAAATGGTTTTGTGCATGAGAAATGAGTCGAAAATACAAAAACTTTGTTGATTGCTTCAAATGGAAATATTAGGGATATTTGGTATTTGGACAGTGGGGCAAGCAAACACATGACTGGAAATAAAAATTTATTTTCCACTCTTGTCGAAGCTAATCATAGACAGGTTACAATTAGAAATGCCAAGGCATACAAGATCAAAGGTGTTGGAGAAATCTCATTCAAGGCGAAAAATGGGAGAGTTGAGAAAATGTCTGAGGTATTTTATGTTCCTGGATTACAAAGCAATTTGTTAAGTGTTGGCCACTTAATGAAAAAGGAGATTGATATTCATTTTGTTGACAATTTTTGCACTATGGAGAAGAAAAATCAAATCATAGCACAAATTGGTTTGGGAGCAAACAATTTGTTTGCTTTGAAGCTTGATATCTTAAATAATGCTGGAAAACTTGCTGTTAATAAGCAAATCTCCAAGTTGTGGCATGACAGTTTTGGGCACCTTAATTTTGGGAGCTTACAGGACTTGTCGAATAAATCGATTGTATATAGACTGCCCAAAATCGGAGGAGTACAAAAAGTTTGTGAAGAGTGCCAATTGGGAAAGCAACATCGAGAGTCTTTCTCATCAAAATCTGATTAGAAATCAAAAATGCCTTTGGAACTGGTTCACACAGATTTATGCGGGCCGATTAAAGTTCCATCGCTTGGAGGTAACCGATATTTCTTGTTGTTTATTGATGACTTCACAAGGAAAGTTTGGGTTTATTTGATGAAAGAAAAATCTGATGCACTTCCTTGTTTCAAAGAATTTAAAGCGCAGGTTGAAAAATTTACTAGTTCTCACATGAAAATCCTGCAAAGTGATCGTCGAGGGGAATACATGTCCTCAATGTTTGAGGAATTCTGTCGGAACCATAGGATTCGACATGAATTGACAGCCCGATATTCACCACAAAAAAAATGGAATTTCCGAACGAAAAAATAGAACCATCATGGATATGGTTTGATGCATGCTAAAAAGGAAAAATATGTCGGCTGAATTTTGGGGAGTGGCAGTCTCATGTGCTGTCTATTTGATCAATCGATCGCCAGCAAAGAGTTTGGAGAATTATACTCCGAATGAGGTGTGGTATGGGAAGAAACCGAATGTCAGCCACTTGAAAACATTTGGTAGTGTTGCCCATGCACACGTCCCAAAATCTTTGAGGAGTAAGCTTGGTGATAAATCTGAAAAATGCATATTCATTGGGTATAGTGTGAGAACAAAAGCTTACAAGTTGTATAACCCAAAATCAAAGAAAATTGTGATCAGCGGGGATGTACAATTTGATGAGAATGCTTTCTATGATTTTTCAGATTTATCATCAGAATTCTCACATTGGCAGGTTCTTAATTTTGAAGATGTTGATACTCAACAAATGCAGCAAAATATTGGTGAAGAAGAACTTGCTGAAAATTCTGCAGCTCCAACGGTAAGAAGGACAAGGACTTTGAGAGAACTTAACGATGAAACTGAAGTGATTGATGGGCCAAACCAAGTGTACTTTGCTTTCTTTGCAGGGGTAGATCCAATCTCGTATGAAGAAACAGCCAAGGAGAAGAAATGGGTGTTCAAGACAAAAACAAATCTCGATGGATCAATCAACAAATATAAGACAAGATTGGTTGCGAAAGGCTACAAGCAAAAAGAATGAGAAGACTTTAATGAGGTATTTGCTCCCATTTCCAGGCTTGATACGATTCGATTGATTCTTTCACTTGCAACTCAAAATGGTTGGAAATTATTCCAAACGGATATGAAACCCGCCTTCTTGAATGGATTAATTCTAGAAGAAATTTACTTGGAGCAACCTCCTAGATTTGCTCAAAAAGGCGAGGAACACAAAGTTTATAAACTCATAAAAGCTCTTTATGGGTTGAAGTAGTCGTCTCGAGCATGGTACGGAAGGATTAATGATTTTTTCTCGAAGTTTGGCTTTGAGAGATGCCCACTCGAGCATACTCTCTATGTCAAAAAACGTTGCAATGGTGGTGGTATGAGCCTTTATGTTGACGATCTTATCTTCACTAGAAATGATTTGAAGACGCTTGAGAATTTTAAAGCGGCTATAAGGAAGAAATGTGAGATGAGTGATTTGGGAGAATTGCATCATTTTCTTGGGATCAAGGTTGAACAATCAAAATCTGAAATTTTCATTTCTCAAGAAAAATATGCACTTGAGGTTCTAAAAAATTCAATATGGAGCATGTCAATCATGTAACAACCCCTTGCGTAACAGGTTTGAAGTTGAGCAAAAATGGAGAAGGAAAGATGGTTGACACAACAATGTTTCGCAGCGTAATCGGAAACTTGATGTACCTTACAGCCACTCGGCCTGACATCATGTTTGTTGTGAGCTTGGTTAGCAGATTCATGGAGAAGCCATTCTCGAATCACTGGGAGGCTGCCAAAAGAATTTTAAGGTACGTGAAAGGGACATTGGATTATGGCATATATTATGAAGCTAACGTTCCCATCAAACTTGTTGGCTATACGGATAGTGACTTGGGAGGAAGCTGTGATGATTCTCGAAGTACATCCGGCTATGTGTTTAATCTTGGAGGTGGAGTTGTTTCATGGAGTTAAAAAAAACAACTAATTGTGGCACTTTCCACCACCGAATCAGAGTACATAGCGGCATATTTGGCTGGGAGTCAAATTGTGTAGCTTAGAGGAATCCTTGAGAGTTTGAGCTTCAAGGAGCATGGTCGTACGACATTGTTCTGTGACAATAAATCGACTATCTCTGTTTCCAAAGATTCAGTCTTTCATGGAAGATCAAAACACATCCGTCTTCGCTTTCATAATCTTCTGTTTGAATCTCTTCTACTGTGGTGATTTTTCTTATAACTTTATACATCATATGTTGATTATAGTTTTATGCGAAAACTGATCTTAATTTCCTAGGGATTTGATGTGCAACAAACAACTCGTTTAGCAGATACATCGAGAAAGTATAGTTACCTTAATCAATTAACCAATTCTACATGTGTTGGTGTATGCCCTCCTTTTGAAGAATTTATCATAAGGTGTGAAGATTGGTTAAACTGTAAATTATAGTAGATTCAAACACATAATGAAAATAATCATTTGTTAACAAATAAAAGTAAACTGACAATATTAAAATTAAAATATAAAAAATAAAATATTTTACAGAAATTTAAAAAAGTTGCCGGAAAAAATTGTACATCGTAACACACAATATGAGAATAATAATTTATTAACAAATTAAAATAAAATATGAAAAATAAAATATTTTATACAAATTAAAAAAGAAGAGAAAAGTTACGGCAGTGTAACACACAATGTGAGAATGAATAATTATTTATGAAAATAACCCTACTAAACCAACAATATTAAATTTAAGATATATAAAAAAAATTATACAAATAAAAAAAAAATGAGAAAAAAAAAAGTTTCGCATTCTAACACACAGGATAATAATAATTTGTTAACAAATTTAAAGTAAAATTACAATATTCAAATTAAGATATAAAAAATAAAATATTTTATACAAATTAAGAATAGAAGAAAAAAGTTGCACATTGTAACACACAATAAGAGAATAATCATTTGTTAACAAATTAAAAGTAACCCGACAATATTGAAATGAAGATATGAAAAATAAAATATCTTATTCAAATTAAAAACACTTGAGGGTCTCACAAAGATGTATTTTCTCACTTTGAAAACCAAATCTGAACACAAATGATATATGCAGCGAAAACAAATGCAAACTCTCAAAGTTTGTTGGGTTCAAATATTATTGTTTGTTTCTTGTTTGCACAATGAACAAATCACATATAGGTATGTGTAGAATGAAGCAAAACAAACAACATACCGAAGTTTGTTGACCCAGTTAAATTGACCTATGTTTGGGGGTACCAACCCGGGGCAACTCCACTACGGATAAGGCAGGAACAAGATACAAAAAATTCCTCACACAAACCACAAATCTTTAGCTACAAAACCAACTTAAATGTATTAGTTTCCCTATCACATACAAGTGCATCTTTTTTTTCACAAAGGCAAGCATGCAAGGCTTTGACCTCCACTGGCTTATGCTCTAAGATGGGACGAGGGTGTAAGCTGCTTGTCATCTTATCTTCTCTCAAATCTCCTTGGAACCCTTTTGCACTAAATCAATACTCTGCAGTTTGTCGACATAGCAAACTACCGAAAGACTTTCAAAATGTCATCTTTGACTCCACGAACTAGCAACTTCAAGTAGGTTTTTCACTAAATAACATGCACGACATCTTCTCAGATTTTTGCCTCTCAACATATAGACAAACCTCTCTACAAAATCACTCAATAAATAAGTAAACTTCCTCTCAAATATGAAGTAAAACTCAAACTATTACAATATAGGATTTGGTCTTTTATCTCTTGGAATATTATGTGAGAAGAACACAATTTTGTTCTCGACTCACTCTCCTAATTTCTCTTCAATAAGATAATGAAAAGTTTGACAACAACAAAACCAAGCATGTACGCATATATGTAGAATATATTTAGGTAAAGTATAATTAGTAAATAATTAAAAAATATATTAGTAAAAATAATTTTTATATAATAAAAGTAATTTTAGATTAAAATTAAAATAATTAATAAATTAATTAAGATTAATAAAATTATAAATTATGAAATTTAAAATGTGATTAAAATATATAATTATATTTCCAAGAAAAAGACAAATTATATGCGATGGACGAAAATAAAAAATATAAATAATTTATGTGAGACGAATGAATTATATATTTAGACACAAAAGATCATCATATCTAAGCATTATACTAATTTAGACACAAAATACAAATACAAAGCAAAAGTAAACAAAATAAAAATATGTATAGCAGACATATTAATTTTGGAAAAAATAATACTTCCTCCGTACATAGAATGTTTGTTCATTTAAACATGAGAAAATTGCAATAAATATCTCGTACTTATGGTCCATGTATCATTGTTGCTCTTTAATTGTCACCATGACAAAATATATTCCACCGGTGTCACCTTTTCGCGATTTCGTCCCCGGAGCACTATTCCACTTGCACCAACACCGTTTTGAATTTGATGCGCAACTAGATGACAAAAATCGCGAAAAAGTGACACATGAAGAATATATTTTGTCATGATGACAATTAAAATATATCCACATGTGTCACTTTTTGCGATTTTTATCCTCACGTGTAAGATTATATCCGTTGTCAATTTAACCTGCAACCAGATGACAAAAATCGAGAAAAAATAACGCCTGTTGGATATATTTGTTAAGGTGATAATTAAATGATAAGAGTAATAATTAATTAGAGTATATGATATATATTGCAATTTTCTCTTTAAACTGGACACATATTTTAATGAATATAGTATTATATTAATTATTGTGATATAAAGTAAAATCATTTTAAAAAGTATATGATTGGATTAGTGAAATGAGAAAAAACTTTTGATGAATAATGTAAATAGCGGTGACATTTGGTAAATAAGTGTAATATTGAAGAATATAGATTAAATATGTAATAATTATTTGCTATAATAAAAAAATTTAAAAAAAAAATTGCGAAAAAATAAAAGACATATTTAGTGGAAATAAAGGAGTATAATATATTCCATATACGAGAGTAGAAAAATATTTACTAAATTTAGGAATTAATTTCCATTAATTTAGCTGCACGTAATACTCATTAAGAATAAATTATATATTTAGTAGTAATTCCCATAAAATAATATAGCCCTGTGTAGTTATGAATAAACTATAGGTTCTAATTTGTCTACTTTACTTTGTGCTCACATTTAAGATACACGACTAAATTTAAAATTTTATGACATTATTCAAATTTCATAACAGACCTAAAAAGATAGTGTAATAATATTAATTTAAATTATAAATAAGTTAATTAATTATGTATGCGTGTGTGTATAGCTATAGGGAATGGTTATGCATATTAGCTTTCATTATAGATTGTTATGATATATTACCTGTTTTATTAAATATATGTTTGCTTATATTAATTCTAATATGTGTTATATTTATATTATATTAACATATTTGTTGATTTATATTTCATGTGCTTTGAATATATATAAATTTTACGTCTTGTCCGCATCGACTAATTATATAGTCAACACAGTAACAACTACTATTGATATATTAGTTAATCACAGTCATTGAATTTTGTTATTAAATTATCGCTGAGAGGATCAACCTTGATCTTGAGATGGATGAATAGTCAGCGTAATAATCGTGGTTGAAAGACGATCATCATCATAAAGATCATGAACCAATGAGGAAGAATGGAAAAAACATATGCTGGGATTTAATAGTTCGGGCTGAATTTCCTAAAGCGGCGTTTAACATGGAAAACACTTTCCTTTGTGATGATCCTTTGTCCCAATTAGTAAGTAAAACCTTTCCAAACCAAATCGTTAACTGCAAATAACCGGCCCTCAACATTTTTGTTATACGACTATGCAACGTTAAGCTTGTGTGTCCGAATACTTTCAAAAGCAATTCATATATCCTCCTCCATGTGATCAAGCTCATCGAACAATGCCCAATGATACTCTTCAATGTCCAACCTATGCTGCTGAGCAACCCAAAGAGAAGGAACTGTGATCTCAATTGGAAACACACTATTCACTCATATGTCAATTGGAAAAGTGTAAAACAAGTAGCAACATTTTTGGCATTCCGATATACCTACATCGCCTCATATAGAACTTCATACCGTTTCTAAGGGTATCTTCTAACATTTTTTAAAATAATCATCCCTATATTTTTATTTATAGCTTCGGCCTACACATTTGCTTGAGCAAAATATGGCGATGACTGAAGGAGTTTGATCCCGTATTGAGCCACGAATGTCTTGATTCTTTCATCAGTAAAAACCATGCCATGGTACATTGTAATTGTTGTGGGAATCCCAAAGTGGTTAATATTATGCTCTTGGATGAACTAAATAACATCCAATTGATTGATGTTTACATATGAGTAGCCTCGGCCCATTTCATAAAGTAATCAGTCACCACAAGTATGAGTGCATGCCTTTTCAAAGATGGCGGGTGAATCTTCCCGATGATGTTCTGTGATACCTCCGGAGATGGGTCATTGTTTAGCCAACTCCCGTATGTGGATGAACCGCTATTAGACCATCCGAAGTTGATAACAGTTTAAATTGATTGAATAGACTCATGTGAACAATGTGCGCATTTTTTTTGAAAGTCTTGTTGAAAGAACTCTAAAGTTAAGCATACTTGCCCTAAAAAAACACAGTTTACCCTAATAATATTAATATTAGTTTTGTCCAATATTTAAACACAAAAAGTTTAAACTCATGTTTCCACAATCATAAATTCACTCCACACCACCAAATCATATTCTTTTAACATTTTACAAATACCAAATAATTTTTTTATATAAAACATAAATATAACATAAATATAAAACAGTTCTTTTATTTGTATTGAGTCACGGGCGACGCTTTCAAATATGAGCTCAGGACAGGCCCTGAAATCAAGCATTGAGTCAAAAAAAAAAAAACCTTTGAGCCAAAGAATCCGAAACAACCACTTGAAGATGAACATTAGTTTGAAAGCATTTATTGTTGTTAGTATATATTACTCCATCTATATGAAATATGGTGCAATATTTATTTTCAACACGAGAAGTAAGGTGAGTGGTATTAATTAGAATAATTTAAAAATTAGGTGATGTGATATTATGAGAGAGAAATATATATTTGTTTATTTTTATTTGAGTGATATGGTGGTATAAAATGCGGCGTAGCAATTAAATATATTTAATTATTTTCTATTTTAGAAATATTTTAAAGAGTTTAAGACAGACCAAAATGAAATATTGAAGGGGTGTTTGGAAGAGGGAGAATATATAGTAGTGTATAATTATATATATAATACTCCATATGTTCCCTAATTCATCCATTATTTCTATTTTCGTTTTTTCTATCTTATTGGTCCATTATTTCTTTTAGGAAAAATGATTATAGTTTAGTCGTATTTTAAATTTTATAATCAATAGTTTTTCATCTTAATTAAATTAATTAATTATTCTAATTTTAATATATAATTATTTATATTATATTATAATTATTTTTAGATATATTTGTTAATTATTTACTAATTATATTTTACTTAAATTTTCGTATCTACATAAAATTAGATATAAAAGGTAGGACAGAGGGAGTACTGTATTGCCCTTAAGTTAGATTGTGTACATATTGTGTTATTTTGAATGAAATTACAACAATCTTCCTCAAAACACAACGATATATTGTTTTGTCCACTTAAATTGATGATAGTCGATTCAATGTTGATTGTGAGAAAATGTTACTAGATATATAAGTGTCCAATGTGATCCATCAAAGTTGAATGAAGTCTTGTCCGTATAAATTTGATTAATCTGTTAGTCCACTACAAAAAAATAATATATTTGTAACAGAATTCCGTCCTTAAAATTCAGGTAGCTAACGTAATTCCATTCCTAATTCCGTCTCTAATGTCATTAGTAACGGAAAAAGTAAATTTAGAGACAAAAAAGTTTTGTTACAAAAATAATTTTTTCTTGCAGTGATCGTTACCATTTGAAAAAATGTGCTAACACATACGTTAGAAAATAAAATTTTGATCTTGCATACTTACTTCGATTGACATAGTAAAAATTCATCATATTAACGACATCTTAACATTTGAAAATTTGTAAAACTAGAAACTAATGTGCTTAATATGTTTCGAAAATTTGGATTGTTTTTTAAATAGTAAAAAGTTAAGTATAAAAGACAAGTGTTTAATGTGAGGTAAAAAATATTGAATGATATACATGAAAATTAAAGATTATAAATGTAATATATTCTCTCGAGAAAATTTTTGTTATTTTGTTAACAAATAAAATTAAAAATATAAGTAAATATAGTCTAATTGAATTAAGCCATAGGCAAGATTACTATATAATTTTTCTTATACCATAGATAGATTGGACACTAAAAAATTTGGTTTTTGCAACAGAAAAATTCCGTTGCAAACCACCCCGCTCCCCTTTTTTTTTTTACAACAGAATAGCGACTAATACACATCCGTCACTTTTACTGTGGCTACTGTTTTGCGACAAAATTATGTTCTGCAGCTAATATTTTGCGATGAAATTTGTGATTTAATATTTCATACATATTACATGATATGATATAAAAGATATGATAATTTATTTCATAATCATTATACATAATTTAGTTTTCAAAATTAAATATAAATTTGATTATATAAATCATAAACATTTTAAAAATATATTAATAAGATTATTATAAGTATTTTTGTGACCGAATGAATTGTTTTTGCTAATTTCATCAATATTTATTATAATTTGCAACGGAACGGTCGTAAAATAAATATAAAAATAAAATTTGTAGTAGACGACATATATAATTCCAAGTGTATATTTAAAAACTTTACCAGTTTCAAGAAACAGTTGATATTTCACTTTCAATGATGTTATGTGCATTTATATAGTAGTAGTAGTAGTCCTTGAAAGGCGTTGATAGAGTGAAAAACACTTATATTCTATTTTGACATAGAGAAAGGAACTTCAAAGAAAGAAAATAGAATATTACAGTAGGATTTGTTAGATTTTTGTTTCAAACAAAGAATACTATTATTAAGTTTTCACATTTTTCAATAAAAATATATTATTTATGGTTGAATTAAAAATAAACTTTGGAATTTCTTGATCAAAGAGGAAAAAATTATGATTTCTCGGAACTAAGGGAAAAATGAGATTATTCAAAAATACACATTCAATGCTGAAATTATGCATTTTGAAACTTTTTTTATTTTATAAAATATTATTTAAATCAAAATTGAAATTAAAATTAAAATCCTAAAATTCAAACAACTAACAACAATATTGATATGAATATAGCACGTGAAATATTCATAAAATCCGGTTATAAACAACACCTATATTTGAGTTACCAACTTAGATCATTCAAATATGATCGGAACACCACACACATATAAGGAAAACTGTTTTCTTATTCTTGTATGCGACCCTTATTGTCATTTTAGAATTATAACTAGACCGTTTATTGGAGTAGTTGAAGTGCTGGCATGCTAGCATCATTACATGCCGGAAATTCCATGGATGACAAGTGACAATTGCGTAGATGTCAAATGGACAAAATACTATTAGAAATTTTGGGGAAAAATAATGAGATTATCTTATTATCGTCAAAATAAGGAGTCTATATATAGGCCATACAAAATAGACTCGATAGACTCAAATATAAGTAATTTAATCTATGAATAAGATCAAATCTAGATATAAATCTACTAAATCTGAATATCTAAAATATCTTAACATCCCCCCTCAAACTCAAGATAGGGCAGTAGAGACCAACTTGAGTTTGTCCAAGAGTAACCGGAAACAACCTGGAAGAAAATATTTGGTAAAGATATCTGTTGTCTGATCTTCAGAAGATACTGGAATGAGATGAACTGCTCCATTGACAACATGTTGTCGAATAAAGTGACAGTCAAGCTCAATATGCTTGGTGCGCTCGTGGAACGTATCATTATGGGCCATCTTCATAGCACTCTGACTATCACAGTGAAGAGCCGTAGAAGATGGCTGAGAGGCACCAAGGTCAGTGAGTAACCGTCGAAGCCATAAAAGTTCTGAAGTAGAATCAGCAAGAGCACAATACTCTGACTCGGCACTTGAGCGAGAAACTAAAGTTTGCTTCTTGTTGCGCCAAGAAATGAGAGAATCACCCAGGAAGAAGCAGAAACCAGTGGTCGAGCGTCGATCGGTGGGATCACCAGCCCAATCAGCATCATAGTAACCGCTGAGAGTCAAAGAGGAGTTAGAGGAGAACTGTAAGCCATGCAGAATAGTACCTTTCACATAACGAAGAATATGTAAGACGGCAGAGTGGTGAGAGGTCCTCGGAGCTGCCATGAACTGACTCACAATATGGACTGCATGAGCGATATTTGGTCGAGTAACAGTCAAATAGATCAAACTTCCAACAAGTTGACGATAAAGAGTAAGATCATCAAGAAGAGAGCCATCATGAGGAGTAAGTCGAACGTCGTACGCAAGTGGTGTAGATGCTACCTGACAGTCTGTGAGACCAACTCTAGCAAGAAGATCGGAGGCATACTTAGCCTGGGACAGAAAGAAACCATTGGGAGAATCAGAGACTTCAAACCCCAAAAAGTAACGAAGGGGACCCAATCTCTTCATCTCAAACTTCTGGCTAAGATATGCTTGAAGATCAGAAATACCAGATGCATCATCACCCGTGATGATCATATCGTCAACATAAAGTAAGAGTATAACTATCCCTGAAGAAGAACGACGAAGAAATAAACCAGAGTCGTAAGCACATGTGGTAAAACCAAACTTCAATAGTGCAGCGCTGAATGTGGCATACCAAGCCCGAGGGGCCTGCTTCAACCCATATAAAGCACGGCGCAAGCGAAAAACTTTTCCAGAAGACAAGAAACTTGGAGGAGGGGTCATATAAACTTCTTCAGAAAGTGTGTCATGGAGGAATGCATTCTTGACATCTAACTGAAGAAGGGACCATTGACGAACAGCCGTAACGGCAAGAAGACAACGAACAGTAGTGAGACGTGCAACAGGAGCAAACGTCTCCTCATAGTCAATTCCATACTCTTGGGAATAACCTTTGGCCACCAGACGAGCCTTGTAGCGCTCAATGGAACCATCGGAGTGTGTCTTAATTTTAAAAATCCACTTGCACCCAATAGGGGTTTTTCCTGAGGGCAAATCCACATATCATATTCTAAGTTGTAATTGTGATTTTCCACTGACATATGATCCATACATAGTAAACACATGAAATAGTAACTTTGTTTAGATAGAAGGTTTGGAGGTTTTTGGAATTTTGAAAGTTTGGAAATGGTAAAAAATTAATATTTGATTTGATATTTTGTGAGATAAAAAATGTATTTGATGTGATGTTTTCTGAAAAATGAATAGTATCAAATTAGTAAAAGTGTGTTGTGTAAACAAAGCCTAAATTTCTTATTACTTGCATTATTCACATAGTTTAAATCTATAAGGGTAATCAATTACTTAAACTTTTAAAAATATATAAACACTACAAAATAGAAATACAAAACTCAAATAATTAGGGGCGAACACCCTTGGCTCCCCACTAGCTCCACCAGGGCCTTCATCGTACCTCTTGGAGCATTTCCACATGTGTTTATTCGTCTAGTTTTTTTTGTTTTGTTTTTTGTCTGAGTTACTAGTTAACACCTTCCTACGTATCATGCGCCCGCGCCCCTTGAATATTACTAGGTTTCAAACTAAATTTTATTTGTTGAATCAATGTTCTTCCATTGGCATGCAAATTTATAAATCATCAATTCAAACCAATATATATATCATCACTTTTGTTGGTGGACTTCCGTTTGTAGATAAATAAATAAATGATATGTATTTTAAAAATTTAAGCTTTTAGGTGAATAGATCATTTACATTATTTAACATTGTATATTTCCTAAAAATTTAAGCTTTTAAGTGAGTCGGTCATTTATTTCATCTAACCATTTCAAAGAAAGACATCAGAATATGCCACAACATATTGTGCAATATGAAGCGTTGGATGCTGACCCAAAAAGATGAATGCAAATTCGATCACAATAAATAAATAAATAATCAAATTAAAGTTCAAACCAGAAATGTAACATGCTGTCTGAAATACATTTATATGTTTTATCCGAAGAAATAAATACTATAGGCAACTACAAAAAAAAAAAAAAAATGCTTGCAATATTCAATAATTAAAAACTAACTTTCTTATAATTTTGAACCCAAAATTTTGTATTAAGGTATGTTAATTTTATTATGATCAACATAAACCACACTATTTGTGTTATATATATATATATCTTAGATACACGAATTATTAAAATATATATATATATATCAATATTTCTTCAAAACTACAAGATTAATGCTTAGTGTTGGACATGGATCCAAAAGCACCTGAACAAGGACAAAAGTGGTGCCAGAGCTCATTGGCTACGGAGCCACTCAACAGCAATGGAGCTTCAAGCCTCGGAGCCAAAGACTGCTGCTTCCACATAACCGAAGGCAACAATTTCCATCGGATTGTGGTGCTTCCACAGGGCCGAAAACAGCAGCCTCCATGGACCTTAGGGCAGCAATTTCTTGGACTATGGCGACTCCATCCCGGAACAATGTTTCCATAAGGTCAGAAAGTGTTGTCTCCATTGGGTTGAAAACAACTTATTCCATTGGACTGCGGTGCTTCTACAAAGCAGAGGCAGGTTGTCTCCACAAGATAGAAAGCAACAGGTTCCACATATCATGGGATAATTACCTCCGTTGGTCCTGGGTTAATAATTTCGTACTTAACATTAATGGAGGACCTATGCACTCTCATGCTTTATTCAAAAAGCTCCATGGAATAAACCAGCAAGAGGAAAACCGAAGATTCCATTTAACTCGAGGCTGTTGGGGATACATCCCCGTGGACCGGCTAGGAGTATGATCAAGTCGGAGTAAACAATATATCTAGTCCAGAGGCAATGGAAGAAGTTCAGAGCAAGTGGAACCCGAGCCAGAGGCAATAGAAGCGGCTAGAAGCTGATGGAAGGAGGTTACTAGGTGGTTAGGAGCTTATGGAAGGAGGTTACCAGGGAGCTGATGGAAGGGGATTACGAGGTGGTTAGGAGGTAGTGGAAGGAGGTGACCGGAAAGTTAGAGGTAGTAGTGGGAGGTTACCAAGAAGTTGGAGGTAGTAGTGAGAGGTTACCAAGTGGTTGAGAGTGGTGGAGGAATAATTTTAACCGTCTTTTAGTGGGAGGGGTGGTTATTCTAGCTTAGGATTAAAGTTAGGGAAAAAACACAACACACACATGCACAACAGAACAATTCGTCTATTTTTCTACTTTTCTTTCATGTTTTATTTTCGTTTTATGCATTTTAATTTGAATTACATATTTTTATCCGCTTTCCAGTAGATTTATCCGAGTTTTAGTAAATGTTAGTTTAAATCCATCAAAATCGGTCGTTTAGGCTCGAAGCCTCGGGGACGATCGAAGCTGTGCAGGCTCCATCGTAGGAGCCACCTCCAATCCGACGACGGACAGGCTCTCTGGAATACTTCCGGAACCCACACCGACAAATCGACGAACATTCTTGGAACTTCCGAATTTCAGAATCCAATAATTAGTCTCTAGAAAATTTATGTATAACATTATCCTTTTCGTGAACTAGTAGATGCTTTTTGAGATATAACTTAACGGTGTCTATACATGAGACATATACTGCCAAGTACACTGTCTGTAAAAATAAGGCAAATATAATGCATAAAAAATATGTAATAAATATTACTAATAACAAGTTAAATAAATATTGTTGAGATAAAAATCATTAGACAAAAGAATGCATATTAGATGAACACAAATTATCTAATCAATATAGACAAAAGAATAATAGATTTCAGGCGACCGCTACAGTGCTAAAATTAAAATTCACCACAGTGGCATAGAGTGTGCTAACAAGTAACATATGATATTACTATTGACAATACATCATTAATATTAATATAATACAGCACATGAACTAATATCATATGATATAGTCTCAAACAACACATGAAATAGTTAATTTTAGCACATAACATACTCTTATATATTCTATATTGTAATTATGAACAAATATGTTTTTATTACACGCAATATGTGCTATGTGTAATAAATACATGTGCAATATTCATATTTTATGTGTAACATTGTGTAACATTAGTAAATTAGCAGTGTGTTGATTTTGATCAAATTAGAAAATTAACTTAAATAATTAACAAATCATCTCAGGGCGTATAACATATTACCAAGTTATCACATTAACGTGAAACATTTAGTAAATCATTGTAAGATAAATAGCATATATTGTGTAATATAGAAATTTGTGTTGTGTGGATTATATTTCGTGGTTAAATCAATATATATTGTGCTATATACAATTATATAATATTTCTATGTTATATTTTATATTAACATTTGTTGTGTGAGTTTTATATTCACTACAAAAAAATAATATATTTGTAACAGAATTCCGTCCTTAAAATTCAGATAGCTAACGTAATTCCATTCCTAATTCCGTCTCTAATGTCATTAGTAACGGAAAAAGTAAATTTAGAGACAAAAAAGTTTTGTTACAAAAATAATTTTTTCTTGTAGTGATTGTGACGTGTTATATAATTTTTTTATTATACTATAGTGCTAAAATCAGAACATATTGCGCTAAAATTATAATTATATTTTGTTATATGTGATTACATAATTTACTATTAAAATATTTTTTATATATCATATTAATATGTACTAATGCGATATTAAAAATATCTCATGAATTTGGACTCGTATTTTCAGGGTAATTCCAATAACTATTGATTTTTACAATATTTACATTATTTTCAACATAAAAAAAAAAAAGAAAAAAAAATATACATATTAGATACGTAGATGATAATGATAGCAGCCCAATAAATTATAATTAGAACACATAAATTTTGTCTACAACAATTGAAAATACTATTAATAGTTATTGAAAATGGTGTCCAAAAAATACCCTTTTATACAAATTCAAATTATGTATAGATTTGAAATATCCCAACAGTAAACATACTGCTCAATATTCAACTCGTCAAATCTGTCGGAGAAGATTTTAGTGCCGATGTCTCATCTGAAAGTAAATATAATATTATTTTATGATATAAATGTGTATGCACATAATTATCTATTGAATTTTTAAATTTAAGAAAATTATAACTATCATAATTAATAGAGTTGGACATTATAGCCCCTATATGCAATCACAACCATATATATATATATATATAAATAAAAATAAAAATTCAACATCATGGTGAACAAATCCTGACCGAATAACCATTACAAATATAGAAAAAATATAATTGTACAGATTATTTTTCATTAGGTATTATTTATCATTACACACAAAATAAGAAAATTATTATTCTATCAAAATCAATTAATCGAATAAAATTGTTTCAAAAAGATTGGAATTGTACAACACTATAAATCGAATTGAAGAAAATTTGACATATCCTAAATTGCTGGTAATGAAGATTACATTTACAAAACTTTGAACCTCGGTAAATTTTTATTTCGAAAATAAATTTTAAAACAACTTCTCCTAACATCTTAAAGAAGGGAGACGACCGATCTAAAGGAACTCGAAAGTGAGATAAGGACGAAAACTTAGTATGCTCCCAAAATATGACATGACGAGAAATACGTAATATATTGAAAATAGGATCCCAATAACGATAATCCGTATGCTCAACCCCGTATCCCAGTAAACAACATAGACGCGCTCGCGGTTCTAACTTAGTACGCTCATGGGGAGGAAGAAGAACGAAACTGACACAACCGAAGGGACGAAGAAGACTATAATCAGAGCTCGATTAAATAGTCTTTCAAATGGACTGACATTACCCATGACAGAGGAAGGGAGACGATTTATAGTGTAGACAGTAGTAAGCGCGGCTTCCCCCAAAACCAATCCGGACAAGAGGCAGATAAAAGAAGGCTACGAATTGTATCGACGATATAACGGTGTTTACATTCGGCACGACCATTTTGTGGAAAGGTGTACGGATAGGAACGCTGGACAACGGTACCCTGATCGGAGAGAAAACGAAGAAAGGAAGAATCTGTATACTTAAGAGTGTTATATGTGCGGAGTCCGAATATAGAGCTCTTGCCGACACCACTGCCGAGCTTCTATGGCTTCGCTGGCTGCTGGCTGATCTCAGTGTACCTCAGTCTTCTGCTACTATTATTCATTGCGACAATCATAGCGCCATGAAAATTTCGATGAATGATGTTTTCTACGAGCTTACGAAGCACATTGAGATCGATTGTCACCTTATACGTTATCACGTTGCTCATGACAACATATTCTTGTCTCCCATTTATTTTGCTGGTCAGACTGCCAACGGCTTCACCAAGCCTCGTCTTCCCGGCTATTTTCAGTCATTCTTGAGCAAACTCAAGTTGGGTTCCACCGTTCCACCTTGAGTTTGAGGGGATGTTGATTTATATTGTATATTCTTAGTTATATATTTATATATCCCGGCCCAATATATATCTTTTATATATATATATGACATTGTACCCTAACTATAATTCGAGAAATTCAGTTTATTCCCTTTATTCTAACAATTACTATTATTATTGTTTTATTTCTAAACTATTCTCAGTCAATATAAATCATATGATTAAATTTTATATCGATCGGACTGATGTTATAAAATTGGGATGTTGTTGAACTTACATATATCATTCATTAGAAGTTTTTAAACCCTATTGTGATTAACTTAGGACATTAGGATGTTTGATCAATAATAAGAACCCAAATTACCTCTGACGCTTCAGGTCACCTGACACACATTGTTTGCCTAGTATGACTTGCTTGTCGGGCTTGGTTTGCAGGGTATTAGGTTCAGTCGGGATTTACCCAGTGCGCACTTTTGGATAGCGGCTGCGAGTTCTCACGTCATAAAAAAATAATAAGAACCCAAATTAGTTGCATTTAGGTATATTTTATGTTTAAAATTATTTGTAAGAATAATAAATGAAAATAGATATTTAAAAATTGTATATTATATTTTAACTGAATAATAAAGTTGTCCATGATTTTTTACATAACAAAGTTTTGATAAATCATACAAAAGTTAAGTTGGAAACATAAATAGACAAAGGAGAAAGTCAATATATTTTCAGATTTAGATCCTATAAGGATGTGTTTGTTTGGAGATTTGGATTTTAAGTTATAATTTAAATAATACAAATTTTGAATTAGAGTAATGGTATGATGTGATATAAATAGTTATTGATGTGATATATTGAATATAAAATTCATTTTTAATATAATAAAATAAGAAATAGATACTTAATTTGATTTTTTTAAAAAAATAAAAAATGCTGAATAATAAAAATATTGGAAAGTTTGCCAAACGAACACATAGATGACTTGGATAGTAAAAACTTGATCGATACAAACGCTTACCTTATTTATTTATTTAAGTACCCTAAATTTGACAATAACTTATGGTAATATATAGTGGCGGACCTATTAAGGGGCAGGGTGGGCTCCCCAACTCCACTTTTACCCTATTTTATTAAATTTTTTTATTTTTAAAAAAATAATATATATATAATCTATAGAAAATATTTAAAATAAATAATAAAATAATAAAAACATTAACTTGTTGATTTTTTTTTTAATAAGAAAGTGCATTAGTTTTTTTTTTTCTTCCAAAATATAATATATCAATATTTATTAATAAAAAAAGATTGTTTTTTTTTATTTGGACTATATTTGATGTAATAATTAATATTTAATATTAATATGCAAAAAGTAAATATAAAATTATTAAGTGGATGGTAGTAGTATTATCTTACAAATAAAAAATTTATTTTATAAATTTAAAAATTTTGTCCCCGCTGTTAATATTCTAGTTCAGTCACTGGTAATATATATATAAATAAATATATATATAGATCAATATCTTACAAAGGGAATTATTTATTATTATTTTATTATTATTATTATTATTATTATTTTTTAAACTTTGCTACTTACATACATGGATTTGACTTATTATTTAAGTAGATCGAAATATATGTGTACGGCACTGATTTCAATATAAATTATTAAATATTTAATTGAAATTATAGGTGTGTTTATTTGTGGATTTGAGTTTTTAATAATAAAATTTTAAATTAAAATAATTATTTATTGTGCAATAAATATATATTGACGTGATATTTTTAATATAAAATTATACTCCCTTCGATGATACAATAGTTGACGCATGAATCAACTTAATTAAATTTTTATATAGGACCACTCAAAACTCTTTTATTTCTATATCTCTTCAATAAACAAAATACTTTTATATATATTTTTATAACATTAGTTTATGTTGATCATAAATAATTAAAAATATTTTTATTTAGTTGTATTATATAATTTTCTTTTTTACAAAATGATATCAATATTATATATATTTTATTAAGAAAATAATATTTATAATATTTAAATCACTATAAAAAAAATAATATATTTATAACGGAATTTCGTCCATAAAGTTCACGTAGCTATCGTAATTTCATTCATAATTCCGTCTCTAATGTCATTAGTAACGGAAAAAGTAAAATTAGAGACAAAAATATTTTATTACAAAAATAATTTTTTATTGTAGTTAATACACCTTCTAAACTTTTTTTATTCGTATACTCCCTCCGTCGCAGCAACAAAGTTGATATTTAGTTTTTACATATTAATATTTGAATATTAATTATATAAAAATATAATATAAATTAAAAAATAATAAAAATATTTTATTAATATCTTATAATATAAATATAATCACATTTGTATAATAAATTATACAAATATAAATATATTTTTAATATTAAATACAATAATACAAAATATAAATATAAACTTGTTAAATAAAAAAATTTAGTATTAATTTTTATTTTAAAAATATTAACACAATCACTCACGTAAAAATAATAAAATAATATAATATCCTACTATTATATTTCTTTAAATAGATGTCAGTAATCAAAGTATTTATGGGACATAGTTAATATTTTAGTATAATATAATATATATATATATATAAATATTTAATTTCATATTTTTTGAAAAAAATAATTAAAATAGTAAAATAAGTACCAAAATTTTAAAAGTAAAAATACCCATAATTTTCAATATATATGCATAATTTCATCAAAATTTTAATTTATGTATAAATACATGAACTCTTCACATGATTTATACAAAAATGAATTTATTGAATAAATTTAAAATTATAATATTGATATATGATTAGTCAATAATATATTTTATTAAAATATTATCCATGTATGTTTTATTTTATATTATTAAATATGCATGTAAAAATACAAGATATTTTATTTTCATAATATCACTGTACAGTTATTAAATTAGTTTATAGTTATCTTATGATACCTACATGATATGCTTGTTGAAAGTATAAACCTTCCCCATACATTTTTATATAATTTATATTAAAATAGTAAGCTACTTTTTTATGACGTGGGAACTCGCAGCTGTTACCGAAAGTGCGTACTGGATAAACTCCGACGGAAAAGTCATACTAGGCGAATCATGTGTGGCAGGTAATCTGAGGCATCGGGGGCTTGAACCCATAACCACACGGTCACAAGTCCAACGCCTACACCATCTAGTCATCCGTTATGGGACTATTTTTTAATAAGTTGCATAGTGGTCAATGGCAGACACCACTCCGATAGAGAAAAAGAAATAATTAAGAATTTTTATATATTTTTAATTATTTTAAAATAATTTATCAATAATGGAGTATAGGTTATAGATAATTTTAGACGAGTTTAAATAATTTTAATTATTTTAAAATAATTTATCTATAATGCAGTATAGGTTATAGATAATTTGGGACTAAGTTTAAATGTTTTTAATTATTTTCTAATAATTTATCTATAATGGAGTATAGGTTATAGATAATTTTGGACGAGTTTAAATATGTTTTCTAAATATTAAATTTTGAAAGTAATTATAAAAAAAAATTAATATATTATTTTCTCGAGAATTTAGATAAATAGTATTAAATAGGGTAATTTAAGAATTAGGTAACAAGAGAAAAAATATATATATTTATTTTTGTTTACTATTGTGATAGGATAAAATGCGTGCTTAGAGATTAAATACTCCCTCGGTCTCATAATTAAGTATTCATTTAATTTTTGCATGTTGATCTTTGGATATTAATTATTATATCAAAACGTAATACAAATCAATGAAAAATTGTAAAAATATTTCTATTAGTGTCTTATAATACTAATATAATGATATTTGTATAAAAAATTATACAAATATAAAGATATTTTTAACGTTAAGTACAATAACGCAGAAGGTAAATGAATACCTTATTATGAGACGGAAGGAGTATATTTAATTATTTTTTATTTAAAAATATTGTAGAGTGTTTGGAGATGACACAAAATATTACATAGTGTTTAGGCTGAGTAAGGGGCCTTTTCAATAAAGCTCGCATAGGAGCCTTTTTCAGCCGAATATTTTTTCAGTTGGTAAAGACCCGCCCCTTGTTTCAGTCAGAATGAGTCCCCGGGACCCCGGGACATTGGCTTCCGCCAACGGTGAACTATTAAGGATCGCATCCCGCGCATATTCTTTATTTTTATAAAAGCGTAAGTAGCAAACCATTTGGAGTATTTCATATTTTAATGTAAATGTTAAATCTACATGTTACAAATGATATTATCCTATATACAAAAAAAAAAAAAAAAAAAAAAAAAAAAAAAATTGAATAATATGGTAAATGAATTAACAATATATATAATACATGTTTTAAAAACACTTTATAATATATATAACACCATGTGCTATTTGTCTTTATTTGTATCTTAATTGCCGTCATATATATTAACTCAATTTTTTATCGCAAAATTTAAATTTAAAAACTGAAAGTAAAAGAAAATAATCTATCTTAAATAAAACCCTTATTTCCGATGTCTTGCCTCTGCTGATAGTTGGGTAAAAAAAACGAGTAAGGGTGTGTTTGTTTGAAAGATTTGGAAGAATTTACACTATTCATATAAATTTTTCCTCGCAAAAACATCAAATCAAATGCTTATTTTTTAATTTTTACACTCCCTCCGTCCACCTCCAAGGATCACATTTATCTTTTGCACTTAATATTAAAAATATTCTTATATTTATATAATTTTTTGTACAAATTTCCTTTTATTAGTATTATAAGTTACTAATGGAAGTATTTATGCAATTTTTTTTAAATTTTTATTATATTTGGACATAATAATTAATATTCAAATATCAATACACAAAAAAGTAAATGGGATCCTTAGAGGAGGACGAAGATAGTATTATAATTAATTTACATTCAAAACATTACATCAATACTTATTTATATCACATCATACCACTACTTCAATTCAAATTTGTTACTATTCAAAGCAAAATCCAAACCCGCGCACAAACACACCCTAAAAGTAAGATTCAAAAGAGGACAATCGTTGTCGTTAGTAAAATTTAAATTGAATCAAATGAAAACATTTTTCCCAGACACAAAGTCTCGTACGTATCTATAAATAGACATACATTTCTTTCTGTACACATTCACACAAGAAAACCCTATGTATGGCAAAAACCCTAATCTTAACAACATTTCTCCTATTCACTTGTATAATTTCATGCTCAGCTCGCTTCGAAAATGTCGAGTGTCTAGACATATTACAAGACGTTTTCCCCGCCGTTCGAGTCTATAAGAACGGATCCATCGTCCGATTCTTCCCTGAGGACTTTGTCGAGCCGGCGCCGAACGGCGATCCACAGAGGGGAGTTCGATACAAAGACGTGATCATCGATGAAGACCGTAACGTCTCCGCCCGGATCTTCTTGCCGACGGTGATCCGTCAGCCAGGGAGGTTGCTCCCCGTCCTCATCTACTACCACGGCGGCGGGTTCACAACCGGCAGTCCCTCCTCGTCGACATACACAAACTACGTCAGTTCCGTCGTAGCCAGAGCCAATGTCGTCGCCGTGTCAGTGGGTTACCGGTTGGCCCCCGAATTCAGGCAACCGATTGCGTACAACGACGCATGGGTCGCGTTAAAGTGGGTGTTTGCCCACGCCCAGTCGCACGGTGGGCGAGGGCCCGAGCCGTGGTTGCGAGACTATGGGGATTTCAATAGGGCTTATGTAGGCGGGGATAGCGCCGGAGGCAATATCGCGCACAATACGGTTTTGCGCGCCGGAATAGAGAGGGCAAGCCGGATTTTTGTACAAGGTCTATTTTTGAATTCCCCGAATTTTTGGGGAAGTACTCGGATTGGCGGAGAGGAGAAGAGGTACGACGAGGTTGTGTTTAGGAACAACTTATGGTTGCTTGTGTACCCAAATGTCCCGGCCACATTCGACTTCCCGGCAATAAATCCAAGCCTCGATCCGAATATACATAGGCTACGTGCGACGAAGTTGCTTCTGTATGTCGGGGGGGAAGATATCCTTCGCGACCGCGGAATTCTTTACGTGGACACGTTAAGGAAGAGTAGGTGGGGTGGATCGATTCAATTTTACGAGGTCCCGGGCGAGGGACATGTGTTTGATATACTAAACCCGGACAAGGATAAGGCTCGGAGGATGTTGGATGTCGTCGTTTCATTTATTAGCTCCGGCAATGCCATTTAGGCGGCGTCCGTAAAATTAACAAGCTCGAGCTCGTCCGTCTGTAATGCCACGTCTGTAAAATTAACAAGCTCGAGCTCGTCCGTCTGTAATGCCATTTAGGCCGCGTCTATAGAATTAACAAGCTCGAGCTCGTACGTGAGCGTATAATATATTTGTGGATGTGTAATAGTGATGGATGATTGTGTTTTCGTTGATGTTTGTTTTGTGTGTTGTTGTGAAGTTATAAGGAATAAAATGTGTGTTTTAGATGAATTTATTTGATTATATTATTATTATTATTATTTTGAATGAAATGACATTATGGTAATGCTATCTACTTCTAAACTCTCAACACTGCATAAAATAATATTCTCGAAATGACATTATGGTAATGCTATCTACTTCTAAACTCTCAACACTGCATAAAATAATATTCTCTCCCTAAACACTCTGCAACATTTGTTTTTTTTAGTATATCCCAAATACCTTCCAACATTTTCAAAATAGAAAATAATTAATTATAATATCTACATGCAATTCTCTTACTATGTATAGCAAATATATATATATATAATTTGAATTAGGTTTTTTAGGTTAGAATTTTGTGTTTTTAAATTATATTTAATATGATTCTTATGATAAAGTATATATATATATATACATATATATACATTAGAAAATATGGAGTCCAAAAAAAATAAGATAAAATAAAAAGAAACATGAGTTGTTAAAAATAATAAAAGTTGATTATTTATATGAAGTTTGTGAAGAAAATAAATATCGTCCCCAAAATAAATGACACATTTTTTATTTAACATGTTCGGTTTTATAAATTAACATAATTAATTTAATAACATATGACATCGATCATATATATAATATAATTCACTTGAAACTCTCTTGTTTCTGTATTTCTTTTGACTGGATAAATATTTTTATTTAACAAGAGGAAAGGAGTATTTAATATGATTTTATTTATAAAAAAATGTTTTTATTGATAAATAATTCTAAATTAAAATATATATATATATATGTATATGTATATAAATAAAGGCACAAGTTTTCCGCATTTGACGATCAGTTTGATTATGAGATATGATTTTCGTTGTTTTTAGGTAAAATTATGATTAAATATGACTATTTTATTGAAAATACGTATACTTTATTAGAAACAACGAAGTCTCGTAATAAAATAAATAAGTAAATGAAAAACATACCCAAAATAAATGTATATTATTTCTATTTATTACTTTTATTAGTTTATTTATTTATCTTTTGCGGTATGTATTGCTTTAATGTTGATGAGTTGTATTATTGAGTGGAAAATAATAGGTTTGTTCATCAATATTTATTTTGGTATAATTCCTTATAAATATTAAAAAAATACAATATATATTTATATTAACATAATATATATAATACATATATTTTATTTATTTATAAAACGAAATCAACAATTTAATGCAAAATGTTATTTCCTTTTTATATTACTGTTTATAAGATTCTCTATATTTAATATAAAAATTAATGTCATTCAAAAATACTAAGTGGACAAACCTAGGTATATATATTTTATGTAGACGATTTTCTATCCGGTGCTCATTATATATTCATAGAGTATACTTAGGATTGAATTTTGAATACTAACATTTTTTATTTTCTAACATTTTTTATTTTAATAATGATGTGATATAAATAGTTATTATTATTATTATGTTTTGAATTGAATATAAATTTTATTTTTATTATAATATAAAAAAAGGTAAACTGCTTTTTTAGTTTAGTATCCGACTCATTTATTATTTTAGAGCTTTAAGTGGCATTTATGTGGCGATGACATGTCATTCGCGTCAGCAACAACGGGCCAGCGTGACGAATCCAGCACCGGATAACCATTTTACCAGAAAAATGTTAATTACGAGACAATTTTCAGGCATAGTGCACTTAAAGCCCTAAAATTAAAAAAAAAAAATGGTTAGATACGAGATTAAAAAACACTTTACACAAAATAAAAACATAGAAATTTGGTTTAATAGTAATTTAGGAAAAATCAATAGTAAAAAATCTTTGTTCATAACCCCATCCAAACCACGCCTACTAGCTAGTGAAATTACATGAAATGATCCGATTTAAAATTAACTAAATTAAATCAACACGTTGTTGATTTAACTTTATTAGCACAAATATATTAAGCAAACAACACAAAAATAATGACACATAATTATACAACAAACAATACAATATGTTATTGATTTTTAATACAATAAACATATATATATATACATTACAACACAATGCACGACACATCTTTCTATATAGCACAACACTCTGTTATTTGTCTTATAGTTGATGCCAACAGCAGCAATTAGTATATATGTCGACTTGATCAAATCAGTACGATATTTATTCGATCAAGTTAGTACCCTAAGTGTTGTCTACATTATATCATGCATTAAAAATACTCAATAAAGCAACATCTTACCATTTAAAATTTTGTAGCTAGATGAATTAATTAAAGCGAATCCACAACAAGATTACGATTTAATTTTGTTGTATTATTGAATTAATTATTTTAATCAGAACTTGGTAGCCTCGGTGCTTCCAATAAAAATACTCTCACAATTTCCCCGTAGCAAGTGGTGTCGAGGTCGATCCACAGGGACTACAAAGTTTAATTTATGTTTTGTCACAATTTCAAATATTGGGGGATAGATTAGCAATTCACTAAGATAATTAAGATAAACGATAAAATCTAGATTTCAAAACGATTAAACTTCTAGCCCAATGAGTGAACAAGAAACCGGATTAAAGATTCGATCATTGATTTTAAATAATCTCGTTATTCAATTGATAATTGGTTATAGGCATTAGATACAAACATTACGCCCAATTTTTTCTTACTTTATTGGCAGCAATGGTACGACCGATTTACCGCATCCCTAATCAAAGAAATAATCTAGGTACGACCATAAATTAATTTCCTCAATTGAAAATAGCCCGAGAAAAACTCAATTCAAATATTCAATCAATTGCGAAAAGATTAAATTATTTGATTATGCAATTCCTAGGTTAAGTTTGTCAACCTATTTACCATTTTATCAAACAAGTGCACAATTACAGATGCAAATATTCAATTGGCACACAATTGTTATGAATCACAGACATTGCATAAATATCAATTTCATAAACAAGATGCAATTTAATTCAAAACATAATCTCACAAATTTAAATCTGAAATCTAAATTTAACATTGGACTAGAATAAAGAAAACTAGCTACTCATGCTCAAAATAAAAGAAAACAATAAGATAAAGATAACGATGATCTCCCGATACGCTTCCTCTCAAATTCCTCGCCCAATCCTTCAAACTATGAAATGTGAGTGTAAATTGTGATATCACATCTCATGCCTTGCCCCCTTTTTATAGATGATTGGTTCTTCGACACGCCTTTAATCACTCAATCGCAATCTCAATAACATAACAAAATGAGTGGAAAACTATCCATAACATTAATTATATTTTATAATTTATCTATATTTATGCATTATCAGAACTATAGTCACATCACACATTATTGACAGAAAACATGAAATATAAATAAATATATAGATATATAAATATAATATAAAAACAACTTAACTAACATTATATAAAAATAGTCCACAATGCACATGCTACCATTGAATTCTACACAAAATATATGTCCATGCATCACATTCTTTATCTCAATAAAACCAATATATTTTTTCAAAAAATTAATATACTTACATACATTCATTATTTTTATATTATCTACACAACTTTTTATATCTTATACATATATATAAAAAAAAAAAATACACATTCAAATCATTTCAGAAAACAAACACACAATCATATATATTTTTTTAATTTATGAACATTCACACACTTTACAACTTTCAACAAATAATCGACATGTTATATTGGGTGCATTAATATAGTAGTAGTGGTCCTTGAAAGGTGTTGATACCAACGATTAATATAATTTAGACATAAAATAAAGAAAAAAATAAGCATATGACAATAAATGTGTCATTTTACAAAAATACAACATGTACTTGCATATTATTTCTTGGACTTATCCCAAAATTTTGGATATTTTACAAAATTTCATGATATGAATCAAGGGATATGGAATAAAGGAAAGGACTTTTTTTTTTTTTTATTTTATCTTTTTACATGCACCTGCACCCATTCAAGATTGAAACTGAAACCTTTGCTCATAAATAAAAATGTCTCACAACTTGATTTACAAGGATTTGACGGAATAAAATAAAAGTTGAAACCCCCAATAAAGAAGACTCTGGAGAAATTGGGTGTGTTTTGTTACCGGTTAAGTTTTAAGTTGAAAATTGTATTGGAAGTGATTTAGGTAATTAATATTTAATTTGTGATGTAATATATATGATTAAAAAAGTTTAAATATATGATTAATGTTCTAACAACTATATGTTTCAATAACAATGGAAATTAAAGTGTTGTTAAATGAAATATTAATCGAGGAAGCAATAAAAGAAAGGAATGCTTAAGAGAACAAGAAATATGATCAACACCCCTCAATTTCCATGATGTAGCTTCTTTTTTTTTTTTTTTCCTTAGTTTGTATTTTTTTGCATTAAGCATTTTATCTTATCACAAAAACTCTCCATTAAAAAGGCCACACAGATCCAACAGAAGATGTCTACTCAATAGAAATTTTCTGAACAAACAGGAGATCAAAAACAGAAAATTTAAGTGCCAAAGAAATAAGTATTATCTGATGATGTTATTTGATATGATTGCAATGATTTTGGATACATAATATCCAACCACAATGAAGAAAGATAACAAGACAATGAATGTTACATAGAGTGACGATGAAAGCAATGTTGAAGGATTAAACTCATAGGCTCAAAATGATAATTAAAATGTAGTCTTTTTTTACTCTACACAACGTCGAAAGTGTGGTTAATGATGACAATAATAACACTAATGGTTCTTGACAAATTAGGAGAGGCATATAGAGAAGTTTTTGATGAATTTACAATTCTCTTATAAGAAATGATTATCTTAAATTAAAGGTTATGTTGAAATGTTAGAAGGAAAGATTGAGTTGTTGACGAGGACAATACAAAAATGATAAAAATGGACTATGAACTGTGCACCGATTATGAAAAGGTATCTTATTAAGTTGCAAGTTCGAGAAAGAAAGTCCATGAACTTTAGTAAAAAAAAAATCAAAAATTATTGGAGGATAACAAGGTAAACATGCAAGGGAAAATCAAAACTTGATGAAGTTCTATTCGTTGGAAAATCCTATGGAGATCATAGTAGAAACATTTATCATTATGGAACATCAAGCTCTCGGACACTTTTTGTTAAAAGAGATATACCTCATGAACTAGTAAAATCCATAACTGAATCGAAATATGTTAAACAAAACTAGAAATATAAAATTTGTTGGGTAAATAGAATGTTATCAAGAGTACTCACATATTGCACTTACTATAGTCGATCAAGACATAATACAAAATAGCGCGGTCAAGTAGTTTGTGATTTTCTTAACGGTAGGAAAATTAATTGGTCATCCAAACGAATGAAGCAAAATATAAAATCAGGATTGAATGAAGACCAAAATCAATGTCTACTTGGGCACCTGGCTACCCAGCTCCCTAGTCCCCTCTAATACACATTGTGTATATATGTGATATATAAATATATATATATATATAATGTATTATATATTTATATATCATGTATTATATATATCACAAATATAAGGGGGCGGGGAAAGAGGGTTGGTGATTCCTTGCCGTCCAATTGTCTTTTATTTCTAACAAGTCTAAGGAAATGAAACTTGGTACTTTGGTAGTGGATGTTAAATGCATATGACACATCAAAGAAGCTACTATCTTAACACAACGAAGCTAATTCCGGTGAAGTTGTGTTAACTGATGGAAAAAAAGGGAAAAACAATTGGTCTTGGAAAGCTAAATGTTAATGGTTTTACAATGCTGCAAAAGGTATTTTTATGTCGAAAAATTGAGTACAAACCTGATCAAGATCAGTCAATTGTGCGATGAAGACAAGAGAATTTCAGAAAAAAAGTTTGTATATTTTTTGAAGGAAAACATCAAGTAATGATTGAAAAAAGATCAAAAGAACAATTGCTACATTCTTGAAAAACCTGCTGAATCGGTTCTTATTGCTAGTAAGGATGAATTAATTCAATATCATTCTTATTTGGGACAAATCAATATGGACAATTTGGTAAAAATTAGTAAACTCAAAGAAATGAGAGGCCTACCAAAATTACCAAGATCTGAATTAGCCACATGTACAAACTGCAACAAATTAAAGGAAAATGAACTCGAGAAGAACATAAGTCATCCGACCAACAGACAAGTAACTGATATCTGGAACCAACAGAAGTTGAAAGTATTGGAGATAAGAAATACTCCCTCCTTCCCAAAACTAAGTATCTATTTGCTTTTAGCACGTAATTTTAAAAATATTAGTATTATATTGGGATATATTAAAAATAAAGTATAAATAACTAAAATAACCTTATTAGTATGTGTGAGATAAAGGTAATGGCATTTGTGTAATATATTGTAGGTTGTAAGGGTATTTGTAATGTTAGGTAGATAGTACAGTTACTGAAAAAATGAAATGGATACTTTGTTATGGGACGGACTAAAATAGAAAAATGGATACTTTGTTATGGGACGGAGGAAGTACATTTTTTTGTTGTAGATGACTATTCTAAATTTAAGCGGGTGGATTTCTTATAAGGGGAAAACAAAAAGTGATACATTTTGAAGTATTCCAAGCACTTCGCTGGAGAATTTCGAATGAAATGAATTCAAATGTAATGAGATAGAATTATTCATGAGGATTATTGCAATGAGATAGAATTATTCCTGAGCTCTCATCTCCCAAAACTCCTCAAAATAATGACATCGTTGAAACAAAAAATATGGCACTTCAAGAATGGCAAGATCGATGGTATATGCAAATGGAGTTTCAAAGAATCTTTGGGTTGAGGCAGCAAACACCGCGTGCTACACAATAAAATATTATAAGGCCCTGTCACTACAAGAAAAAATTATTTTTGTAATCAAATTTTTTTTGTTTCTAAATCTATTTTTTCCGATACTAATGACATTAGAGATGGAATAAAGGATAAAATTACGTTAGCTACGTGAACTTTAGGGACGAAATTTCGTAATAAATATATTATTTATTTTGTAGTGTGTATCTTTTGAAGATTTAGACATGAATAAATTGTTAATATAAAACAGTCCAATTTTTGTAGATCTTATTTATTTTCGATTGGGTAAAATAAAATAATTTTAAAAGATCTTTTAAGATTATATTATTTATTTTTATCCATATGTAAATATATATAGAGGTAGTATATTAGTATAATCTATCCAAAAAATGAGAGAAAAAATAATTTAAATAAAACTCTTTAAATTTTAAGAAAAAAAAAAAATATATATATATATATATATAGATATATATTGATATCAATAAATCTAAATTTTTAAAATCTCAAATAAGGGTAATAATATATAAATCTTAACTGCACTGAATCTAATATCTTTGCTATGGTTGTATATTGATTATGATTAATTAGCTATGAATTAATATAGGAATTACTAGCGATGCAGTGACTGAAAATTTACTGGATCCACTGGAGGTGACTTTTTATTTTGTTATCTTTTATTTCAGGTAACATTTTTTCAATCTTCTCATATGAAGTTTGAACTTCTGGATTATTTTGGTACACCAAAATTTTACATTCTATACACCAGTGTTATGTTGATTAAAAAAAGCATGAAATCGATCGTGTCAAGGTTGAAAAATATTTGACAAAGTTTAAATTTTCCTGCTGCTTTGAGTGATCAATTTACTAAGGCAAATGCACGATCACTAGCATTTTTTTTTTTTTTCTGTAAATGAAATTCTTTTAAGAAATGTGGACTTAAAAAGATGATATATCTAGTAGAAGATGATCCAAACACCTTTGAGCCAGCTGAGAGTATCAAAGGTTTTGTTTGTTTGAATCAGCACACATATTAATGTAAATTATGTAGACAATTCTTCTGTTTTAATCTCTTGTACTGTGGTGATTTTTATTATAACTTTATACATCATATGTTGATTATAGTTTTATGCCACAACTGATCTTAATTTCCTCGTGGAGGGATTTGGTGTGCAACAAACAACTGGTTAGCAGATACATCGAGAAAGTATGGTTATCTTAATCAATTAACCAATTCTACATGTCCATGGACCATGAGGAAAAATGTGTTTGGCGTATGCCCTCCTTTCGATGAATTTATCAGAAGGTGCAAAGAATTGGTTAAACTGTAAATTATATTACATTCAAATCATTATGATAATTTGATAATGACAAAAGATGAGAAACATGGATGTCTAGTATATTAGACTTAAATATATTGTCAAATTTCTGATGATAAACAAGATCTAGTATTGCTTAAGAATGTTACAACAACAATAAAAAACGTGCAAGACAACCGAAATGACATAAATTCGAAAAATACAAATTTGAATGAGAGAAAAATATAATGTTCTAAATATTTAAAAATAACTTAATAGTAAATATTTAATATAAAAATATGTATAATGCGATTTGTAATGTAATATGTTAGTGAAAACACAACTGAACATGTAACCCCAATGATGGTCGATAGGATATTTTCAATTGATTCAAATAAATCTCATTTGTTAAAAAATTCAAAGTAAACCAAAAACATCAAATTCAAATATAAAAAATAAAATAATTTATACAAATTAAAAAAAGAACAAAAAATTGTGCAATGGAACACACTGATATGAGAAAAATCATTTGTTAACAAATTCAAAGTAAACCAACAATATTAAAATAAAATATTTTATACAAATTAAAAAAAATAGGAAAAAAAAAGTTACGACTTCTAACACACAGTATAAAAGAATCATTTCTTAACAAGTTCAAAATAAACCCAAATATTAAAATTAAAATATAAAAAAATAAAATATTTCATACAAATTAAAAAGATAGAAAGATGTGCATTGAAATATACATAATGAGAGTAATCATTTAATAAAATATTCAAAGTACAATGAAAAATATTAAAATCTAGATATGAAAAATAAAATATTTTATACGAGTTAAAATATATGTATATATACATTGCAACACACAATATGAGAATAATCATATATAAAAAAGTTCAAACAAAACCGATAATATTAAAATTAAGATATAAAAAATAAAATACTTAGTTGATATGTCTTTAATCTAGCTTGTCACTTCGCAGAGTTTTTACGGGATGGCCCCGACCCAATTGTATGCAGTATTGGGTTTTTGCGTTCGTATTAGGCTAACCCGTCTGATGTATTCACTTAGTTTATTTGAATAGACATATATGAAATTTTTAATATGTAACATAGCCATCTTCAATCAATTTGTTCTTCGTTTATGCCCGTGGACGTAACCAATATGTTATTGGTGAACCACATAAATTTGTATTTTTTTTTACGTTTCTGGTTGTTATTGGATCATTAATTATAATATCTCACAACATATTTTATATATACAAATTTTTTAAAAAAAAAGTGAAGAAAATAAAAAATTGTACATCGTGACATGTAAGAATAATCATTTGTCAACAAATTCAAATTAAATCTAAATTTGTTAAATTAACATATAAAAAGTAAAATATTTTATACAAATTGAAAGAAAAGAAAAAAGAGAAACAAAATTGTGTATTGTAACACACAATATAAGAATAATTATTTGTTAACAAATTCAAACTAAACCGACAATATTAAATTAATATATGAAAATAAATATTATATAAAAAATTTAAAAAAGAAAAAAAAATTGTGCATTGTAACACACAATATATGAGAATAATTATTTGTTAACAAATTCAGGTGTGTTTGTTTGGGGGGTTAAATTTTTATTTGAGATTTGAATAATAAAAAATTGAATTGGATAGTTGTATTATGTGATATTTTGAATGTAAAATTAATTTTTTAGTATAATATAAAAAATAAAAAAAAAATAAGTGTTTTATTTAATTTTTTGGAGGAAAATTTTTTATAAATAGTAAAAGTTGGAAAAAGAACTAAACCAAACACACCCTCAAAGTAAATGGACAATATTAAAATTAAGATATGAAAATTAAAGGGTTTGTTTACTTTTTATTTTTAATAGATATATTATTTTATGTTAGGTGTAAGGAATTATACCGGTAAATAAAAAATTATTTTTTGTGTTGAATTATTGACTTTTGATGAGTGGATAAAGTATATTTATTTTATATATTGTGTTAAGCGTATGTATATTTTACTTTTTAATAATATTAAATAGTTCCATCCAAAAATATACAGTAAAAAAACCAAAAATATTTTATAGAAATTAAAAAAAAAAAAAAAAAAAAAAAAGTTGCCTACAGTACCACACAATATGTAATAATCATCCCTTATAAACATGTTCAAACTAAACCGACAATATTAAAATTAAGATAAGAAAAATAAAATATAATATACAAATTAAAAAAGAGAACAAAAAAAAAAGTTACGCATTTTAACACACAATATGAGAATAATCATTCGATAAAAAAAAAAAAACTCAAAGTAAACTGACTTTATTAAAATTAAGATATGAAAAATAAAATATTTCATACAAAATTTAAAAAGAGAAAAAAAGATGCCTATTGTAACACAGAATATCAGAAAAATCATTTGTTACCACATTAAAAATAAATCGATAATATTAAATTAAAATATGAAAAACAAAATATTTTATACAAATTAATAAAAGAGGGGGAAAAAATAGCACATTGTAACACACAATATGCAAATAATCATTTCTTAACAAATTCAAGGTAAATCGACACTATTAAAATTAAGATATGAAAAATAAAATATTTTATACAAATTACAGAAAAAAAAAAAAAAAAAAAAGAAAAACTAAAATGTTTTATACAAATTAAAAAGACAAAAAAATTGCAGACTGTAACACACAAAAAGAGAATAATTATTTATTAATAAATTAAAATAAACAATCAAATTTCAAATTAAAAGTAAACAATCAAATTTCAAAATTAAGATATGGAAAATAAAATATTTTATACAAATAAAAAAAAAAAAGTTGTGCATTACGCATATGAAAACAATCATTCGTTAATAAAAGTAAATTCACAATATTAAAATTAAAATATTAAAAATAAAATATTTTATACAAATTAAAGGGGAGACAAGAAAAAAAAGTTGTGAACCTACAATGTGAGGATAATGCTTTGCTAACAAATTCGAAGTGAACCTACAATATTAAAGTTAAGATATGAAAAATAAAATATTTTATACAAATTAAAAAGGGATAAAAAGTTGTGCATTGTAACACACAATGAGAATAATTATTTATCAAAACATTCATACTAAACCGACAATATTAAAATTAAGATACGAAAAACTAAAGATTTTATACAAATTAAAAACAAAGCTAAACAAAATTGCACATTCTAACACATAATATGAGAATGATCATTTGTTAAAAAGTTCAAAGTAAAACTACAATATTCAAATTAAGATATAAAAAGTAAAATATTTTATACAAATTAAGAAGAGAAGAAAAAATTTGTACATTGTAATACACAATAAGAGAATAATTATTTTTTAACAAATTAAAAATAAACCAACAATATTGAAATGAAGATATGAAAAATAAAATATCTTATTCAAATAAAAAATACTTGACTGTCTCACAAAGATGTGTTTTCTCACTTTGAAAACCAAATCTGAATACAAATGATATATGCAACAGAAATAAATGCAAAATTTCAAAGTTTGTTGGGTTCAAATATTGTTGTTTGTGTCTTGTTTGCACAATGAACGGATCACATAAAGGTATATGTAGAATGAAGCAAAACAAACAACACATCAAAGTTTATTGACCAGTTTGGCCCTCAATTGACCTACACTTGGGGGTACCAACCCTGAGCAACTCCACTACGAGTAAAGTAGGAACAATATATAAAAAACTCTTCACACAAACTCCACAAATCTCTAGCCACAAACACAAGTTAAATGTATTGATTCTCCTACCACATACAAGTGTATCTTTTTTCGCAAAGGCAAGCTTGTGCTCTAAGATGGGACGAAGGTGTAGGCAGCTTGTCACCTTCTCTTCTTTCAAATCTCCTTGGAACCCCTTTGCACCAAACAAATACTCTGCAGTTTGTCGACACAGCAAACTATTGAAATTTTCCGGAATGTAATCTTCTATTCCACGAACTAGCAACTTCAAACAGGTTTTTCACTATATAACATGCACGAAATCTTCCCAGATTTTTGTCTCTCAACATATGGATAAACTTCTCTACAAAATCAGTCAATAAATGAGTAAACACCCTCTTAGCAGGAAGTAAAACTCAAACTATTACAATATAGGATTGGTCTTTCTCTCTTGGAATATTATGTGAGAAGAACACAATTTGGTTCTCGACTCACTCTCCTAATTTCTCTCCAGTAAGATAATGAAAATTTTGACAAAAACAAAACCAATGATGTACGTAAATATAGAATATAAAAATCTTCCTATAGCCAATAAAAAATTGACACCACAAGTTTCCAAAAACGTCAAATAAATTTAGACACATCCTATGACATGTATATGTGCATATAGGACAGATTTTGACATGTCTGTTTGATCATAAATATCTTAGGAATAGATGATAGTCAAATGATACCTCTTTTGTAATAATAGTTGAGATATTTTTTCTTCCTCCATATTTGATTTCCTATTTGCATGCAACATCGAGGATTAGGGTCATTTTGTCTTTGGTTGCATATAGATAACACTACGAAAAAAATATCTAATTAGCTAAAATATTTTTTAACTACGAAATATTTTTGTAGTTAAAACATGTCATTCAACAATAAAAAATTAATTTTGTCGTTAAAAATAAATTATGTATTACAAAATTAATTGCTTGCTAGAAAATCATATTTTTTAGCTAAAATATTTTTGAACTACCAAATATCTTTCATAGCTAAAACTATTTGGCTAAAAAAATCATGCATATTTTGTTGCTAAAGTTCTTTTATTATGAATTTTATTTTTATAACAAAAGAGTTTTAGCTAAGAAATTACATTTTCGTAGTTATATAGTTTTCTTAACTTTTATTGCAAAAAATATATCTTTCGTTAAGAAATTTAAATTTGTCGCCAAAGACCTTTACCAAAGCGGTATAGGCGACGAAACCCATGTCATTGCAAAAGCTTTTTCTCTACGAATTTATTACATTTGACTACGATATTGTTTGTAGCTAAATTTTATGTTTTTTGTAGTGTAATAAGATATACATTTTGTCTCATCTTGAAGCTTTTCATAATCCAATATATCAAGCCTTGAATCGTACATCACGGGCAGAGTTATCGATCTATCTGCGGATCCTTGATACATACAACCAAAATTTAATACCAACAACACTAAAGAAAAAAAATTGCATTCTAACAAACAATAGGAGAATAACCATTTGTTAACAAATTCAAAGTAAACCTACAATATTCAAATTAAGATATAAAAAATAAAATATTTTATACAAATTTAAAAGAGAAAAAAAAAATTACGACATTGTAATACACAATAAGAGAATAATCATTTCTTAATAAATTAATAGATAATGTTAAAATTAATATATCAAAAATAAAACTACATCCGTTCGGCTCTTAGGGTCTCGTTTACTTTTTGTATGTTGATCTTTGAATATTAATTATTATATCAAAACGTAGTACAAATTAAGATAAAATTTAAAAAATATTTTTATTAGTGTCTTATAATACTAATAGAAGGACATTTATACAAAATATTATACAAATATAAGAATATTTTTAAATTAATACAATGACGCAAAATGTAAATGTGACCCTTAAAGACTGACGAAATGAGTACAAATTAAAAAGGTAAAAGGGTTGAGCATTGTAACACAGAATATGAGAATAATCATTTATTAAAAAAATCATACTAAACTGACAATATTAAAATTAAGATATGAAAAATATGAGAATAATCACTTGTTATCAAATTCAAACTAACCAAAAATATTAAATTAAGATATGAAAAATAAATATTATACAAATTTTTTTAAAAAAAAAAATGCGCAATGTAACAAACAATAATGAGAACAATCATTTGCTAAATTGACAAAATTAAAATTAATATTAATATATGAAAAATAAAATATTTTATACAAATTAAAAAAAGAGAAAAAATAAATGCACGTTTTAACACACAATATGAGAACAATCATTCGTTAACAAATTCTAAATTGACAATATTAAATTAAGATATAAAAAATAAAATATTTTATTCAAACATAAAATAGAGAAAAAGGTTGCACATTGTAACACACAATATGAGAATAATCATTTGTTATCAAATTCTGATGAAACATCACTTGTATTTAGTTGTCTACCCGACCCACTACCAAAGCTAGGGTTTCTTTTTGCCCCATCTTAATTAATAATAATTGGGCTTAAGATTTAGGGTGTTTTGGGAATGGTTATAAATAGATACATATAGTTCCAAACCATGATTGTCTCTCTGAATCAATATAATAAAATCTTTTTGGTTCATGTCTGACGTAGGTTGATACACCATTACTAAACTACGTAAAATCTTTATGTTCTTTATTTATTTTATTTCTCATTTTCTCGTAAGAAATTCAAAGTAAACCGCAATATTAAAATTAAGATATGAAAAAATATATATACAAATTAAGAAAATGACAAAAAAAAAATGAGCTTTGTAACTCACAATATGAGAATAATCATTTTTTAACAAATTCAAAGTAAGTCGACAGTATTATTAAGATATGAAAAATAAAATATTTTATACAAATTATCAAAAATGAAAATAATATTGTGCATTGTAACACACAATACGAGAATAATTATTTGTTCATAAATTAAATGTAAATCAACAATATTAAAATTAAGAGATGCAAAATAAAATATTTTATACAAATTAAACACAAAAAAAAGAGAGAGAGGGAGAAAAAAAAAAGTTATGCATTACACAATATGAGAACAATCATTCGTTAATAAAAGTGATTGACAATATTAAAATTAAAATATGAAAAATAAAATATTTTATTGAAATTACCAAAAAGAAAAAAAAAATATTGTGGATTGTAACACACAATACGAGAATAATCATTTGTTCTGTAAATCAACAATATTAAAATTAAATTATACAAACTAAAATATTTTATACAAATTAAACAAAAGGGGTGGAAAAAAAAAATTGTGCATTATGCATAGAAGAACGTTCAGTCATGTAAAACAAATTAAGGGCCGGGGGGGGGGGGAAGCTGTGCAGTGAAATACACAATGTGAGACTAATCCTTTGTTAACAAATTCAAAGTGAAGGGATAAAAAGATGCGCATTGTAACACACAATATGAAAATAATTATTTATCAAAACATTCATACTAAATCGACAATATTAAAATTAAGATACGAAAAAATAAAAATTTTATAAAAATTAAAAACAAAGCGAAACAAAGTTGCACCTTCTAACACATAATATGAGAATGATCATTTATTAAAAAGTTCAAAGTAAAAACTGACAATATTTTCTACAAACTAACAAAAAAAGAGAAAAAAAAACTACACATTCTAACACATTATATGAGAATTATCATTTGTTAACAAATTAAAAGTAAACTGACAATATTAAAATTAATATATTAAAAATAAAATACTGTAACACAAGATATGAGAGGAATCATTTATTAATGAATTCAAAGTAACGTACAATATTAAAATTAAGATATGAAAAATAAAATATTTTATACTAATTAAAAAAGGGAAAAAAATTCTCATTTTAACACACAATATGAGAATAATAATTTATTAGATAATTCATACGAAACGGACAATACTTATATTAAGATATGAAAAAATTAATATTTTATACAAATTGAAAACAAAGATTAAAAAAAAAATGGGCATTCTAACACAAAATATGATAATAATTATTTTTTAACAAATTAAAAGTGAACCGACAATATTTAAATTAAGATATGAAAAAAAATATATATTTTATACAAATTTTAAAAAAAAAAATTGAAGAAAAATTGAAAGAAAAGAACTTGTGCATCGCACACACAATATGAGAATAAACATTTGATAACAAATTCAAAGTAAAACTATAATATTAAAATTAAAATATAAAAAATAAAATATTTTTTATATATTAAAAAAGAGAAAAAAAAAAAAAAAAAAAGTTACCTATTATACCACACAAAATATGAGAAAAATTATTTGTTAACAAATGTAAACTGAATTGACAATATTAAATTAAGATATGAAAAATAAAATATTTTATATAAATTAAAAAAAAAAAACTTGTACATCGTATCACACAATATGAGAATAATTATTTGTTAACAAATGTAAACTAAACTGACAATATTAAATTAAGATATAAAAAATAAAATATTTTATACAAATTAAAAAAAGAAAAAAACTTGTACATCATATCACACAAAATGAGAATAATCATTTGTTAACAAATTGAAAGTATACGTAAAATATTAAAATAAAAATATAAAAATAAAATATTTTATACAAATTAAAAAAGAAAAAAAAAATGCCTATTGTATCACACATAATATGAGAATAATCATTTGTTAACAAATATAAACTAAACTGACAATATTAAATTAAGATATGAAAAATAAAATATTATATACAAATTAAAAACAAAGAGATAAAAGAAGTTGCGCAAGCATTTTAACACACAATATGAGAATAATCTTTTGTTAACAAATTAAAAGTAAACAAACAATACTAAAATTAAGATATTAAAAATAAAATAATTCGTACATATTTAAAAAAAAAATGCGCATAGGAACATACAATATGAGAATAATCCTTTATCAAATTCAAAATAAACTTAGGGTGTGTTTGTTTGGGGATTTCGATTTTGGATTGAGATTTGAATAGTAAAAATTTTGAATTTGAATAGTTGTATGATGTGATATAAATAGGTGTTGATGTGATGTTTTGAATGTAATATTGATTTTTAGTATAATATAAAAAAATGAAAAATAGATGTTTGATTTAATGTTTTTGAGGGAAAATTTTGGATGAATAGACATACCCTTATAATATTAAAATTAAGATATATAAAAAAAAAAAAAAAAAAATTACTCCTCCATCCATTTAAGGGTTTAATTTACTTTTTTTGTGTTTATTTTTAATTTAATTATTATATCAAAATATAATACAAATTAAATAAAAAAAATATAAAAATATTTCTATTAGTATCTTGTAATACAAATATAATGACATTTGTATAAGAATTTATACAAATATAATGATAATTTTAATATTAAATTCAATAATGCAAAAAGTAATGTAAATTTTCAAAGTAAACGAATAAAGTATATTTTATACGAATTAAAAGCGAAGAGATTTATTTTGATGTGAAAGAAAAATCATTTGTCAATAAATATGAGAATAATCATTTGTCAATAAATTAAAAGTAAACCAACAATATTAAAATTAAGATATTAAAAATAAAATATTTTATACAAATTAAATAGAGAAGGAAAATTGTGCATTATTACACATAATATGAGAATAATCATTTGTCAACAAATTCAAGAAAAACCTACAATATTAAAATTAAAATATAAAAAATAAAATATTTTATACAAATTAAAAAGGTAAAAAAAAATGTGCATTATAACACACAATAAGAGAATAATCATTTATTGAAAAATCAATACTAAACCAACAATATTAAAATTAAGATATAAAAAATTTATACAAATTAAAAACAAAGAAAAAAAAATTGTGCATTCTAACACATAATATGAGAAGAGTCATTTGTTAACAAATTAAAAGTAAACCGACAATATTAAAATTAAGATATGAAAAATAAAATATAATAGTATACAAATTTTTAAAAAAATGAACAAAAAAGTTGTGTATCGTAACACACAATATAAGAATAATCATTTCTTAACAAATTCAAAGTAATTCTACAATATTAAAATAAAGATATAAATAAATAAATATTATATACAGATTAAAAATAAAGAGAAAAAAAAGTTGTGCATTCTAACACATTATGTGAAAATAATCATTTTTTAAAATTAAAAGTAAATCGATAATATTAAAATTAAAATATGAAAATAAAATATTTTATACAAATTAAAAAATATATATATTGTTGCGTATCGTAACACACTATATGAGAATAATTGTTTGTTAACAAATTCAAAGTAAACCTACAATATTAAAATTAAGATATAGAATATAAAATATTTTATACAAATTAAAAAATAGAAAAATAAATGTTGTATTTAAACACGCAATATGAGAATAATCATTTATTAACAAATGTAAACTAAACCGAGAATATTAATTAAGATATGAAAACAAAAAAATTATACAAATTAGAAACAAAGAGATAAAAATAAAAAAAAAATGAAAAAACTTAGGCATATTAACACACAATACTCAGAATAATTATTTTTTAACAAATTAAAAGTAAATTGATAATATTAAAATTAAGATATTAAAAATAAAATATTTAATACAAATTAAAGAGAGAGAAAAATGAGCATTGAAATGCATAATACAAGAATAATTATTTATTAACAAATTCAATGTAAACCTCAATATCAAAATTAAAATATAAAAAATAAAACATTACGCAAGCATTTAAACAAACAATATGAGAATAGTCATTTGTTAACAAATTAAAAGTAAAACAACATTATTAAATTAAGATATTAAAAATAAAATATTCTATACAAATTAAAAAGAGAGAAAATTTCTTACGGTAACACACAATGTAACAATAATCATTTGTTAAAAAATTCAAATAAACCTAGAATATTGAAATTACGATATAAAAAATAAAATATTTTATATGAATTAAAAATAGAAAAAAAAAACCAAAACAAAACAACAATTAATATAAAATATGAGAATAATCATTTATTATAAAATCGATACTAAACCAACAATTAATATATGAAAAAATTAAACATTTTATATAAATAAAAAACAGAAAAATAAAGTTGTGCACTTCTAACATAGAATATGAGAATAATTATTTGTTAACAAATTTAAAGTAAACTAACAATATTAAAATTAAGATATGAAAAATAAAATACTTACAAATAAAAAAAAAATGAAGAAAAAAAGTTGTGTATCATAACACACAATATGAGAATAATCATTTGTTAAAAAATTCAAAGTAAACCTAGAATATTAAAATTAAGATATGAAAAATAAAATATTTTATATGAATTAAAAATAGAAAAAAAAAACAAAACAAAAAAAAAAAAAAAAAACAAAACAAAAAAAAGTTATGTATTATAACATAAAATATGAGAATAATCATTTATTATAAAATCGATACTAAACCAACAATTACGATATGAAAAAATTAAACATTTTATACAAATAAAAAACAAAGAAAAAAAAAGTTGTGCACTTCTAACATGGAATATAAGAATAATTATTTGTTAACAAATTTAAAGTAAACCAACAATATTAAAATTAAGATATGAAAAATAAAATACTTACAAATAAATAAATAAATGAAGAAAAAAAGTTGTGTATCGTAACACACAATATGAGAATAATCATTTGTTAAAAAATTCAATGTAAACGTACAATATTAAAATTAAAATATAAAAGATAAGATATTTTACACAAATTAAAAATAAAGAAAAGAAAAAGTTGCGTATTGTAACATACAATCTGAGAATAATCATTTGTTAAAAAATTCAACGTAAACATACAATATTAAAATTAAGATATAAAAAATAAGATATTTTACACAAATTAAAAATAGAGAAAAAAAAAGTTTTTATTATAACATACAATTTGAGAATAATCATTTGTTAAAAAATTTAAAATAAATCTATAATATTAAAATAAAGATAGGGAAAAAAAATAAAATAGTTTTTACTAATTAAAAATGAAAAAAAAAACACGTTTTGCATTATAACACACAATATGAGAAAAATCATTTGTTAACAAATCCAAAGTAAACCTATAGTATTAAAATTAAGATATGAAAAAAAAATATATATATCTTATAAAAAATTAAAATGGAAGAAAAAAAATTGTGCATTACAACGCGCTATATGGAATTAATCATATATTAAAAAATTATATTAAACCAACAATATTAAAATTACAATATGATAAAAATAAATATTTTATACAAATTAAAACAAAGAGAAAAAAAAAAGAAAAAAAACAACATCAACAACGTAGTGCATTCTAACACATAATAGTAAAATAATTATTTGTTAACAAATTAAAAGTAAACCGATAATATTGAAATTAAGATATGAAAAATAAAATATTTTATACAAATAAAAAAATAAATCAAAGAAAAAAAATTGTGGATCATAACACACACTATGAGAATAATCATTTGTTAACAAATTCAACGTAAACCTACAATATTAAAATTACGATATAAGAAATAAGATATTTTACACAAATTAAAAAACAAAGTTGCGTGTTGTAACACACAATATGAGAACAATCGATTGTTAACAAATTCAAAGTAAACCATGCGACATTATTAAAATTTAGATATGAAAAACAAAATATTTTATACAAATTAAAGAAAGAGGAAAACGAAAAGTTGTGTACCATAACACACTATATGAGAATAATCATTTATCAACAAATTCAAAATAAATCAACAATATTAAAATTAATATACTGTGCATATTTATTATTTATATATAATCTGCACAATTCTCTATATCTCACATCAAATTTATTTTTTTTTAAACCAAAACACAAAAAAAACAAAGTTTATTTTATATTCTTGAATGGATATATTTTTATGGTAGGTGTGAAGAATTGTTATAGTAATATACAAAATTATATAAATGTTGTGTTATTGATATTTGATGAGTAGATAAAATATATATATTATATATACTGTGTTAATTTGTCTATATTGTATTTTTTAATAATATTTATAAGGAATCGAGACATCAAAAATTGTAAGTAAGCAAACCTAAAATATTTTATAAAAATTTAAAAAAAAAAAAATTCATTTGTACCACACAATATGAGAATAATCTTTTGTTAACAAATTCAAACTAAACCGATAATAAAAAAATTAAGATATGAAAAATAATATTCTCTCGTCATTCAAACCTATGCTTACTTTCTTTTTTGTGTTGTCATTGAAAAATATTATCATTTCCTTTTTTAAGTAAAAAATCATTCCATTTTTGTAATTTTTTTATTATAACAGAAAAAATTAATAATTATTACTCACTTTTATTAAAATCAATGCCCAGCATACATTTGAAAGACGGAGGGAGTATATTTTATATAAAAATTAAAAAATGAAAAAAAAATTGTGCATTGTAAGACACAATATCAAAATAATTATTTGTTAACAAATTCAAAGTAAAGACAATATTAAAATTAAGATATAGAAAATAAAATATTTACTCCAAATAAAAAGAAAAGAAAAAAAAAAGATGTTAGGGCATTGTATCAAATAATATGAGAATAATCATTTGTTAACAAGATCAAAGTAAACCAACAATATTAAAATTAACATATAAAAAAATAAAGAGTTTGTTCACTTTATATTTTTGGATGATTGTATCTTTTATGTTAGGTATGAGAAATTGGGTTGGTAATATAAAAAATAATATTTTATGCTAACGTGTTGACTTTTTCTGATTGGATAAAGTATATATAATTTTTTTGTATATTATATTAATGTGTGTGTATTTTTTAATAATATTTATAGGAAATCGTTTCATCCAAACATAAACATACAATACGTTTGTTTGTTTTATGTTTTGGTTTGAAAAAATAAAATTGATGTGATTTATACGAAATTGTGCAGGTATTACAAAAATAAGAAATGTATAATATATTATTTTTTTGGAAAAATATGTTGGGTATTTTTTGTTGTAAAAAAGTAAACAAACCCAAAATATTTTATACAAATTAAGAAAAAAAAAATTGCCTATTGTAACAGACGATATGAGAATAATAATTTGTTAACATATCCAAACTAAATCGATAATATTAAAATTAAGATATGAAAAATAAAATATTTTATACAAAAAAAAATTTGTATTGTAACAAACAATATGAGAATAATAAATTGTTAACAAATGTAAAATAAATCGATAATAATAAATTAAAAAATAAACATTTTATACAAATTACAAAAAGAAAAAAGAAATTTTGCATTGTAACACACAAAATAAGAACAATCAATTGTTAACAAATTCAACTGTAAACTGACAATATTAAAATTAAGATATGAAAAATTAAATATTTTATATGAATTTAAAAAAAAACAAACAAACAAACAAACGAGAGAAAAAAAAAAGTTGTGCATTGTAACACACAATATGAGAATAATCATTTAAAAAAATTATGCATCGTAACACACAATATGAGAATAATCATTTATTAACAAATTCAAAGTAAATCGACAATATTAGAATTAAGATATGAAAATTAAAGGGCTTGTTTACTTTATATTTTTTAATGGATATATTTTTTATGTTAGGTGTGAAGAATTGTAATGGTAATATAAAAAATTATATCTTTCGTTGAATTGTTAACTTTTGATGAGTGCATAAAGTATAAAAATTTAATATATTGTGTTAAAATGTGTATATTGTATTTTTTAAAAAAATAATATTTATAAGGAATCATTCCTTCCAAAAATACGAAGTAAACAAACTCAAATATTTTATAAAAATTCAAAAAAAGAGAAAAAAAAAAACAAAAAAGTTGCGTATTGTACCACACAATATGAGAATAATCATTTGTTAGCAAATTCAACCTAAACCGACAATATTAAAATTAAGATATGAAAAATAAAATATTATATATAAAATTTTTGAAAAAAAAGGAAGAAAAAAGAGTTGCGTATTGTAACACACAATATGAAAATAATAATTTATTCTTATATCCAAAATATACCGACAATATTAAAATTAAGATATGAATATTAAAATATTTTACACAAAAAAAAAAAAAGAAAAGACAAAAAGTATAGTCCATTATAACACGAGAATAATAATTTGTTAATAAATTTAAAGTAAATCGACAATATTAAAATTAAGATATGAAAAATAAAATATTTTATACAAATTAATAAAAAGACAATATGAGAATATTTGTTAAAAAAAATAAAAATAAAAATAAACCCACAATATTTGTAGCAGACAATATGAGAATAATATTTGTTAAAATATTAAAAGTAAATAGATAATATTAAAATTAAAATATTAAAAAAAAAAAAGTTTCAATGTAACAAACAATATTAAAATAATTATTTGTTAACAAATTCAAATTAAACCGGCAATATTAAAATTAAAATATGAAAAATAAAAGATTTGTTCACTTTATATTTTTAGATAGATATATTTTTTTTACGTATAAGAAATTATATTGGTAATATAAAAATTAGTACTTTTAATTGAATTGTTGACTTTTGATGAGCGTTAATATATATATTATATTAATTTGTGTATATTATATTTTTTTTAATTAATATTTATATGGCGTCGTTCTATCTAAAAATACTAAATAAATAAACTCAAAATGTTTTATACAAATTATAAAAAGAGAAAAGAAGTTATGTATTGTAACACACAATATAAGAATAATATATTTTTAACAAATTCTAGCTAAACCGATAATATTAAATTAAGATATTAAAAATATATATTATACAAATTAAAAAAAAAAAAGAAAAAAAGAAAAAAAAAAGTTGCTAATTGTAACACACAATATTAGAATAATCATTTGTTAATTAACAAATACAAATACCAACAATATAGAATAATTATTTGTTAACAAATTAAAGTAAATCGACAATATTAAAATTAAAATATAAAAAATAAAGGGTTTGTTTACTTTATATTTTTTTTAATGAATGTATTTTTTATGTTTGATAGGAGAAATTATGTTACTAATATTAAAAATAATATTGTATTTAATTGTTGATTTTTCATCGGTGGATAAAGTATATATTTTATATATTGTGTTAATGTGTATATTATGTTTTTTATTACTTCCCTTCGTCCTGCATTAACGTATATATTTTTCCATTTTCGATTGTCCATCATCAATGTATATATTTTCTTTTTTAAGTAACCATGGACATTACTTTTTTTTTACAAATAGTCCTGTTTTACCATCACATGGTTACTTTTACACCCAAAAAAAAGTATGGACAAAACTGTTTTTATACTACTTTTAATTACTGATTTCAATTATACTACTATTATTTTTTAAACTTCTTGCTAAAAGTTAATGTACACCTTAACGCGGCACATAGGGAATAATATTTATAGGGAATTATTCCATCCAAAAATACTAAATAAACAACCAAAAATATTTTATACAAATTAAAAAAGAAAAAAAAAAGTTATGTAATTGTAACGCACAATATGAAAATAATTATTTGTTAACAAATTCAAAGTTAAATGACAATATTAAAATTAAGATATGAAAAATAAAATATTTTATACAAAAGATTTTTTAGAAAAAGACAAAAAGAATTGTGCATTATAACACACAATACGAAAATAAATATGAAAAATAAAATAATTCAATAATTTTCTTTTTAAAAATAAAAAGAGAAAAAAGAAAAGTTTTGGGCCTTGTAAAGAGAATTATTCTTCTATTGAAAGTGATCCTTCACTTACATTTAATATATGAAAAAATGGTATTTTTTTCCTTTTTTTTATATATGACCTTATTATTATTTTATAATTAGACCTTGAATTAATCTCATAAATAAATTTAAAAAAAAAAAAAAAAAAAAACAAACAAACAGAGGGCAGAAATAGTTTTTGAACTTGTTTATTGACAGCACTGTGGAACGTCAGAGACTGTAGGAAGAAGTTGGATTTTATACTGAATATAATTGTTTCAGAACATATGCCGAGAGACTTTAAAATTAATTACTTTATTTTGTAAATTAAATTATATTATTAATATAATTATAGTAATTAATTTTGTGAGGAAACATTCGACAATTATTTTAAGACCATAATTATACTACGTTAAATTAGTCTTATAACTGAAAAATTTTGGCAAAAATAATTCTCAAATATTATCCACGTGTTATTCACAAAATTTCCGACGTGCCACGACGTTGCCACATCAACCAATTCCGGCTTCTAAGGAATATTTATATTAATTTTTTTTAGTTGTTAGAATAATCCAATATAGAGTTTAGTTATGATTATAAAATGATAAAAAAATATTATGCGAGAATAAAAGATAATTTTTTTCTTAATACATTTTATTAAAGGTCAAATCTTCAACATATTATTAAATAGTTCATCCGTCCACTCACAAAGTATACATATTTTACCATCACAACTTACTTTTATACCAAAACGTATAGTCAAAATTATATTTATATTATTTTTAACTATTTACTGTAATTAAAATAGTATTATTTTAAAAATTTTAGCCAAAAGTAAATATATAGTTTTAAAATAAACTGATGGATGGAGTATTAAACTATTTATAATATGTGCTTATTGGATGCACCTAAGTCCTAACCATGTGTGACACGGGACAAATTTTTATATATTTATATTAAAATAGTAAGCTATTTTCTTTTATTTTTTATCTTTTTGTATTTTTAAGTTGCATAGTGGTAAGAACTAATTAAGAGTTTTTATATTTTTTTAATTATTTTAAAATCATTTTTCTATAATACTATATGTATTAATTAGATCAAATTAATACATATTTATAAGAAAATTAGTAAATATCCGACAACACATACTAGTACAGTATAGCATATATTTTTATAACACATTATATAATTTTAATGTAGAAATATATTGTAATTTTAAGACAATAAACATATTATATAAACGCAATATAACTCATATAGCAAAATTTAACATAATATATAGCATATATTTTGAAAGCAAATTATATAATTTCATATAGTATAATATATTGAAATTTTAGTACAATAAAAAATTATACATAATAGCACATTATATAACTCAGACAATATATATTTTTATATAACATAACATCCAATATTTATTTGTGATAAATTATTAATTACTTGAAATTAGTGTGCTATATAACTTAATCAATCAGTATGATATTGATTTAATCAATTCAGCACCCTAACCCATAGATAGAAGAATCTCCCTATTCTTTTAGAATTGTGTTTTGTTTTTTAAATTGATTTTTTTTTTCTTTTTGTTTGAATTCGTATAATATTTTTGTAAAAAAATAATAATAGAAGTATATTTTTGTGAAAATGATAGTGAAGCTACTAAGGGTCCGGAGGGACATGTCATTCTATAATTGATATGATCGTATTGATACGATCGTATCAGTATGATGTTAATTTGACTCTGTTAATATATATATATATATACAACACACATATAAGATAGACAATATAAAAATATCAATACATGATAATAAAATATACAATACATATTCGAATGGCACACGATACTATAATATAAACTACAATATTATTGATTTGCAGCACAATAAATTTATATATACTGTTCAATACCATACATACGCAATACATATTTTTATATAACAAAACGTTATAACGAACATAATAATACAATCTATAAACTAAATATATAGAACACCTTACATATCTATAAATAGACATACATTTCTTTGTGTATATTCACACAAGAAAACCCTAACTATGGCAAAAACCCTAATCTTAACAACATTTCTCCTACTCACTCGTATAATTTCATGTTCAGCTGACTTCGACAATGTCGATTGCCTAGACATATTACAAGACGTTTTCCCCTTCGTTCGAGTCTATAGGAATGGAACCATCGTCCGATACTTGCCCGAGGATTTCGTCGAGCCGTCGCCGGACGGCGATCCGAAGACGGGAGTTCGATCCAAAGACGTGATCATCGATGAAGCCCGTAACGTCTCCGCCCGGATCTTCTTGCCGGCGGATATCCCTCAGCCGTGGAAGAAGCTCCCCGTCCTCATCTACTACCACGGCGGCGGGTTCACAACCGGAAGTCCCTTCTCGACGACATACACCAACTACGTAAGCTCCATCGTCGCCAAAGGAAATGTCATCGCCGTTTCGGTGAGTTACCGGTTGGCCCCCGAATTCAAGCAACCGATCGGGTACGAAGATGCGTGGATCGCGATCAAGTGGGTGTTTTCCCACGCCCCGTCTAACGGATGGAAAGGAACCGAGCCGTGGTTGCAAAACTACGCGGATTTTGGAAGGGCTTTTGTAGGCGGGGATAGCGCCGGAGGCAATATTGCGCATAACACGGTTATGCACGCCGGGTTAGAGAAGGAAAGCGGGGTTGTTCTAGAAGGTCTATTTTTGAATTGTCCGAACTTTTGGGGAAGTACTCGGATTGGTCGAGAAGAGGGGATGCCCGATGATGTCGTGATGAGGAACAACTTATGGTTGCTTGTGTACCCGAATGTCCCGGCCACATTCGACTACCCAGCAATAAATCCAAGCCTCGATCCAAATATACATAGTCTAGGGGCAAAAAAGTTGTTTGTGTATGTCGCCGGGGAAGATATCCTTCGCGACCGCGGATATCTTTACGTGGACACGTTGAAGGAGAGTTTGTGGAATGGATCGATTAAATTTTTCGAGGTCGAGGGGGAGGGACATGTGTTTGATATTACGAACCCGGACTCCGATAAGGCTCGGAAGATGTTGGAGGAAGTTGTTTCGTTTGTTAATGGAGGCAATGCCATTTAGGAATTAACAAGTTCGAGCTCGTGCGTGATCGTGTTTATATATATTTGTGGATGTATAATAGTGATGGGTGATGTCTTTTATTTGATGTTTGTTTTGTGTGTTGTGAAGTTCGAATGAATAAAATGTGTGTTTCATATGATTTTATTTGGGTGACAGCTACAGTGCTGCTGAACAGCATACGATGCTATAACAAACAGCACACTTTATTATTTTTGGCAGTACATTCTTTATATAAAAATATAATACAAATACAACATATGAACTAACAACACATGTTATAGTTACATATATTTTGCATAACTCATATTCGTGTTCATGTTAACCGAAAAATAAATATAAATTTCTTATTATGTATACAAATAGATATATATATATATATAGTTTGATTTGAATTGGCTTTTGAGGGTTGAGTTTTGTATTTAGATAATATGTAATGTAATATCTTGTAAAAAAAAATCTATTTAAATATATCTCAGAAAATGTAGAGTCTAAAAATTAAAAACTAATACATGAGTTTTGGAAATCTTTAAAATTTATGGAAGTTGAGCATTTAACATGAAGTTTTGGAAATCTTTGTAATATTAATACATCAACATTATAGATTTAAAATTATAGTAATTTTATAAAAAAAAAAAAAAAAAAAAGATTTATTTTTTTTACTTTTAAATCATTATTCCTTCCGTCCCAAATAAGGTGCTACATTTAAGTTGGGTGCATGATTTTAAGTGAGAGTATTAAGTTGGATAATTAAGTAATTAGGTGATGTGAGGGAGAGAGAAGTGTATATTTTATTTTTTTTTTTTATTAGAGAGATATAATAGGATAAAGTGTGAGGATATAGATTAAATAATTATTTCCTAATTTATAAATATTGCAAGCTGTTTGGACATACCAAAACGATCAAATTTAAATACAAACCAAGACCAAATTAACTTAAATATATATACACTTTAATATTATACATATTTAAAATATTTATTTTAGATTTATTTTAAAATTTTACTCCTTCCGTCCCAAACACTGCGCAACATTTGAATTTAGCATGAGAATTTAGGGGATAGTATTAAATAGGATAATTTGAAATAATTTGAAAATTAGATGATGTGATTGAAGAGAAAAATATATATTTATTTGTTTTTATTTAATTGATGTGATGAGATAAAATGAACTATTTGTGATAAACAAAAAATAAAATGTTAAAGCGTGTCTGAGAGTAATAAAAACGGCCCAAAAAGTCCCAAAAAAACGCTTGGGGCCAAGCCTGTACAGATCTGTTGTTTCCATTTATAACTAGTCCATAGTGCACGGATGAAATAACGAATTAATTTATTTTATATTATTTTATTATTTCTTTTCTAAATTAAAGTACATATAATTACATATATATTTTTTTTAAAAAATTATATAGTTATTAAAGTATTAAAATTGATTTTTATTATTAAAAAAATAGTAAATATATAAATTTTTAATATGAAAACAGCTTTTAAAAATCAACACATTTGAAATAGATTCCTTCGATCAAATTAGGCTAAATTGTACAAAATTTACTCTCATATTTCTAAAATTATGTCAAACTCTCTCGTGATTTCATAAATCTTGTGTCTAACCCCCTCGGCGGTCCTTATTTAATGGTATTTGACCTAAATACGTTGAAGCTGCAAATAAATTTTAGAATCTGAATTTCTAAACCCTTAAAATTACAAATATATTTATTTTTCTTATATTTAGCCTAAAAAAACAGTAAAAATAAATTTTTAAAACCTAAGAAAAATAACTATTTTGAGTATATTACTAGTATTTTTTAAGTTAAATATAAGAAAAATAAATATATTTGTAATTTTAAGGGTTTAAAAATAGATATTCTAAAATTTATTCCCAGTTTGAGTCGTATTTAGGTCAAATACCACTAAATAATGACCGTCGAGGGATTAGACGCAGATTTTACGAAACTACGAGGAAGTTTGATGCAAAACACAGAGAATTTGACGTAATTTCATAAAATCATAGATAAATCTTGTGCAGTTTAGCCATCAAATTATGAGCTTAGCTGTCATTCTCTCAACAATAAATAAAGCTTCTGATAAAATAAATAAAATAAAATAAATTAGCTCGCTCCATCCACCGTGATTCAATGAGACTCGTGGGATTGAAGTGAGAATATCACTAAAATTACAAAAATAATTAACCAAAAAATATAGTCATTTCTAAAATATTAGTCTATTGTTTTTTCCAAATCCAAATTTGATTAGCATCATTTTATTTATTTATTTATTTATTTTCAATTGTAATCAATTAGAAATTATTTTGATTTTCTATATAATATTACTAATTGTGTTGGTATAATTTTATTCAGAAAAATTCTAATTTTTTATCGCCTAGTCAGTAGAACATAACAAAAACACACATTTGAAATGTTAAATTAAATTTAGCAGCCATAATTAACATAAGCACTAAAAAAAAAACACTAATGAATAAAAAATAGAAATAAAAAATTATTACTAATATATATGGATAATGGATTTTTGTAGGTTTGGTTTCTCTTGATGGAGAGAAATACGGGGTTTTGGAGAAATTTTGGTTTGGATTTGATTTTTATTTGAATTTTGGGATAGTTTGAATTTTGTTAGTTTCTTTTGTGTTTGGATTTGGTTGGAGTTTAAGGAGCTTTGATGTGTATTGATTTGATAGATAATGAATAAAATAATATAAATATGTATTAAATTTATTGATAAAATTTATATTGTATGATCTGAATGAATTTATATTATTCCAAATATATATATATTTAAATTTTTATTTATTTGTATTATAGAAAATTTTATTATCTACAAAAAGACATATATATTGTATATATTTTTTCCCCTATAATTATAATAAATATTAAATTATATTTTAGTTTTTTTTTAAAAAAAAAAAAAAAATAATAATAATAATAATAATAATAATAATAATAATAATAAATAATTGGTTGAGTTTATTTTGAGTTTCTCTGCACATAAACTCAAGAAAAACTCATTTTATTAATTGTTTAGTATATTTTATAATAATTGTATATATTTTTTAGATGTTTATGTTATGTAAACTTTTGTTTTATACACAATGATATTTATATATTAATGTATTTTTATTTAGGTTTAATAAGGATTAATTGACTAATAACAAATATAAATGTAAAGAAGACACATATTTATGTGATTCACCAACAATATATTGGCTATATTCATATACAAAAATAGAGAAGATTTATTGAGCGCGACAACATTTCATATTTTTAAGTTTAATCAAATAAACTAAAGGTGTGTTTGTTTGGGGGATTGGATTTTAATCCCGCTATTCATTCCCTCCAAAAATATCAAATCAAACACCTATTTTTCATTTTTTATATTATACTAAAAATCAATTTTACATTCAAAACATCACATCAACACCTATTTATATCTCATCGTACAACTATTCAAATTCAAAATTTTTACTATTCAAATCCCAATTCAAAATTCAAACCCCCAACAAACACACCCTAAATATATGTTTGCTTATATAGGTTTTGAGTTTTGATTAATAAAATAGTAAATTGAAATGATTATTTGACCAAACATATAGATACTGTCAATCGACCATCACAACATCAGGAAGACATTCGACACAAGACACAACATGATATTTCAATCATGAGGTCAATGAGAGTTTCGCAAAACCACAATCAATGTCCGATACCACTCAATCCACTCTAACAACGAACTCATTTGAACCAAAATCTAATACCAGTTGTTAGGAATAAACCGACTCTAACGCTAATATGATATTGTTGCGTTGAACCAATCTCACACAATTTATTTTTTTGACTTTCTCCAAATGGTTTCGTACCAGTGGAATTCATGTGGACTTATAATGTCTAGATTTTTTTAAAAAAATCTTCAAATATATGAAACTTAAATTTGTACCCAAACAAATCAAACCATAATGATTATAGATCTCATTAACTTGGTTCAAGTTGCAACATTGTAGAATCATTTATAGTGAAGGCTAAACCTTATGACTTTTAATTACTATAACCAAACAATGGTTGAGTATGTGAGGATACATGAAGGAGGTCTATAGAAGTAAGAAGTAATAGTCATTTCAATAGAGAGTTACTAATATACAAAGGTATTTTATATCATTCGAAATAAAAACAAATGCGAAAACAAATAAGATTGAAATGTTATTGATTTTATATTGTTGACTTGATTCAATTAACGAATAGTTAAAAATTGTGATTATTAATCTGTTTATATATTGACAATATTAAAATGGGTAGTTTAAAATCATAACCTATAATCGATAACAAGCATGCATTAATCGATTGTAGGTCAAGCCAACATGCATGCACATTCATGTCTCACATCCGTTCGAGTTAGAAGTTTCGATACATTTGGATAAAAATAATTTGTTTTCTTTGTTTTTCTTTTTATTTTTTGTGATTTTTAATTGGCAAAGAATTACACAATAAGAAATAGCATTTTTATAATGAAATTTTTTCATCTCTAAATACACTATTTTTATTTTTTTTTTACTAATGACATTAGGGATATAATTTCTTAAATTGTGTTCTTAAAGTTCACGCAGCTAACTTTAATTATCCATAATTTTCGTTACAAATATGTAGTTATGTTGTTCTTTTGTAGTGTTATATAATTTGATTTCTTAATTTTTATTCTAAAAATTATAGAAAGATGTCATAATATTAAAATATCAAAATCATAAAACATAAAATACAAACAAAATCAATTTATACCTCAAATATAGTTGGACGATACATAACAAATGAATAGCTAGTAGTACGTAATTTATACTCATTCCGTCTCAATTTAATAGTATTATTTTTATCAATTTTGTTTGTCCCAAAACGATTGTCTCATTTTCACAAATAAAGATATCACCATAAAACTATTTATATTTTATTATTATTATTATTAGATATATTTTGGCCCAATTCAATACCAAGTCCAATCCACAACTCAAAACCCTTTAATCCGACCCGACCCGATCCGCACCTTATAACTCCTCCTTCCACCCCATTCTCATGAGTGATAGTGTATAGCGTGATTGAGAATCTGGGTTTCTCCTCTCCTCTGGTTTATCTTCTTCGAGTTTTTCTCGGTAAGTTTGGGGTTCCCTTCTTCGCCGAAATCGCCGTCGTTCTTGTTCGATTTCTTCGGTAAGTTGTTCATCTAGATGTTCTTTGTGAGGTTTTGGGGGAAATCGGTCGATTAGAGTTTAGGGTCGATCGAGTCCGTTGGTTTGGGGTTTTGTTTGGAGACGGTTGGGTTAGTCCCTAAGTTTGAGTCATTAGGTTGTAGACTGAGCCGTAAGAATAGTTACCCCTATCGTTTGTCGAGTCGCTTGGAAATCGCCGGAAGAGGAAGTCGCCGAAGCTGCGCCGGAGCCGAAGCACGTGACTGGGTGTGGTCGCCGGAAGAAGCTCGAAAGAGGGAAGTTCTAGTACTGCTTTCATAATCTTTTGCCTAATCTTGGATTATGTTTTGTTTGTGTTCTGTAAATTTGATTTTTAGAAAGACTGTTGTCTTTTGATTTCAATTTGTTGGACACATTCTAGTTGATGTTTCTTGATTGTTTGACAGATTATATATATAAAACACACAATTATTATTACAAATGCCACTATATTTTACACTTATAATATTATAATGTTTTTAATACAGAGAATAAAACTACATATAAATGATATTGGATAATGGAATAGTTGAAAATTGATTCTTTTATTTAATAAAATAGAAAATTAAATTGAAAATGTAAAAAAAAAAAAATTGTTAAAGAGGACAAAATAATTGATAAAAAAAAAAAGAAAGAGTAAATGGAATAAGAAATATTTCATCAAATAAACATTGGTATATTTAGTTAGTAAATTTTTTTATTTTATTTTATTTAATTTTGATTATGATTTTGTTATTTGGATAGAAATTTAAAATGAAATATTTGATTAAACAAAATGTTTTTTCTATAAAAATTTAAATACTAAAAATATAAAAAATAATACTTTTTTTTGCAAAATGTGTTAGTTTAATTAATTAATTAATCATATTTGAATTTTGATTATTTTTGAATTATCTTATATAATTAAACTAACCTAAAATTGTGGCCCACTTTTCTCCCATTAAGTCTATCACATTCAAAATATACGTGAGAAGTGGCAGAAAAATCGTGATGGACGGTTTTTCTTTTGATTATAAATACTCTCACATACGGGTTACTAAACCTACTCTCAGAAAATTAGAATACACCATCGCTATTTGAGAGCCAGGGTTTGGCAACATCATCCTAGGGTTCCACGATCTGGCACTATCTTCGGAGGTTTCCAAAGTTTGGCAACATCCTCCCAAGGGTTCCAAAGTCTGACAACACCGTCTTCCCACGGCTCCAATTCACGTTTTGCTTGGAGAAGAGAATATCGAGAATAAATCTAATTTTTAGCAATGGCAGGAGGTTTGTTTAAATTTCGCTTCCGCTAACATATTTGATTATATGTTTATTTTCTTACATTTGGTATCAGAGCTTTTTTGTCTCTGCCTTGCTTAGAATTCTCTTCTCATCAAATTCTTGATCAAGATTCGCTTTAAATTCTTATTTGAAAATATTTTGGTTTTCTATTTTCAACAATTGTTTTGCGATATTTTCTTGATCAAAATCCGATCCTGCGATTTGAGAAAATTTCATTCCTTGAGGAAAATTTTAAATTTTATTTTGAAATTAATTTATGCAAAATATTAAATTTTTGAATTTTCCTTGCGTTTCGATGGAGTGTTCAGATTCTTCTGTAATATTTTATGTGCACTTCATATCTGTGTCGACTTGTATGCGCAATTAATTATTCGAGGAAGCTTTTCGGTGTTGAATATATGAGATGATATTTATCTGCAATCGAAATCAGATTTGTATGGTTTTGTTATCGATTGTGGTGTTTTTATACAACCGAGTTGCGGCGCACACATGTTAATTAATTTAGTAAAATCCGACATGTTCCTATGCGCATTAATGTATCTGCATTCAGTCCGAATTTCTAATGATGTCATCCAGAATCATATATATATGTTATTTGCAAATATGGATTAATGGCAAGTGAAATCATTCTAAATCCATTCATGAAAATCAATTCTGCAAACCTGCATATTATATTTGTTATGTTTTATTTATTTATTTGTATATATAGCAGCTAATTGTATTTTGAATAAGGATGAATCATGCTGCGTTGCTGAATTATTATTATTATTATTGTTATTATTTTGCATATATCTGCACTATTTTTTTTAATTGGAGCATGCTGATGGTATAAATATGATTTATTTATGTGAACTTCAGTCTATATATTCATGATGTTTGTGATTTATTTTAAATTTTATTTAATTGCGGAATAGCCACAGCATCCTCGATTAATTAAAATTTTGTTCATGATTTATTTGAAATCACATTAATGGACATCAATTGTAATTATCATGTACGATGTGATGAGATCTACCCACAGGAGTCTCGTTATATTTGTACGAGTAATTAGGATAAAATATCGAGTTGTATTTCTTAATCTACCCACAGGAATTGAGAAAAGGAACACAATTTGATAGTTTTATTGTAAAGTTTTTGATGAAATCTAATTGAGTAAAACTTTAGCCCACAGGCAAGTTTTATGTCTCTAGATTCATGTTTTAACGTGTTTACATTGGTAGAACATGTAACTTATTTGTCTCGATTATTGATGAGCATGTATGTTTAATTTTGCAGCATTTAATCCTATGAATTTCTCTGACATTAAATGTGATATTCCTGAATTGACTGGTGATAATTATAAGATCTGGAAGGAGAGGATTCTCCTTCATTTAGGCTGGATGGACATTGATTATGCTATACGGAAAGACGAGCCGCCGGTTATTACTGAAACCAGCGAGCCAGATGATGTGGATCTTTATGAGCGATGGGAGAGATCTAATCGTCTTTCCATGATGCTCATAAAGACTAAGATCTCTGCTGGTATCCGTGCGTCTGTCGATCAGCATGATAATGTTAGAGAGCTTTTGAGGGCTATCGATGAACAATTCGTCAAGTCTGATAAGGCTCTTGCCAGCACATTGATCATTCAGTTCTCCACCATGAGGTTCACGGGTGCGAGGGGTGTGCGCGAGCACATAATGCGCATGCGGGACATTGCGGCGCAGCTGAAAAGCTTAGAGGTGACCATGTCTGAGACCTTTCTTGTCCATTACATATTGTGCACTTTACCTCATCAGTACGGTCCATTTAAGATATCCTACAACACACATAAAGATAAATGGTCCATTAATGAATTGATGACCATGTGTGTTCAAGAGGAGGAGAGACTACTGATGGAGGAAGGTGAGAAAGTAAACCTAACGGTCCATGGCAAAAAGAGAAAGCATGACACAAAGGGGAAGGGACCTGTGCCAGCTGAGCGGGTTATAAAGAAGGAGTCTACGTGTTTTTTCTGTAAAAAGAAAGGACACATGAAGAAGGACTGCATTAAGTTCAAAACCTGGCTCGAAAAGAAAGGTATCCCTTCTGCATTTGTCTGTTATGAATCCAATATGGTTAATATTAATTATAACACATGGTGGATTGATTCTGGTTCTACAATCCATGTTTCCAATACCTTGCAGGGTATGGAAAGCCTAAGGAAACCAATGGGAAGTGAACAGTTCATCTATTCCGGTAGTCGGATGCGTTCGCCTGTGGAAACCATTGGGACGTGCAGTTTAGTGCTGAGTAGTGGTTTTGTTTTGAAGTTGGAAAAGACTTTTTATGTTCCTAGTTTTTCCAAAAATTTAATTTCTGTATCGAGACTATCATGCTTGGGTTTTTCGTTTCACTTTATGGATTCTAGTTTTGTTTTGGATTTTGAATCTAGAACCGTTGGTTGTGGTGAAATTAATGATGGTCTTTATTCGATCAAATTGAAAAACGACACTACTTTTGATTCACTGCATGTCACAGCTGGTTTAAAGCGATGTGTTATGAATGAGAACTCATATATGTTGTGGCATCGTCGATTGGGACATATCTCAATTGACAGAATTAAGAGATTAGTGAATGAAGGGATACTTGGTACCCTGGATTACACTGATTTTGAGACTTGTGTTAGTTGCATTAAAGGCAAGCAAACTAACAAGTCCATAAAGGGTGCACAAAGGAGTTCGAATCTTTTGGAAATTATTCATACAGACATTTGTTGTCCAGACATGAATGCAAGTAATCCGAGATACTTCATCACCTTTATTGACGATTGTTCACGGTATATGTATCTTTACTTACTTCATTCTAAGGATGAAGCTTTAGAAGCCTTTAAAGTTTTCAAGGCTGAAGTAGAGAAACAATGTGGAAAACAGATCAAAATCGTCAGATCTGATAGAGGTGGTGAGTACTATGGCAGATACACAGAAAATGGACAAGCTGCCGGTCCATTTGCTAGATTTCTTCAAGAGAATGGGATTGTTGCCCAATACACTATGCCTGGTTCTCCGGACCAAAATGGTGTTTCAGAACGAAGAAATCGAACATTAATGGACATGGTGAGGAGTATGAGGAGTAATGTGAAACTTCCTCACTTCTTGTGGACAGAAGCGCTAAAGACGGCTGCGTATGTATTGAATCGGGTACCAACCAAGGCTGTCTCAAAGACACCTTTTGAATTATTCAAGGGTTGGAAGCCGAGTTTGCGACATATACGTGTTTGGGGATGCCCGTCTGAGGTGAGAATTTATAATCCACAAGAAAAGAAGCTAGATCCGAGGACTATTAGTGGGTATTTCATTGGATATGCCGAAAAGTCTAAAGGATATAGATTCTATTGTCCGTCTCATAGCACTAGAATTGTGGAATCGAGAAATGCGAAATTTCTCGAGAATGACTTGGTTAGTGGGAGTGATCATATTCCAGATACTCATTCTGAAACAGATCACTATAAAGATCAACCTACTAAGCTGAGTGATAGATTGATTGTCTTTCACGCTCCTCAAGTTCAAACGCGTGTTAGACGATTAAGTAATGAAGTTCCACAAACTGATGAAAATGATCACGTAGATCAAGTTGTTAATGAAGAACATCAAGAAAATGTTGAACAACATGCTGTTGAATCAGTTGGTCAGCAAGTTCTTCGTGATAATGATGAAACAACATTAAGAAGATCTACACGAGTCAGAAAGTCAGCTATTTCTAGTGACTTCATGGTGTATCTTCAAGAATCAGATTACGATATAAAAGCCGCAAATGATCCTGAAACGTTTTCACAAGCCATGAATTCTAAAGAATCCGATTTATGGCATAGTGCTATGAAAGACGAGATGGACTCTATGGCATCAAACAAGGTATGGGATCTTGTCGAGTTGCCTGATGGTGTAAAAGCCATTGGATGCAAATGGGTCTTCAAAACCAAAATAGACTCTGATGGCAACATCGAACGACATAAAGCAAGACTTGTTGCTAAGGGATTCACTCAAAGGGAAGGAATCGATTACACCGAGACATTTTCTCCGGTATCTAAGAAAGATTCCCTCCGTGTGATCATGGCATTAGTAGCTCAGTTTGATTTTGAGTTACATCAGATGGATGTGAAAACAGCATTCCTGAATGGTGACCTAGAGGAAAAGGTTTATATGAAACAACCTGAAGGATTTACCTCTAGTGGTGGAGAAAATTTAGTTTGTAAGCTTAATAAATCCATATATGGATTGAAGCAAGCCTCCCGTCAGTGGTATTTGAAATTTCATGATGTTATCTCTTCATTCGGCTTTGAAGAAAACGTCATGGATCACTGTATATACCAGAAGGTTAGTGGGAGTCATATTTGCTTCCTTGTGTTGTACGTGGATGACATTTTGCTTGCAACTAATGATAAATGGATGTTACATGAGGTAAAACAATTTCTCTCAAGGAACTTTGATATGAAAGATATGGGAGAGGCATCTTATGTCATTGGCATTAAGATCCATAGAGATAGAAATCGAGGCATTTTGGGTTTGTCTCAAGAAGCCTATATCAAGAAAGTTCTAGAAAGATTTAATATGAAAGATTGTTCACCAAGTGTAGCTCCCATTGTGAAGGGTGACAGGCTCGATTTGAGTCAATGTCCGAAAAATGACTTTGAAAGGGAACACATGAGCAATATCCCTTATGCTTCAGCAGTAGGAAGTCTTATGTATGCTCAAGTTTGCACCAGGCCTGACATAGCATATGCTGTTGGAGTATTAGGGAGATATCAGAGTAATCCAGGTGTTGACCACTGGAAAGCTGCAAAGAAAGTGATGAGGTACCTTCAAGGTACGAAGGATTTTATGCTCACATATAGACAAACTGATGTGCTGGAAGTGATTGGCTACTCCGATTCGGACTACGCTGGCTGCATTGACACTCGGAAATCCACATCGGGTTATGTGTTCATGTTGGCTGGTGGGGCCATCTCTTGGAGAAGTGCGAAGCAGTCTATCACTGCTACTTCCACTATGGAGGCTGAGTTTGTTTCATGTTTCGAGGCTAGCTCGCATGGTGTATGGTTGAAGAGTTTCATATCCGAGCTTAGAGTCGTTGACTCTATTTCCAAACCGATTAAGTTGTACTGTGACAACTCTGCTGCGGTATTTATGGCTAAAAACAATAAGAGTGGGAGTCGAAGTAAACACATCGACATCAAATATTTAGCCTTAAGAGAACGTGTCAAGGAAAATAAAGTGGTCATTGAACACGTTAGTACAGAGTTGATGCTTGCTGATCCCCTAACTAAGGGCATGCCACTAAAGAGTTTCAGGGATCACGTAGCAAGTATGGGACTTGATTCTACAATGTAGTTCATTTGCACACATTGTTATTTGAGACTCTTATTCAGTTTGATGTTTTCTCGCTTTATTGTGCACATATTTGTTTATTATTGAGAAAACTCGCTTATGTTTAACCCGGAATAAATATAAGATTTATTCATTAAGTTGTGAATTTAGTTTGAGATGCTTGACATATCGTGATACATGGAAGGTAACATTCGTTTATAGAAGACCTACCGCCATGATTCGTATGTAAGGTTTTTCGTTATGTTGTGATAGTTTGAGTGGGCCAAGTGGGAGAATGTTAGTTTAATTAATTAATTAATCATATTTGAATTTTGATTATTTTTGAATTATCTTATATAATTAAACTAACCTAAAATTGTGGCCCACTTTTCTCCCATTAAGTCTATCACATTCAAAATATACGTGAGAAGTGGCAGAAAAATCGTGATGGACGGTTTTTCTTTTGATTATAAATACTCTCACATACGGGTTACTAAACCTACTCTCAGAAAATTAGAATACACCATCGCTATTTGAGAGCCAGGGTTTGGCAACATCATCCTAGGGTTCCACGATCTGGCACTATCTTCGGAGGTTTCCAAAGTTTGGCAACATCCTCCCAAGGGTTCCAAAGTCTGACAACACCGTCTTCCCACGGCTCCAATTCACGTTTTGCTTGGAGAAGAGAATATCGAGAATAAATCTAATTTTTAGCAATGGCAGGAGGTTTGTTTAAATTTCGCTTCCGCTAACATATTTGATTATATGTTTATTTTCTTACAAAATGAACATAATTTACTTTATAAAAAATATTTGTAAAAATTAAATAATAAAAAATTGTAAAATCAACTACTCTCAATTATCAATTTTTTTTACATAAAAGATAAATGAAATAAGAAAATAGAATATCATGTCATTCAAAAAAATTTATTCTTTCATCCAAACAAACAAGAAAAATAAAAATTTTTTATTTTATTTTTTTTAATTTTAATTAAAAATAATTATTTTCACTAATACATTCTTAATTATCCACTATTTACACCTCTCCTAAAATACCGTGTCTACAGTGTAGCAGACACGGTATGTGGGACGGAGGGAGTAATACATTATACATATTTATTATTTTTTATATTTTCTACACGATCTCGTATACGTCACATAAAAAAAAACAAAAAAAAAATCAACATTCTCGCAAAACAAACACTTATATACTCTCTTTGTCCCGCATTAGGTATACGTTTACTTTTGACATGAAATTTAAAAAATAATAGTACTATCTCCGTCCTGCAAAAAGGTTGTCATTTTGTTTTTTCGTCATTATTTTAATATTAAAAATATTTTTATATTTAAATAATTTATTCAACAAATATCATTGTATATGTACTATAAAAAACTAATAAATATATATATATTTTTTTTCTTGATTTATAATACGTATTGATATAATAATTCATATTTAAAGATCAACGGACAAAAAGCCAATGACTGGTTGCGGAACAAAATGAGTATTTTAATTATAATAGATATATATATATATTGACGCGGAACCGACGAAAATATAAAAATATATAATTAATAGAACATACTAAATCGTATACGCAATACGAGGTTTCAATAGCAACGTTCGAATCTAGTCAGAAACAAACACAGCATAATATAATACCAAACCACAAAATCTACTCAGAAACAAAAGAGCTTAGCGACACAAACGCGACTTATTAACTAAAACCAAAAGCGCTATTTCTAGAAATGCGACATCTGGCGAGGCGCGTTGATGAATTTAGAAATGCGATTCATCATCGAAATCGCATTTTCAGAAGTCGGATTAAGCAAATGAAAAACGTGTTCTTCACCTGGCGTCTCGAAGAGCTCCACAGACCCCTTCCAATGGCTGCTCTTCAATGCCTCGTAATAATACCGACCTCTGTTCCGCAGGAAATCCTTCTCCGCCACCACCACCAACACTCGCTCGCAGCTCAGTCTCGACAGCCGGGCCAAGTCCGCCGCCGGATTCAGCCGGAAATCGTTCGGACCGGCCGTGTTAGGGTAAACTAAATCCCACAATTTGTCGGGCTTACCCGACCCGAAGAACGGGTGGATCAAAATCAGACCTGAGAATTTTAACCCTAAATTTTCCGCCGGGGAGGCCGATCGGACCACGACGTCGTGCGCGATGTTGGCGCCGGCGCTGTCGCCGGCGATGTAGACCCGTTCGAAATCGGCGTGCTCGTTCAGCCACGGGTCGGGGCCCTGCCCGACCCGGGAGTGAGAGCCGACCCATTTCACGGCGGCGTAGGAATCGTCGTAACAGGCTGGGAGGGGATGCTCCGGCGCCAGTCTGTACTCGATCGAAACGACGACGGATTTGGAATCGGCGGCGAGGGAGTTGACGTAGGGGTGGTAGACAGAGGAGAAGGCGGACTGGACGGAGAACGCGCCGCCGTGGATGTAGATGAGGAGGGGGAGTTTGGCGGCGGTTTTGGTTTGGGGGAGGTAGAGCCTGACGGCGAGGTTGTTCTCCGGCGAGACCACGGCGTCTCTCGAAACGACGCCGTTTTGGGGGTCTGTCGACGGCGGGACGAAATCGTGCTCCTGGTAACGCTCGACGTGGCCGGAGGCGTGGATCCGGAAGAACGGCGGGAAGTCGTGGGTGATTCCGGTGGGATCGGAAGCCATTTCCGGCGGAATTGAGATGTGAATGGATCGATCGGAGAGATATTTGTAGCGTGAAATGTAGGCGTCGGTTAGTTTGTTGAACTTATGAACTAGGAGTAGAAGACTACAGCAGAGTGTGCTATTTAGGTGGTCCAGGGTGTTGAAGTCCAGGTAAATCTGCGCCGTCCAATATTTACTGAATCTGTCATCTCATCTCTTGAGGGAAAGATTCTCTCTGGAATTGGATTAGCTACTAATATGGAAATATCACTGGCACACGACACAAGTCAATTATGTAAATATGATCCAAATAATTAATAACGACAAATTAAATAAAAAAGTAACTTTAGAACTCTTTGGGAAAGATTTTTTATTAAATCTATTTGGAATTATTGCATAAATTATAGTATATTACAATCTTTTATTTTAATAAAAAATATATAAAAATCCGGTATTTTATTTATTATTTGAAGTTCGTTATATTAATTTAAAGTTTGCATAAGATATTCTTTTATTCAAAGTTGATGTTTGAACAGTAGTATTATAACGTGTTGTAGTGAAAAAAATACAAAAATACCCCTATTAGTATTATATAATATAAAAGTAATGACATTGTGTAATATAGTGTAAGTTGAAATGATATTTATTATGTTAGGTAGGTAGTACAATTACTAAATTAGAAAATAGTAACCTTGTTTTGGGACGGACGAAAATGAAAAACGACAACTTTTCAATGGGACGGAAGAAGCATGATATTTTAAATATGTTGTCAAATGATCAACTTTAATTTTAAAGTATTTGAACTACAAATAATTTAAATTTTATTTTTAAATTCGTCGAATAAAATGTATCTACAAGATTACTATTTGTTTATTTATGATTTCAAAATTGTTGGTACTATCAGTTTTTTGTTAATTTTTTTGTTAACATTTTGTCAAATAGTCAAATTTTATACAATTTTCATAAATTATGTTGGTCTTTGATTTCTTCATTCGAAGCCCATCGCTTAATATACAAACCTATTCATTGGCCAAAAAAACATAAAAAATATCATTTTTTTTAAAAGATATCAAATGATAGCCGATCTTCATTTCTTTCATCTCTAAGTGCAAGCATTAATTTCGAACAAACATAAAATTTTTATTTTATTATTTCAACTGTCATTTTTTCAATTTTATGCATGTTATCCATTATTAAATAACAGGATTCCAGATTTATGCTAATCATCTATGGCACTTTGCTTTTGCAAAGTGATTAATTTTTTTCAAAAAAAAAAAAAAAGGCTCTCTAATCATTTAGCGTTTGATATCAAATGAGACAAATCAGTTATATTCGGACCACTAAATTGGTCAATTCATCTTATTCAAGGAACGTAACACATTGTCATTTCAAATGTTAGATTCATTCAATGAAGTATACAACATTCTCCTCAAGCATTTGTTTTGCCTTAAGCAAGTCAGTCAATGAGACCGTGGGCACCGGATTGTACAATCGAATGTCGAAGGCACTTTTCATATGCTCCCAAGTTTGGAACTATCCTAGTTACGATCTTGCGAACTACAAGAAAGTAGTTTTTGTCAAAGAAGGCTGAATAATTGCAACTTAAAATAGGGATTATATCCCAACTTTCCAATTGGGCAATGAGGTGTCTCAAGTGCTCAATTGTAGATGTTTTTTTCTCTTAAAAATGTATGAAAATTAAATGGTTGAAAATTATTTGGAAGAGAAAGTTAAATTATCATCTTTTTGGAAATGACATTTGGTAACTTGGAGGATTAGTCATTCGTAGTTTCATTCCAAAATGAAATCTCAAAACTTGAGTCATGTCCTCTAGAGTCACTCTAGTAGGCGGAACATTGTATTTTCATTCGAAATTATTAGCTCTATAATCAATCATTTCTCTCTCTCTATATATATATATATATGGTAAAGAGGAATCTACATACTTTTGACCCTGTGGAATGTTATTCGGGAAAGTGGAATGAGTTTTGCCCTTATCCACCCTAGATGCTAGTATGATGCTATCCACGAATGACAGTATAGTAAGGACAATATGAATACGAGAAAGAGATGAATCTATTGGAGTTGTGGCCGATTGAATGATTATTTTGGCCGGAGTTTGTTACTATATATTTTGCATCAAGTTGTATTGACCATTTAACATAGCCTGCATAGTGGCATTTTGCTGATTGTTCATCATCCGACCATATTCTACCCAATCTACTGAAAGTTGGGAAGCAGAGACCTTGCTAGCGGGTATTGAATTAATCAATATAATATATTAGAATTTAGAGAGAAAGAGAAGTGAAGCAGCATTAGAATTTTTATTTTTATTTTTTCAAAAATTAATTTTAATAAAGAAATATTTAAATAACTTTTGATTCCATTGTTAAAATAATAACACAATATGCTGATAAAGAAAAAGCTAAATTTGCATGTGATCAATAATAAATACAACCATAACACAAACGTATTCAATTCTTATATTTATATATTCATTTGCTTTTTGTACGAAATTTTAGAAATATTAGTATTATATTGTGATAAAGTAAAAATAAAGGTAAAAAGACTAAATTAACCCTATTAGTATTGTATGATATAAAGATAATGACATTTGTGTAATATATTGTAAATTTGAAGGATATTTGTAATGTTAAGTAGATAGTACAATTACTAAAAAAAAATGAAATGAATTGTTATGGAACGAACCAAAATGAAAAAATAGATAGATTGTTACGGCAGTATATAAATTTGATTCGGCTAAATAAAACTGAGTCTGGGCCACTTATTGAATGGGCCATATTCATTATAAATGTGTTTAATATAATAATTGATTTTTTTTGTTTCATGATAATTGATTTTTTTTTTTTTTTTTTTTTGTTTATTAGGGAGACATTATTAAAATAATAATATTTAATTAATGAATAATTTAATTAATGAATAATACTAACTTTTAATATTATTTTATTACTTTTTTATATAATTAATTTATTGATAGTTTTAAAATAAATTTAATATATATGATTAAAAAAAATAGAATATGTATTTAAATATTTTAAAAATTATATCACAATACAAAAAATATATTCAATATAGAAATTGTTTTGTTTGTAATGGGTAAAATTTTCTATAATACAAGTAAATAATATATTTATTTATTTATTATTAACATAAACTAATTTTATAAAAGAAGTAGATTTTTAAATGTAGATAAAATATTTATTTTTTTAGGAGAGAAAAAAATAAAGGATTTTAAGTGGGTCTTAGATAATGTAAGATATTATATGTTATGTAGTTAATTAAATTAATTTATATTTGTTAAATATATTTTGATTCAGTAAGTTTTACCTAAAATATAAATATCTCAATTGTTATGGAACATATAGAAATAAAAAATGTGTCAATTAAGATGGGATGGGGGACATATTTTAATTATGATTTATTTGATTTAAATTATGAGTTCGTTCACTCAATATTTTTCGGTGGTACGATTCCCTATAAATATTATAAAAAAATATGTTATATGTTCATATTAATATAATATAATATATATATATTCTATTAACTAGTAAAAAATTAGTAATTCAATACAAAATATTATTATTTATATTACTGATATATTTTTTTATACCTAACCTAAAACAAATCATCCAAAACACTTATGTGTTTGTCTGTGGGTTTGGATTTTTAATAATAAAAAGATGAATTTAAATAATTGTTTGATGTTATATAAATAAATATCGATGTGATGTTTTAAATGTAAATAAATTTGTAGTATAATATTTTTAAAAAATAATTATTTTTTTAATTTGATATTTTTAGAGAAAAAAAATTTGAATAATAAAAAATATGTGATATTTTATGTTAAATTATTTAATTTTTTACTGAATAGAATACATATATATGGTAGACTTTTTTTAATCACGTACCTGATTCTATTTTTATTTAGGACTCTAATGAACCTTGTATGAAAACTCTCCCGCGATTAAATTTATTTTACCAAAATGATCAAATGTAATATACCGTCGATGATATGGCTCTCCGATGATGATTTGACGTTGACATGTTTGATCTGTCAAAATTACATGGCCGACACGTGATTTTTTATTTTTTTTATGTAAATATTTTTTTTTTTAAAATCCACTTGTTATTCACGTGGTGCTCACAAATCATATACGCCAGCACCATATTAGCACCGGCGAGTCATATAATTAACGATATGTCATTCCGATGACGGATGACTAATTTTGCGGGATAAAGAAATAATTGCAGAGTAATTTTTATGCATGATTCATTTAAAGTTTTAAAATACAATAGATCAGATACTTGACTAAAAAAATAGTGTATTTACATATACATTATACTTTGTATAAATATATTATATTTTTATAATATTAATTGAAAAGGATTTCAACAAATTTTAGTTGGACGAACAAATCCATAAAAATCATCACTTTTGGTAGGACATAGGAGTAGTTGCCAATAAAATTATAATTTTTATTTTATTTTTTTTCTCATAAAATATTGAAAAAATAACAAAAAAGTGAACCTTTAATTTGATATATTTAATTAAATATAGCCTAAATTTATATATTATAGGTGTGTGTTATAATTACTATAATAATTAGAATTAATTTTAATATGATACAGTTGCATTTTTTTTCTTATAAAATATTTTTAAAAAGTAACAAAAACATTTTATATTTAAAAAATACATCTACAACTTCTACTAACAAACAATACAAAAACTTAAAATTTCTTAAACACTAAAAAACAAAATAGGAGTATTTTAAAAATTAATTAACTTAATCCCTTAATACTACTATCTCTTTACGAAAAAATAATATATTATATAATTGAATCAACACGACCATGTTTATTATAGATCGTAACCACATTAATATAGTCCCTCCATTTTAATACAATAGTCTTATTTATCATTTTTGTCCGTCACAATATAATAGTCTTATTTTCATAAATAATTATATCACCGTAAAATTATTCTTATGTTTTCATTTTTATTACATAATTGCCACTACTTTTTACACTAATACACTCACAATGGCAAAAAAGTTTTTTCTCTATAGTTTTTACCAACTCGTGTCCAATCTCATTAAAACTATATTTATGAGACAGAGAAAGTATTATGTTATAATTTTAAAAGTGGAAAAAAAAAAATTAAAAGTTTTACCAAATTTCATAAAAAAAAATAATAATAAAAAATTCTACATATTAAAATTGGTATAATGATAATTGAATAAAATCAAAATTGATTTTTGCTGTAACTTTTCATGGGTGTGTTTGTTTGAAGGATTTTGAAGGATTTCCACTATTCATCCAATTTTTTCCCCCCAAAAACATCAAATCAAACACTTATTTTTTATTTTTTATATTATACTAAAAATCAATTTTACATTCAAAACATCACATCAAACTCTATTTATATCACATCATACAACTATTCAAATTCAAAATTTTTACTATTCAAATCCCAATCTAAAATCCAAACCCCAAACAAACACACAATGTCCCGTATGAAATTGTCAATAAAGTGAAATCTGTAACTTTTCATTTAATGTCCCATATGAAATTGTCAATAAAGTGAAATTTTGTAGTCCTTCGTTGTTCAAATTCATTCTACTTTTTTTGTTGTCATCCAAATTATTTCTATTTTTATTTTTAGTAAAAAAATACAATTTTTCTTTCTAAAAAAAATAATAAAAAATTTATTTTTATCTATTTTTCTTAAAATTCAAATAAGCACATTAAATGACGGAAGGAGTATTTAATTTTAATAGGCTTTTATTAGTCAAAATCAGGGCCGGACCAGTAAGGGTCTAGGGGCAACTACCCCTAACCTAAACCACTTTATTTATTTATTTATTAAATTTTAAGTAAAAATAAGTTTTTTAAAATTTAATTATGTAATTTTGCTCTCCTAATTCAATTTTTTTACTCTAATTTATCCCTAAATTTATTATTTTAATTTATAATATTATATAATGATTTTAATTATAAATATTTTATATAAAAATATATTCTTTTATTCTAAATGTCATTATAGTTTTACTCTATATACACATATATATATATATTTCTTCTTTCTATTTATTTTAATGGTAATAAACTAACAAGTGGATTCTTATATTCTCTCCATCTCATAAAAAATATCAATTTTTTCATTGTCCCGTAATAAAATATCCATTTCTTTTTAGTAATTGTATTAAATATCCTTACAACTTACAATATATTACACAAATATCATTATTTTAATATCACACATACTAATAAGGTTATTTTAGTTATTTCTACTTTATTCCTACTACATTCAAATATAATATTAATATTTATAAAACTACGTGTAAAAACAAATGAATTTTTAATTATGGGACGGAGGGAATGGAGTAATTATTTTTACATATAAACAAGCTAAATTATTAGTTTCAATAAAATGTCAAAAATTATATAAAAATAATTTAATAATCTGCTCTCCTGAAACTAGTTCCGTCTCTCAATGCATCAAATTGGAGAGTACAATAGAACATTGGTTAATTTGCCTTTGAACTTGTCTTAATAACACCTCAGCATATAATCTGATCTCTAATAACTATATAGCCAACATTAATTTTTTTCTTTAACTAGCGGGAAGACCCGTACTACAATCAACGAAAGTTTGTTATCATTTCAAAATATATTATTATAGAAATTTTTATTAATTTGATGTTTATTTTCAAATATTTTAATAAATTTAAGAATAATAAATTTTGTATAGAAATAGTAGTAATTAAATAAATAACAAGTTTTTACCTTTAATATTTTGAATAAAATATATAATATAACTAAAATAATATAATGTTAAAATAACAATTTAGTTTATTACGAAGAACATCAATTAAAAAATATATAAAAATTATACATATATTTTGGATGTGTTTAGAACTTATTGATTATAATAAATAGTAAGTTGATATATTTTTATTTCTAAATCAAAAATATTGTTTATGTAACATTAGTTTGTTTGATGTTTGTTTAAATAAAAACACTGATACTTTTTTACATAAAAATAAAATACAATACATATCAATAAATTAAATATCCATAAAAAAAAAAAAAAAACTCAAATTTTTCTATAATAAAATGTAATATGAAAATAAAAATATTATTTATATACATAATGGTCAAATCACCTCATTTATAAAAATTAAATATACTACTAAAATAGATATACAAATTAATACATAAATAAATATATTTAATTTTAATTTCAGGATTTATAAAACTTAAATATACTACTAAAATAGATATACAAATTAATACATAAATAAATATATTTAATTTTAATTTCATAAATAAAAAAATAAAATTTTAGTAACAAAATTTAAATTAAAAAAATTAATTATATATCATAAAAATAGTTAATTATAAAAATAATTTGTGAAAATAATAATAAACTTACGTTAAAAAAAAGAAAATTTAAATAAAAAATAAATAAATATAACAAAAATATAAAGTAAAAAATTGTAAAAAAAATTCTAAATAAATAAAGTTAAATATAATAAAAATATAAAGTGAAAAATAGTAAAAATAAAATCGGGTAAATAATCTCAAAAAAAAATCTAAATTCAAAAAATTAAATATAATAAAACTAAAAAGTAAAAAATTGTAAAGAAAAAATCTAAATTAAAAAAATATATATATATACAACAAAATATAAAGTGAAAAATCCTTAAAAAAAAATCTAAATAAAAAACATAAATATAATAAAAATATATTAAAGTAATTCAATAAAAAAGTAATATTTTAGTAACAAAAATTATAAAAATATTATGTATAATAAAAATAGTAATTTTATTGATAAAAAGTTAAAAATGGTAAAATAAACACACATTTAAAACTAAAAAAAATAAAATTAAGTACATATAATATTCTTATTTCTTCAATTGTCATCTTCTGCATATGATGTTTTGCATCTACTCCTTCTTCATGCTAAAAAAAAAAAAAAAATACAAAAGTATCAATATTATTAAACTATGAAAAAAATAACACACATTTAAAATTAAAAGAAAAAAAATTAAGTACACATAATATTCTTATTTCTTCCATTGCCATCTTCTGCATATCATCTTTTCCATTTGCTCTTCTTTATCGCATCTTCTTCTTCATGCTTAAAAAAAAAAAAAAAATAGAAAAGTATCAGTATTGTTAAATTATGAAAAAAAATAAAACACATTTAAAATTAAAAGAAAAAAAAATTAAGTACACATAATATTCTTATTTCTTCCATTGTCATCTTCTGCATATCATCTTTTGCATCTGCTCCTCTTTATCGCATCTTCTTCTTCATGCTAAAAAATAAAAATAAAAAGTAGAAAAGTATCAATATTGTTAAACTATGAAAAAAACAACACACATTTAAAACTAAAAAAAAAATTAAGTACACGTAATAATCTTATTTCTTCCATTGTCATCTTCTGTATATCATCTTTTGCATCTGCTCCTCTTTATCGCATCTTCTTCTTCATGCTAAAAAATAAAAATAAAAAGTAGAAAAGTATCAATATTGTTAAACTATGAAAAAAACAAAACACATTTAAAACTAAAAAAAAAAATTAAGTACACGTAATAATCTTATTTCTTCCATTGTCATCTTCTGCATATCATCTTTTGCATCTGCTCCTTTTTATCTCATCTTCTTCTTCATGTTATATATATTTTAATAATGAGCAATTAAAACTGTATCATCCCACCACCCTGTCCATTTTTTTTAACCGTCACCCCTCTATCACTTATATCAAATAATAAAAACTATAATTCTATATAATTCTGCATAATTCTGTAAAACTGTAAAAAAATTAAAATAAAAAAAAATCTAAAAAATCTCAAAATTCTGAGATTACATGATTGCATAAATTAAATTTACATGGGTCCACCTTTTGAGCTGTTTTATATATATATGATTAGAATATTATATTCACTTAGTTTAATTATTTTAATACTACAGATCAGATCATATGATTTTTTTTATTATTTTAGAATTTTAAATGAATTTTATTTGAAAATAATTTTGCAAGTAAATTTTTTTTGCTAAAATAGTCATTCGACGTGTCATTGACGTGACGATAATATGTCAGCTGTGTCAGCAACGACGGACGAACGTGACAAATCTGATACCGAAAAATTATTTTTACAATTTTTTGCAAAACTATCTTCAGAAAGAATTCTTTTAAAGTTCTAAAATAATAAAATAGATGAAATTCGAAAGTAAAAAAAAAAAAAAAGTTACCCAAATCATACTTATTAAAATTCCAATTTAAATGAACATAAAATTTGCGGACATGGAGAATAACACACACCACTTAATATAGCACACAATAAAATATAGAGACTAAGTATTACAAATGTGGGGGGTTTACCAAAGCTTTACCAGTGAACTTGTACATGTGAAATTATAACTATAATACTACATTCGTTTGGTTCTAAATGTTTCATTTATTTTTTATGTATTAATATTTGAATATTAATTATTGTATAAAAATATAGTTTAAATTAATAAAAAATTGTAAAAATACTTTCGTTAATGTCTTATAATACTAATGACATTTGTAAAAAAAATATAAATATAAATATAAAAATATTTTTAATGTTAAGTATAATGATGCTGTTGAGCACAAAATAATGGATAGATTTTTAGGAAATGGGCCTGCCAAGATTAGGTCATTCGAAACGTCCAATGGGCTTTTGAAAGTCCAAATATGATTGCAGTAACCAGGTCGGATGAGTTTTGAGTCTGTCCAAATCTGGTCGGGTAAATCCCCTAGGTCGGGCGAATGAGGAGATTGGACCTGGTCGGAAGCAAATAGTTCGGACGTCAAAATCGGACCTAATCAGGTCAAAGTCCGAAGGTCAGATTTAAGAAAGTCGGACAGTTGATAAGATTGGACCTGGTCGGGACCAAATAGATCGGATATAGAAGTCGGATCTAGTCGGGACAAATTCCAAAGGGTCGGGCATAAGAAGGTTAGGTATTAAAAATAGTTACCCTATAGGTCGGATAAAATGCAGTTTCTGGTAGTGGGGGGTAGTTTCGACTGGTGAGCGGTTTTTAAAATCGGACGTGACGTGACGGTTCTCATACGTGTCGATAGAAGAGAATTTTTTGGGGAGTTAACAACGGTTATGGTAACCGACCGGATAGCGGTTCGAACCGTATCTTCAAGGGGTTACTTAAAGATTCTGTACGGTATAGAGAGGGCATCTTCAATCGACATCAAATTCAAGAAAATCGCTTTTGGGGATCACCACTTTATTTTTCAGTCTTTATTTTATTCTTATTTCATTCTACAGTGTTTAGAAGTTTCTAATTTCAGACATTTATCTATCAAATTCGGGAATATTTCTCTATTTTTGAATTTTACTTTTTATTGTTGAAAAAACGCATCAACAATTTGGCGACCACAGTGGGAGTCGAGGCAAGATTGTTGATCCTACGTCAACGGAGAGTTTCATACGATTGAGATCCGGCCGAATCGTTGGTAGGATCCAAATGGCAGGCTCACAGCCTCAATCATCTTCGGCACCGGTGGGAGAAACGGTTTCACCACCTGTCATGCCAAATACAAGAGAAACGCCACAAACACCCGCTGACTGGGTTTCTTATGTTCAGCAATTGAACAACCAGCATAATTTGGCCATGCAGAATATGTTGTACGAGCAACAGATGTTGCGCGAGCAACAAAATCTTATGCAAAATACGTTAAATCAGACGTTATCAAGGGTTACTTTGCAACCCATCCAAACGCCACCAGAACTATCACCATCCAGGTTACAGGCAAATTTTGTGGGGCCTTCATATGTGGAGAGCACTTTTCCAAGTGTTACCACCCCAAGGGTTGACAAAGGGAAGACTCCTCTTACATACCCGAATAACATTCCGTTTGGTGGTAGGACCGAGCCTACCGATCTCAGAGGGGACAGATTGGGAGGCCAGGCTCACAATCCTATTCAGGTATTGGATCCTGTCCTACCCAGAGTAGACCCAGAGGACATTGCTCAGGTTTTAAGGGTACATTTTGGAATGAACCCCCAGACGGTCAACAGACCTGCGTACCAAAGACCATTTTCAGAAAGAATCATCAACGAACATCCGCTTCCAAGGAATTACAGACCACCCGATTTTCATTCGTTTTCCGGAGAAGATGGGGCATCAACTATAGAACATGTGGGACATTTCACGGCCCAATTAGGAGAAGTAGGCAATAATTCTTTCTATAAACTACAATTGTTCGGGTTATCACTCACAAGGACCGCGTTTTCATGGTTTGCAAATTTGCCACCCGGGCAGTTGCAAACCTGGGAAAGCCTGGAGGCAGCATTCCATGCAAGATTTTTTAATCCTCTCCCGACAGTCTCACTCACAGATCTTTTAGAGATCAGACAGATGCCAGAAGAGACCGCGTATCAGTTTATTGAACGGATACGACTCATGAAAGGCAAATGCCCGACCATCATCGAAGAAAGTAAAATGACCAATTTGGTGGTCAGAAACATGCATTCCAGACTTCGGGAGGCATTGACAGCCCATGATGTTCAGGACTTGGCTAGTTTGGCCTCCAAAGCAGGGAGATTAGAATATTTGTTCAGAGAAAAAGATCACAACTTTCGTCGGAACAGGGTACAACAAATGGCTAGTGTTGATACAGAGATTTATTCGCCAGAAGAAGGAAATATTCTTGAAGAGATGGCAGCCGAAATTGTGAATGGCAAACCGTACGTATGCTCGAAACTAAAGCCATTGCCAGGAACAGAGGAGATGGAGCAGCCGACTTTCAATGTATCCAAGGCCGACGAGATCTTCGATATTCTATTGGCAGACGGGCAGATTCGTATTCCTAAAGGGCAAAGTTTGGCAACGAAGGAGGAAATAAAGGAAAGGCCATACTGTAAGTGGCATAATTCCTTTACTCATTACACTAATCAATGCACACATTTCCGAAAGGAAATACAGAAGGCTATCAAAGCAGGGAGATTCAAGTATGTAACAATGGGAGTAGAGCATCAGCCCTTCCCAAAAGTAACTACTGCAACGATCTATTTGCGGTCTTCACAAGTTGTGCAAAGTGATGATGAAGAAGACACCGGACGAAAAGAACACAAACCTAAAGAACGACAATCCAATCAGGAAGTGAAGTTCAAAGTTTGCGAAACTAGAGTGGCAGAGAAATGGGACAAAGGAGACGGGTCGTTCAAGGTAGAATTGAAAGATAAAGTCGTGGTACGGGACCGGCCAACGCGCAAACCACATCCAGTCCAAGAGAAATGGAGCCGAAACAGAAAGCCTCTGCCAATAGACATTGACCCTCGATTTCCAGGTATGAATCGCACACAAATCCGTAATGCTAAACGCAGGTATGCAGCACGGCATGGAAAGCAAACAGATAAGGGCAAGGAGAAAAAAGAATCATCACCTAAAAGGAAGGATGTGAATGACGAAACAGAGGAATAAGGGGAGAGCAGCAAGCCGATCAAGAAGGCCAGATGTTTTCGATGTCAATTCTACAAACGGATCATTATTGATCCTGAAATAGAAATGGCAAAGGAAGAGACCCCCGAGATTCTTTTCAGATCATTTGCCCCAGAAGAGACGAAAGTTTTGCGCAGCAAGATAGTAAAACTTGATAAAGCAGGATTCGAGGTCAGGATGACGGATATGCGATGGTTCGTTGAAGAAGAACCCATTTGGGCTAAGTTCGAGGAGGAGGAAGAACCAGAATGGGCAGCAATGGTTGGCAGACCCCCACCTATGGTTTTTCCACCTATACCAGAAGGGGCAATCTCGCATTTAAAACCACTCTATGTTAACGCTCACATATGTGGTAAGCCGGTTAACAAGGTTTTTATCGATAATGGGGCTATTTTTAATGTCATGCCCCTCAAAACTTTGAGAAAATTGGGTAAAGAGATTGGTGATTTATCTCCGGTAGACATCGAGATGACAAGCTTCACAGGACAACCAACCAAGCCAGAAGGGATGATGGTGGCGCCAATTGAGGTTGGACTGAAGGTGATTTCGACTGTATTTTTTGTTGTGGATGCCAATACTACATACTCAGTTTTGTTGGGGCGAGATTGGATTCACGCTTCCAAATTTGTGCTTTCTTCTCTCCATCAACAAATTATGTTTTGGGAAGGAGATCAGGTTTACACCATGGAAGCCAGTACGAATCCGTTCAGCTCTACAGAAGAAGTGGAAGAATCGGTTCTTTATACGGAATACATACCACCTATTTCACGGAAACCCATGGTAGATGAGTATCCCTGGAAGGGTTGTAAGCTCACTACGCAGGGTTGCATGTTTCATTAGAAACAATTTTCTGTTTTTATGGCTCTGTTGTTAGCCAAAATAAATTTTTTCTTAGAGTTAATTTATGGAAGAAATAAATAAATGTGATAAAATGATTAGACAGTTTTATTTAAACCAATTAATGGTTAGATTACATAATAGTAAAATTTCCAACAATAATGTTGGCGAAGAAGAAGGTTTTCGTTGGCTTGATCTCCTGGAAAAGACAGAAACTTCTCTGTCAAGTCAGGACCCCCTCATTGAATATAATGTGGGAACCAAACAGATACCCAAGATGGTTAGGGTAAGTGGTTTACTGACAAAAAGTCAACAAGAGCAAATGGTAGCTCTAATTCGAGATCACAAGGAATGTCTGGCATGGGATTATTCCGAAATGCCCGGATTAGCGCGCAGTTTAATAGAACATAGGTTGCCTATTAAAAAGGGGTTTAAACCTTACAAGCAACCACCAAGGAGGGTGAGTCCAGAATTGATGCCCCAGATCAAAGAAGAAATTGAAAAGCTACTAAAGGTTGGTTTCATTCATCTATGTCGTTATGCGGAATGGTTAGCCAATATCGTTCCGGTAACCAAAAAAAATGGAAAGATCCGAATTTGCATCAACTTCAGAGATCTCAATCTCGCCACTCCAAAAGATGAATATGTCATGCCAATAGCAACATGTTGATCGATTCTGCGGCGGGACACCGGATTTTAAGTTTAATAGACGGATACGCAGGGTATAATCAAATTTCATTAGCAGAAGAAGATATACCCAAAACTGCATTTAGGTGCCCAGGAGCGTTGGGAATTTATGAATGGACAGTTATGCCATTCGGTTTAAAGAATGCAGGGGCTACCTACCAACGGGCTATGAACACTATCTTTCATGATCTTATTGGGCGGTCAATGGAGGTATATATTGATGATGTGATCATTAAGTCTACCGACTTTGATTCACATCTGGTTGATTTATAAAATGCTTTTATTCGGATGAAGCAGTACAACCTGAAAATGAACCCAACGAAATGTGCCTTTGGAGTTTCGGCGGGGAATTTCTTGGGGTTCTTAGTACATGAAAAGGGAATAGAGATTGACGCGAACAAAGCCAAAGTTGTTCTAACGATGCGATCGCCTCAGTCGGTCAAAGAGGTACAAAGTTTTTTGGGAAAGGTAAATTATCTAAGGCGTTTTATATCAAACGCTGCGGGGAAATTAAAACCTATCACGAAATTATTACGAAACAAGGCTACCGATTTTTCTTGGGGTCGGGACCAACATAAGGTATTGGAGGAGATCAAGGAGGCATTGGTTAACCCGCCTATGTTGGTCCCTCCAAGAGGCGACCGACCTCTTCGGTTATATTTGGCGAATAGTTTTGATGTGATAAGCAGTCTCTTGGTACAAGAATGGGAAGATGGTAAGGAAAGAGCCATTTATTATCTAAGCAAAACTTTAGCAGGACCTGAGTTGAATTACAGTATGCCCGAATAATGTGTTATTCTTTGGTCTTTGCCTGCACTCGGTTGGAACATTATATTCTGCCAAGAGAAACCGAAGTGGTTTCTAAAATGGATTTGGTCAGACTAATGTTGCACATACCAACCATGCAGGGTAGATTAATGAAATGGGCTATTAAGTTGGCTCCTTTTGCACTACACCATCGACCTCTCAAGGCAGTGAAAGGACAAGTTGTGGCCGATTTGTTGGTTGAGTTTACAAGCGATGGATCATCAGAAAACAAAATAATGTCATATATTGGCACCAGCCCTTGGAAAATGTTTTTTGATAGTTCCCGTTCGAAAGGAAAGTCGGGAGCAGGAGTAATACTAGAAGGACCAGGAGGCGGCAAAATTAATTTGCAGCTTCAAATGGAAGATATGACACACAACTCCGCAGAATATGAAGCACTAATTTTTGGTCTGGAAGCACTTATCGCTAAGGGAGTGCAGTCTGTGTTAATCTATGGGGATTCTCAACTTGTTATCAACCAAGTATTGAAACGGTACGCGTGTAATTTTCCCCATTTGCGTAGATACCGAGATGTAGTGCTACACTTGTTATATAGAATCGGGGAAGTAGTTTTTGAGCATGTGCCAAGAGCGGAAAATCAGTTGGCTGATAATCTGGCTCAGAGCGCTTGTCAGCAGTTGATTGGCAGTCTCGATTTTAGGACTGATTGGAGAACAGAGATTACGGAATATTTGGAATCTCCAAATTCTACTGCTCCGGTTCGTGTTCGCTTAAAGGCTTTGCGTTTTCAGCTAATTAATGGGATTTTATATAAAAGAACCTTTGAAGGGGTTTTGTTGAGGTGTTTGGGACATGATGAAACTATTAAAATAATGAAGGAGGTCCATGGAGGAATGTGTGGTGCGCATCGGGCAGGTTTAAATATGCGATGGGCCATTCATCGTATGGGATTCTATTGGCCGAAGATTTTTTATGATTGTATCAGATTTTTCAAGGCATGTCAAGAGTGCCAGAAGCATGGTCCTTTACATCATTTGCCAACAGTGGATTTGCAGACAATGGTTAAACCTTGCTCATTCAAAGCTTGGGCATTGGATGTAATTGGAAAGATTCATCCAGCCTCGTCGAAACAACATTCTTTTATTCTTGTGGCAACTGATTATTTTACCAAATGGGTAGAAGCAGTTCCCTTGAAGAATCCGACGCAGAAAGAAGTGATCGAAATTGTACTCAATCATATCATCTATCGATTTGGAATTCCTCACACTCTCACAACCGATCAAGGGTTGATGTTTACTGGGGAGAAGTTTATTGAGTTTTTGGCCGAATACAATGTCAAATTACACCATTCTTCACCGTATTATCCACAAGCGAATGGATTGGCCGAAGCAGCAAATAAAATTATTATTGGCATTATCCGGAAAATGGTGGAGGAGAATCCAAGGAAATGGCATACTCTGCTCTCTCAAGCATTGTGGGCTCATCGAAACAGTAGAAGTACTTCTACTGGATTCTCTCCATACCAATTAACATTCGGGCAAGATGCAGTATTACCTGCAGAATTTATCGTACCTTCACCCAGGGTGACCAGTACAACAGCCTATGTTGATGAGATGTATTTACAAAAGATGTGGCAACAATTGGAAGAGTTAGATACAGATCGATTGAACGCATTGGACCAAGTAATTAAGCAGAGTAAGATTAGGGCAAAATATTACGGAAAAAGGGTGGTCCCAAAGCTCTTTGCAGAAGGTGATCTGGTCTGGAAGACAATTTTGCCGACCTATAAGAAAGTAGATCAATTGGGAAAGTGGTCTCCCAACTGGGAAGGTCCTTTCATCATTCATAAGGTAATTGAAAATGAAGCCTTTATTATCATAAATCAAGATGGAAAAACGGTACATGAGAATATTAATGCTAAGTATCTGAAAAGATATTACCCTGCCTTTTCGGAACTTTGTCATTGATTATTTGAAAAAGAAAAAACCATAGGACCCTTTAAAGGGTTCGAACCCATTGGTAAAAGGGTTCTCTAATCATCGGAAAGATTAATGGTGTCATCCCAGACTACTGAGGTCGAGACCATTTCAGGTTCTTCATCCAGAAGATCATCCAAATCCAAGCGGTAACGATCCCATTTGTCTTGCATATCTTGAAGATTGTGCTCAGTTCGGGACTTCATGTCCTGCAAAGACTGAATCTCTCGTTTAGCGAGGACACTCAGTCTGGAGAGTGTTTATCTTTGTGGTTGAAAATCGTTGTTCCAACTAAGGTCTGGGAGAATGGCGGTTACATGATGGTTTATCATGTCTAGATGATGGTCGAGGTCCGATATTCGTGTGAGTATGTCGGTATAAGGTTCGTAGTTGGTAGATATATGCTCCATCAGTCGGATGGTACGATGAATGGTTCTCCTGCCTCTGCCGGAAAATCTGAATTTGAAATCCAATTGTTTCAGAACCTGTATCATATCTTCAGCGTGGTGGCCTATGGGGTGCTTTCCTACTAAGAATGGTTGGAGAGCACCTTCCCAATTTGAGAGAGGAACACGGAGACGAGGAGAAACCATATTGCATGGAAAGTAATGGTGATGTTTTGGAGTTGGAGGTACGGAGTTTATATAAGTATTCTGGTTTCTAAGTTAGGTGATTTAGTAATAGGCAATAAATACGGATCTGTGTTTGTTGGATTAGGCTAGTAAAAAACGCAGGAAAGATAGGATTTGTTTTCTAGAAATAGGAATTAATACTTGTTAAAACCGAATCAATGTACAATATATTTGAATTACATGGAAAGAAGCGCCCGTAAAGCAGTTTTTAGGTCGGTCCATTTGAGTTCTGACTTGATGGCCCGACGACGTTGGTATGCTTCTTGGTGTCTCTGGACAAGTCTCGTTTGAATGGCTGCCTGAAGTTGGTCACAAAGACTGGCTTGGTTAAGGCAATGTGTTTCAACCAGACGACTTCCCTCTTGTATGCTATCATCTATAGCTTCCAATCGTTCTTGAAGTCGTTGTAGTTCTTCAGTCTTTTGAGCGATTTCAGTAGCTAATGTTTGTCTCTCATGCCGGAGCTCGTTCAGTCGGGCCCTAGCCACGCTGAGATCTTGGTCGGCCTTCTTCAAATCTGCTTCAATATTACTAGGATCTGCTGCCAGACGGGAGGAGGTCGTTTCGGATAATGGGGGTCGGATCAGAGGAAGTTCAGCTTGAAGTTCAGTGATCCTGGCCATCATCCGATCGAGAACTGGTGAAGCTCCCGATTCCAGGGCAGGTTGAACCAATAGGGTTATTGCGACTTGGACTAGCGCCGAAAGGTCAGCCAGTTCTAAGTCAGCAAAATCCAAATTGGCGCATCGTTCCACAATGGTTCTGACGGGAGTCAGGAGGTCTATTCGGTTCAAAATGTTCATCTCCTGAGCAGCCTGAACCAGAATAAGATTAGCAAGCTAAAAGACATGGCAAAATTGTTTAAGAAATAAGGTCGGAAGGTTACTTGATTCAGGGCAGCTGTAGCCTCGGAAGGGGCCATGAGTTGGAAAATTGAGGGGTTGACTGGTCAGGTAATCGGACCAGCAACTGATTCATCCCCTGGTGGAAGTTGTTGGGCGGCTGCTAAATCCATACCTGAACAGAAGACAAAAGTTTTCAGCACCGTTGGATGGGCAAAAATAAAATCCAAAAATGGATGAGAAAGGGTACCAACCGGATCCAGCGGGGCAAAATTAACGGAAGCTTCACCCGATCTTGAGGAGGAAATTTCCTCTACTTCGTGGGGTGGTTGGACTGGTTCGGGTTGGACTGGTTCGGGACCAACAAGAGGAACCTCATCAACTTGCTGAACAAGCGGGTCGGGTAAAGCCACGACCTGGTCGGGGTCGGGCAATACCACATCTTCAATAGGTGTCTGGACCAACTAGGTTTTAGGTATCAGAAGTTTTATCGGAAGGATGGTGTTGAAGGAAGGTTTAGCGCTTACTTGTTGAGGTTCCGCAGCTTGGTCGGGGAGGACAACAGGTTGGTCGGGCAGCACCGCAACCATATCCGACGTTGGGGGAGGAGGTAGCCTGCCCATCGATTCGCCTGGTCGGTGTGCCTACAGTAAAAGGTGTGAAGTTATTGTTTAAAATTAATATTTTGTTGGTCTAAGGAATGTCGGGCACTATCTTTTACCTCTGATTGTCTGGGGGTCGGTTGTGTGGTGATCGGGACTATGGCTAGTCGTTCTGTCGTCCGGACCACAGATGGTTGTTCTATGGTCGGGACGGCAGTTGATCGGGACGAATATAAATTAATAGGAAGTTGTGCCTCGGGTGATTGTTGGTCGGTCGGTTGAGACGTGGTCGGGAGCATTGAAGGATCTTCTGAAATAGACATATTGGAGTTAGAAAGGGGCCGTATGAAAATAACATAAGGAACGGAACAAAAACTTACCAAATTGTTGCCTTAGATACTTTGGCATCCCACTGGTATTTATTGGCAGAGAAGCCAAATATTCCTCGATGGCCTGCCTATCGATAGCAGGAGTGGCCTTTGCTTTTTGTCTTTTTGCTCCCGACCTACCTGCCGCAGGGGCTTGCCTTTTCCTTCCTCTGACTGCCAGTCGGGGGGAGCCAAGAGCCAGAGCTGGGGGTGGAGCAAGTCTCTCGATCAATTGGTCAGTCGAAGGGGCAAGTAAAGACCAGGTGGCCGACCACCAGGAGGGAAAATTTTTGGTTGTCGAAGGTTTTGGGCAGAACGGGAGATATGAATTCGAGGTGATGTAGCTGGTGAGTTGAGAAATATAGGTCGGGATGAGTTCGGGAATCACCAGACCCTCAGGGCTCTGAAATATAAGGTGAGGACTGGCTAATGGCCCTGGTATGCCCTGGCAGCAACCAAATTGCCTCGACAAAAATTGAGGTTGGTAATTGTAAGTAAAAAATGATCTACAATGCTTCTCATCCGACCTCCTACTAGAAAACAGAGATCGGGGTTTTATCGCGGCGTCCCAGGAAAAAATATAGGTCGGGTGAGGGAGAGGATCTGGGCGAGTTAAAGGATGGGTTGGGTCGGGATAAAGGAAGAAAAGATCGGTCGAATATTGCATTAATGTTATATATACAAAAAAACGGGAATTGTTCCGATCTTCGGTCAAAATTTGGGTTATTATAGAGTCAGAGGATTTTATACAAGAAGAGTTCGGGGTCAATCTGGCTAAGGCATAGCCAATAGACCTGTAAGGGTTAGGAGAAATTGGGAGGCGACCAAAAAATGCAGAGGGGAAGTATAGACGGAACCACAGTTCCAGGAACCAAAATGGTCCTGAGACTGCAGTGTCCGCCTTTTTGGTATCTGTAAGACGGGAACTTACTCGGGTTAAACCTTCAAAGAAGTTGGCTAGAAATAAGGTATCTAAAGAAGAGAAATGACCACATGCCAAATAAATGGCTAGGTCAATATGAGTTGAAATGACAAGTTTAGAAGGGGAAAGAATGATATATCTGTGAAAGATAAGAAGAAAGGAATGTAAGCTCAACATTCAAACTTCGTGCATACCAAAGATATTAAAAAAAAAAAAAAAAAAAAAAAAAAAAAAAGGGAAGAAGATATACCTGCAGAGCCAAAAGAGGAGGAAAACAGTGTGTTCCAACTCGGAAACAGGGGTATCCTCCTTACCCTGATATTTATGACAAAGTATGTCCATCCTCTTTCTCTTTCATGCAGTTTGGCCAGGGCCCAACCTTGATGGTTGGGGGGAAGTTCTTGATTCCCGAGAGAAACCAGAACGGGGTCCTCTCCTATGATCGGCAAATGCGTGATCACTGCTACATCCATTAGGGTTGGACCCATTGGACCTGATGGGAGGAAAAAAGCACCTGTTTACGAATGCCAAAAAGCCGCCATGGCCATCAGAACCTTGTCATGGAGGTAGAGGGGTTGCGTCGAAAGGAGAATAGCTTTATCGATCTCTTGGGCTTTCCATTGATTTTCAAAATGTGGAAGGAGCCTCGCGTACCATTTCCGGTAAGCATCTTTTGGGTCGGTCAAGTGAGTCTTGATGCTATCCAGAAGACGTTCCGGTTTGAACGCTTCATTGTTGACGATAATAGGAGAAACTTGAACAATGACTGAGCTCATACGCTCAGCATCCGCGGTGGTAGTGCAGTAAGGACGGATTGTAGGGGTAAGAACTTTGGAAGATACAAGGGGTATTGAGGGTTCGGTTCCGTCAAAAGGGAGTGCAGGAACGTATTGGTTAGCCATTTACGCGAGGGTGAGAAAAGATAGAAGGAAAAAACAAAGGAGAGAGTTATACGAGAGCAGAAAGGGTTCTAGAATTGTGAATGTGTAAGTTTGAGAAGATGAAGTGGGGGTTTAACATAAACCCTTTTGATTTGACGCAGCGCAGTGTGATTATCACACTGTAACCCTAAAACGTCACGTCTTCGTAGTTCGAGGAGTGACGTTTCGGCAGGAGGAGGCAAGTTGTTGAGCACAAAATAATGGATAGGTTTTTAGGAAATGGGTCTGCCAAGATTAGGTCATTTGAAACGTCCAATGGGCTTTTGAAAGTCCAAATATTATTGTAGTAACCAGGTCGGATGAGTTTTGAGTCTGTCCAAATCTGGTCGGGTAAATCCCCTAGGTCGGGCGAATGAGGAGATTGGACCTGGTCGGGAGCAAATAGTTCGGACGTCAAAATTGGACCTAATCAGGTCAAAGTCCGAAGGTCATATTTAAGAAAGTCGGATGGTTGATAAGATTGGACCTGGTCGGGACCAAATAGATCGAATATAGAAGTCGGACCTAGTCGGGACAAATTCCAAAGGGTCGGGCATAAGAAGGTTAGGTATTAAAAATAGTTACCCTATAGGTCGGGTAAAATGCAGTTTCTGGTAGTGGAGGTAGTTTCGACTGGTGAGTGGTTTTTAAAATCGGACGTGACGTGACGGTTCTCATACGTGTCGATAGAAGAGAATTTTTTGGAGAGTTAACAGCGGTTATGGTAACCGACCGGATAGCGGTTCAAACCGTATCTTCAAGGGGTTATTTAAAGATTATGTACGGTATAGAGAGGGCATCTTCAATCGACATCAAATTCAAGAAAATCGCTTTTGGGGATCACCACTTTATTTTCCAGTCTTTATTTTATTCTTATTTCATTCTACAGTGTTTAGAAGTTTCTAATTTCAGACATTCATCTATCAAATTCGGGAATATTTCTCTATTTTCGAATTTTACTTTTTATTGTTGAAAAAACGTATTAACAGATGCAAAACGTAAATGTGATCGTTAGAGGCCGGAAAGAATAATATTTTAATATTTATATATAATTATTTTTATTATAATTAAAATAAATATCTTTTAACGAGGTGGACAAAAACAATAAAAAAAAATAAATTAAGTTAAGTTAAGATTATGTAGAGAGAGGTGCAACACCTCATACGCGACTTATTAGTAGCTATACCAAAAGCGCGATTCTTAGAAACGCGACTTCGGACGAGGTCGGGCGTTGACGAATTGAGAAACGCGATTCATAATCGAAATCGCATTTTCAGAAGTCGGATTAAACAAATGAAAAACGTGTTCGCCCGGCGTCTCGAAGAGCTCCACCGACCCCTTCCAATGGCTGCTCTTCAACGCTTCGTAATAACGCTGACCTCTGTCCCTTAAATAATCCTTCTCCGCCACCACCACCATCACTCGCTCGCAACTCAGTCTCGACAGCCGCGCCGGGTCCGCCGCCGGAATCAGCCGGAACTCGGTCGGACCGGTCGAGCCGGGGTAGATGAAATCCCACACTTTCGTGGGCTCGCCCGACCCGAAGAACGGGTGGATCAAAATCAGACCCGAGAATTTCAGCCCCAGGCTTTCCGCCGGAGACGACGAACCGCCGGCCGATCGGACCACGACGTCGTGCGCGATGTTGGCGCCGGCGCTGTCGCCGGCGATGTAGACCCGTTCGAAATCGGCGTACTCGTTCAGCCACGGGTCGGGCCCGACCCGGGAGTGGGACCCGACCCATTTCACGGCGGCGTAGGAATCGTCGTAACAGGCTGGGAGGGGATGCTCCGGCGCCAGTCTGTAGTCGATCGAAACGACGACGGAATTGGAATCGGCGGCGAGGGAGTTGGCGTAGGGGTGGTAGACAGAGGAGAAGGCGGACTGGGTGGAGAATCCGCCGCCGTGGATGTAGATGAGGAGGGGGAGTTTTCCGGCGGCTTTGGATTTTGGGAGGTAGAGCCTGACGGCGAGGTTGTTTTCCGGCGAGACCACGGCGTCTCTCGAAACGACGCCGTTCTGGGGGTCGGTTGACGGCGGGACGAAATCGTGCTCACGGTATCGCTCCACGTGGCCGGAGGCGTGGAGACGAAAGAAGGGCGGGACATTGAGGATAATATTGGCGGGAAGGGAATCCATTTCCGGAGGTCGGAGAGAGATTGTTTGCTGGATTATTTGTGTAATTACTTTTAATTTGGTAAACCTAAAAGATTAATTTATTGATTGTTAAGATTTTGTAATGAATTTATAGGGTATATATGTTCGGATTTATTTATATTATTTTTTGATATAATATTTTATAAAAAATAATTTATTTTTTTTTAAAAAAAAAGATAGTATTAGGCCCTACTCAACTCTTAAGCCCCACGTGGGATAATTTTAATTGAATAAACTTAAAAATGAACAGAATTCAAAACCAAAATAGTTAACTTTTGTGTTTGGATAATTTTTATAAAAAATTGTTTGTTTGAATGTTATAGAATTGAGCGTGTTTTTTTAACTGTTAAAATTATTAAAAATAACGGCACAGTTAAAATAATACTCCATTTGTCATTCAAATTTATTTTCATTTTTTTTTAGTTGTTATTTAAATTTATTTTCGTTTTCTTTTATAGTAAAAAAAATATCATTTTTTCTACTCCTTTTTATTCTAAAAATAAAATATTTTTATTTTTATTAATTTTTTTTAAAATACATGCCCCTAGCATACATTTAGATGTTGGAGGGAGCAATATTCTTCTATAAATTTTTATAATTTATTTTTAAAGTTTATTAATTATATTTAAAGATTTTAAATTAGAGTATAAAAAATATATTTTTAAAATTTGATCATTTATATTTTAAAATTTTAATTTAAAGATAATATAACAATTAAAATAAAATTACAATTAATATTAAATTATTTATATTTTACAATTTGAAGAGTATTTTGAATTTAAAATTAAAATTTAAGTATTTGATCACTTAGTATTTTTAGTTAGAATAATTTTTGATAAATATTATTAAAACATTATAATATATAATATATATTATTAATTCACAAAAAGTTAATTATTTGATATTAAATATTATTTTTTCTATTATTAAAATTATAAAAAAAAATCTTTAAACGTATTAAATTTGATTTATTTTTAATTTTTTATTTTATTTTATTTTATCAAGACAAGGCATTGAATAACCTTACTAATACATACTTTGTTACTTGGATAATACCTTATCGGTATAATTATCATGCTATGCTATCCACCACTATAAAGGCATGCGGTTAGGCAACCTACTTATTTAAAGCCATTTTAAATTATTGATATGGCCAATTGAATGATGTAGATTTTATAAGGATAATTTAATAATTATATATATATATATTTATTTGGAAAAATTAATATAACTTTGGTTGAATACTCAAATTAATAATTAATAATATTTTAATATTAAAATTTGATAGGTAAAAAAGTAAAGTTGGGGTAATTATTTGAAAGTTGATAAAAATATAGTGGAGTAAGTAAGAAAATTAGTAGCAATAATAGAATAAATATAAATTTAACGAACGGGCAAAACCAAATAATATCGTAATTCTAGCGAATGAAAAAAGTATATATATATATTTTTATATAAGTGTCGATTGGATGTTATTAATGTATTGTTTGTATTCATATAAATTATTTATTAAAAAATATGAACTATATGTTGTTTATATATTCATATTTTTGTCTAAATATTCTAAGTTATACTCCCCCGTTCTGGAACTATAGCCTTAATTGTGTTGGGCACAGGATTTAAGGAATATTGATATTATATTGATAGTAGGTAAAAAGTATAGGTAAAAGACATTTTTGCCCTTGTGAATGTATTAGTGTAAAAGGTAGTGACAATTGTGTAATAATAATGAAAAAGTAAGGGTAGTTATATAGTGATATAGTTATTTATGAAAATAAGACTATTATTTTGAGACGGACAAAAATAGTAAACAAGACTATTGTATTGGGACGAAGAGAGTATTATTGATGTGTATTGAATATAAATTAGTTTTTGGTGAATGATTATTAACAATGTGTTTTTTTTTTTCAATTTTATCCTGTATTAAATAATATAGTATAGTCTTTAGATTAAACACTTATCCAATGATCTAGAATAAATCATTAACGGTAACCACTTCAGCAATATTGTTTGACTTTGAAATATAATTTGATTTATTTTAGAAACTTCTATACATAATACAATTTAGGTAAAATTGCTTATAATTTCCATGTGATTTTGAAATTCATCATAAAATCTCTTTATACTTTAAAAATTGTATTGTACCCCCTTATACTTAAAAAAATATTACCTGAAACTCCACCACTATGAAACCTTCTTCGTGTGATAAGAAGATGATTTCCTATCTATAGGTTTTGCATGACATGGGGTTTTATGCAATATTTTCTAAAGTATAAGGGAGCGTCATGCAATTTTTTTTAAAATAAAGTGAGGATTTATGCTGAATTTCAAAACCACATAGTAGTTTGATGTAGCATTTTTTAAAGTATAAGGAGGCGTCATACAATTTTTAAAGTAAAAAAAAAAAAAAAAATTACGTTGGATTTCGAAACCACAAGGGAGTTACGAACAATTTTGCCTACAATTTGATCTAATGTTTAACTAATCAAAGTAAACATTGTATTAATTAAATTTATAATTACATAATTTATCACATCAGCACCACATGTTTATAAAAAATTAGCACATATTCAATAATACATCTTAATATAATATATTACATATTGTATAATTATATTTAGTACAATATATTTTTATTTTAGCACAATAAACAGATTATACAACACAATACTATCAATACATACAACAAATGTTAATACAATATATAACATAATATATTATATAATTTTATATAGCACAATAATAAGTCGATTATATATCATAACACAATATATAACACATATAGCACATTCTTCTATATAATAGAGCACATGCTCTATCTTGTAATAAAATGTTAATTGTTTCATGTTAGTATGCTAATTTGAACAAATCAACACATTACTAATTTGACACAGTCAGCACTCTAATTACCGCAAAAAATAATATTGAAATATCTAAATATCATACACAACATATCAAATAAATATAAAAAATACTGAAATTTTGGTATGGTACGATACTATATCGATCTTTTCTGGCATGGTAACAATATATAGTTTGGCATTTTTGGTATTTCGGTACATGCCAAAAAATATAGTATACAATTTTGATATTTTTATATTCGTATATCGACATATATCGATAATTTGGTATAAGTGTACTATTGAGATATGAAGCCTGATTATATCCTAAAATTTAGGGATATGATTTAGATATTATATTCTAGATTTTAGAGATATAATCTGGATATTATTGGCATAAGCTTAAGTTATAAATATCCATGTATTCTCACTTTAACATGTACCTGCGTATTTTATAGTAAAATTCCTGACTTGGCAGCGCCCCAGACGTAGATTATCGTGATCGAACTAGGTTACCAAATACTTGTGCTCTTTTGTCCTTGTTTACCTCTTCTTGATTTCCTGAAATTTTCGTAACAAATGGTATTAGAGCCTGAATCGTTGGTAAGGTAGACTGGGAGGCATCAGACATTTGATTGTAGTTGTAGGAATCCCTTGTGATCTGCGGGGGTGCTTTGTGTCGTTATTTATGGCCACATAACTGATCCGTCTTGCATGTTTTTCGTCATGTAGAGAGTTCTATCTCTTCTCCCTTGGGTTACCTTCTACGACTTAGTTTAAAAAACTGTCGAGTAACCTACCTCATCCAATTGTCCCACGAAAATCAGATTCCGTTTTCGACCCGGGACATGTTTAACGTCATTCAGTCTCCGTACTAAAACTATTTTTCAAATTCTTTTCCAAAACTTATAGGGTTTGTTCTTTTTAATTTTTTCTCCACACATTTTTCCAAAAATATTACTCTATATTACACACATTTATTATTTTTATATTCAATACAGGATTCTCTATACTTCACATAAAAAATATTTCTTCAACTCATTTTCACAAAACAAACACACCCTATACTCCTTTCGTCCACTTACAAAATATACATATTTTTAAGTTAGATTGTCTAATTATAAAGTAACTATTTCAAAAATATAATAAATTTTTTTCTTTTTTTAAAAAAAAATAAATACTCTTACTATACTGCCGCATCATTACTTTTACACCAAAAGTAAAGACAAAATTATATTTATATTACGTTTAAGTACTCACTACGATTAAAATACTATTATTTCTTAAACTCTGCGATATTTGAATATTAATCATTATATTGAAATATAGTACAAATTAATAAACAATTACAAAAATACTTTTATTAGTGTCTTGTAATACTAACAGAAGAACATTTGTAAAAAAACAATATACAAATATAAAAATATAAATGTGACCTTTAGAAAAAGACTGGAAAAATATATATTGTTTAATTTTGATATTTCAACATAAAATATTATATACAAATTCTGTACAAGCATAGTATTGATATATCAATTTTTCAGTATAGGATCAATATTGTAAAACAATCCTAATTAAGTTGGCCAGGCCCAGGCGGATCAATTTGGTCCACACTGGGCCAGTCTTGCTTAACCTAATTAAGCCCAATTTAGTATGAATTTAAATAAAATTAAAATGATTTTGGATTTATTTTTGGTTAAATTATACTCCCTCCATCCCGAGTGTATTACGGTAGACATGAGAATTTAGGTAAAGTATTATTAATAAGTTATTAAAAAGTGTATTAGTAAAAATAATTATTAATTAGTAAAAATAATTATAAATTAAGATTAAGATAAGTAAATAGTTTAATTAAAATTAAGAAAATTATAAAATTTAAAATTTAAAATGCAATTAAAGTGCATAATTATATTTTCAAAAATAGAAAGGATAAGTTACGTGGGACGGACGAAAATAGAAAATAGGGACAAATTATGTGGGACGGAGGAAGTATACTATATGCTAGCCGTACCTAATTCATCAATCGGATTATATCGAAGTTTTATATCGAAAAATAAAATGTAATAACAAAAAAAAAAAAATATAGATTTTTCAGACATGACTGTAAAAAACAAACCTAATACAAAATGCTACGACCGTTATCCAATAAAAGAGTAATATTTTTTTTCACGTAGATTTTTAAATATTAGTATTATATTGAATTGCAGTGGAAAAGACAAAAATATCTCTATTAGTATTGTGTAATAAAAAAATAATAATATTTGTGTAATATTGAAAGTTGTAAGAATATTTATTATATTAGGTAAGTAATACAATTCTTGTATTAAGAAATAATATCTTTGTTTTGAAACGGATAAAAATAAAAAATGAAATCCTTTTTATTAAACGAAGAGAGTAATTTGTTTTGAATCAAAGATTTTGATATAAATATATATATATAGAGAGAGAGAGATCAACAAGACTATGACATGATAATAAACAAATCAGATTAAAATTGAAACTCTTAATTCGAATCTAACACACTCAATATTATAATATATTAATATTAATTAATCTATTTACTCTATATAAAAATAATTTTAATATAATACAACACGCACAAAATCCGTGACGAAATAATTGTGTTTGAGTAAAAAAATTTGATCTAATTATATACATGGATCCATGCAAACTTAATATGGTAATAAACATATCGAATTAGGATTGAGTGATTCTACTCGTCGAAAAGATTCAATCCAATACGAATAGATTCATTGTCAGCTCTAAATGAAATTCTCCCTCCGTCCACCACCTATCTATCCGTTTACTTTTTGCACGTAAATTTTAGTATATTAGTATTATATTGATACGTGGTACAATTGATATACATAAAAACTATTATATTTCTTAACATTTATGGTATTACGTGGTGTTATTTGATGGCATTTGTGTAATATTATATAAATTGTGGAGTAATTTTGTATTTTAGTGGAATATATATTTACTAAAAAAAAAAGAAATAGATACATTTGTGATGGATAGACTAAAATGACAAAATGAATAGATTGACGGTGGACGGAGGGAGTATATAATTATGGTATTTGTAATTAATGAGCTGGAATGTGACTCATGTTAAAATCGTGACAAAATCTAAACTTCAATTTTTTTCTACCGAACCTACTTTTAGACCATATTATAATAAATAGGGCCGGTCTAGGCTTGACCCGGTTCAACCCGCTAGACAATTTGAGGGGGCTATACTAAAAAAGTCATACATAGTATTATTTAATTTAGATTCTTCAATATATATTTTTAATAAAGATGTCATAATAATTTATAATTTTTATTTATCAGAAAATTTCTCCCATCTCATTAAAATATTTATATACAATTTTATTTTATTTTATTTTTTTTATATCACAATTAACTAATATAATACTATAACTATGAATACTCATATCCAATTTAATTGAGCATAAATTTTATGGACAGAATGAACAAATATATATATATATATATATTTATTAAATATTAAATTAAATATTTATAATGTATTTGATTAATATCTTTGTCTATATTTTGCATTTATGTTTTATATGAAAATAGTGATTGGACATTTTGTTAAAAAATAAAATATATTTTTATAAAAAATAGTAATAGGAATTGTATACTAAAAGAATGTTTATAATAGTAAAAAAATAACGAGTGTATTTGTTTATAAGGTTTTTGTTTCGGATTTTAAATAGTAAAATTTTGAATTGAAATATTGTTTATTACTCCCTCTGTCTCACGTTGAAAGTCTTGGTTACCGTAGACACGAGAATTTAGGATAAGTATAATTAGTAGATAATTAAGAATTTACTAGTGAAAATAATTAACCCATAATATAAATTATTATTATAGATTAAGATTAAAATAATTAATTAGTTTAATTAAAATTAAAAAAAATTAAATTAAAAAATTTTAAATGATATTAAAATGTGTAATTATTTTTTTAAAAAAAAAGGAAAGTGACTGAGACTTGGGACTAACAGAAACGGCAATATGGACATAGTAGTGGGATGGATGGAGTAATAAATAAAAAATATATATTTGATTTGATTTTTGTAAATAAAAATTAAAATAGGAAAATTAAAATAAAATAATATTTAATTTATTATAAAAATAAATTATAAAAAGCAAAGCCTTGTATTTAAATAATAATAATAATAATAATACCCCGCGCTCTAAATTTATTAATAAAATTAAGCGATGTACGGAATAGGTTGGCCGAGACCTATTGAGAAAGTGCAAACCTACGTGGTGGTAGGTATTAAGTACACTGGTGGCTATTAATTTTATTAATAGCAATTTGTGCATGTGATATGTAGTTTTACAATTTTTTTCATTTTTTTTTTAAATAAAAGGCTATATTATTGTTTTTTTTATTATTATTAAAATCATAACAAAAAATTATTTAAAAATAACAATAAAACAAACATTAAAAGAAACACCCGCAATATTTAACCTAATTAATTTCAATCAAATTACTTTATTAATTAATTTATCACACTACTTTAAACAAATCAAATGATTTGTTAATGTATTTCGAGAGTATATATATTTTTATATTTAATATGCTTAAAAAATATTATCTTCAATATTTATTTTTTATATAAAATATAAAAATAAAAAATACAAATGTGTATATATATATATCAAAAGAACAAAATGCTGTTTTTATTAATATTGTTCGATGAGATTAAAATTATAAAAATTGTATTTTATTAATTAGTATAATTGTAAGATAATTTAAATATTTTTGTCATTTTTACTTGAAGTATATGTGTAATCATATATTTGTAATTTATATATTTTTTTTGTAATTAATATGTGTTTGCTTTTACTATAATATGAATCTTATACTTTTTAATGGAATAGAAGAAAATAGTAAAAATTATATTTTAGTTGCGATGAAAGAAAATTTCAAACATAAAATAGGTATTAGGTCAGATATATATATTTTTTATTATGAAATTCAAATTTTGGAACAAAAATTACAAATACAAAATAATTTCAATTTTATTATTTTGTTCACTTTGATTTCTGTAACTATTTATTTCAAATAATATATATATATATCACATTGAATACTTATATTTTATATTTAGGTGTATTATATAGGAGTCGATTTCAATTTTTTTATAAGTTGTTTTGTGTGTTCCTTTGAATGTTTATTCAATTAGAACTTTAAATTTCTTTGTTGGATTTTAAAATATTTATTGTGGATTTGACGTAGATTTTAAAAATTTATAGACTCTATGTAGAGTTGAATTGAATTTATTTATTGATTTATATGATTTTTAAAAAATAAATTCTATAAAATCGATATAAAACCAATTTGGTAGATAAATATTTTATTATACATGTATTCAATTTTCAGATCAAAGCATATCTTTGTATTTCTAAAGTCTTTAGTTTCAAATTCTTTTTTTTTAAAAAAAAAAATATTCCATAACTGATTGAAATTCTTCAGAAATTCCAAAAATATTAAAATTATCAACATATAATACAATGATCATAAATTTTGACTTCTTTTTTTATTTACAAAAACACATGAATATATCGGATCATTATTGTAACATTCTTTGGTTAAATACTCAGTGAGATGATTATACTATATAGGTCCAAACTGTTTAGTTCATACAAATAATTTTGTACTTGATGGAATAATATTTGAAATTTGATTTGCATGCTCAAAGCATGTCATGTCCTTTTGAGATTTTCAAGGCAATAACCACAAAAATAATACCAGCTATTACAACATATATTCGACGATTATTCAACCCAAAGGATTCACCTACATTTAAGGTGTAAGAACCAACTATCGTTTTAATATTAAGTTTTCACAACATTCTTTACAAGATTAGATGATTAACACAAAGTAAGATGCAAAAATTAAAACAGCAAGCTAAAGTGCAAAGAATGCAAAATTATGTTTAAGAACTATACTCTTGAAACACAATGAATATTTTTTCTTACAAAACAAGCCCAGAGAAAACATAACAATATATTGTTTTCTTACGAGGATAGCCAACACTTAAACAAAATACAGAGAACATAAGTAGAATATATTAGTTTTCGGCCTCTTTGATAGAAGCGGAGTTTGCAAAAAAAAAAATATTAAACATTTTGAAGAGAAATATTACACTCATAAAGGAATACAAAACCAGCATTTCTTGTATGAAATCCTTCGAGTCAAACAATTTATAATAAAAAACAACTATGGTTTTAACCGATCTATAAAGAAAAAGGTAGATTCATAGATGATCAGATGAATTTTAATAAATTTATAAAGATCTAAAACCGCTCTTTTATAGATTCAAAGCAAAACAACTTAGATTCGTTAAAAACACGAATAATTAAAAAGATTTTAAGGTTGTTTCAACAAAAACAAAGCTAAAAAAATCAATTTCACCAAAATAGAAATAATCTTGTACCGAATCAAACAAATAAGATTCAAACTCAACCAAATTACACTAATATAATAGTAATTGAGTATAGAGAACACAAAAAACACTCTATCATGTGTATATAGGCACAAAATAGAGCGCTTAGAGCCGAACTCAGCAATAGACCAAAGTAAAAGAATCTAGCACATGAAATCAACTCGATTTAACCAAATCCTCTAAGTATTGAATTAATAACTTAGAGATGTAAACAAATTTTTACATAAACAAAGTTGAAACTACAAATTTTGTAAAGAAAACACAATGAACTTGTGCTCTGATATCACCGTAACAAAAAATAGAGCCAGATATGTTGATTTTACTAACAAACTTTACAATTCTAATACCAAATGAAATCTAGTACTTTTGATAAAAATTACAACACTACCAATTATAAAACATTCATCAATTTAAAACTTAAGCCATTACAAAATAATAGAATTTCAAAGTAAAAACAACAATAAAAATAAATCAGTCCATAAGGAATACAGAGAAGTAATTAAGTGCAAAAAAACCAAAACAATTAATTGATTGTTGATTACAATGGTAGATATTTAAACAACTTAAAAGAAAAAGAAAAAAAAAAGATGACGGATTATCTACCACAAGAAAATCAAGTGCCACAAATAAATTAAAACAACGCATAAGCAAGAGATCTAAGTTATTTCAATTTATTCATAAATTCCTAAAGGATAAGAAAATTTAAAAAAATGTACTACAATCGACTGATGGAAGAGCCAAAGTCGGCTCTAAAAAGCAGCGTGAGGAATTGCTCGGGACCTCTGCTTAAAAAAAGCTTATATTTTTTAATTTTATCTTACTATTATTAAATATATTACAATTAAATTTAGATTTTATTTTTTATTTTTCTCAACAATGATTCAATCTAGTTATCATTCTAAAATTAAATTATAACAAAAATTTTCTAAATTAATTATATTTTCCTTGCCTTTAGAATTCGTAAATATTTTAATGCTCATTATTATTATTAGATTTATTAAAATTTATTATGGGCAAAGGCGGAGGAGACAGCGTCACCGCCGAGCATCAAAGTCCGGACAAGGAGCGCTGGGGCAACATGATGGATAGTTCTGGACATGCCACACGCAAACAGACTTGGGTAAAAAGATGCTAGACAAAAATAATTTACGATTCCAGCTTCAAACGCGTCAAGAATGGAGGCTAAAGAGGGTAATTCCAGACATCGAAGCTGCCCCAAAACAATGACCTTTTTCAGAGGACCTGATAGCTTCAGCTCCAGAACTAGAATCTACGATTAAGGCTCTTGATGATGATAGAACTTTAGAGGCCAGTCTCGAAATTATAGTCAATGATTGAGACTTAGAGCGAGCCGTATAGTATGAATATATGACTTCAAGATCGATGCAAATTTTTGCCAAGAAAGTTGAGATGTTTTGAGCCAATTGTACTTCCTAAGGGACGAATCTTATCCTAAGATGATCCCTATCAACTTCCCGCTAAATTCAAAAATAAAAAAGCTGCCGGAACGGGGAGTGTCATGTGAGCTGGGCCAAAGTACCGCCCAAAATCTCTTACAAATTTATTAGACTTCAAATTCGACATTTCATGCAAAAAATTTTGCCCAAATATTTTTACGAGAAACATTTATATCCAACAAAATGAAATTTCTAATGCAAGTCCAGTCCAAAACCAGCGCCAGAGAGCCCAAAGCCCAAGCAACATATAACCTAAAAAATCAGATCAAGAAATATCCATTATTGATTGAAGAATTGTGAAATTGTGGATCGAGAAACACCCACACATGATGGAAGAAAGGAAGTAGTGGGAAGTTGCAAGAAATAAACGATATATATATATATATATATGCAAGAATCCCCAACCATTCATAGCAACAACTCAAATCCAATAATTTTATTTTTTTTCTCTTTTTATTTCAATATTATCTTCTACTATTTTTGTTTACCAGTTGCAGGTTTCACGTCATAAATAAAAATATATATTATAATAATAATAATATTTATATATTTTGTCATGCAACGTATCTCGAATAAAAGTTTTAAACAAAACATACCCACAATTGCAAATATTTTATTAATATTAATTTATAGTTTTGATCATTTATTCATTCGTAATTCAACAACTTATGAAAAGAAAAAAATAAAAGAGAGAAAGAGACGGCCGTACTTACCGGTGGAGCAGAAAAAAGGTGATAAAAATTAGTGCATCCAAACGCGGCTTAAGCTAAGGAGTTTTCAGAAATGCAACCAAACGCGCCGTTACGGCGACCGCCTTTTCGCCGTTAGGGTTGAACAGATAGAAACAGTGTCCTTCCCCCTTCGTCTCCATTATCTCTGCCTCTCCGCGCCATTCGCTTTTCTTCAACCGCTCGCAGTAATTTGCGGCGTTCGCCGCCAGGAAATCCTCCTCCGCCACGAAGAACATCACCCTACGCGCACGCAATTTTCCGATTCGAGGATCCGCCGCGGGATTCAGCCGCGGATCGTCGTCGCGAGCGGTGCTGTTAGGGCAGAGGAATTTGTACAGTTTGTCCTCCACTTTGCCGCCGAAGAAAGGATGCACTAGGAAAACTCCGATTAACTCGACGCCGCCGCCGGCGGAGGAGTCGGAGGCTCTGAGCGCGACGTCGTGAGCGATGTTCGCTCCGGCGCTCTCGCCGCCGAGGAACAACCGCTGGAAGTCGGCGCGGTCGTTGAGCCACGGATCGGAGCCTTTTCCGGCGGCGTGAGCTGCGATCCACTGGAACGCGGTCCAGGAATCGTCGTACGCCGCCGGTAGGGGAGTCTCCGGCGCCAAACGGTAATCGATTGAGACGGCGATAACGTTCGCTCGCTCGACGACGCCGGCGATGAAGCTGTGGAAGACAGGCGTGGAAGTCGATCCGATGCAGAACGCGCCGCCGTGGATGTAGACCACTACGGGGAGCTTCTGCGGCGGATCGCCGCGGCGCGGCGCGTATATGCGGACGGAGACGCCGGTTTTTTCATCGATGACGACGTCCTTCGACCGGACGGCGGAATTAGGATCGTCGGAGGCGGGGACGGTTTCCGGTGGGGGAAGACGCTCGATTGTGCCGTCAGAGAATAGCCGGAAGAACGGCGACATGTCGACGGCGATTTGTTTGGAATGTGAAGTCATTTTGGTGTAGAAAAAACGTGAACGCCGTTTCGGGAGAGCGACAATGGAAGGGTATTTATTGTCGTGATTTAAACAAAAGAAGTAATATTTTCAATAAAAATAAATTATCTTATTTTATATTAAAATGATATTTACATTAAGAAATTTTAATTTAAATCAAAATTAGACAAATTTTCAATTTTTTTTTTTTATCGGAATTTCTAATTATTCTCATATCTATCTATCCATACGTTTTGCAAATAAAAATATAAAGAAAAAAATTAAACTAACCCTATTATTAATATTATATGATATAAAACTATCAATATTTATGTAATATATTATAAATTAAAATGGTATTTGTAATAATAAGTAGATAATAAAAAAAATATCATATAATTAAAATAGATAGATTATTAAAGGAGATGAAGCATAATATATATGTAAAAACAAAAATTAATATTCAATATAAAATACTCCCTCCGTCCTACTCCACGTTGCCGTTTCTGTCCGTCTCACATACCATGTCATTTTCTTTTTTTGGAAAATAATTATACATTTTAATTTATTTTAAAATTTTTAATTTTATTTTTTTAAAATTTTAATTAAACTAATTAGTTATCTTAATCTTAATTTATAATTATTTATATTATAGAATAATTATTTTCACTAATAGATTGTTAATTACCTGCTAATTATATCATTTCTAAAATACCGTGTCTACAGATTAGGTATGTGGGACGAAGGGAGTATTATTTTTATATTTTATTTCTTCATGCTATATATTTTATTTGGTTAGCATTTCAACTTAGTTGACATTATATTCTTAATTGTTTTCTTCAAATATTATATCATATAGGATTTATTTAAAGGTATTTTATTTTTATTTTTGTAATAAATAAATAAATATATTTATATACTTTTAAAGTTATCAATTTAATATATCCTCTCGCTATCTTTGTATTTGTATAATTTTTTTATACTATTACAAGACATATGAAGTATTTTTGTAATCATTTTTTAAATTATACTATATTTTGATATAATAATTAATATTCAAATATTAACACGCAAAAAATAAATAAGAACCTGACACTCGGTATAAACTTTTACATAAGGTATAAATTGTTACAATGTCTTGCTAGTCATATTTTATTATTTTATAGGTATGAAGTACATTAAACTAATGTATTTCTCCAAATAAATTAATATTTTATATATTTATTATTTTTATATTAATTATTTAATTTTTTATATCTTATGTAAAAATATATATATTCTTTCAAATTGTTTTACAAACCGAACATACACTAATATTAATATCGGTTCATATTTTGCACTTATAATATACTAACATTTTTCCTTATATATATATTTTTTTATTTATATTTTATGTGATGACTATCAATAATTTTTGTTCTAAATAATTTTAGCAGTGTAATTGTCACCATTTATTTAAATTTCAAGCTTGACTGATTAAGTTTTTTTTTTTTCCTTTTTTTTCTTTTTTCTATTTTTTTTGGAACTGTGACCTTAACTTAGCTAATCCCATTAATTAATATTTATTTATTAATATTTTTTATTATTAAAATGAAATCTAAAACTAATCTCAATTAGTAATTACTATTTTTGATGCAAAGAAGGGTTTATGATGTTTATACAAACATTACTAAAGAAAGTTGGAGCTTATTTATAACTATATTAAAGGCATATTAAATTATAATTTAGCTATTACTTAATAATTTTGTATTATTTTCCTCATATTTTAAAATTGTATCATATGTTTTTATATTTTTTAAATATTGCATAGAATCCAACTATTCGAAGTATTCAAATAACAACTATCTTTTTCGATTCATTGAAGTTAGATGTTTTTGGAAATTTTCTGTAATATTTTTAAAATACAAAAAAATTATTGCATAATTTTTAAATAAAGTATTATAAACTTTCCAAAGTACAAGTACGTAGTAATAAGCAATTTTGTCTATAATATATTAGACTTTATATTTATATTTATATCAACATGTTATCTGCTGGCTATTTTTATATTATGCTAATCTAACTAATTTAAAGTCAAATTTAATTAAGTCAAAAAAAAAATAAAAGAGAGAAAAAATTTTAAATATTTATTACAAAAAATTTAAAAATTAAATATTTAATTTAAAATAATATATTTTATATTCTTGACACAATTTTCTACGTTATAACCCATCAAACTTTGCATGAATGGAGTCAATAATTCATTTATTTTAGGCCAACTATTATTAGTGGGTATATATATAACACCACAATGTCATTCCTTACGGGTTTGTCAATACTGAAATTGTTGATAACTTTTACAGTGGATCTGGATAATAGATTGACTCTATAGGTCAACACAAATCTTGAATGCATTTTGAAAAACTTTTCAGAAGATCACTTGTACTGAAATTTTTCTAGAGCATACTTGCTTAATTTTAGAAAATTTTCAAATGGACTTTCAAAAAGAATATATAGATAGTTGACATGGGTAGTTTAATAATCTATTTAAATTCTACTTAACTCTACTCATGAATTCCGACAGTATTACATTCTTTCCCATTTAAAAATGCAACGTGCATCTTGCACCCTAGAGATCCGTCAACCGTCAGGCCTTTACACAATATGGTCAATGACTATGGATTATCACGGATTGACTCTAATATCAACTGTAATAATCTAACTCTTGAGGATGATATTTGATTGAAATTAATGAACATTCAATCTCATAGCTTCGCATAATATTTAAGAATGTATTGTTAAAATAATAGTTTCATGAGGTAGAAAATGTTGGAATGTTTAAGATTTTTGAAATTTTGATCATGGTAAAAGATTCAATATTTGATGTTATGTTTTGTAACACAAAAAAATTAAAATGATATTTTTTTAAAAGAAAAATAAAATTATTAATGAATAGTATCAAATTTGAAATAAATGGAAATCATTCAATAATTTGTACATGACATATTTTATTTTAAATGCGCTTGGTATAGAGAATAAAAATATAGCAAAATGATGCTGAAAATTAGAAAATAGAATGAGAAAGAAGGAACAAGTCTAGAAAATTAGAATTAAATTATTCTATTTGGTAAAAATAGAAAATTTAACCTAAAGAAATATAATAGAAAATTAATTATTATTTATTCTTATATATAATGTACAGATTAATAATTTAGAAATACTCTTATTGGTTCCAAATTCGATTAAATATCTCACAATAAGCAAATAACAATAATATTGATCAAACAACAGAAACACATGCGTAAGCAAATTTACACAGACAGTTCATGAGACGATCAAACAACATGTAAACTTTGTAAGTAGAAAAATAAAACACATAAAATTGATAACCCAATTCGGTCACACATGACCTAAAGAGTTCTAACTTAGGCATTATCACACCCCATGAGAAACAAGATGCATTTGGGCCTTCTTGAGTCATGTTCTTGGACTCACGAACACATTTTCTATTGAAATGTTGCAATTTTTTATTTTCGTTTGTCCCAAAACAAGGTTATCATTTCTTAATTTAGTAATTGTACTACCTATTTAACATAATAAATACCCTTCCAACTTACACTATATTACACAAATGTCATTACTTTTATATTACACAATACTAATAGGGATATAAAAAAACAAACGTCACCCTTGTTCTGGGACGGAGAGAGTATATTTTTTTATTTGTTTGCCACTATTTATCTTTATCAAATACTATGTTTGATTGGTTGGGGTTTAAATTTTAAATAGTAAAAAAATTAAATTTAAATAATTATATAACAATATAAAAAATGTTGAACAAAAATTTGATTTAATATTTTTAAGAAAAATAGTAAATACTAAATAGTAAAGTCTAGACAAAATTATCCAACCAAATGCACCCATAAAATGTTAATTAATATGATTTGTATAATAATTGTAATAATACATTTATATTAAAAATATATTTAATTTATTATTTATTTATTTCACCAATATTTTGAAATATAACTCCATCAACAACGGTTCAGATATTTTTAGTTCAGATGTTGAGTTATAAAATTTTAGGGAACAAATAAATTTGCTCCAATTTTAATTTATTGTTTTATTTTCTTTATTTACCGTGATGAAATAATAATTATTTATTATTAAATATTTTTATTAATTGTATTAATTATGTGTTATTAACTAAAATAATTAGTATAAATTGTTTTTTTTTAATTAAAAAATATACGGATAAGACCTACAGCAATTTTGTATGCATAGGTACAGTCAGTATATTTATTATATTTAAATAAAATAGTCGAAAGATAATATGGATGGATATGAACTACAGCGCATACCCAAGAACTTTAAAATAATAATAATAAAAATAGATACTAACTCCGTCCAAATAAGTATTTTAGAAATAGTGTAATTAGTAGATAATTAAAATATAATAGTGAAAATAATTATTTTATAATATAAATAATTATAAATTAAAATTAATATAACTAATTAATTTAATTAAAATTTTAAAAAAAATAAAATTAAAAAGTTTAAAATGAGATTAAAATGTGTAATCATTTTTTAAAAAAGAAAGTGACATGACATGTGAGACGGACAAAAACGCTACGTGGACATAGTATGTGGGACAGACGGAGTATTACACAATTTACTTTTATTTATTTTTTATGTAGACTTTATAATATTAATATTTATTTTTTTATATAAATAATACAATAAAAATGAAAAAAAAAAAGAAATTTACTTAAAAAAAAAGACAAATTTATTAAACATTGTCTTTGTCCCGCCTATTGTGTCTATATTGCATTTTTTATTCGTTGCATATTTCATGTCACTTTGTTTTTTTAAAAATAATTACATACTTTAATTTTATTTTTAATATTTTAATTTTAATGATATTTAATCTTAATTTATAATTTATTATATTATATGATAATTATTTTTAATAATATATTACTAATTATATTTATATTAAATTCTCGTGTAATAAATGTGAAAATTTTATAATAATAAATATTCTTTTTTTGTAATAAAAAAATATATTTCTTATGTTCCATATTTATCTATCAATTTACTTTTTATACAAAATTTTAAAATATTAATATTATATTAAGATGTAATAGAAATAAATGTAAAATGACTAAATCAAGTATTGTATGATATAAAATTAATAATATCTGTTTAATATATTATAAATTTGAATGATATTTGTAATGTTAAATAGATAATATATTTACAACTAAAATAAATATTTTATTATTACGAGACAGACAAATATATAAATTGACAGAGGCAATACTTTTTTTTCCTACATAATCTTTCTTCTTTATGCTTCCCGTATTACATTATTTATCATTTTATTTTTTAAAATAATTAAACAAATTAATTATATTTTAAATTCATAATTTATAATTTTTTTTAATTAAATTATTTAGTTATTTTAATTTTAATTTATAATTTTTTATTATATAATAATAATTATTAATAATATATTTTTAATTATTTAATAATTATATTTTATCTGAATTATGTCGTAGCCACTGTTATATATGTTTGGGAATCCAATCCAAACCAGACCCGTCTCTCGTCTTCTTCATTGTCTCTGTGACTTCCCAAATTCTCTTTCTTTCCTACCGTAATCTTCTTCTTCTCCAGTATTTTTCTTCTCCGTCGTCCTCCAAGACGGGGCAATTTTGTTGTCGTCGTCGTCTCATCGTTTTCTACATCAACAGATTTGTCTGAGGGCTTTGTAAGTTCAATTCTTACACTAGTTTTCAGTTATTTGCTGCTATAAAATTTTCAGTTTCGACTACAATTGTGTTTAGGGTTTTGAATTGGTTAATGTTAGCTGCAACTAATTATGTTGATTTTTGATTGATTCGAAGGGTTGAAGTCTATTAGTTTAATTTTTTGTTGGCTCTGTGAATTCTTTTATGGAATGGTGTTTTCATTTTATGTTTCTTTTGTTGAAATTGGTTTAGGTGCTTACTCCATCAGTTCTAATCTTGTACATTTTTGTGTGATTGAAGCTATCTTTGTGACTTTATATATATACATAATCAAATAATTTGAATCAATATATTAACTAGACATGGAAGATCAGATAGAAAGCTAAAGTCTACTTCAAATGACAAAATATAAACATGTCGAAACATCATGATATAGGTTAAAATGCTTCTTCATATAGTAAACATTATTATTATTAGGTTTCTTGTGTGCTTGATGGTAACTATAAATAGGTTAAAAAGAAATGCTGCGGAGCTTGGCTGCAAGAGTTTCCTCATCGGCTTCAGGCAGATCAATTTCCGGGCAGATGCAGAAATGCTCGGCTACTGGTCAGATTCGACTGTTGTGTTATGGTGTCCTTCCGGACACACTTGATAGGAGCTCTGACTCATTTTCCCGCAATTCGGAAGCAATGAAAGGCCTGATTTCTCAGCTTAACTTGCACATTCAGCAGGTATAGCGAGTGCAGAGTGAATTTGCAATTCGACGTTTATGTGTATTTACTTTCTTCCGTGTATTTGAATGTGTAAATTTGGAGGTTTGTGGAGGAATAGGTGATGAAGGGGGGAGGAGTGGAGGCCGTGAAGAGGAACAAAAGTAGAAATAAACTCCTTCCGAGAGAGAGAATCCAACGTTTAATTGATCCTGGTTCTTCATTCCTCGAGCTTTCTCAGGTTTTTCCTCCTATTCATTTTTAACAATACATGATGGAAAAAAGGTTAGGGTGATGAAATTATGTCGACCATTGTTAGGTTTTTTTATCTGAGGAATAAGAAATGTGTGCACATTTACTTGTTTCAGTTGTACCTCTGTTGCAAAATATCTAATGACTGATTGAAAGAACACTAATATTTTGTTGATTAATAGAACCAAGGGATTCATGACATTTGTTGCTAACAATTTATGATCGAACAAATTAATTAATTGAATCAATTTGGAGCTGATTTCTTGTTTTGTAGGACATGCTTTGATTGGGTGAGAAAATGTTAGGACAAAGGATGCAATTGATTTTTGAGTATTTAGTTTACAAAGCTAATATATTCAAAATGTTCATCAATTCAAACTTGCAACTGAACTTGATTTACGAAATTTGTAAAACCAGCTTGTTATACATCTTTAGTAAAGCTTATCACACTTGTGTAGAGTTGTTATTCGAATTAAGTCAAATTGAGTTTTTCATTTTCAATTTCAACATAAAAAGAAATATTTTGGTTTGAATTTGAGTCTTATCTACTACTATATATAACAAAATAGACAAATTTATCCTCTTATACAACCTTGTTGAGACAAGCTTATGTGATTAAAAATTATTGAAGTATCTTTTCGACCTTGAGCCCGACTCATTATTATGCTCAATGAGCAATGTCAAACCTTAATGAGCTGAGCTTTTCAGCTTCAATCGACAAAATTGGTAAAAGTATGTTGTTAAATGTCTAAAGAGTGAAGGAACACATCATCTTTGATTTAGTCCTCTTATTGGTTTGTCGAATCTTGAGATGTTACAAGTAGAGTTGCAAAAGCTACACAATTATGCTTATTCATTTGTATTATAAAGTGATGAAGGAAAGGTATATTTACTGGATTGCATCAATGGAATATATATCACAAATTACTTATGCTAACATATTAGCATTAATTTATGACATCCAGCACAAATTATATCAGTCGATTTGTGTATAAACATTTTCTTTTTATATTGACTAAAACTGATTATTGTATTCATGATCTAGCTTGCTGCCCATAAACTATATGATGATCCATTACCATCTGGTGGAATAATTACTGGTATTGGTCCAGTGCACGGGCGACTTTGTATGTTTGTTGCTAATGATCCGACTGTGAAGGGTGGAACATATTATCCCATCACCGTCAAGAAACATCTCAGGGCGCAAGAGATTGCTGCTCAGTGCAGGCTACCTTGTATGTATCTTGTGGATAGTGGAGGCGCATTTCTCCCAAAACAGGCTGAAGTCTTTCCTGACAGAGAAAATTTCGGTAGGATTTTCTACAATCAGTCCGTGATGTCTTCCGAAGGCATTCCCCAGATTGCTCTTGTGCTAGGCTCGTGCACAGCTGGAGGGGCTTACATTCCTGCTATGGCTGATGAAAGTGTCATGGTTAAAGGAAACGGTACCATATTTCTCGCCGGACCTCCCCTTGTGAAGGTAAGTCGAAACAGAAATCCGAAAACCTTGTTGTCTTTTTAATTTTCTTGAGGGTGTTTTATTTGTTAGAATGTAGAATTAAGGTTCATTTGACATTAAAATCGTCTATGTGTATAATTTCTTTATTTGTGTCGTGATTAGAGGCTTCTTTGCACTATGGTCTCATTTATGTGAAGTGCGTATAGTTTATTTTTATTTTTAAGTGGTAATTAATTGGAATTTTAGTAGGCCGCGACCGGTGAGGAAGTTTCTGCGGAAGACTTGGGAGGGGCATCTGTGCATTGTAAGACATCAGGTGTTTCAGACTATTTTGCTCAAGGTAAAAAACCTCAATTCTTTTGTTTGTATTGTTGTTACTTGTTTATATGCCGATGAACCCTGAAAATTTACCGTTGCTACTTATTTGGTGTGACGATGCTGTTGATGTGTGTGTCGTTTACTTCTTAGATGAACTCCATGCACTCGCCATAGGAAGAAATATTGTAAAGAATCTTCACATGGCTGCCAATTCGAACCAACAGCATTATACGGCCTCTGATTTCAAGGAGCCTTTGTATGATGGTGCTGAACTTCGTGCTATTGCGCCAACGGACCTCAAGCAGTCATTTGATGTACGATCGGTTATTGCGCGGGTGGTTGATGGTAGCGAATTCGATGAATTCAAGAAGCTATATGGCACCGTAGGCACATTCTAATACCCATCAAATTCATAATCCATTTCTTTCTTTTACCAAAATTACGGTTTTTGTTTTACCTTCTTCTCTTGCAACTAACCATCATTCTTTCCCTCAAATGAACAGACGCTTGTTACAGGCTTCGCAAGAATATTCGGACAGCCTGTCGGAATTATTGGGAACAATGGCATACTGTTCAATGAATCGGCTTTGAAAGGAGCTCATTTTATAGAACTCTGTGCTCAACGTAACATTCCTTTGATCTTTCTTCAGAACATCACTGGATTTATGGTATGCTATTCATTATTCGAGCAATTCCTGTTTGTTACCTTCAATGGTGGAGTGATTTCATATAGACGGAGATGATACTATAAATGCTTATTTTCTCATGAAAATCATCTTGCTAAAATATTGTAGGTTGGGTCGAAATCTGAGGCTAACGGCATAGCAAAAGCTGGAGCCAAAATGGTTATGGCCGTTTCGTGTGCAAAGGCAGGTTTACTCTTGTGGTTCCATATTTCGATTTATCTTATCTCTATTTGTTCTAATGAGCAAGAAATGCAAACTCAACTTGCAAGATTTCAACTTAGGTTCCCAAAATTACGGTGGTTGTTGGTGGAAGCTTCGGAGCCGGGAACTATGCCATGTGTGGACGTGCATACAGCCCCAATTTCATGTTCTTTTGGCCCAATGCAAGAATATCCGTTATGGGCGGAGCTCAGGTATTCACACTCCACCGGTCTTGAATTTACAAATATGCGAGCAAGGTTTTTTCGTTCGCATATATCTAGTGATTTAACCATATATCGTGCTTCAAACCATATAAAAATTTTCTTGCAAACACAAACCATCTTATGATATGCACAAGTTCAAAATGTAATGCTGCGCCGTAAGAAAATTAGTTCACATTGTTTGTTTGTTTGTTTGTTTGTTTGTTGAGCATCATATCGAACGTTTATTTGGGGTCTCACTCTGTTACTGTTGTGTTAAAACTTAATTCTGTTCTCAGGCTGCTGGCGTATTGGCTCAGATCGAACGTGCAAATAAGAAAAAAGCCGGAATCGAGGTAAGGAGGCAAAAAGATTCACTCTTTTTTATCATATAACCAACTTTTTGGAAGTTTGCATCATGCTCTTCGTGATTTAGAAATTGCACGAAATTCATAGTATTTTAGAAAACATTAGATAGAATTTCCTAAAAATTGCATCAATTTTTTTAGAAAAAGAATTTTATGTACTCCTCCGTCCAAATTAAAGGGGTCCTTTGGAGTTTTATATTAGATTAAAAAATAATACTCCCTCCGTTCCAAAACAGCAGTTCAATTTTGTCATTTTTGTCCGTACTAAAATAAAGTCTCATTTTTGTAACTACCTGTCCACTTTTTTACCAAACTATTTTCACTTTTTCACAATAATTGCATAAAGTAGAGGCATTTTGGTCTTTTAGAAACACTTTATACTCAGGATGAAGTAGTATTTTATTAGTTAACGGAAGAGTTTGTCCTTTGACTATATGTGTAAAGTAATTGTATAGGTTTAATCCAAGTAAAAGTTAAGAGGTTTTGATATTAGTGAATAATTATTTTTTCTAAAATAAAAAAATACTTTGAAGTGGGACAGACGAAAATTGTAAAAAAATTACTTTGAATCAGGACAGATGAAGTAATGTTTTTGAAAACATAGCATTTCTAAATCATGGAAAATAGTAATTTGAACTCGGGTTATAAACAATTTTACCTATACGATAAAATCCATTCTTCAGTGGAGCAAGGAAGACGAGAATAAATTCAAGGCGGAAGTAGTCGAGGCATACGAGCAAGAAGGCAGTCCCTATTACTCGACAGCAAGGCTTTGGGACGACGGTGTGATTGACCCTGCAGACACGAGGAAAGTCCTAGGCCATTGCCTAGCTGCGGCTTCGACAAACCGTGCACCCGAGGCTACTAAATACGGCGTCTTCAGAATGTAATTTCGACTGTTCGACACTCTCGAAGGCTGCAAGGATGATCGATCGAAAGTGAGTCGTCGCGCCGTCGTGTCGAAAAAAGTTACGCTTGATTGGGCACAGCACGGTCCCTTGATCGTTTGTTTGCTTCACTATCAGCATTTCTATTGGGAAAGATTAAACATTTTTTTTAGTATTACATAAAAACCTTCCTTCATTGCTACACTTCGTTACAATTAGTGTCCGCAAAAACTGACTCAACACGAACCCGATACAAAATAATTGAGTTTGGGTCAAAGATTTCAATTTGATTATATATATGAGTTGACACAAATCCAAGACGATAACAATCGAGTCGGATTAGTATTTATTTTTAGTTTATTTTTTCCCAAGTTTTATGTGTTCTTTTTATGAAACTTTTCTTAAATTATTTTTTATTGCATCTTTTATGGGGTTATTTTATCTGATTTTCCTTTATTTTTATGAAATTTTCTTGAAATAAAATAATATTTCACTGATGGTGTCCACTTTATTCTTTTTAAGGTTTTTCCTTTTATCATAATATCTTTCATCCCTATTTTTTTTTTTTTTTTTATCAATGACATCTAATAAAAATATATATAATTAAATAAACTAAAGTTTAAATATAAAATTAGTGATTTTTTATATCATTTATTCCAAAATAAATTCATAAAAGATTATTTCGATAAAAAAAAATGAAATAAACATATAGAATTTAAACAAATATATTTACATATATCTATCTAACCCAACTTCAAACAAATATATATATTTAACTCACCTGTATTAGTGATATATGGGCAATGGAATCATAATTTTAATCCACATTCAAATTTTTATTTCTCAATATTGTATTACTCTCTCCGTCCCAAAAGATTTGTCTTGTTTTTCCATTTTCGTTCGTTTCAAAACAATTGTCTTGTTTCCTTATTTAGTAGTCGTGGTCTCATTTTATAACAAAATTATTCTTACTTTTTCATATTACCCATAATTATTACTTAACATACTCTTTAAAATCTTTCAGAAGGAAGGACATTTTAGTCATTTACATTCTACTTTATAACCACTTTCAATTAAATACTATTATTCCTTAATTCCCGTGTCAACTCTCAATAAGACACTTCTTTTGGGACGGAAGGAGTACTTGAAGATTGTGTGTTTGTTCATGGATTGGATTTTAAATCCACTACTCATCCTATTTTTTTCCCCCGAAAACATCAAATCAAACACTTATTTTTCATTTTTATATTATACTAAAAATTAATTTTACATTCAAAACATCACATCAACACCTATTTATATCACATCATACAACTATTCAAATTTAAAATTTTTACTATTCAAATCTCAACTAAAATCTAACCCCAAACAAACACACCCATTTAAAAGAACACATTGAAAAAAAAAAAAAAAGAATAAAAACATTATTCTCAAACGTTCACTAATACACTTTTTTTCAAAATTAGTCTTTTCATCTTAATCAACTCTTCGAGACAGCTAACAACTAATAATAGTCTTGTTTTACTATTTCTATTGGTCACGGCGACCGTTAGAATGCTAATAGTCATGTTTTGATTAGTTATATGATATATTTAATATTTTAGATTCCATAATAGTAATTTGTAATATTGCATTCAGTTAATTTTAAATTATTTTTATAATATAGTGCTAAATGAACATTAATAATATGATGGTTGTATTTATATACTCTGATAAATTAATATAAACTATGTGATATTTATATGTAAGAATGAGATTGTCTAAATATTTTCTAAGTTATTTTTACTATCTAGTACTAAATGAACGCTAACTTATATTATGTTTCCATTTATAAGTCTTGCTAACTGAATATAAAATATGTATTATTTGTATGTAAGTTCAAGGTTGTCTAAATATATTCTGAATTATTTCCACACTATAGTGTTAAATCAACCCTAATTATGTGACATTTATATTTATAAATATTTTTAATTGAATATAAAGTTTTTTTTTTTTTTTTTTTTTTTTTACCGTTTTCATCTGTCTACTTAAAAGTATCTTTTTTATTTTAGAAAAAATAATCATACTTTTATTTAAATTACAAATATATTATTACCTTTCTACTCTTTCACTAACCAATAAAATACTACTTCCTCCGTCGTAAAGATCACATTTACCACTTAAAAGTATCTTTCTTATTTTAGAAAAAATAATCATATACTAATACTAAAATATCATTGACTTTTATTTAAACTATAAATATATCATTATAAAAACAAATATATAATTATTTTATACATAAAATTAAATGGTAAAAATGTCAAAACCTCTTCTATACTTTCATTGACCAATAAAATACTATTCCATCCGTCTGCCTCTAAGGATCACATTTACCTTTTACGTCATTGTACTTAACATTTAAAATATCATTATATTTGTATAATTTTTTTTACAAATGCCATTCTATTAGTATTAGTATTATAAGACACTAACGAAATTATTTTTGCAATTATTTATTAATTTGTATTACGTTTTGATATAATAATTCATATTCGAAGATAAATGCACAAAAAAATAAATAAGATCCTTAGTGCGAGACGAATATAATATTATTAATTTATTAAAAAATTCTAAAAGATCATTTGGATTGAGATGGAAGAAATCTCAAATATATATATATATATATTTTTATAATTTTTTAAAACTTTAAAACTTAAAAATAGTGTGTTTGTTTTGTGAGATTTTTTGAAAGAATTTTTTTTTTTTACCAAGTGAGGTATAGGAAATTGTGTATGGAATATGAAAATAATGAATATGTATAATGTATTATATTTTCTCCGTTCATAAACTAATGTCCTACTTTTCTATTTGGGACATCCAACAACTATTGTTTTATTTTTTTTTAAATATAAATTTTACATTTTTATCCTTCATTCATTTATTACTTTTAATCTCTACCATACAATTAAGGACAAATTTTTCAATTCATAAAAAAAAAAACAATCACCTAAAAAACTGTACAAATATACTTTAGAATAATAAAAATTGGACGGAGCGAGTATATTTTTGAAAAACATGTAAAAAAAAAATAGAAAGAAGAAAGCAATATATAAATACAACCTAAAATTGGAAACAAGAAAGCTTGCAAGTGTGTTTGTTTGGGGATTGGATTTTAAATTCACTGTTCATTCCATTTTTTTTTTCCAAAAATATCAAATCGAACACATATTTTTAATTTTTTATATTATACTAAAAATCAATTTTATATTCAAAATATCACATCATACAACTATTCAAATTCAAAATTTTTAGTATTTAAATCCCAAATCAAAATCCCAACCTCCAAATCCAGACAAGTAGTTTAATGTAAAAAGTTCTTGTTGACTATTAAATGACAAAACAAATTAGACAAAAATGCAATAAATGGAAACCTCCAATATAATTTCTTGTTAATGTTAATAGCATTATGTTACTTGTTAAATAAAAAGACATAAATATAATTATTGGTGGTTTGATGCACCTAACCAATAATAATCAACCAATTTTTATTGACTAAAAAACCCCACAAAAATGTCACACATGGACATGGTTGCCATAAGTGGTATGCGTATATATCCTCACTTTGACCAGGGCTTTTCGCCACCTCAGCAAGGTCGTGTTTGGACTGCCCCAAAAAATTATCAAAAATAACACGTTTTCATTATTTATTTATTGGTCTTATTTTTTTCAATATTTAGTAACTGTTAGAGAGAGAGAGATTCGCCAATTTGCATCATTTTTTTTTTTTTTAAAGTAATTAAGAAGTGTATTAGTAAAAATAATTATAAATTAAGATTGAGATAACTAAATAGTTTAATTAAAATTAAAATTTTAAAATATAATTATATTGTATAATCAATTTTTCAAAAAAAATAAAATAATAAATTACGTGGAACAGACAAAAATAGAAAATGGAAACCAATTATGTAGGACGGAGGGACTAAATTTTATTTGTTGATTTGATTTATTTATGTACCCCTAGGAGTATTTTGGTAAAATAAATAATAGAGTTAATGTGAATAAAGTTTAAGTAGATTTTTTTTTTATTTATTTAGTAAAATAAAAAATTTGTGTTAAAAAAAAACTCCTTCCATCCACATCTAGTCGTTTTTGTCCACCTCACGTCTTATATCTTATATCATTTTTTTTATAAATGATTACACAGTTAATCTATTTTAGATTTTTTAATTTAAAATTTTTTAAATTTTAATTAAATTAATTAGTCTATAATTAAGGATAATTATTTTTACATGCAACATGGAATGGAGGGAATATATCATAAATTATTTTCACATGCAACGTGGAATGGAGAGAGTATAACAGAAAAGTACACTGATCTGATCTCGATAAATAGATTTGAATGAAACAGTTGTGTCTGTTTATAGATATAATTTTTAAAATTAAATTTTTAAGTAATAAAAATTTAAATTTATATAATTATTTAATATGATATAAATATAAATAATCAAAATATTTTAAATATAAAATTAATTAAACATACCCAAAATTTCGAAACAAACACTACCAATTTGCCAGCGCAAATCCAACCGTCAGATCTAGAGTGGGATGGGGCCCACTAGCGCAACCGCGTGTAGGAGTGGAATGGACGGCTGAGATGGGATCGTGGTGTCCATCGGACGGACGAAATTGAACATCGTGAAATACAATGGCACCACGTAGAGTTGAATCCACCCTAGATCCGTCACGACTCACGCTTTATTATCTCGCCAGCCGACTTCGCAGAAACTCTCTTCCTTTCCTACCGCTGTCTGTTGGTTTTTCGCTCTCCGCCGTCCGGGTTTACCCTAATCTTCGATTTCCGGCGAGTTTATTCGCTTCTGGTGGGAGAAGATGAGCGACGGAGAGTCGAATCAGCAGCGCCAGCAGCAGCAGCAGCAGCAGATGCAGCAGCAGTGGCTGGCGATGCAGCAGTACCAGCACCAATGGTTGGCGATGCAGTATCCTACAATGGCGTTGCACCAGCATATGATGTACGGGCAGCAATTCGCGCCGTACTACCACCATCCGCAGCTACATCAGCAGCAGCAGCAGCAGTATCAGCAACAACCGCAGCCGCACGCGCTGAAGCATAGCAATCAGATTCAGAGCTCTGGGGAAGATAATAGGACGATCTGGATTGGAGATCTCCTGCAGTGGATGGATGATAGTTATCTGCAATCGTGCTTTTCTCAAACTGGCGAGGTAATATCTCGGTTTCCCTAAAAAATTTGATATGTTTCTTGTTTATTATTCTCTTAATTTGTATTTGTGTTGTGAGATTTATTGATTGTTGGTATTATATGCATATATTACTTGTTCGATTCGTAGTGCATATGTAGAATTTAGAAGAAAATTTGTTTAAGTGAATTGTATGGTTTTGTTTATCAATGCAGTGAAATGTCAATGCTGTTAAGAAAGTCGGAGTGTTGTATGGAAGTTAGAAATTCTACGGTTGTCTTTAATACCAAAACTAATCAAACAGAAGTTACTAGTTTGGCAACTTTCCCTCTTTGTTTATGTTTCGTGGGGCTACTGTGGATATTCTTTATATAGATACTAACATGGAAGTTGCTATGGACAATTATGGCTGTCCGTAAGTGGAAAGAGTTTCTAGTTTGATTGATTAAGATTTACATGGCTACAATATCTGTCAATTTTGTTTTATAGATAACACACTTTTAGGTAACATTGATATTTATTAGAAGACTTACTTTACAGCATGTTTAAACGTACTAATGGCCTTATTGTTAAGGAAGATTGTATCAATTTACTTTTTTCTTTTTTGACTGAAGATGTTCTCTCATTTGATAGTATTTTTGTCTGTGTTTTTTAATGTTCAAGTTTACAATGCCATGGTTTGTTGTCTTGTCAAAGTTCAATATGCAACACAAATTGTCTTTTCATATATATATATATGTATATGTATATATATTAATTTGTAACTATGACTATACAAATTTCCATTTTCAATTTAATGTTAGTCACTTAATGTCCAAACAAATAGGTTGTTTCAGTCAAGATAATACGCAACAAGCAGACTGGGCAATCTGAGAGATATGGGTTCGTTGAGTTCAATTCTCATGCTGCAGCAGAGAAAGCTCTACAGAACTACAATGGCACCACAATGCCAGAAACAGATCAGCCCTTTCGCCTAAATTGGGCTTCCTTTAGCAATGGTGATAGGCGTCCTGATGATGGCTCTGATTTGTCAATATTTGTTGGAGATTTGGCTGCAGATGTTACTGATGCCCTGTTGTACGATACATTTTCTTGCAAGTATCCCTCTGTCAAGAGTGCAAAAGTAGTGGTTGATGCAAACAGCGGACGCCCTAGAGGTTATGGCTTTGTCAGGTTTGGTGATGAAAATGAGAGGTCTCGAGCCATGACTGAAATGAACGGTGCATTCTGTTCCAGCAGACCTATGCGACTAGGTGTTGCAACCCCCAAGAAATCTGTGCCACATTCACTGTATTCTTCACAAGGTGCCACACTTAATCTTTTTTTTTTTTTTTCTATAAATATTATTTTCAGTGTTCTCCAACTGACATATTTGTTGTAAGCTGAGCAGATTGCTTTTATAAATGTTGTATTAATCTTTCTTTTCACTTCCCTAAAATTTGAATGTCTAATGTGTGACATGCATTTGATTGTCATAACTGAAGTAGATACTCTAGATGAAATACTACATTATAATAGAACATCTGGATTGTTAAAAAAGAATGCTTATAGCATTTAAGCATTTCTTATTTGGTTTCTATTACTAACACAATCCAACATATTGTTATTTCCACGATCTTGTTTCAGCTGTTATACTGTCTGGTGGACCTGCAAATGGTATAGTGCCCCACGGTCATTCTGAGAATGACTCATCTAACACCACTGTGAGTCCTCATGTTTAAAAATTAAGTATTTTATCTTAAGATATTCTCTAATCCCTGTATCACCCTTATTCCATGTAGATTTTTGTGGGTGGACTTGACTCTGATGTCACTGATGATGAGCTTAGACAGACTTTTACCCCTTTTGGTGAGGTTCTATCTGTGAAAATTCCGGCTGGAAAGGGATGTGGCTTCGTACAATTTGCGGATAGGTAAAAGTTTTTTATTGGTGTGTTACTGCTACACTTCTTGCATAGACTTATTGAAACTTCATGATAAGCCTGGCAAATTAACTGTTGAATCTTTTCCTTGGTGTTGATTGAATACTGAGAACTCCTTCATTGTTATTTCAATCGGCAGTAAATTGGTTCTGAAAACTGTAAGAAAATGAATACACTGCTAGTATTGATTTCAGTTGAAGTAGACAATTCTTTCTGTTGGTATTTATGTTGTCTTAGTGAGAAAGAGCAGGCTTACTGTTTTATTCATTTGCTGGGACAATATGAATTTAAAACAATTGTTCTTCTGTAACCTTATATAAATTCTCTGAATATTAGCGTGTGTGTTTGTTTTTATTTTTGTTGTAGTTATAATTTTGATGTTTTGGGGGGTGAAAATAATTTGTCGATGCATTGTTTTGTATTTAAAATTTGTTGGATGTGGTGTTATTTATGGGAAAACAGAAAATAGTGAATGGGGAAAAAGTGGAAAAAGAAACACACCCGGAGCTCACCATAAGTCAGTAATGCTGGTGTGGTTTTCAATTTTTCTTTACATGACATATTGTGAACGTATTAAGGAGTTACCTCCACGTATTTTTGAATTTGAGTTACATACAAAACCATGTTATAAATATATACATTTTTTCCCATTAACAGAAGCAGTGCAGAAGAAGCTCTTCAGAGATTAAATGGAACAGTCATCGGAAAGCAGACAGTTCGTCTCTCTTGGGGTCGAAATATGGGAAACAAGCAGGTATAATTCTTAGAATTTAATTCCATCTATGTGATTGACAAGGTGATCGGCATTCCATCTGCATGCTAGACAATTTTTGTTATTCTAGATGAAGAAATCAAATATATACTTGAATTTAAAATATTATCAGTGGAACTTCCTATGTTTCTTGGATAAATTATACCTGATCTTTACTGCATCAAAATTTGTAGTTTGTTTCTTGTCAAGACTTGTAAGAAGAGTTTAACATCGTTTATTTGCTATTTAAAAGTGCACCGAGTTTCAATATTGCATCAGAAAGGTTTTTATTTTTCTACCATTGTGTTGCTATAGAGAAGAATATCGTATTTCTTGTTTCAAAGCTCAAAACATTCCTTAGACTTCCTGTTTGAAAACTTGGTTTGCCAGAGCTCATTTGACGAGCTCGCATTTAATCTGAGATTGAATATCGAACTTGATTTCTAATCTAATGAACAGACTGACTTTCACCAAAATAGCATACCAAAACAGTCGATGGTACATATTTGCATCATATGATAGCTTGTTTCACTTTTAACTTGTGTTACTTAATGAATGGTCAATACTGCTAACTGAATCCCGGCTTTTGTTCCACAGTCGAGAATGGATCCAAACAGCCAGTGGAATGGTGTGTACTACGGACGACAAGCTTACAGCGGATATCCATACGCAGCAGCCGCCCCCTACGCCGGGGCATCTTCCAACGGCGTCGGGCACGAACAGCAGCCTGTGAGTTAAACCCTACTCCACTCTGCTCTTTTTAAGTTTGAAGAACCCAAACTTATTTATCATACTAATACTGTGTCCAAATCCCACAAAGTCCATGGGAAGACAGAGTGTTTTTAAAAAGAAAATACATAAAAAAAAAAAAGAAGAAAGAAAAAAAGAAAAAGAAAAGTGGAAGAAGAGAATTTTGTAGCTGGATTAAAAATGGCTTCAGACAATAACCCCTCCCCCTATTATACATTTTTCTTCATCACTATTGTTTGAGAAAGTTTGACATATGAATGGTCTTGCTAGTGTGTGCTTTATTTTATTTGCTTCTAGTCATTCTTTTTTAGTTTTAGATTTTTTATTTTTTATTTATAGAAATTGATATATTTATTTTATTATCAGATGCTTTTTAATTGAAATTAGCTGAGATGGTGATGTCGCAATTATTATGCATTTAAATTAAATTGTCATTCTTATGATAAATCTAGTTCTTATAATTAGGAGGGACAGCTATGTTATTATTATTATTATTATTATTATTTATAATGCTTTCTTTCTTCGTGAATATTATTTGGGAATATATATAAAATATATATATATACACAAGGTCCTCTTGCTAGTGTGTGCTAATTTACTGCTAACCATTATTATTTTTTATTTTATTTTATTTATTTATGTTTTAAGAGGGAGAGTTAGGAGTTGATAATTAGATTAGATTAGATGTTGACGTTACAATTATTTTGCATTGAATAAACTGCCATTGTTTTAACCTATAAATCTAGTTCTAAGGACATTTATGTTATTTATTGATGCTGTATTTTTTATTCTTAAAAAAAGAAAAGAGTCTATATATTAATTACTTACGTCAATTGAATTATGTGGTCAAGTTTTAATATGAGTGTCTTTATTTTTGTTATTTCTTTTACCAAATGGTAAAAGAAATACAAAAAATATTATGCTTTTTAACTTAAAAGGAAAATAAAAATATTATTTCTATAACCATTCCAGAAAAAAGATAAAGTGGTCGTAACTAAGGTGCATGTTGTTGTTTGTTTGCATTTAAATTTTTTGAGAACGGTATTTACATGTGATTTTCTGTTTAGAGTTTCAGTTAATAATAATGTTTTTGAATAAATAAATATTAAATACTCCCTTCCATTTCAAAATTAGATATTTGTTTCTTTTATTTTTATTTATTCCTAAATAAGATTTAAATATTCATATTGTACTATCTCTCTAATATTATAAAAAATAAATATTAAGTCCTAAATCAATCTGGTATTGAACCGTAGATCATGCAAAAGATTAATAATCAACTTTTTTGACATCCTGTAGAGCCTTCTTGCATATCATTAACTTTGTGGAAATCTAATTGATTTGTGGATTTTAGAAAAATATTGTATAGTTATCGATACAAGGCATCGTGTACAATTGGCGAGACATAATATACAACTGTCGGAAGAAACTTACATAAGGGTTTAAGAGGAGAGATTTATCAAGATTCCAACTATAGTTTCATGCAAAGTAGGGTAACCTTGTATTCATAATACGGAATATATATATATATATATTGTGATCGTATTACACGAAGATGAGTTATAGTGAACACCTAATGTGGAGAAAACAAGAGAGCTATTATAAGTCCTAACATAGGTTGGGAAGTGAGACGAAAATTTGTGATGATTAAGGAAAAAGTCTCGTAAAGTAGATGGTATGTGCCAACACAACATAAAGGTCCTATACTCGCTCACGGTGTAATAATGTACCACAAAAATGGCATTTATTCAGTTGGAGTGTCATCCATGTAGATGAAAGAAAAGAAGATACTATAGTATAGGTGGAAGAGGGTTAAACTTTCAGTGGATATGAATAAAATGAATTTAGTTAAAGCTTTTTATAGGGTCAAAAATAAATAAAATTACTATAATTATTTGATGTGATATAAATACACATCTATATGAGTGTTTAGTTTCCATAAATAAAATTAATAAATAAATAAAATAATAATAATAAATTTATTATAATAATAATAAATAAATTATAAATAAATATAAATATTCACTATAAAAAAATTATGTATAAAGGCAAAACAATAATAATAATTTTAATGGACAAATAAAATATATTTTCTCCTACCATATGAGTCATTTCATTTGGGACACACGTTAAAAGTGATTTAACTAGTTAATAACAGTGATTTAAAATAAGAATTTATATATAATTAAAATAAAATTAAAATATGTATTTAAATATTATATATCAATAAAATATATATAATATGTGATATAAAATATGAATATTATTTTGTAACGAATAAAATTTTAAATAATGTAAAGTAAATAAAAAAATACATTTATTTATTTATAATTAAAATAAATTAATCTTATAAAAAAAACTTTCTTATCAAAGAGAGAAATAGAAATACGTAAGTTTTGAGGGGATCCTAATTCTTATGTGATGTGTAATATTATAAAATTAATTAAATTTATTTATATTATAAATGTAGTAAATTTTATAAAAATAAAATATAGAAAATAAAAAGCAATTGAAATAGACCGTAGAAAGTATTTTTTATAAAATAAAAAATAAAACATAAAAATATAGTAGCAGCCAGTATAAGCGCCGAACACACGCTGAATGCATGTGCGACGGCGTCGTTTCAGCGGCGCATCCACATCAATTTCCCTTCACCTTCACCTCCACCTCCACCTCCATCTCCATCTGCAAACCCTAAATCCCCAAATCGAATTTTCCCCTCCGCCATGGATCAATCCCTCCTCCTAATGCTCTCCAACCTCCTCCACCTCCACAACTACCTCGACCCCACCACCTCCCCCCTCCTCTCCCCCTCCTCCTCCTCCTCCTCCGCCTCCTCCTCCTCCGCCGCCCCCCTCCTCTTCTTCACCCTCGCCTCCGTCCTCTCCTACCTCGCCTCCCACCCCCCCGCTCCCCCCAAAAAACGCCCCCCCCCCTCCAAACCCCCCTCCCCCCCCTCCTCCGAATTCTCCGTCGCCGCCTTCCGCGCCCTCTCCACCGAACACATCTGGACCATGGAGGCCCCCCTCCGCGACGCCCAATGGCGGTCCCTCTACGGCCTCTCCTACCCCGTCTTCACCACCGTCGTCGAGAAACTCAAACCCTACATCACCCAGTCCCAGCTCTCCCTCCCCTCCGACTACGCCGTCGCCATGGTCCTCTCCCGCCTCGCCCACGCCCTCCCCCTCAAAACCCTCGCCGCCCGCTACTCCCTCGACCCTTACCTCATCTCCAAAATCACCAACATGGTCACCCGCCTCCTCGCCACCAAGCTCTACCCGGAGTTCATCAAAATCCCCGTCGCCCGCCGCCGCATCCTCGACACCACCCAGGCCTTCCACGAGCTCACCAACCTCCCCAACATCTGCGGCGCCATCGACGCCGCTCCCGTCAAGCTCTCCAGAACCCCCTCCCCCCCCACCCCACCCTCCTCCCCTTCCTCCTCCTCATCATCCGCCTCCTCCTCTGGCGCCGACGCCGGAATGATCTTCATTTCCAAGCACGGCTACCCCTCCCTCCTCCTGCAGGTCGTCGCCGACCATAAGAAGATCTTCTGGGACGTCTGCGTCAAAGCCCCCGGGGGCTTCGACGACGCCACCCATTTCCGCGACAGCCTGCTCTACCACCGGCTGATCACCGCCGACGTCGTCTGGGACACCACCATCCCCGTCAGGGGGCAGGCCATCCGCCCCTACATCGTCGGGGACTGGTGCTTCCCGCTGCTGTCCTTCCTGCTCACGCCCTATACTTACAATAGGTCCGGCAACCCCGTGCAGAACGCCTTCGACGACGCTTTGATGAAGGGCCGGAAGGCCGCGGCCGAGGCCATTGGGCTGCTCAAAGGGAGGTGGAAGATCCTGCAGGACTTGAACGTCGGCCTCAACCATGCGCCGCAGACGATCGTCGCCTGCTGCGTTTTGCATAATCTGTGCCAGGTGGCGAGGGAGCCGGAGCCGCCGGAGATTTGGAAGGAGCCGGAGGAGAGCGGGCAGCCGGCGCGGGTGCTCGAGAATGAGAAGTCGTGCCACTATTATGGAGAGAGCTTAAGGCAGTGTTTGGCCGATGATCTTTACCAGCGCCTCTCGTCGCGATGATGATGATGATGATGATTATGGCTGAGGTTTGCAATGTTGCATGTCTGATGTGAATTTTCGAATGAATGGTTTTCGGTTGGTTGGGTAGTTCTATGTTTTAGATAGATTTGTGGGCCTTTCTACTTACTACTACCTAGCTGTATAACAAGGAAAGATAATGTAGTAAAAGCTCGAAAATACTTATCTATGTTTACTTGTTTTGAAATGAATTTCGCGTGCCTCGAATGCTCCAGCCTGTAAGAACGTAGTTGGGGTATCTGAAGCACCATTATTACATTTGAATCTGCATTAGAAAATAAGAATTGAGGTGAATTCTTGCGTGATGAACGAACAATGACCAGTTGCGAAGAACGTCTCACAGTAGTAGAAGTTAATTCGCCTCTTGAAGGTATGATTTTTCGGTTTCTGATTTCCCCCTCGAGATTCATTGATTTATCGTACAATACAGTGTTGCCTGAATTCTGTAATCGGAGCTGGCCATTCTTGAACTCTTGACTGCTGTCTTTGTAGACAGCGTTGGTGGATTGGCCGGACAACAATTTGACGAAGCCGCGAAAGGTCAGCTTTCCGTCGCCCTGTCGAACCCACTCTTGCAGAACGTCGTGGACTGTCGTCGAAGAACTGATCCCGAGTTCCTGAAAACGAGAAATGGATGGATGGTTAGTATATTTAGCAGCTTGCTGGAACGTGCAATACGCAGAAGATGGCTCACCGATGCAAGTTCTTCGATGGCGATAGCCCTGTTTCCGTTTTGCTCGAATATGTCATTAGCACGGCGCGTGCGATCTCCCCAATTATCGAGTGCCTTTAATTGCGAGACGCTTAGGGCAGCTGCACAGAACTCTTCAAAATGCATCCTTCTGTACTGGAGAGCATTTAGCTGCATGGCAAGGGAAACGGATATGGTCACTGTAATGAATCGAGGCCAGAGAACCTAGCTATATGCGGTTCAAAGTACAGTAAGATTGGTACAGGTTCTAGAAGATCGGCGATGTGATGCTTCTGGGCACCCGGGGCATTTTTCGCAAGTCCCTGCGAGAGATTGAAGTAGATTCAGTAAAAATGCAGAATCAACAGATTAAATGGTCGATCGACGTTATCAGTCACTGGAGTACCATTTTTATCGTCTCGTAAGTTATTCCACCCCTTTCATCAGGATACATCTGTGCATATTGCTGCTTCAGGTAATAGAGTTCATCAGCTGTCAGTGTCTTCGACAATGCCTGTAAGAATTGATGGATACTCGAGGATTATTTTACATTGGATAGCAAGAATCGAAAACATAAGGCTCCAGAGTAATCATGAAACAGGTATATAACTTATTAAGAAATATCTGCAAATGCATGAATTATACTTATGTATAATGTTCTTATGTGTCGAGCTGCATACGCACCTTTAGAGCAGCCTTACGCAGATAAGAAGATTGCATGTAGGATTTCATGTGCCGAAAAATAAGAATATCTAGCGGGACTTTGATTTTGACATGTTTCTGCAGCCATGGATGACCTGCAAACAGAAGATTTTAGGATTATATAAAATGTATGCATCGTAGATTTGGCGAACGAGGTGAGGACTCACATAGAGCTTGCGCAGCCGATATTCTTTGGCTGGGGTTCGGGCGCAATAGGCACCTGACAAAATCCTTCGATTCTGGAGCTAAGGAAAGCCAAGGTTCTTCAAATGTTGGATTGCCTTCTAGAGCTGCTCGTAAGGTACTGGATTCTGTTTGATCCCAAAATGGCTGGCTGCCGCATAAAAGGATATATGTTATAACGCCTACGCTCCATAAATCAGCTGGTGTATCATATGATCGATGTACAACTTCTGGTGCGACGTAATAGGCACTTCCAATAAGGTTTATATCTGCACAAGACTCCACGATTGGCAGTACAATAACATAAAAGCAAACCATTTAGGAGATGCCGAAAGCTAACCTGGTTTTACAAAATCTGATAGTCCAAAATCTATAGCTTTTAGCTGAGAATCGTTGTCTTTGGAGTTAAATAAAAAGCTCTGCGCGATGAATAAATTGCGAAATAAAAATGCGAAAAAGCAAATCATCGCCGAAAGTATGTAAAGATTGCATCTTTGGTTGCCAAAAGTTTGCTCCTAAAACTAAAGTTTGAAAAACAATGTTCTACACATGAAATGGTCTCTATGTATCTTCCATGTGTAAAAGGAACCAGTTTATGTAACAGCGTGCCAAAGAGAAACCGGCATATGCACAGAAATATGTCGATACCTCTGGTTGAAGATCAGAGTGCACCAAACCATGGAGATGGAGAAAAGCTACAGCATTCAAAATTTGAATAATAATAGCTTTCGCATCGTCTTCTGCGTATCTCCCACCTCTACCAAATCAAAATTATCGATGCCATCATGTTAAGAAAACTAAGATGCATAAGAAACTCAAAAAAATTTGTAAGGAAAGCACCTTGCTAGCATCCTTTCTAGAAGCCCTCCCCCATTACACAACCTGGAAAATCAAATGAAGCAGAGTTAGTTTGCAATGGTAATTGCAACGTCATTTGACGAAGTATTTCTATTAGTCTGTACAAATGTAGGGGAAAAGGCTAACTATCCAAGAAAGTGAACTAAAACAAAAACCAACTCAGTCACCGATCATGCTCAACAGCAGGTCGAATTTGGGGGGAGGTTCCCATGTTAGAGACAGAGATGTTCTATTTTATAGACCAGTTTGTAGATGCTTACTCCATTACTATATAGACATTATCACCATCTTCAAATGCACCATAAAATTCTGCGAGATTAGGATGTCCGGTCAAGGATTGTAATATTAAAACCTCTCTTCTGATGCCTTCAACAGGTATAGAAGCTGTCATCTGGTGGTAAAAATTTACATCACAGAAGAATCTTCACCAAGTCAAAACTTAATAGATTCAGATGATAAGAGGTAGGAAAAGCAAAGACAACAACTTAAAATCATATCAAGTGATTATTTCTGCCCCCTTGCAGAAATTAAATAAAGTGTAAAAATAAATATTGTCTAAAGATTAATATCAGTGTGACTGCAAGGTCTCGTATTCATAGGAATGCACCTCCACATAGCAACTACAAAACAGAAAGTCCAAGAGCAAAACATAGGAAGCATTCTAAACCTACCAAGCACAAGAAGCAATGGATTTGCAACTATCCGGGTGTGTTTCTTTTGAGTTTTTTTTCCTATTCTTTACTATTTGAACCCTACATTCTCCCCAAAAAAATAAAAAAAGAGTTCTTACCCTCATACAATATCATATCAATTATTTTTAAAATAGAAAATCCAAACTCCCAAACCCAATCCAGGTCGAAAAGAAACACTCAAGTTTAGGTTACCATTAGGCATGACCAAGATTAGTCGGTATTCACTGCAATAAATCTTAGGATTATCAACAGAACTTATCCTGATCAATGTAACAATGTTTTGAAATTCTAATGTCTACCAGAAACTATAGACCACTATTTCGTTTACATCCATTTATACAAATTCAGTCACATTGCAATCAAGAATATGTTGTTTCATTCATATATCCACTTTGAAAGTTGGATAGAGAATGACAAGATCACAACCTGAATTCAATCAAACAACATCCACAATCAATAATTTAGGTTATGTGAAAATGTGGATCAGTGCCCTACACATATCCCAAGTCAAGATACAATTTATAATCACGTTTTTTTATCAGAACATCACCGTCACCATAAATGGGCATGGTGTATTTACTTCAACAACCAACCAAGCATTCAAGAAACTAATAAACAAGCTTCTATTATAGCTGATACACATTATTTTTAGTAACTTCACCTCATAAGCTTTTCCAATCGGAAAACTCTAACAACAGAGTAAAATTCTAACACACAAATGAGTAAAAACCACAAGAAATTTTACCACAGCTCAATGCCTAATCCAGGACATATCAAGTGTTCAATCATTGTCTAGTGTCTATCTACCTTCTATTACTGTTTTTGATTACCAACAACTACCTGAACAGCTTTAGAAACGCATAGATCTTCCGGGCTAAGCATGTCCCTGTCAAGTTTCAACCCACATAACCCCACATGATCGAACAAGAAAGTCCATATCTAACCGGAAGAACAATCAACAAAATTGAAACACGTACTGCATAATTGACATCAGTTAATGATCACAGACTTGACACATTTCAGCACTAATTAATGCAGAGGTTGGGTGAGAGCGAGGTTCGTTTAGACTAAAGTGCTCGTGAAAACGATAAGCGTGGAAGGAAGTACCGACATTCAATCAACTACGTGATCGAGGGCAACAAATTTCATACTGATTCGAAATTAACCAGAAAAGTAAAGATGAATGGAACAGTTACGCCTGCAAGGATTTGAAAATGGAAATGAAATAAAAGAAGTGAATTCTCTCCAATTTCTGCGCATCGATTATCATCAAGCAGCAGATTAATTGATTTTCCTGAACATCACAGACCTTGGATTTTGGAATTATCTTGACGGTGACTTTTCTGCCTTTGAGCTCACCTTTCTTCGCAATGGCGGAGCAGGTACGCCCGAAATTCCCACCCCCAATTTCCTCCCCAACTTCAAACATGCTTGCGAACTTGTTCGGCAACTCAAAGCTCCTATCCAAATCCATCATCTCGTCCCCAACCTCCTTCACCGCTCCACCCCTACCAGCCTTCACCGAAACATACCTCCTCAATATCGCCGCCTTCAAATGCTTCGCCGGCGACGGCGAAGGTAAGGAACGGCTCCGCGGAGTCTCGTTCGGAGTTTCAGGCTGCTGCATGGCCTGTAAATATTCGGAAGCATCTCTACTGACGTAAGGATTAGGTTTAGGCGGCGGCTTGGAGGCGCAGCTTCCCATGGCTTCAATCACGCCGGGAAACAACGGTTTGACATTGATCTTACTGTGGAATCAAACGTGGAACGGCGTCGGTCGTAATTCGGCATCAACGTCGCCGGCGAATGGTCTTCCGACGATCGACGGTTGGTCACTGTATTGATTAAACAGTACGGCCGTTCTTGTCTGTGGTTCTTTCTGCCGCCGTACTTCACTGTAGTCTGCGAACGGTCTCGACGCTTGTTAAATTATTCAGTCACGTGCCCACCACGTGATGGGTGGAATATCTAATACGTTCAGAGGCTACGCCGTTGAATTAAGTGTGTATTAATTATTATCTGTTTGTTTGTCTGTTTTTTAATTAATATCTGATTTGTTTTAGTCACGGCATTGCTCGTTCGCCCACGCAGCTAAGGTCGTTTGGTACCGAGCATAGTGTAAATGTTAAATGTGTGTTTGTTTGGGAATTGGATTAGATTTCCACTTTTTATCCATTTTTTTTTTAAAAAAATATCAAATAAAACACTTATTTTTTATTTTTTATATTATATTAAAAATAAATTTTACATTCAAAACATCACATCAACATCCATTTATATCACATCATACAATTATTCAATTTCAAAATTTTTATTATTTAAATTCCAACTTAAAATTCAAACCCCCAAATAAACACACTGATTAATAGGATAAATTTAACCGAGAGAATTAATAAATATTTTTATGGTTTATTTATTTAGATAATAAATCAGATATGATATTTGGTAAGATTAAGAGCAGGCTAGATTGGCATAAAAGATAAGTATAAGTAAAAAACATTAGATTTTGTATTTGGATGAACTATTATAAAAGTAGCTTTTCAAATATTTTTAAATTGTTAAAATTATTTAAAAGAAAATTCGGTTAATATAATTATATTTTTCTATAATTTTTTTTTTATTTTTTTTAAATTTTACTAATTATATTTACATATGTTAAATAAAAGTATAAAAAATATATTTTAGAATTTTAATTTAAAAAAATATAAATTAAAAATAAAATTACAATTTAATAGGAGTATTAAATTAATCGTATTTTCCAATTTATTTTAAAATTGTATAACATATATTTATTAATTTTAGTATAACTAAAAAATGATATAGTATCTCAATTATAATTTTAAATTTTAATTCAAATATAACATATAAATTAAAATAATAATATAATTATACTTTTTAATTTTTAAAAAATGTAATATATAGATTAATTATTTTATAATATATTATTATTATTATTATTATTATTATTATTATTATTATTATTATTATTAAGGATAAAACATTAATTTTAGCTAAAAAATGTTTATATTTACGAAGCTATCCTGGTCGTGTTTCTAAAAAACACTTCTTAACCTCAAAAGCTAAGTCAATGCAAACAAATATAAATTATTTTTTTTAGAAGTAGAAGCAAAAACAACTGGCAGAAGTCAATCTAAACGGGCATAAATATAATGTCAATTTTTGAAAAATCATAAATATTAAAAACTTAAATAATAAATTAAACGTGATGTTTCGTAAAATTAAAATAATATTATCTCCCTCTCTGTTCCAGCAAAAATGAGGCAGGGACACTCTATTTTAGATAGCATTGTAAGTTATTAATAATAAATTGTAAATTAAAATAATTTTGAATGAATTCTAAGAATAAGAGGTTAGGAATTTAATTAAAATAATTTATATTTGTTAAATATTATTAAAATTAATAAATCTACTAAAATTAATAATACAATATAAATTAGCAGGTTATTAATAATAAATATTACTCCTTCCGTCTCGAATATCATGTCCCTTTTATTGTAGGCACAAAAATTTGTAAGAAATATAATTAATAAATAATAAAAAATGTATGAGTAAAATAATTATTATTTAATAAAAATAATTTTAAATTAAAATTAAGATAACTATTAGTATAATTAAAAAAATAAATTTAAAAATTTAAAATAGGATTAAAATGAAAAAATAACCCAAACCTTTCATTTTTTAAAAAAAATATAATTATACAATTTAATCATATTTTAAAATTCATAATTTATAATTTTTTTTTATTTTATTTAAATTATTTAATCATTTTAATATTAATTTATAATTATTTTTATTAAATTATAATTATTTTTACTAATATATTTTTTAATTATTAACTAATTACATAATACCTAAAATACAAATGAAGCAGAGTAAAATATATATAATATAAATATTAGATAACAATATATTTATAAAATACTACTATCAACAAATAAAAATATATATATTTATTTATAATTAATTTAAAACTAGTTTTATATAAAAATTAAATATATATATAAATATTTATTTATTAACGAGAGATATAAATAAAAAAGTGTTATTTTTAGATAAATAAAAAATTAGAATTTTAATTAAATTAATTTATATTTAATAAATTCATTAAAATTAATAAAAAGAAAACTATCTTTTATAGAAGAGAGAAAAAAAGAAAAAGTCAAGCCTAACCTATAGAGTATTATAGAACAAATTAAAATAAAAGATGTATAGTATTATACTCAATTCTGTCTCCAATTAGATGACACATTTGGTTAAAAATTTGGTATTTTAGGTAATGTAGATTAGTAAATTATTAAGAATGGGGGCGAATTCAGTACCATCCATCAGACAACACATGGTGTTACTCCAACTAGTACACCGTACGCATTTATATAATATAAATACAACACACGAACTAACAACACATGCTATAGTTTTATACAACACAAAACGTACTATGATATAACACACTTGTAACTAGAAACCAACAACACAAATACATCAAATGAATTAACAACACATACACAAATAATAATTAATTTTCCCTATTAATAATAAAGTCATAATATTATTTTATTATTTTTTATATATCTCAATAAAATATATATAATATGTGAAAAAAATTGGAAAATGAGTTGTACATTTATAAGAAAGAGTGCAAAAAGCCCCGAAAATCCACCATATCTTTCTTGTCGAGCTTTTGTAACCACATAACAAAAACATCATCATCATGACCGTTGATTACCATCCACCACCACCACCAATACCAATATTTGCCTGTGCCAAATCAAAGACCAGACAGAGATGAGATATGGGAAAAATCAGCTGTGTTACAAACGGGCAAGGGCAACACTAAAAAACCAGATTCTTTTTCATCAACAATAGACAAACACAGCACAGCAATCACCATTTCCGGATTCCCAATTAACTTCAGAAATTTCGGCATGATTTAACACAACTAAAATCTTTTCAAGAACAACTTTCAACGACAAGGGTGAGGAAAGCACTAGGGAGAACACCATCTTTGACAATAGACAAAGCTATCAAAACATCGAAACGTTATCTACAAGCCAAACTTGACCACGACCACCATGAATATATCCAGGCCTTGTTAGGTAGCTACATTGTTATAACAGCTCTAATTATATACTTACTTCAATGTATCACAGGCGTTCGATTCAACCTTAACCAGCTAGGGGTATTCGGAGTGTTGATTAGTTCTAATCGGTATATGAGCAACTACTTCTCATCGTATCATATGACTGAAATTAAAATAGTATGTACTGTGTAGATTATTGTCGTGTAATCTCACTATATACTATGTTAACATACACTTTGCAGAGATTTAATTGTATTTATGTGTTGTATGAACTATTATTATGTATTGTCAGCTCATAGACTATTACCATTGGTGATTGCGATGACTAGATTTACATGTGTGTGCGTTTGGTTCTGGTTTGAAACCAAAATCAATACTATTCATTCTGTTGCGATAAAAATACATTATTTTCTCTCGTAAAATATTACGTTAAAATACTATGTAATACTATCTCCGCCTGCAAAAGTTACATTTATATTTTGTAGTAATTGTACTTAACATATAATTTGTATAATTTTTTATAAAAATGTCGTGTGCGTTTGACAATTAGCTGTTTGTATTAAAGTGTCAGTAAAACAGCCGTTTGACATTAGTTGTTTATACATAAAATGACCATTTAGGACATTGATATTTATTTTTTAAAATATTTAATTTTATTCATTTTAGTTTGAAATTTATGAGAATTTTTGTTATTAATTATTGAAAATTATAAAAATATTATAAACTATTTATTTTTATTTTTATTATTTAGATTTGAGAAAATTATTTTTACTAAAAAAATAATAATTTTTTATTGAAATTGTGTAAAATACAAAATAATAAATTTTTCGTATTATGTTAATTATTGTTTTAATATATATAAATAAATTAATAACTTTTGTTTTTTCTATTTGATTTAGTTTTAAACATTTATATATTTTACAAATAAAATAATTTATATGTAATAATTAATAATAGTAATTATTTTAAATTTACAAAAATAAAAATAAAAATATAATTTAATAAATTCAATATATTAAAAATAATTAATAAATACTGCTATAAAAATATATTTATATGTCTAAAATAAATAATTAAGTTTTAAATGTAAACAAGGAATAACCAAAATGAAAAAGCTCTTTCAAAAGAGCTGAGTAGATAAGTTTTTCACAAATTAGTTCCAAAAAAAATTCTTTCAAAAAGCTAATTTACCAAACACCTGAATTAGTTTTTTGACTAGTCAATAAGCTAAAACTAAAAGCTCTTCAAAAAGCCGTTTCCCAAACACCCTCTAATTATATAGAAATATTTTTGCTCTTTTTCCTTAATTTGTACTGATATAAGAATTAATATTCAAAGATTAATATATAAAAAATAAATATAACTCTTCCAGACGGACAAAAGTTAAAAACTCAAATTCAATTAAACCCCCGACGCCTGAGCCGGCTGAAAGGCTGAATCTTAGCTCGAATCCTTCTCTTTCTTTCAATATTCCCACCTATCCTACACATTCGATCAAGAGTCACGGGTTCAAACCCCCGACGCCTCAGGTAATGGGTTTAAACCCTGACGCCTCAGGTCACCTACCATACATGGTTCGTCTAGTGTGACTTTTTCGTCGGGCCAGGTTTACAGGGTATTAGGTTCAGCCGGGATTTTACCTAGTGCGCACTTTCGGGTAGCGACTGCGGATTTCCATATAAAAAAAAAAGAAAAAAAAAAAAGAAAAAAAAAGAAAGCTCTTAAAGGCGAAAATTGGAAAGAAACCATAACATACCATAACAAATCACTGCATTGATTTGTATCTTTCTCGGCAATGATAAAGAGGGATGATATTTCTTTAGGGACGCTAATGGCACTCGGAAGATCAACCGAACTCGAATTGATTATAAACGCCATCAGAATGTGTAAAAGAATCGAGGATATCCATGAAATCAAGTGTTATTTTTAAAGACTATGTTTGGATCTTCTTCATCGGAGTCGAACTCAACCTACACAAACATAAACCATCAATCCTGCTAATAAGCACTTTTATCTCATCAAGAGTTTTGTCATCACCAAGAAGAAAATTTAGATTTAAAACTTGGTACTAACGAAACTGTATAACTTAAAAAAACTCACATTTTCATCCTTGAACCATTTTCCATGGCAGTCGCGCTTCCAGCCAGCAGCAGTGAACTTGAGCTCCATCTCCCGATGCTTCCTACAATCCAATGGCGGCACCACACTTGTTGGTTCACCTTCAATCGAATTACCATTGCATCCAAAATCACCACGGCATGGCAAGACTAGACTACTTGCTCCCGATTTCACCTCTGGTCGACTAACTGCACCAGAGATCACCTCAGTAGCAGCCCCCCGAGCTCTCTCAATCAAAGGTCTGATGTTTGTTTTTTGAATTTTAGTCGAATTGCTAGAGCTAGAATTAGCATTGGTTTCAGCACAATTCGACATTGCCAATTTCTTACTAGCCTCTTCTCGAATGAAATTTTTTCTATCCTTATGCCTCAACTCATTAGCTCGATGGCTCGAGCCACGTCTGTGTGTCTGAAATCAAAATTCCATTGGAAGAATTTAATGGAATGCAAATCTTCAGGGTCATGATAGGTTCATAATTATTCAACTTAATCATGTAGTTGTGATAAAGATTTACGCTTTAGCATCAAACAACTTCAATTTTAGCTGCAAGTATCTGTTCATTGAGCTAGACCATGAATCTACAGCTATTGTGAAGGAATACAAACCAACTACTGAAATTGATTTGCTTTACGTTTCTAGCACAATCAAAATGTTTTCTATGCAAATGATCGAAAAACAAAAAAACCAGTAATTCGATGCGATTCCGCGACGAAAATAAAATAAAGCAAATTATTAAATCCGAAGATTGTCAATGATTCTACTAAGCCATATATCAATCTGAATATGAGCCTTTGAAAAAGAAAACGGATTTTACAAGATGTGGCGTCGATTCTTACCGCTAGCATGATCGGAGTGTCGAGGACGGGATTTTTAGGGCAAATCAGGCAAGCGAATTTCCCGCTGGGAAGTTTTTTGTAAGAAGCAGCTTCAATGCCTTCGATCATCAAGTCGTCTACTCTTCTCTTTCGGTATTGCGCCTCTCGCGCCCAGCTATCGCCGCCGAACACGCTCATCGGAGAACGCCTAGAACCTAACTTCCGATCAGGTGAACTTTCCGGCAAGATAAACCGGTGCGCTGTACGCTACTGTGAAATTGTTCTCTCAATTTAGTTGCAAATTACTCCCGAAACTTCCAGCGGATAACGATGTAACCCTCATAAAGTTCTAAAATTGTAATTTAAACCCTACGAAATTTCTTTATTGCATTACTGCTTTATAGCAGCCCAACACTGAATAAACTGAATCGAGCCCAGCCCACATTACCCGACCCGAACCAGCCCGGCCCATGAGATCATTAAGTACTATCGACCTTGGCGGGAAATTAGATGGAGTTTCCCGCCAAATTCCCTAAACCTAATTAGGCTTCAGAAATCGGACAGCGCGGGACGAGTGCATATTGAAATCTCTGGTGGTCGATCATCGTTCCTTGACAGAGTTTTGCGGATCGAAGGCGATGGATAGTTATGGCGGCGGCGGATACTGCGTGGACGACAAGGCGGTGCGTGTGGAGAACATTTTTCTGGAGTTCCTCAAGACCTACAGAGACGATAATGGCGGCTACGAGACGGAAGTGGAGGCTATGAGGCCTAACGAATCCAACACTATGTTTATTGACTTCTCCCACGTTATGCGCTTCAACGACGTTCTGCAGAAGGCCATTTCGGAGGAATTTCTTCGATTCGAGCCTTACCTGAAGAACGCTTGCAAAAGGTTTGTGATGGAACTCAAGCCTGCTTTCATAACCGACGACAGTCCGAACAAAGATATCAATATCTCGTTCTACAATCTCCCCTTGATTAAGAGACTGAGGGAGCTAACCACGACGGAGATCGGAAAGTTAGTGTCGGTGAGCGGTGTGGTCACACGCACCAGTGAGGTTCGGCCGGAGCTTCTTCTCGGCACATTCAAGTGCTTAGAATGTGGAAATGTCATAAAAGACGTTGAACAGCAGTACAAATACACTGAGGTTTGTTTGAATTTTCGTGTCTCCTTTACTGCAAATTAAACACCGGTCCACGCCTAGAGATACTTTGAATTTGTCCTACAATTGCATTGATAATGTTCCTGTGTACGAGAACTGCTGCTAGTTCATATATCAATTCTAGAAAGGTGATCTTGATCCTGTTGAATTAAATTATATTCTGATGTTCTGTTATGATATTACAGCCAATTATCTGCATGAATGCAACGTGCCAGAATAGAACAAAGTGGGCTTTGCTGAGACAAGATAGCAAATTTACAGATTGGCAGAGGGTCCGTATGCAGGAGACATCCAAGGAAATACCTCCGGGTTCGCTACCAAGATCACTAGATATCATCCTTCGCGGTGATATTGTTGAGCAAGCCAGGGCTGGTGACACGTGAGAATTTTTCTGTGCACATCTTATTAAGAATCTTTGCATTTCCAGTTTTATTGGAGCAATTATTCACAATTTTGTAAATTCACATGTTGCAGGGTTGTGTTTACTGGCACTCTTGTTGCTTTGCCTGATATTATGGCATTGGCCTCTCCCGGGGAAAGAGCTGAATGTCGCCGGGAATCCTCTAGTAAGAATTCTGCAGCTGGTCAAGATGGTGTAAGAGGCCTTCGTGCATTAGGTGTTAGGGACCTATCCTATCGGCTTGCCTTCATTGCGAACTCTGTGCAGGTTGTTATTCTATCCATTAGTGGGGGAAACATCCTGATTTAAAGTTATGTCCTAGCTTAAAATGAGGAAGTATATCCTGTTGAATTGTCTAATTAATATGGTGTTTTATTGTCTCTTCAAAGATTTGTGATGGGAGAAGGGTTGCTGATATTCGTAACAGGAGAGATGATGAAGATGAGAGTCAGCAAGTAACAGTAAGTTACCCATGGAGCTATCTATTTGGTCTCATCTTAGCTATTTCCCATCTTTTTAATTCATTTCCCAAACATTCCCATTAAAATCTAGTTTATTATAAGATCTTTTGAATTCTCTGCTTTGGATATGGTTTTGTAACATAATAGAGCTTCTGAGATGGGCAATTTTGTTATGCTGAGCATACTATGCTTTCCGCATAAAGTCATGTTGACCAATAGTATATAGTGAAAATTCACACTTCTTCTATGTTGCCTGCAGCCGGAAGAGAAGGCCGAAGCCCATCAGATGAAGAACACACCTGACTTCTTCAATAAGCTTGTTGATAGCATTGCACCCACAGTTTTTGGTCACCAAGATATTAAACGTGCAGTTCTTCTCATGCTTATGGGAGGCGTCCATAAAATTACACACGAAGGCATCAACTTAAGGGGTGATATAAATGTTTGTATTGTGGGAGACCCCAGCTGTGCAAAGTCGCAATTCCTCAAGTATGGGTTTCTTTAATATTAGTATGATTGGTGGGTTTGTTCTTGCATACATATATTTATATATATCCATATTGCAGGTATACGTCAGGTCTGATTCCAAGATCTGTCTATACATCAGGGAAATCCTCATCTGCTGCTGGGCTGACTGCCACTGTTGCCAAAGAACCGGAGACTGGTGAATTTTGCATTGAGGTAGTGTTATATCATTCTTTTGTTATTTATTGTTTGCCTTGCCCTTATGTCTTAGGCAAAATTAACTGGTGAACCAAAATTCATTTTTGCCTTTATGATAAGGACATAGTTGATCTTACAGAACCTTGAGGGGAACTTAGATCTAAATTCAATCTCCAAATTTCTGTTTAATTATCCAAATATTTATTGGACATGCTTTTCATGTTAATATGTTCTAAAAGATTCTGATTACGATATACAAACCAACCACACGCAGGCTGGTGCACTGATGCTCGCTGACAATGGCATATGCTGTATAGATGAATTTGATAAGATGGATACAAGAGATCAGGTAATTGTAGCACCATGGTGACGTTTTTATATTACATCCTCAATATTAATCAGCTAAATCTGATGTTTGGACTATGCATGTGTTTTTAAGGTTGCCATTCATGAAGCCATGGAACAACAGACAATAAGCATAACTAAAGCTGGTATACAGGCAACTTTAAATGCTAGAACATCAATATTAGCTGCTGCAAATCCAACAGGTGGCAGATATGATAAGACTAAACCTCTGAAGGTGAGTTACTGCCAAAGAAGTAACCTTTTAATAAAAAAAAAGGTTATTGTTTTTAGTAGTCTGGTTGGTCTGCTTTTGATTCGTATCCTCTTTTCTATACTAATGATTTTAATGTGTATTTTTATAGTACAACGTTGCACTTCCTCCGGCTATTCTTTCAAGGTTTGACCTTGTATATGTGATAATTGATGACCCGGAGGAACAAGTTGATTACCATATCGCTCATCATATTGTGAGAGTCCATCAGCAGCAGGAAGAGGCACTTTCTCCTGCATTTACAACTGCACAATTGAAGCGTTACATCTCGTATGCAAAGACTCTGAAACCAATGGTTTGCATCTGTCTTTATAAGACGCTTAATCACAACACAATTACATTATTTCTCTGGAGTCTCTGACAAAGTTCAAATGTTATGCAGCTGAGCCCTGAAGCAAGGCAATTGTTGGTCGAATCTTATGTGTCCCTTCGCAGAGGAGATGCAACTCCCGGTAGCAGAGTTGCATACCGAATGACTGTAAGACAACTGGAGGCTCTGATTCGGCTCTCGGAGGCACTTGCACGAAGTCATTTAGACAAAGAGGTACTTAATTTGAACTTATACGTAACCCTGATATTTAAAGTTGCGTGTGAATTAATGTATCAAATGTTTATAGGTTCTTCCTCATCACGTGCGACTAGCAGTGAGGTTGCTGAAGACATCAATAATCAAGTAAAAAGACAAACAACTACACTTATTTGAATCCTTTATCAGCAAATACTTTTGGTCATTTTGTTTTACTTGCTTTGCAGCGTGGAATCGAGTGAGATTGATCTATCAGAGTTTCAGGAAGAGAATAACGACAACGAAAATGATGCTAACAATGGCGGCAATGACAATGAAGAGCATGCATCCGGTCAAGGTGATGCTGATAATTCTGCCAGCAGACAAGGAAAGAAATTAGTGATCAGCGACGAATACTTTCAAAAAGTTACTCGTGCGCTCATCATGCGACTTAGACAACATGAAGAGACTCTGTCACAAGAAGGTAAACCCTTCATAAGTTTTCTTTAAAAACTGCACCCCAATTATTCCACGAAGAAGCCATGTTCTAAATTCCCCTAAGCTCGACTAAACTCAACCCTGGTATTCTCGAATATCCCTAATTTGACCGAATTTGTTATGTACTGCCGCAACAGGGTTGTCTGGGTTGAAGCAAAGGGATCTGATCCAATGGTACATCGGGCAGCAGAATGAGAAAAACAGTTACAGCTCCATGGAAGAGGCAGCAGCCGAAGTCACAAAAGTAAAGGCCATTGTAGAGGTAACTGGTTGCCGCTGAAACACAAACCATTTCTGTAGTTTCCTCATGGTTTCACATTAAATTTATTGCTTGTTGTGATCAGAGCTTGGTACAAAGGGAAGGGTATTTGATCGTTGTAGACGACGGCCAGCGACCGGACGACGGAGAAAGTGCTCGGCCCTTGTCAAGAAATGACAGGATTTTAGCTGTGGCACCAAATTATGTTGTTGATTGATTCCATTTCTCCTGGTGAGTTTTTATCTTTTGCCATTTTATCTGTAGATTTGAAAATGCTGTTTTATCTATCTATACGTCCTAACCAATTTTCGGAGAATATAGAGATTAGAAGTAGAACTTGGTTTTGAATGCATGAAATTGGATTTTAGGGTTCTTGATATTATGATTAGTAAATTTGATTGAAATTAACCTAATCATTCATTAAACAACATTTCTTAGAGTTGGGGGGCTAATATGTACTCTCTCCGTCTCAAACACCCTGCAACATTTTTTTTTGGTATGTCTCAAACACCCTGTAATATTTTTAAAATAGAAAATAGTTAATTATACTTAATCTCTACTCCACACTTTATCAATAATTTTTATTAGTTTTTGAATAATGAAATCAAAATTAATTGAAAATATTTATAATGAAACCAGAAAATGATGTAATTCAACACAAATCAATACTAACTTTGCTTGTGTTTGAAATGAGACCGGATGTAAGGTCTTATGAATTGTAAATCGCAATTTAAAAATGTCAAATCAAAACTTTACATGGTTTACAAGTACATTTATTTTTGTACGTGTTTGATTTGTGTTTCAAGTACAATTTAATACTCTCTCCGTCTAGTAGTGAACTTCTCATAGCCATTTTAATCTATTCAAATAAAAAACTTTTCATTTCATTTTTTTTTCAAAGTAACTCTTTAACTAAATATCAAAATATTCATACTTTGTATTAGATGTGACAAAAATAGCTACGATTTAAAAATTTGATCCAAACCTGGCACGAAAAAATCGTGTTTGAGCCTAAAAAATAAACCTGAAAAATTTTCGGGCCGTGCTCAGCCCGGCACAATGAGAAACCAGACTGTACCCGGAATTTTAGATATATTATATTATGATCAAATACTTAATTTTAACGTTAAAATTTTATAATACTAATATAACTATTTCAACTCAAAACCAAATTATAATGCGAGTTCGGTTTCAATTTAAAATAGAAATTACTACTATTTCGGATACTTTTTAATGAAAAAAATATTATTTTTTCTTATAAATTATCAAATCAAAATACTATTTAAACTAAAAATTCAAATAAAAAAATTTAATTCCAAATCAAAACCAAATAAACTTAATCTACCACCCAAAACAAGTATAACAACTTGCCTTGTGAGGGGGAGGGAGTCGGAAGCCTCTGCGCAGTAGTAACTGTTGATAATAATAATAATAATAATGCTTTGGTGCTGCTGCTGCTTTCAAAACTCTTCCAATCTTTCTGCAAAATTATTCATGTTATTTGGTAGTACTACCTCCTGCAAAAATTATATACAATCAAAATAAGTATTTATATTTTACATGCATAAATAAAAAACAAAAAAAGAACTAAGATAACATAATATAATACCATCTACGCCCCGCTCTAAGGTCATATTTATTTTTTTGGATGTTCATATTTAAATATTAATTATTATATCAAAACATAGTATAAATAAAAAAGATGACCAAAATACTTTGATCAGTGTCTTGTAATACTAATATATCAAAAAGATATTTTTAATGTTAAGTACAGTGACCAAAATGTAAATATAACCTTTAAAAACGGACATAAAAAATATATAAATTGACATTAAATGACAATAATTCATAACATATGTCACAACTGATCATCATATATTATATGTTAGGGTAAATTATTTTTTTAGTCCAGTAACTGGACCCCTTGTCATTTTAGTTCCGTAAGTGGAGTCTGTCGCAAACTAGTCCCATAAGTGAAAAATTTTCGCTGTTTTAGTCTTCCGGCGCCGGAGACGTCCGCGTGGCTCGCTGGAGGTGACGTGTCCGCCGGGTGTCACTGACTTGGCGGACACGTGGATTATTTATTTATTTATTTTTTTTAAAACTTTTTTTAAAATTTATTTTTAATTTTATTTGTATTTTTTTATTTTTTTATTTGATCCAATTAAAAAAATTAAAAAAAAATGAAAAAAAAATCCACGTGTCCGCCAGGTGTCGCTGACCTGGCGGACACGTCACCTCCGGCGAGCCATGCGGGTGTCTCCGGCGCCGGAGGACTAAAACAGAGAAAATTTTTCACTTATGGGACTAGTTTGCGACATGCTCCACTTATGGGACTAAAATAATAAGGGGGTCAGTTACAAGACTAAAAAAACTTTACCCTATGTATTAACGTAATATATGTAATGTGTTGTGTATATTATTATAATGTGCTGACTAGGGCTAATCAATATTGATTTAGCCTCATTAGCACCATACACAATATAAGTTGTTTCAACAATAATTATATATTGTGTATATTATTATAATATGCTGATTGAGGATAGTCAATATTGATTTAGCCTCAGTTAGTTCCATAATTAGATCGATCTATATATATATACACATACATACATAAGTACCTTCTTTACCCAAGATCTTCCTCATCTTCATCATTCGGAAAAGGCGGATATCTCTCTCCGGCGCTATCACGAAGGGTAGCTCGATACTTCTAATATCAACAAGTTAATTGTATATATCTATTTAGTAAGTCATTCTTTTCGCTCTATGGGAAAAAAACAAAACATCAAACGGAAAAGGGATCAGCGATGATGATCGCCGGCGTCACCATCTTCGTTTATTTGTAAGAAAATACCAACCTGCAAATGGCTCTTCACTTGGTCGTTTGTTAGACCGTATGTTTGCATCCGCTCCCTGATTTGCTTCGGCTTGGCTTCTGCGTCAAAATATCGATAAATTAACTTCCATCAATGGTGTTGTGTTATAGACATGACAAAATCACATTGCATCAAGGCTCATGTTCGTGATCGAATATAAAGGCTCTGTTTCTTTAAAGTTTGGATTTGATCTGGCGTTATTTATTTTATTTAAAACTATCGAATTAAACATTGATTTTATAATTAAAATATTATAAAAAGATCAATTTTTTTCTTCAAAACATTACATATGGAAGTCACTGTCATATGCCGACAACATTGCATATAAGAACAACAGTACATATTTATATTAATATACTACAATTATAGTCTATAAACTAACAATACATGATGTAACAAGCTACCATTGTATATGCTGATTAGAGAAAAAGCAACTCCATAATAGTCACATAACTAGTTAATTTATCGGCATTATAATCATTTACTTACATATATTTATATCCATCTCACTATATTTATAATACAACATATATTATATTATAATTCAAATATCTTATAACACAAATATGCTGAGATATTTATAAACATATGCATCAAACATATAGCATCTGCTAATCCGATCAAATCAGTACGCTAACTTGGCTGGATCAGCACAAGATCTACAACATTCCCTTAAACATATATTTACATCATATTACATACTCCCTCACTTTTATATATTTTACCAATATTTTCTATTTTGGTCTGTTTTACTGTATTTTTTTAAAATAAAAAATAATTAATTATATTTTATCCTATCACATCACCAAATAAAAAAATAAATAGATAATCTCTTGTCACATCACCTATTCTCATTTTGTTTTACTTTAATACTATCTCTAGCTATCCTTATATATAATACAAATAGACAATATATAGAGTAAACTGTTTTTTTTTTAGTCCCGGACCTCCTTATCATTTTAGTCCCGTAAGTGGAGCATGTCGCAAAGTAGTCCCATAAGTGAAATTTTTTTGCTATTTTAGTCCTCCGGCGCCGAAGATGCCAGCGTGGCTCGCCGGAGGTGACGTGTCCGCCAGGTGTTGCTGACCTGGCGGACACGTGGATTTTTTTTAAATTTTTTTTTCATTTTTTAAGTTATTTTAAAAACTTATTTTTAATTTTATTTGTATTTTTTTAATTTTTTTTTATTTGGTCCAATTAAAAAAAATTAAAAAAAATAAATAAATCCACGTGTCCGCAAGGTGTCACTGACCTGGCGGGACACCTGGCAGACACGTCACCTCCGGCGAGCCACACGGGTGTCTCCGGCGCCGGAGGACTAAAACAACGAAAATTTTTCACTTATGGGATTAGTTTGCGACAGGCTCCACTTACGGAACTAAAATGATAAAGGGGTCCAGTTACTGGACTAAAAAAATAGTTTACCCTATATATATATATACTTCCTTCGTCCCAAAACAATAGTCTAATTTTCATAAATAACCCTATCACTATATAACTACTCTTACTCTTTCATTATTATTACACAATTGTCACTACCTTTTACACTAATACACTCACAAGGGCAAAAACGTCTTTTACCTTTACTTTTTACTCACGGAGGGAGTATATAATATACACCATAGTATATGATGTGTATGTGTTAATTATCTTTATTGTATATTTGATTGAATCAAATCAAGTTTCTTATGAATAGAATCCACATCCATAACTTAAAAGTCTATCTTTGTTTAGATAAGTTTTGAAAAGCTTTGAGAACAATTTAAAACCGTAAAAAATAGATATTTGATGTAACTTAAATAGGTGATATATATATATATATATATAACTAATTTTGAGAGTTAAAGTTGTCCAACCTTTGGGACCTCCAAGTTCTTCCGTAACCCGAACAAACTTACTGTGCAGCGTCGACGTCCATCGTCTCCTCTTTTTCTCCCTCGTCGCCGGGTTTGCATTAACTTTAACCGATCCAAGTGAAAATAAATTCCTCTCCCAAAATCCCCCCGCGTCTTCTTCCTCTATATCCTACCGGCAAAATAATTAACGACTAGCAGCATTGCATTCTTGTAATATAACTTAAGTAACAAAAATTTACTTGTTTTTCTTTATGTTTCCTTTCTCTGTCTTCGTGTAGCTTCCAAACTTCTCCCGAGTCTTGTCCTCCCCTAAAACCTTCGATCAAGTTTTCATTTAGCTTCAAAGCTTCGCTTGAGTTTTCATCTGAATTCAAAGCTTCGTTCGAGTCTTCTTCTAGCATCAAAGCTTCGCTTGAGTTTTCACGTAGCTTCGTTGATTTCTCAGTTATTGATTTCTTGGTTGGCTTCAAAACTTCGATCAAGTCAGCCAAACATGAAGAACAGGTTTGTTTTTTTTGAATATTATCACCGGCTACATCTTGTTTTGTAGTCTTGTGTAAAAGTATCTCCTTCTCCTTTTCGACGGCCAAAATAGCTGTAAGAACGCGATGCAAATACAATTTCGATTGTCTTTTTTGAAAAAAAAAATATGTTTTTATTTCTTATAAAAAGCTCCATCAAATATCATTTTAATATCAAACTCAAACCGAATTTACATACAAATATATATATATATATATATAGTACATACCACCATTGATAAGAGACATAGTAAAAAGGTAGTTCGAGATAAAATAATTTCATAATTTACATATATATATATACATACAAGTACATACCACCATTAAGAAGAAACATAGTAAGAGGTAGTTCGAGACTCAAAGTCATAATCCTCGTCGATTCTTGAAGCATACGCATTCTATAACCTTCAAGTTCATTAATCCTTTCATGTACGCTAGCAGTATTACTGCATTGACTATTCATCATACCCAATGTCAACAACGACGCCAAAATATGCATCGAATCTTCGTCAAAATTCATATTCTCCGGCAATCCCATGAATTCAGACAAAATTTTCGACTTACTTAGCATCATATCAACCATCTCAACTTACTTACTTGGCAAAAAAAAGACCAATCCTTGATGTTTGTTTTTTCGTTGATGTTCCGTAGCCCGCGGCCTGTGTAAATTCCACAGATTTATCGACTTACTTATCCTCCAATCAAAGAATATGTGTTGATGCTTTCTATTGATGTTTGTGTCGTGTCTGTGTGTCTCTGTCCGATATATATGGAAGACAAGATTCTGAGTAGTTTTTGGGCTGATTTACAATTTGAATAAAAGTTCTGAAATTTTAAATTTTGTTTTGATAATAATAAACAGTTTTTATTTTATTTGATGTGATTTTTGAGAGAGAAAAGAACCATGCACAGTATATTCTATACTATTGTATATGACAATATATATATATATATTTATATTGATTATAATAATATTTCCGTAAATGACCAAAAACCATCTCGAATAGGGTAGTGATGGGGTGATTTACCATGATGTTGATCTTCATATTCGCTACATGGATAAATATATATATATATATATATATATATATGGTGGAGATAGATGCAAGTTTTATATGCTAATAACATTTGTAAGTTTTAAATCATATTTTTATTATTTGTAAAAGAAAAAAAATCTTAAAAATCAGATTAAACAGTTATTTTTTTTTATACTAAGAGAATTAATCTATGCAACAAAATTATATAGAATTATATTATTATATTTTATTTTTATTTTATAATTTAAAAATTATATTTAAATTGGTTAAGGATGCATATCACATAAAGATTATATGTATATATTATATAAAAAATATATTCTATATGCCTTATGTGAGACACTGATTCGATAAAATCAAAATTATGACTACTAAAAATTTGATGGTTTGCCTCGGAAAATTGGTTAAATAAATGAATAGTTTCCGAACCTATTTCCTTAGCCTCAGACATAATCTTGAAAATAGTTCCGTGACTGATTTTTTGTTTTGCGGAGTTTCAGAATTTCCGAGACTAATTTGGATAGTCTCAAAATTTCTGAAGTAAGATAGATTTGAAAATTTTGAGACAAGATTGCTTCAGAAAGTACGACACTATGCAAATTAGCCTCGAAAATTTCGAAGCAAATTTAATTTTTTTTTTTTTTAAATTGATGTGATATTTTGTGATAAGAAATACAATATTACATTTTTATTAAAAATCATGCATAATGAATAGTGTTGATTTGAATTTGAAATAATTACAGAACGAACAAATACTTAAGTGGGGCACTACAATTATTTAGTATAATTATTAAATAATAAAAATTTATTTTGGTAGAATAAAATCACTAATGTCACGTGACACAAAGCTAAATCCGCCCCTACTATTTCAATGGTTTTTCTTCAAGTAAGAAACTGAATAAGTGTTGAATGAGCTTATCCTAATGCTCGAAGCTGCATACGAAGCTACACCGGGGATACATAGATATAGGAAAGAACGCAAGTCGAATTTAATAGATCGATTTTTTCCTCCAATTTCTTCTAAAGAACAACATTAATTGATTTTAAATACGATACAACCAATACTTCAATCACTCGGAATCTAATCAATATAATGAAGAGGATGGGAACCTTTACGAAAGCATATATTGTGCTTTAATACATTCTTCTAGATGAACTGAATCTTCGATGGAAAAGCACACATCTAAAACCGAGGTTGCTTTAAATAATGTAAGATTTCCTGACAGAAAACGAATCAAATGCTGAATAAGTTGTTCGGAAGGAAATGTGTCAAATTTTGACGGATATTATGAAGTAATTGCACACCTTTGGTTTGAAGTTCCGGAATTTTTGTTGCAGAATTTCTTGATAGTGTCTATGAGGTTCCTTGTCACTTTATCATTAGGATTGTTGTCGCGGATCTGCGAAGTTCTCCATTGGAAGTATATCAACATTTATAAAATCATGACCAAAATTGAAAAACTAGAATGTAAGACAAATTGATTTCAAAATTTCTAGCAAAGTACATACATATATATATAAACAGTAAGGCTGCGGATCCGGTGATGATCCAATCAAAACAGTATATCACATTGTTGATGTAATTTTTCAACAAAAATAAAGTAAAATTCAAAGATATAGAAAATATCCTTAAACTTGATTAATTAGTGCCTGAGATTAGGAATCTCTAAACACTGTATGGTACAGAAAATAAACTGGAAAATGTGGTGATCCCCAAATCTGACTTTGTTTTGTTGAAGTTGATTGAAGATGCCTTTTCTGACGGATTTGAATCCTTTAAATAGCCTTTCAGAGAAAACGGTTTGAACCGCCGTCTGGTCGGTTACAGCAACCGCTGTCAACCGACCACCAATTTCTCCTCTATTGACACGTATTACAACTTCCTTCAACCGTTCCCACCAGTCACAGAACTCAGACCTGCCTCTTACCCGACCTGCCTGTCCACTGCCAAATTTCTTTTGCCCGACTTCGTCCTTCGCCCGACCTGCTTCTTCGCCCGACCTCACTTGGGCCGACCTCCGCATCAGCCGCCCTCCGTCTTTGACCAAAGACCTCCGCGTCTGTCCGTACCTCTTCCTTGCCCGACCTTCCTCTTGACAGACCTCCGCGTCTGCCCGACTTCGCCTTCCATCCGATCTACGGTTTACCCGACTTGGGTACACCTTTTTTTTTAGACTCCGCCCGACCTGAATACAGCCCGAACTGCTGATCACGGACAACCATCTCTTGGTAGTACCTGAGTCTGGATTTGGATCAATTCTTGAGATCTTACCTTTCTTCCTTTTCCCGACCTTTATTCTGCCCGACCTCCAGACCTTTTGGCTTTCATTTAGACCCTACCCAGAATCCTACTGCCACTTACTATTATTATTATTTTTTGTGCTTAACAATAAGCCTCCTCCTCAAGACTCCTAAACATCACTTCCAGTGATGTTTTAGGAGTTTGCAGGCCGGCATCCGAGGCTACGTCAGCCTCAGATCCGACCTCCATCCTTCGAGGCTACGTTGGACCCGACCTCCATTTATCGCGGAATGGTGCTGGCCTGGACGTTGGTCGATCTTGCACTAACATTGCTTCAGCATCTCCCCCCTGACGGAAGTCATGATTATTTTCTGTAAAAAAGGATTCTAACCTTCTTGCCGTGGATGCTAAACTGGCCAGATCTTGAAAGTCGTGGGCTGTCAGGGCCTCGCGAAGTCTGGTATGCATGTTCCTGACCACCAAATTGGTCATTTCGCTTTCATTGATCATCGTAGGACATCGTCCCTTCATCAATCGCATCCTCTCTATGAATTGGTAGCCGGTCTCTTCCGGCATCTGCGTGATCTCCAGAAGGTCTATCAGTGAGACTGTCGGCAGAGGATTAAAGAACCTTGCATGAAAATCTGCCTCTAAATCTTCCCAAGTTTGCAACTGTCCAGGCGGCAGACTGGCATACCAAGAAAAAGCTGTTCTTGTGAGCGACAACCCAAACAATTGTAACTTGTGAAACGGATTGTTGCCTACTTCTCCCAATTGAGCCGTGAAGCGACCCACATGCTCAATGGTAGAGGCTCCGTCTTCTCCCGAAAAAGAATAGAAGTCTGGTGGCCTATAATTTCTCGGGAGAGGATGATCGTTAATGATCCTTTCTGGAAATGGCCTCTGGTAAACCGGCCTGTTCACCGTTTGCGGATTCATTCCGAAATGCACCCGCAGAACTTGAGCAATATCCTCCGGATCTACTCTGGGTGGAATATGGTCGAACACTGGAATGTGATCGTGAGTCTGACCTCCCAATCTTTCTTCTCTGGAGAAGGCTGGTTCGGCTGGGATGGGATTATGAGTCTGTCCTTCCAACCTTTCTTCTCTAGAGAAGGCTGGTTCGGTTGGAATGGGATTATGAGTCTGTCCTCCTAATCTCTCATTCGGCTCGGTATTATCAACCCTCGGTCCCAAAGGAACATTATCTGGGAAAGTTAGAGGAATCTTCCCCATATCTGTTCGGTTGAAAGTTGTGACGCTTGGAAACGTACTGTCAACGTACGTTGGCCCTGCAAACGTTGATCCTGGAAAAATCGCCTGAAAACGAGCAGGTGACACGGCTGGAAGCATGTTTGGATACAGGGTGAATCTGGAGAATGCCTGATCCACCATGTTCTGTATTAGATTTTGTTGTTCACGCAACATGTTCGTTTGTTGCTCACGCAACATGTTCTGCATAACCAAAGTTTGCTGGTTGTTCATTTGTTGAACATAAGACAACCAATCGGTAGGTGGTGGGGGAATCTCCCCTGGATTTGGCATGACTGGTGGTGAAACATTCTCTCCCACCGGTGCTGATGATATTTGAGGTTGTGTGCCTACCATATTGATTTTTCTGATGATTCGGCCAGACCTCAGTTGTATGACATTTTGTATTGATGTAGGATCAGCAATCTTGCCTTTCTCCCACTGTGGTCGCCAATTTGTTGATGTAATTTTTCAACAAAAATAAAGTAAAATTCAAAGATATAGAAAATATCCTTAAACTTGATTAATTAGTGCCTGAGATTAGGAATCTCTAAACACTGTATGGTACAGAAAATAAATTGGAAAATAAAAGACTGAAATTTAAAGTGGTGATCCCCAAATCTGACTTTGCTTTGTTGAAGTTGATTGAAGATGCCTTTTCTGACGGATTTGAATCCTTTAAATAGCCTTTCAGAGAAAACGGTTTGAACCGCCGTCTGGTCGGTTACAGCAACCGCTGTCAACCGACCACCAATTTCTCCTCTATTGACACGTATTACAACTTCCTTCAACCGTTCCCACCAGTCACAAAACTCAGACCTGCCTCTTACCCGACCTGCCTGTCCACTGCCAAATTTCTTTTGCCCGACTTCGTCCTTCGCCCGACCTGCTTCTTCGCCCGACCTCACTTGGGCCGACCTCCGCATCAGCCGCCCTCCGTCTTTGACCAAAGACCTCCGCGTCTGTCCGTACCTCTTCCTTGCCCGACCTTCCTCTTGACAGACCTCCGCGTCTGCCCGACTTTGCCTTCCATCCGATCTACGGTTTACCCGACTTGGGTACACCTTTTTTTTTAGACTCCGCCCGACCTGAATACAGCCCGAACTGCTGATCACGGACAACCATCTCTTGGTAGTACCTGAGTCTGGATTTGGATCAATTCTTGAGATCTTACCTTTCTTCCTTTTCCCGACCTTTATTCTGCCCGACCTCCAGACCTTTTGGCTTTCATTCAGACCCTACCCACAATCCTACTGCCACTTACTATTATTATTATTTTTTGTGCTTAACACACATAAAGTAATCATGTATTATATATTATCATAGTATATTTATGATATAATATATGTTATATTACAATTCAGTATATGATATTTTATAACACAATATATGTTGTATTATGCAAAAATATATATTATATTCCTTTATATGATATGTTTGACTCGATCATATCAGCACAATGCTGAGTTGATTGGATCCTGATCCGCGCCCAAGCAGTAAATATGTTGATTGTGATTAATCTTTGTGCTAATAGGACAGAAAATATATATACAATATACGAGGTATAAATTGACAGTAGAAGGTGTATATTAACATAATACACACATGATATATTAACCTTAGCGCACACGGTATAGTAACACAACACACATAAAAAAGATCGATATGTGCTAACAATTTATATTTCATATGCTAATTAGGATCAACACCTGACTATTCTCCCTCTCTATATATATGTACGTATTTTTAATACAAATGCACAAAATACAATATAAACTCTTCAATTGAAATGTACATATAATCCCCCATACAGAAGATATGCTTAACTTACACACAAGATTAGGCATTGATGTAAGCTATTAAAAGCTTGGTGGCCATCCACAATGGAGAGCCCTTCCATACTTAGTTTATTTTATATTTTTACCCACAACGATATGTCCCCTCAATATTTATAATTTTCAAGTTTTAAATACTTTGTATTTTTTTAATAATATTATGAAAAACAAAACTATACGAATAATAAACATTGATGATATAAAGGAAAAATTGATTTTTAGTGACTCTTATTATTATTTTAGTCTCGTAATTGAAGTTTGTATAAAAATTATTTCATAAGTAAATTTTTTTAGCACAACTGGTCCTCCGGCATCGGAGATGCGCATGTGGTATCCGCATGGCACGCCGAAGCACATGTGTCCGCAAGATAGGAACCACCGGGCAAATAAGTGATTTTTTTTTTTTTTTTTTTAAAAATTTTTTAATTATTTTTTTTAAAAAAAATCACATGTGTCCGCCAAGTAGGCGCTCCAGCGAGCCACCTAGACGCCACATACGCAGCTCCAACACCATAGAACTAAGTGCCAAAAAAAAATACATGATTATTTCTATACAAACTCCAATTACAAGACTGAAATAATAAAAAAAGTTACTAAACTAAAAAAATAGTTTTCCCTAATATAAATAGCACATATCAAATAAATATATTTTACAAGCAATTATAATTATTAATATTCTCAATAGAAAATAAAATATATATATTTTTTTGATCTTGTAAATCACAATAATCCAATTGTATTGAAGATAGTACACATAAATAATCAAATTATCTTTTATCTCATTGTAAGTTATAATAATAAAAAATTTCATCTAAGTTATTTTTATATATACAAATTTTTAAAAATAAGAAAAAAAAATATATATATATATATTTATATAATTGGATTCTGTATTTTCCTTGGTATATATCTAAACTCCTGAAAATCCAAGGAACAATCCTCCATTGCCAAATCATCAGCTGAAGCAGAGTATCATACATTTGCTCAAACAGTAAAAGAGTTGCTAAGGATTTGCTATCTTCTCCTGTGATTTAAAGTAGATGTGCCTCTTCTTATTTAAATTTTTACTGATAATTTGTCTATTATACACATGATAAATAATCCAATTATCACTAGTGCACAATGCATATTAATATTGATTGTCATTTCATCCGTGACTATTATATGTTTCTAGATCAGCTTGACTATCTTAATGCTAAGTTTGTTTACTTAGTATTTTCAATATAAACGATTTTTTAAAAATATTATTAATACATACGCATAGTAATAAAGTCCAACAAAAATACACAAAAGTTAATAAAAATATACAAAACATTATTATCTATAATACTTTCACAAGACTTAAGTTTAAATTATATTAAGTTCATTTGGGGGGATGGATTTGAATTTGAGGGTTGAAAGTAGATTTTAAATAAATTGGTTTGAATTACTTCAAATTGAAATAAGTATTTGAAAAAGACATAATATAGATAATATTTAAAATATTAAATGAGGTGAATTGAAATACACAACTAACTTTGAGTATTAAAACTTATTGTATGACAAACTAAACTAATGGATTTGATAGTCATTTGAAATACTTTTAAATAAAATTCCTCAAATGAAACAGGACTTTATAGAATTCGCAAAATATTTTAGACCCCCGTTTATTGGATGAATTTGGTTAAACTATTTCAAATGATTTCATCAATTTTATTTGACAATGCCATGTATTTCAAATTTTCATAGTTAGCTGTGAAATTCGCCTCTTTTTTAATACTACTATTTCAAACATATTTCAAATCTGAAGTACTTTAAACCAATTCATTTAAAGCATGATGTTAAGTAACATTTTTCTAGCTACCGATAATAACTTACGGAAAATCGGCAATTGTTAGTTTTGACAACATACCTTTGATTCTAGTGTAAAAGAGAAATCGTGTATAGCCTCGCAAACATCAAACATTGTTCTTATTTTGTAGAAGATTTTGGCCGCAAGACCTGAGAAAACAAGTATATACAAAGGTTAGCTTAGGTATGCTCCATTACATAGAGGTATTTGGAATTCTAAGATTTTGAAAAAAAAAAAATGAAAATAGTAAAAGAAATGCAAGATCAGTGCAATGACAAGATTCATCTATCTTACTTACCTGGTCTTAGTCTCACACCACTTTGAAATACTTGAATGTTATTGTAGCAAGCAACTAATGTCCCAAAGTCGATCACCTGCAAATTTCTAAGGTGAGCATTCAAATTTATGGTTCGGACTTTGATAAATTTGAATTAATTCAAAACTCCAAAATTTTGTAAAAATATCGATCCGAACACAAATCGAACTGTCTAAAATGAAAAATCCAACAATTCAGACTATATTGAAAAATCTGAAATTACGTAACATTTTAAAAAATCCAAACATTTGAATTTTTAATAAATTAGATAAATTCATCAATAAACAAATAATGTTTACAAAACAAATACAAGACAATATCATATGACATTTAAATATTTCCAGCCAAACATGCACCAGTATTTTAATGTATCTTGAAATTTACATTTGTTCAATTTAAATTCATGTAAAAATTTAAAATTTTGAAAATTTCAATCCGATCTAATCCAAATATCCAAAAATTCGAACCAAAATTTTATTTTAGTTTGGTTCAAATCAAATATTTGAATTTCGAGTAATTTTCTAGCCTTTACAAATTTCTGATGCAAAAGATCAGTTTTGTCTTCAGATTGATTAGACCTAAACTCATCAAAAGTAACTAGTTAATGTTTTGTAATTTTCTTTAGGTTAGACAAACTTAGGGAACTGTTGTAACTACACTGCTAACAATACACAAAATATATACCAAAAGCATATAAGGTATAAACCGACAATACATGAAAATAGTCCACACAATATATATTATAATTGATCCCAACATATGTATAAAATGGTCACCATATGTTAATAATCTATACAACATATATATATGTTGTATAGACTGTAAGCATGTATTGTCAAGTTATATTTCATGTGTTGATCCCTAACCATTCCAAGCTTAGGGAAACTGAGTATAGCCTCGACTTATTTACCAAAATAATGGCGATAGCGCGGAAGATAGTTGGATCTGGCAAAGTAGACAAACCCTTTAAGCTATCCTCCACGTGTGTTAAAGCATTTGTGACCATTTCATTGAGGCAAAGCAGTGCCTTAGCCGAATTATCTTCGTCTTTCAAGTCCTGAAAATGCAATGCAATGCAAAATATAAAAATTGACATTAATGTTTCATATTAATTAGTTTTTACCATGACCATGAAGTATTTTTAATTTGATTACCTCCAGTTTGTCGACGTATTTACCCCAAATTTGACGGGGCCAGAATATACGAGGCTTTGGCATCTCATTTATATCGTCCAGAAAATCTTTGATGAAATCTGCTTTCTGCACAGTAGGAGTTGGAAAATAAAAAAGAGAGAGAGAGAGACAAAGTATACGATAACGCATCACTCTATACCTGAAAAAATAAGCACATTGAGTACAAGAGTTTGTCTGGAGCCAGATCTTTTCCACTATTGACACTATATATCTTCAACATTCCTACCATAGAAAGTCCAGTAATATAGTGACAATATTCGTCGTAATCATCTATCGTGTTGACCTGGAAAACATGATTTCTAGGCTCTTAAAATCGAATCATTGATCATCGATCTGATTACTTGCCACTTGCATGAAGCTCATTTCTCATTGATCGTACCTCTTTGCCAACAAATTTTGCCATTCCTACACCAATTCTCATGACCATGTCTTCAATTACCTCCTGAAATCTAGCAAAAGGAAGCACAAAAGCTATTTGAACACAAAACATCTCAGTCGTATATATTGTTCTCTTTAAAGGCCAACGTAGTTTCAGTTGCCTTGTTACCGAGCACCGTGATAAAAATGCCGAGTGTGTACAATATGGCAACCACAAGAGGTTAATGAATAGATATCATCCACAATTCTCCTGTGGTTGCAATAACCATATATGTCAACGTGAAAAGTAGAAAAACAACACACAAATGGTTTGTTTACTAACTTCGGTCAATGTGAACAAGCCTATCTAAAATTTTTAACATGAAAGTAAAAAAAATTCTTCTCAAGCCTTTCTTGCAACAAGCCTATTGCAAAAAGATCTACAGTCATTAACTCAGTAACCTTCAAAATATTTTCCCCAAAGAGCTCCAAGAAGCCATAGAATCAATTTTAGAAGAAACACCTTCTCACTCTTGGCCAAAGAGCTCCAAGAAGCCATAGAATCAATTTTTAGAAGAAACACCTTCTCACTCTTGGCTCCTAGTTTTTTAAATACTCCATAACAGATACAAGAACTCCGAGCCAAAAATACACTTACACAAATTACAACTAAAAAATACTTGGCTAAATGACCTTTGAAACAATTAAAATCAATGTCCTGAATGTTTCACAAAATGTTCAACTGTACGTATTATCCACTGTTGTTTACTGTTGCAACAGCGCAAGGATCATTATGTCAAAAACTTGTTTTTCAACACAACAATCAACGATTTTGCAACCGAGAAAACATGGTCTCATTTAGGACAAGTTCTCTTAGTTTGATTACCTTAATTTGAAATCTATATCAAGGCGACTACCACCACATGTTACTTATAATTTCGCAGTAGCGACTAGGGCTTAATTTTGTCATTCTTTTGGAAGCATGAAATATTGGGCCTTGATAAAATTTAAAAAAAAAAAAAAAAAAAAAAACCTTATATTTAACCATTGTGATGAAAATCAAGATAATGTAAATCTGCTGGTCCGAGTTATTGATAATGTAGAAACTAACAGGAGTTCGGAATGTACAACTTCTAGTTCAGTTTTAAGCATTCTATAAGAGTATAGGAACTTAATAGGCCTTATTACCTTAATCACGTTTCAATTCTTAAAAAAGTAATCTTAAACCCTTGTGGATATATCTGTTTGATAGCTTTTAGAAGTGATTGATAATTGATGATTCAGAAAAATACCTGCAATCGAGCTCCAGGAAAGCAGTGGTGACGTTATGGAACTTCTCCAGTAGAACTTGGTAGTCTTTTGTGCCATCTGCAGGTTGTAAAAGTTGTCTAAAAAATTTAAATTGGTGCGAAGACATATTACACCAGTAATGAGAAACCAATGATAATATCTCTTGATTACATGCAGAAACAGCATCAAATGTAATGTGTTTATACTTATCTGATTGGATTTGGCATTATGAATTGCATGCGTTTAAGAAAATATCCTTTTCCCATTTGGCGTATAATACAAATATGATGCATAATTGTCAAAATGTCAAAGACACATCAAAATGGAAAATGGGCAATAGAGCTGTTCAACGAATCAACCGTTCATGAATTTGGCTCAGCTCGGTTTGTTTTAAGTTCATTCGCAAACGTGAATGAGTCGCAACGAATAACATAAATAGGCTCGTTTTATTTACGAACGAGCCCGAGCCTTGTTTACAAACATTTGCGAACATTCTGCTAAAAAAAATTATTAATTAAAAAATAAATAAATAAATAAAATATTATATATATTAAAAAATAATAAATTATACCTATCCAAATAAGCTTATTCTAGCCGAATACGAACATGAGTTCAAACAATAAATTGTTTAACAAATCGAGCTTCGAACACTTAACGAATGACAAATCAGCTCATAAGCAATTTGTATGGGACAAATACTTAAATCAGCTCAAGCAATTTGTATGGGGACAAATCAGCTCATAAGCTCGAACAATACGTATGAGCTCGAAAAAGGTTTCCCAACCGGAGAAGATAACCAACTCATAAGCAAAGACATTTGGTCGAATGGTGTCATTACTATGGTATGACATTCAGTTTCTTGTATAATGCATTGCAAATAAAGTTGTAGGAGAATTATCTAGTTGCTATTTGATGTTTGTTGGTGTATTTGCTCATGTTTAACTTGGTGATAGGTTTTTAGCAAACATCTTTTGTATTAAAATCCCCTCAAATATAAGTTTGATACCGATTACCAAACTAAGTAAACAAACTGTGTGTATTCCTTGTTTATTTGTGCTTTTGCACTTGTTACACAGTTGTTCAAACCACATAACCACATATAAAACAATTGTACTTATCAATTGTAGTTACATAATTTTCGCTCGCATTAGACTCGGATGAAATGGGCTCTTACTTGGGTTCAAGGTAAATATCCCACTATTATCCAATAGCATGGTTGCCATCAATAGTAATAATCTAAAGTCATAGTTGAGTTCATAGATATTTATACTGGTCTTCATTGATTTGCTATCATGAAAATTATCATCAAAAGGTAGAATTATTGCACAACATTGAGTGGAAGTCTTCTCACATTTTCCGGGAAGGGAATCGAGCAGCTGATTAGCTAGCAAATTAGGCATGTCACACGGATAACTGAGTTTTGGAGCCACAAGGCCTTTTAGGTTATCTCAAAGGTATTATTCAAACCGATGGGTTCGAAATTCCAGCATTCAAACTATCTCTGATTTTGACTTTTAGGCAAGGTAATTAGGCCTAGCTTTTCATAGATTATTAGCATTAGTATTTAATTCTTAGTATAGGATCCTTGCCTTAATATCCTTTTAGGTCTCGAATTGAATTACTCCATAGTGTAAATTCATCTTGTATATATGCAAGTCAGAAAATAAATAAAATAAAAAGGCAGAATTAAGTTGCAAAACTTACTCAAGAAATGCAAATTTCCATTGCGTATGTGGTGATGGAAAGTTTGTAGAAGGGGCACTTTATCCTCTGCTGGTATAGTTGAATCATCCTCTGCACTCAAAATTAGTTAAGAAGTACGATTGGGATTAGCTATATTCACAAAATGATTCATGAACAAGAGATGTTACTTACCAATGGTGTCTAGTGCTCGAAGAACCATAGCATAAACGCACAACTGAGAATTGTTCAAAGGCAAGAAGATTATGGAAGTTCTCTTCAATATCGATCATGTTAAAATACACAAACTTGGTAATTATACAGACTTGATAATTCAGAGCATCGAAATTGGACAGATGATTGAATGCAAGCTCTTGTCATTCAATTTTAAACAGATGTGTTCGTCCATACCACTGTTGATTCATGCTATCTAACACATTATAATTCACAGAAGAACAGAGATTTATTCCATTCCATTCCATTCTCAAATAGTCCATCAATGCAGGAGTGTATTGTGTATATATAATATATATATATATATATGTGTGTGTGTGTGTTTTTCCAAAGAAATTATAGAAATTATGATGAGCGTAGCAGTGAGAAAGGAGAAACTCACAGGGTCACGAATATCCTTATCAAACTGCTGAATTGCGAAGAGTGAGCCATCAATTTTATTCAACTCAGAGTAACAGAATCGCCAGTGCGGCAGCTCTGCAGGAATCTGCTTCTCTGAAACCTTCAACGCCAGCTTTAACCTCAACATTGGATAAAGCTCATCCGGATGCCTCAAAATAGAAGGCAAACTGTCCGGTAGTTTCAAACTGCTCGACACCAGTGAATGATTATGTTTTTTTCTACGGACGGTGGTGCTATGTTGTCGCCCTCCTCCTTCTCGGAATTGGAATTGGAATTGGACAGCGGATGTAGTTGACGCTGCTGCAAACACTTCAGAACAAACGAAAACAAGCAAATCAGATAGATTTCTAAAACGTACAGATAATAATAATACATTAATCCAGAGGAGAACCGCGAATAAACAAAGAGACTGAACGGCATCGCATCACTTCATCGTTGGAGCATTTATACAAATAGGTGATAGGATCGGAACTTCAGAAAAAAAGGTACTTACTTTTCACGCTCTCCGATCAGCTCCAATTCCGCAAATATGAGCAGCCCCACTCTCTCCGTAACAGTTTGATCCCGCAGATTGATTGTGAGGGTGAAATTATACATCGCCGACTGTATATATACATACGTACATTGAGTTTGAGTGAAGGAGTTGGAAGCGCGCACTATGAATTTATTCTTCCAAGATAGATACAAATAAATAATAATAATAATGAATAGAAATTGAGTAACCGGCAAATGCATTGGTTGTCCGTTACGTATGCGTCGTTGACAATTCTCTCTCTCTCTATATTTATAATAGTGTGGTGTAGTGTTTAGGGTAGACACAGATTCGGTTATTTGTAAATATATATACTCCCTCCGTTCGTAAAGTAAATATTCATTTGTTTTTCGTAATTTTATAAATATTAATATTATATTGGAATATAATAAGAATAAAGTAGAAATAACTAAAATAACTCTATTAGTATGTGTAATATAAAGGTAACTACATTTGTGTAATATATTGTAAGTTGTAAGGGTATTTGTAATATTAAGTAGATAGTACATTTACTTAAAAAAAAAGAAATTGATACTTTGTTATGGGACGGACTAAAAATAAAAAAATGAATACTTTGTTATGGGACGGAGTATATATATTTGGTATTTCAATCGAACAAATATCCGAAATATTTGAACCGAAATGATTAACAGAAAATATTGGAATATTTATAAGTAATTATAATCAAATCGAAATTAAAAAAGAAAAAATTAAAAACTAAATAAAATTTTGATTAAATAAAAATATTTGCAAATGTTTCGAGCCGCCGAACCGAAATCGAACGGAATATAAATATGAGTATAAATTTTAAGATATAATAATATAAATGTATATATATATTCGGCTCAGTGATCGAATCGAAAAAAATATCAAAATCGAAAACCGAAAAAAAATATCAAAAATCGAAACCAAACAAAACAGAACAAATATCAAATATAAAATATTTGTTTTCGAATTGAATTTGCTCAGCTAACCAAAAAATCGATTCAATTCAGCGGTTCGGCCGTTGGATTCAATTTTTTTTTTTTTTTTTTGTCTGCCCCTAGTACAAGTGTTAGATTTTTAGCTAACACATTATAAATAATTTCAATTAATACATCAAAAAATAAATAAATAAATACATTATATATTGATGTTAGTAGGCTGAAAATAAAAAAAAAAAAAAAAAAAAAAATTGCATAAAATTTTGTATTACTTTATTATAAGTTTATATAATATAGGATTCTAGTAACATCTATTAAAACGTGACAAAATATACTATATATGTTTTGAATAAGAAAAAAAAAAGTGTTCTATGAACATATTTTTTATATCTGAAATGTTGAACTAAAGGTCAGTAGATAAATCTTATGTTATCTCGGAGACTTTTGAATTTCTCAAAATTAATATAATGTGAAATAATGATTTGATTTATATGTTTAAAGATAATTATGATCTATTTTCCTAAATTAAAACCTTTAATTGTGTGCCATCAGATTATATATATATAATATGATGATGCTACGGAAAGTATTTTATTTATATTAATATAATACAAATATGACACAAGAACTAAAAGCACACGACATTCTCCCATAACGCACATGACATACTCCTATAAAAATATACGATACGTTTCTAAAAAAACAGGTGTTTTAAATATGAACAGATGGTGCATGCTCTTATTTTACTATGCATGTGTTATCTTACTTTTATTGATATTGTTTGAGAAAATCAACACGATAACCGAAGCTATTCAAATCTTGTGTTTCTAAATATTCAACTATGTATATATATGGTGGTAATTAGCGAACTTAGGGTACTACTATAATGATTAGCTCTAATCAACCTATGATTAATAAATTGACAGTATATGATAACATAATACATATTACGGTTGATCTTAAGTAATAACACAAAATAAATTTAGGATATGAAATGACACCACGTAATAATAATAATTTACATGACTGATGTCTCGATTAATCTCAGTGCAAGATGTATATTAATACATGACACATATATGATATAAATTGCTAACATGATAACAATATACATGCTTATTTAATTAAGCCATGCGTTGATTAATAGTTGTTCATGCTCAAATACAAATTTATTGTCCAAAATAAAATATCTTGTATGTTCTATAAAATTAAAGTGTCTTGTGAAAATATAAAAAAAATAGTTGAGATATAAATGAATACTTTTAGATATTAAATTGTGACCATGAGATCATATATATATATCACAATTGTTCTTTCTGAACATATATAAATCCATACTTATGCAATTAAACTTGTAAACTTTATTATATTTTTATAATAATTTTATTTTTTCAAACATGGTCCATAGTAATATTAAAACCTAACTAACATCTCAAAATAGTTTACTTATTTTTAAATATTTTAAATCCGCCGGACATAAGAAGTGAGTATTATTTGAAAAAAATAAAAAATAAAAAATGATTCATTTCATATATATGAAGATGATGAAAAATACATTGAGTAACAAGAGAGTTGCAATAAAAAATATAATTTTTAATTTTTTTGCTCAGAAAAAATATATATATATATTAGACTATTTCAATAGAAGATATGTTTATAGTGAGTGTATTAATTTGTTGTTCACAGCAGGGCAGAAAACATAATTTCACTTCTATGTTAATTAAGTTTTATTTAATTTATTTAGATCAGATTAACTTTTGGACTCTTTTGTCTCAATTTCAAGGTATATATTAACAATTTTTTTTTTTATTTTTTTATTTGAGTCTATTAATACATAAAAGAAAGATATTACCTTTTTATTTTCCAATTCAAAATTTGGAATAGAATATGCTTTTTAATATTCAATATGTTCATAATATATTTATATATAATTTATTATGTGAATAATTATCGCGGACGTCTCAACCTGTGTTTGAAATCGTTGTATAATCTTTTGGACATCATTTATATATTTTGGCAATTCATTGTATTGTCGAATTATTAGTTTGTAAATATATTTACTTTTATTAATGATCTTTTGGATAAATATTAGTCACAGTTGTAATTTATAAATCATGAACTTTTTTTTTTGTGTGTTAATTTGTGTAGGTTATATTTTAGTTTTTATAAGAACATGTAGTATTAAGTGAAAACGACTTTCATCGAATACAGCTTTCCGCATAATCGAGGTTTTTTATATGTTTTGTTTTAGGTTATTCTAGTTCATTTTAAATTGTTAGTTGACTTAAAACAAAATCATATTGATTTGATCTTAGATGCGAAATAAATTCATGTTTTGATTCTAAATTTCATGTTGAAAATCGTATCAATGTAGGAATATTGAAGGTACGTCCGAGAGGATTAATGAACTTGAAGGTTTTAGGATGCATTTGTTCAACAAACGATGAGAATTAAGATCTCTTACAACGTGTCGCGCATTTGTTCAACAAACGATGAGAATTAAGATCTCTTACAACGTGTCGCGTTATTGTTACAACTACTGTAGCGGTGGAAAATGACATACATCTATCTAGGAATACCAAACTATATAATTTGAAAACGAGAGAAGAATAAAAACAAAAGAAGATAATATTCGAAAAGATCAAACTGATTAAATTAATAATTTGCATTTGACTAAATCAATTTAAGCTTTGAAATTAGATAAAAACTCAAAAATACAATATTAATGCAATGCATTATTCTTGATGTGTTAATTTCCAACCGGATATACATAGAAAACAATGTGAAGGAGTATTGGAGCAATGTTTTCGGAAAAAAAAAAAAAAAAAAACTGACTAAAGTGATTTTAAATAACTGCTAAGTAGAAAAAAAAGGTGAAAGTTATATTGTCGTTGCAAAGTGTATTTACAAGGTCCTAAATACACCAAATAGATTGATTGAGTTCCAATAATATTTTATACTAACTTAGTACGGAAAAATGAATCACTAGATATCTACTTCTATTTATAATAAATTCACCAAATATATTATGTATTTGAACTTGATGGTCTCACGTGACCAAATCTACTCTTTATAATTTTTTTTAATAAAAATAATTATATTAATCGATACAGTTAATAGCTCACTAACAATATTATATAATTATAGAAAATCCGAGGACCAAACGTAGCGGGTAGGGTTAGGCACTTATTATTATTATTATTATTATTATTATTATTATATGTATATTATTAATTTGAGTTGGGTGAGTTCTAAGTAACCAAATATTTTTTATTTAATTTTTTGAATTTTTTATAAAAATAATTAATTATATTAATGGATAATGTTAATAAGTTACCATTAATGTTATATAGTTACAATTGATACATTAATGAAATTATAATTAATAAATATATATTCATTAGTATGTGAGTTTATTAATATTTTTATAGACCGTGTTTATATATTTATAGTAGACATGAGCAAAAAATTATAACATAATAAATTTGATATTAATTGTTGATTTGTCTAAAAAAATATTTGTATCTTTATATAAGTTATTTATCAATATAATAAATTATTTATCTAACACTATTATAAAAATGTATACAAACTGGGCAACATATAGGTCGCTACACTAGTTTATGGTAAGCCATAATAAAAATTTTAATATCATAATAATGCACTCCCTCCAATTACAAAGTAACCATTGCATTAAATATCCTACTTGTTTTCACAAATACCCTTATTTTACATCACATAGTTACTTTTTATACAAAAAAACAAAGGCAAAAATATCATTACACTACTTTACCTATTCACTATAATTAAAATACTATTATTTTTTAAACTCCGCGCTAAAAATAAATGTATACTTCTTACTTGGACGGAGGGAGTATAATTTATGACACTAACAAGTGCCATAAAACACCCAATGTTCATACACGCTTACTTGTATATATAACGAGTTTTGATACGATTCTCAATATATATATTTTAGTCTCTCACAAAAGTCAACATTCAATATAAAATATTATTTTATATATTATTGACACAAAAAAATTCTTCAGATCAAAATACTAATAAACAAACCCAACAACAACAAAAAAATACATTAATAAGTATTACTTTTGCCCTAAAATCCTCGAAACTTGCTCAATGTCATGAAAAATCTAAAAAAAAAATGTGACTAAGTCTTTTGGAACTCTTGATTTAATAGGCGTTGGCTCGAAGCTTTAATATGATTCATCCAATGACATTGTTTTAGCTTTTAGAATTAATCTAATTTATTTGGTATTGATTTAAATAGATTTAGAGTAATTTATTTAGTATCGTTTAAACTAAATTTTGGAAAAAAATAAAATAGAAAATTATAGGAATATTTTGCGAGAAAAATATTGAAAGAATAAATTATTACTTACTTTTCTTTATTTGCTAGAAAATTTGCGAGAGATTTAAAAACAAATTACATTCTGAAAAACAAACTAGTTGGAAGGAAAAAAAAAAAGAAATTCTTCGCACGTCTCTCGTAAACGGATGTTTGTGAGATAAAATAGTTTATTCGCAAGGAAAAAAAATTCTTTACAAATTCTCTCACAAGTGGGTGTTTGCGAGGTAAAATGGCTTATTATTTGTAAGGAAAAATTTTCTAATGTTGCATCATAGTTTTTGATGTTGTTTTTCTAATAAACAAATTACTTAGTTTACAAACCAATTTAAATAAAACAAAAGGGGGCTATTAGAGTGTTCATTGGATCAATAAACATCGTACTGATTTGACAAGTTAGTACACTAATTTAAAATAATCAATATCTCATCAAAAGACAAATACTTCTTCCGTCCCAGATACTATGTCCACGTTGTCGTTTCTGTCCGTCCCACATACCATATCATTTTCCTTTTTTGGAAAATGATTATACACTTTAATCTCATTTTAAATTTTTTAATTTTTTTTTTTTAATTTTAATTAAACTAATTAGTTATCTTAATCTTAATTTATAATTATTTATATTATAGGATAATTATTTTCACTAATACATTCTTAATTATCTACTAATTACACATCTCGTAAAGTACCGTGTCTACGGTGTAGCAGACACGGTATCTAGGACGGAGGGAGTAATATATAACCAAACTAACATATTAACATATCAAAAGAAATATACTTTAGAACCGGAATCTACTTCACTAGAGAGTTGTGAGGCCGGAATCTAATAATTTGTCCCCGGAGAGTTGGGTGGAGAGTTGTTTGTGTCATCGAAATTGCTATATTGCCGGAAATTAATAAAAATGAGGTCGTGTGATAACAAAACTTAAAAAAAAATAATAATCATAATAATAATAAATAAAATATTGATTAATTTATTAACAACAAACTTGAAATCTCATTATTTATAAAACAAGTGAAATACATATATTATAAATAAACCAAAATGCAAATAAATGAATAAACTAGTCTAGTCGATGATTTTTTATTTTTTTCCTTTTCCGCGGAAATACGGATGATAGTGTTCCAATTTGTGTGCATTATCCCAAAATAAAATGACTATGGCTTCCGCGAACAAAGTAGAAAAATATCGCCAACAGATAGAACATACTGTGAGATAAATTTTTAATTTTTTTATGAAAGAAAATAGTCTCAATAAAAATTAAAAAAATTAATTTTTTTCACTATAAAAAAATTATTAATTTTAATTTCATTATTAAAAAAAATTATTATTAAAAAATAGAGTGAGATAGGAAAAAAAAAAAAAAAAAGGAAATAGGCAGCTATGGCGGATCATGGAACCCAATTCTTCTGTAAGTTTAACTTCATGAAATTGTTGATTTGCTTATTAATTAGAAAATGGATCGAAACCCTTTCTGTAATTTATTTAATTAATTGGAATTAATGATAAAGATGAAAAAAAGAGCTGTATTTTTCAGCCGTTAATTTTTATATATGTATTGATAAAAAATAATTAAAAAAATGATTAAAATAATGGATCAAAAATTAATTTTTATAATGCGATCAAAATTGATTATTTTTGTTTTCTATTAGAATATTTTTTATTTTTTCCTTATTGTTATTATTATTAATTTTAAAAACATTGTGAACCCTGGATGTGGGCCGGTGGCCCAATAAGTAATTAAACACTATGTTGTATTAAAATGGGTCGAATCCCTCTCCCAAAAAGCCCAATGAATCAAAACAAGCTCCAGCCCTAATCTCTAATGGCAATTCTTCTCCTACTTCTTTCTTCTTCAGCCGCCTTCGTCAATGGTAAGTTCAGTTCTCGAGGATCAGAGGGACGATCAATTTGAGAATCTATCGAGAGAATTTATGTTATGTTGTTTCAATTCGACTATTCGACTGAATTTACCTGTTTTTTTTTTCGTCCTGTTTTCGTTGTAAATCGTCCAATAGCTGGCCTGATCCATACGTGAAGACGCTTATCAAATCGTTTCGGTTGCTGAAATCGTGCATTGATTTTGAATTAGCTGATTGGTTTCAGAGTGCCTTCTGTTGAGCAATTAGCAGCAAATAAATTGCAGTTAAAGGATGGGGAAAGTTCCGTACATGAGGTTGAAAGGAAGCCAGAATCTAAGGCTACGGCTTCTTCTCTCGACGCTGTCGTCGACGCCGATTCTTATCGACGACATACGCAGCGACACCGCATGGCCTGGCCTCCGCCCATACGAGGTGTCGCTCCTCCGCCTTCTCGAAAGAGTCTCCGACGACTGCGTCGTTGAGATTAATGAAACCGGTAATTGCCTAACCAAATTAGTAAAGTAGTAAACCCTAGGATAACTATAATTGCAATGTGTGAGGTTCTAATACGCGGTACAGGCACAAAGCTCAAGTACAAGCCGGGGATTGTGATGGGCGGGAGGCATATCGTTCATGACTGTGGCACGAGCAGATCCATTGGGTATTTCATGGAGCCATTGGCAGTGTTAGCTTTGTTTGGGAAGAAACCCCTCACAATCAGGCTCAAAGGTATTTTTCTACCACTGCTTACACATATATTTGGCTCCGTTTAGATGTAAATTATTTTTGAAATTCTTTGCACTTTTATAAGATTTCGGAAATAGTAAAAAGTTATATGTGATGCTATATATTTTTGAAAAGTTTGTTCTTGATAAACAGTGTCGAAAGTTCCAAAAGTATAAGCCAACATATGGTGGCTGATAATTGTGTAGGACTTAGATTAAAAGAAGATCAGGATTGGAGTTTAGTTCGAAGCTGATTTGTGTTTATATATGTCTTGGGACTTTTGGAGATGTTAGTTTGATAAAAAGAAAAAGAAAAAGATTGGTTTTGGTACCATTCAAATTTTCAAAAACAACACTTCAAATACATTTTTTTCTTACAAAATATCACATCAAATTTTTTTCTTACAAAATATCACATGAAATGCTTACCTTTTACTATTTTCAAATTTCCAAAATTCCAAAACTCGCAAATGTCTTTTGTCTAAATGGAGCTGACATTTGATGTAATGTTTTAAATATAAAAATAAGTATTTGATGTGATATATTTTGATAAATAGTACAAAGTTACTTGAGAACACACATAAAAAGAGTTTGTTTGAGAATGCATTACGTAACATTATGTTTGAAGTAACGAGCGTATGGAGAAGATTTTTGTGGTGTCGTGGTCTTTTTGATTCCGGAATGTTTATTGTTAGATTTTCTTGATGAATTTACGATGCGAGCAACTTAAAGAGATAGAAGTTGTAGCTTTTATACATTTTAGTTTGTAGTTCACCTGAGGTTTTTGCAGCAGCATGATTGAATCTTACAGCACTTAAGAATACTTAGTTTCTGGATGTTTCTATTACTAAACGGTGACTGCCTACCCCATAGGTATTACTAATGATTCCAAGGACCCATCTGTTGATACTTTTTTATCGACTACATTGCCATTACTGAAGAGGTTTGGCGGACCCTTGGAGGGGCTGCACCTTAAAATAGAGAGTCGGGGAGTGCCTCCAGAGGGCGGTGGAGAAGTTGTTCTCTCAATCCCAATCGTTCAAGATAGTTTGAAAGTAAACATTTAGATGCTCGACAAATAAAAATTCCGTCTTTGCTGGACAATGCCGTAACAAATGTTTTTGAACTCTATGGGACAGGCAATTACATGGACCGATGAAGGCATGGTGAAGAGGATTAGAGGGACGACCTTTTCAACTAAGGTGTCCGTACAATTCGAGAATACAATGATACATGCTGCTCGTGGTATTTTTAATCGGCTACTTCCGGATGTTTACATATCCACCAATCATAGAGCCGGACCGCAAGCTGGAAAGTATGCCTATTCTTTAGGGTTGCTTTTTATGTTAAATTAAAATTCTGTCGAACTGCTTTGCAGATAGGTATCAATTTTATGATTGAATTTGGCTTCAATTGCAGCTCACCGGGATATGGAATTTCATTAGTTGCCGAGACCACATCAGGCTGCTACATCTCTGCTGATACAGCAGTTTCGTATGCTCAGGGAGAGGACGAAGATGATGTTGAGAATAAGAAGAAAGATTTACGGCCCCCGGAGGAAATTGGTGAACAAATTGCATCGAACCTTCTTGGTGAGATTGAACAAGGGGGTGTTGTGGATTCAACTCATCAGGTGTGTTGCACAAGCTCAACTTTATTCTTCGATTTCATTAAGTTCATCATGATTCGATACTTGCACAATTACCTAGGAGTTTGTTTACTTGAAGTTTGACTTTATGTTTTAATTATGGATTTTTATTTTTATTTTTTTTGTTTTTTGGGAAACAGTAGTTTGTATGTGATCTTTTGTGAAAATAAATATATATTTTTACATAAAAATGTAAGAATTGCATAGTAAAGAAACTGAAACCAAAACTTCAATCAATCTTGAGTTTTTTCTTTCTTTTTTTATGGTGCGACTCTCACGATTCTATGTAAAAATATATGATATTTTTTTCACAAAATATTATACAAACACAAATCATATACATGCTTAATAGACATGATTGAGTGTTCTATTTACCCCCACAAACCTCTCAAGGTTGTGTTTGCTTATAGGTTTCTTAGGTTCTTACTATTCATTCATGTTTTTTCCCTCAAAAAGTCATGTCAAATATATATTTTTTTGATTTATTATATGACAAATAATTTTACATTCAATATTTAGCACTTGCATTTCATTGAATGAGATAGATAATAGTTCGGCGCTAATAAACAACGCAATATAGTAATATTCTTTTCTTCTTTTGTGGTAATTGTGAGATGATTTTTTTTTTTTTGTTGTGTTTGTGTGTTCGATTGTAGGGATTATTGTTCCTTCTGTGTGCATTGTGCCCACAAGATGTTTCGAAGGTTCGGGTCGGGAAGCTTGCACCCTATGGAATTGAAGTCCTTCGAAACATTAGAGATTTTCTTGGTGTGAAGTTCGACATAAAGCCAGATCCATCGACTGGAACTGTGATCCTTAAATGTGTTGGGTGTGGCCTCAAGAACCTGTCGAGAAAGGTATCTTGAGAAGCCTCAAAGCTTTTTGTAGAGCAATAGATTGAATGCTCAAAGAGGAATTTCAACTAAGGTGTGTGTAGGTCTTGCATTTGTAATTTATACATCTTTAATTATAACCAATTTTGTTGAATAGGGTATTTAAATATATTAACCTTGAATAGGCGGTGTGATAAAAATGTTGTGATTATATATTTTGGGGGTATTTTAATTTGTGTTTGTGGGTTTTGATTGTTATTTTTTAAATGAAATGGTGATTATATGTGGGGTTTTTTTTATAGATAAAATTGACATTTTTTTTAATTGAAAAGTGTAAAATTATATGGTATTGAAAACAAGATGAAACATGTTTTAGTTGTTGAGGGTATACAAGAATATTTGGCTCTGTTTAATTTTGGTATCATTTTAAAATCATTACGTGAATTATTAACTTTTTACTATTCTCAAATTTTTAGAATTCCATAAGTAAGAATATTTTTAGAATTCCATAAGTCCTTGTCTAAAAACATATGCATAAACAAACATAAATTTTTTGATCTATTAAAACTTGATAGAGACGATCTAATTAAACATACCATTTATCAACACCGGATCTCCCTCAGCTTCTCAACGCTTTTTGAGCAAAATCGCAACGAAAATCCCGACCAAAGATAGATACACAAAACCACAAGAGCACCTGAATAAATGCAGCAGCATTAGACAGAGATATCAAGCGCAATGCAGTGGTCACAAGAACATGTAATATATACATGTGAAGGACGTGTTGAAAAGGTCATTTAACGGTAGCTACCTATGCATCAACATTATCTGACGAATAGCCATCGCTGTCCCGGCTATTACTGCTGTTAACGTCATCAGTGCCTGAACTTCCATTCGTTGATATCGTGCCTGCTTCCAACAATTCTTTCAAATCTGTAAGTACATACGGTTCGATAAGTTCCCACAGCCCCATCGCATCGCTGCCAAGAAAACCCATCCAGAAAGCAGTCCCCTTCTTCTTTACGCGACAACTCAACCCTTTAGATTTGATCGTCTTTGCAATTCTCAGCACATCGTCTTTGCTGAATTTCAGCTTCAACAGTATATCTCCCGAAGATGTCCTGTAGCCCCCGTACATGTACCAATACGCAATAACCCGAGGAGTCAGCCACCGATGGATAAGGTTTGGAACTGCCGGGATACCTTTCGGCCAGAATTGATCTCCGTAGAACTTGAAACAAGGGTGAGGTATCGCTGAAAACCGGGAAGGAATTTTATCTTCGACCAGCAGTTTAAAAGCGAACCACTCGTGAAATTCGTCGTATATATGTCTCTTCAGAGATGAATGGATTTCGCAATTTTCTCTGAATACAAAATGGACTGCATGACTCTTCTTTTCCTCTTCGATTACGATCCTCAGTCCGCCCATAAGTAAGCCGATAATGATCTCTCTCTGCTCTTTCCCGAGCTTTAAGCTTACCGGTTCTTTCACTTCTTCATCGTTTACAGTTGCAATGCTTTGTAGCTTTTCCATTGACGAAGCTTCGACTTCATATTTCTTCTCTTGCATAAAACTATGTACCGTCTCCGCCTTAGCATTGTTTCCAACGGCAAGGTAGCCCCGCAATATCGCGTTGCAGGACTTAGCATCGACGCCAATTGTCTCGTCAGCGCACATTTGGTTGAAGATCTCTTCTGCCTTGTCAAGATTGTTGGTTTGCACCAAAGAATCCAAGTACAGATTGTAAATAGTCTCGTTCGGATGGCAATGCTTTAGGCACCGAAAGAAAGTTATCTCCACCTTACCGTGCAAATTTAGTTCTGCATACATACTCATCATGTCGACAAAAGATTGTGTCAAGGGCTTCATTCCACTGTTGACGAACTCTACCATGACAGACTCCGCAAGTTTTATCTCCCGAGCTTTACACAGTATCTGAATGATTCTGTAAAACAACGCAACATTGCAGGAGGTACGACCTTGGAGTTCCCTGAATATTTCCAAAGATTTCTCTGGTTTTCCATCCCTCGAATAGACGTCCATTAGATACAAATAGGCTTGAGTTGGAGGCTTCTTGGTCGAAGAAAGAATCTTTGTCCAAGTTCTTTCAGCTTCTGTAACATCACCTCCCTTAGCACAAGCCCTTAAAACCGATACAAGAATGTCTGTACTCTCTCCAAAACCGGCAGATTTCATCTCAGTTCTTAATGCGGCAATTCTCTCTTTATCTACTGTGTCTTGATAACTATGCAGCCATATAAGCCCGCCGTAAATATCACTGTGTACTTTAAGGCCACAAGCAGTCAGATTGTGAAAGATGAACTCAGCTTGTCTCAGATGATGTTTAGAAGATAGTCCTGTTTTCGCTACGAGGGCCCTAAAAAGAGAGTTGTGCAAGCTCAGGCGAGGCTTGTATCCGCCCAAATGGATCATTTTATTGTAAATACTGCAGGCTTCGTCTAGGCAACTCGAAGGAGATGAGCTAAGGTAGGCAACAATCAAAATATGAAATGTGGACTCATTAGGGACTCGACCTTGGTTAATTATATCATCAAATATCTCACGGCATTTCAAGTGTTTCCGCTCCTTACCCATGTAATCCGCTAATTTGGTTGCAAGTGCAAAATCGAAACAGAACCATCGTTGGTGCATCATCCATTTGTACACCTAAACAATGCAAATTGTAGATTGTTACAATTGTAGATGAGATTATATCAAGCAGAGTATCTGGTGATTCAATTCTTTGAGACTAAGATTGATATTAGGATCAATTTGTAACCTAAGAATTGTTGCACAGCTATCTGAGTTGCCAAAAAATGGACTCCAATCAGCAATATATGTAAAACAAAATTGGAAGAAAAAACACAAAAACACGTAAATGAAAGAGGAAAGCAGTCCTACTTCTAGCCAAATTTCTTCTTTTAACGAGTGTGATTTTCTCCTTAAAGGATTTCATGGAGAATCCAATTAAATTCTTTGGTAATAGCTTCAAACAAGCCATCGATGATACCAGAAAATTGTAAAAGCAGTAGCAATTTCAAGTAATTCAGGATTTAAGATTGAATAAGATTAGGTTATGGACATAGTAATCTACCTCTTCTTCCACTTGATTAGTTCAACAAATTGTGCAAAGACAGGAGAAATAGTTATGAATATCATCAGCCGAGAAAAAATCCATGAGGTATGTAGAACTCACCCTAAACGCGGACTCGTTTTCGCGAATCCGCATGCAATGGACGGCGATATAAGTGCAATCATCTTGCCTAATCCACTTGCGCTGGGCATTGAGGACACGAATAAATGTACCTGACCTGTGCGCCGGAAGCTCCTTGCACAGCCACGCCAATCTGGACCTCCGCCACTGGTCAGGCAGCTCCTCCAGCTCCTTCACCTCCACAGACGGCGTTTCAAAGCGTTTCAACTCGGTCAGGTCGAACGGCTCGTCAAAACTGTGCTGCTTCCATTTATAAAAATCAGATTCATTTTCCTTTTCCTCTTCTATTCTGTGCGATACTGATGCTCCCGCCGACGAGGAAGATGCAGCGATTGAGAGGGCGACTTTCAGGTACGGTGCCGAGGCGAGGGAAATGCGACATCGGCGGCGGTGGAAGGAGCAGGAATTGTTATCCTGAAGACTTATTATTTGACTATTGGTGCAATTCAAGCTCAGAAGCATCGCTCAGGCGAAGAATCGCGGCGGCGGCGGAGGAGAAACTGGTGGCTCTCCGACGGGTAACCACCTATCGACTTTTTCTGTCGAAGATTTGGACTAACGGATAATAAATGGGCTGGGCTAGTTTTCCGACATATCTTATTGGGCATTTAAATTCAACTCTAGGCCCAGTATTAACCGTACTTAAAAAATAATTATTTATAATTAAAATATATTAATTTTATAGAGAGATGTACTTTTGAATGTAGATAAAAATATTTTTTTTAAAAAAATATTAATAGAAAAATTTTGAGTGAGTTTTAAAATATATATAATGTTATATGTTATATAATTAATTAAGTTAAATTATATTTGTTAAGTATATTTTGATTTAGTAAATTTTATTAAAAATATATATATATATATATATATCAATTGTTACGAAACAACAAAAATAAAAATTGTGTTCATTGTACCCGGACGAAAGAAGTATATAAATTAATTTGTCCGCCTTAATTGGCATGAAGCTTTAGGTATTGTGTAATCAGTATATTAATAAAAATAATTACGATATAATAAAAATAATTATAAATTAAAATTAAAATATCTAAATAATTTAATTAATTTTAAAAATTATAAATTATGAAATCTTTAAATATAATTAAAATGTATAATAATATTTCTAAAGAAACAAATTATAGGGCCGAAATGAAAAGAACTGACAAAATTATACTGGATGGATGAATATATACTTTACTCATTAAAAAGTAAATAATTCAATATAATTTTTTATATCATTAATACATTTTGTTTTTCAATATAATAGTAATAATAATAAATTGAAATTAAAGTATTAAACAACGCAGATTTATATATTTCCTCCTTGTAGTATAATAGATGGATGAATAAACAATTTTATCTTTAACCGAGCTAAAATTAATTATAATATTATTGAAATAATGATTGAAATATAAGAATTTTGTATATTTATGTAAAGACTACTATTACAAAATAGATATTCCCCCGTTGCATATATTTTGGGTGTGTTTGTTTGGGGGTTTGGATTTTGAGTTGGAATTTGAATAGTAAAAATTTTGAATTTGAATAGTTGTATGATGTGATATAAATAGGGTTTGATGTGATGTTTTGAATGTAAAATTAATTTTTAGTATAATATAAAAAATGAAAAATAGGTGTTTGATTTGATATTTTTGGGGGGAAAAAATTAGATGAATAGTGAAAATCCACCAAAATCCTTCAAACAAACACACCCTTTGAGCACTGGGTAACTAAGAAATATACGAATAAAAATAATTATAAATTAAATTTAAAATTAAAATAAATAAATAATTTAATTAAGATAAAAAAATTATAAAATTTAAAATATAATTAAAAAATAATTATGTTTTAAAAAAATTATTATTATTATTATTATTATATAAGACTGACGAAAGTAAAAAATATAGACAAATTAATTGATATAATAGGCAAAATTGTGACCACCACAATTCACAAATTGGAATTGGGAATAATGTAAAAATAAAAACAAACACAACGTCAGAAGATGAAAAAGAAGAAAGTGTAGTGTCATCAATAAAAAGAAAAAGTGTAGTGTCGAAAATGGCGAAGTAATTAATTAATACTCAGATGAGATTAGGGTTTGTAATTGCGAGCTCAACTGAAATTGGGGGAAACTAAAGATAGAGAATTATCACTATTAATTATCGATGAATTGAAATCCCCTCATCCTCCTCGATTGACGAGACGAGAATTATCGATCATCTGCTCTGTTGCTGCGGTCTGCTGCTCTGGCAAAGTCCAATTATGGAAAGATCCCATCCCACCCCCATCCATGTTGCTTCAGGCTTGGGAAAACCCCACCCCACCCACCTCCTTTCGGAAAGAATCCATGGCCATGTGTCAGTCAATTTTCAATTCCGCAGAGCCTGCAGCTTCGATTCACGAGCGCACCGTCCTACTCAATTTCTCTCTCTGTCGCTCGCAATAAAGTAATCACAGTGAGAGAGGGTTGGGTGGGAGTGAGTGAGTGACGCCACGGACGCCATTTTTGCTATTTCTGTGCAGTCTGCAGCCGCAAATTGAATGCCAAATAATTGGTGGGTGACGTGTTGTTTGTGGTGATGAGGAGGTAGGGTGGGTGGGTGGTGGTTTCATCGCGGTGGTGGTTTCTTCACGGGCGCCCAATCCCCCAATTCAATCCATGTCTATCTCTAAATCTTCTGATCTAATCTCATTTCCTTGCTTGCTTGATTGATTGATTGCTTCGCTCACCTAAAACTTGAATTCATTATATCATTCATCGCGTCTTTGCTTCGTGACTCGTTTCCTCGCCACGTGAAGCTGCTGCAGCTTTTTCCCCCTCCTTTTTGTTTGATGAATTTTAATTTATTCTGGTTTTGGTGGTTTTGATTTTTTTATTAGGTTTGGTTTGTTGGATTCCACCGAACCTCTGGTCAGGATGGGAGCTGCTTGAAGTTGAGCTTGATTGATTGGTTGAGGGGTTCCAGGGCTTCCTTCCTTCCTCCTTTCCTTGTATTTTGGGGATTTCGAGTTTGCTGCTCATGGATCGATCGGCGGGCATGGATTTGCCGATCATGCACGACAGCGATCGGTATGAGCTCGTTAAGGACATTGGCTCCGGCAATTTTGGGGTTGCTCGTCTCATGAGAGATCGCCAGACCAATGAACTCGTTGCTGTTAAGTACATCGAGAGGGGCGAGAAGGTACGTACGTAACTAATTTCTACTGTTTGCATATCGATTGATTGAACATCGAGTTTCGTTTCGTGTTCGTCTGCTCTGCACGAATTTGATCTCTGACTGCAATAAGAGTGCATTAGTTCTGGTTTTGGTTTTGCTCTGTCGACTTGGTTTTCATGTTTTTGTAGTGGTTCTAGTCTTCGAAGCTTTACTTAATTCTACTGCTGCTTCATCTTTGTTTGATCGATCTATCGTCTTCTGTCTGGAATATTCGATTGAATTGTACAATTCAAGGCTATGTTTGTTCTATCTAACTGTCACTGTCGTCTCCTCTCTGAAATATCCATTGAATTATGCAGCTCAAAGCTCTGTCTAATCTCTGTCTGTTCGATCGAATCAAGCAACTCAAGACTATGTTTGATCTATCATCTCCTCCTCTGTGAAATATTCGATTGAATTATGCTATGAAAAAGTTTGATTATTATGCAAATCAAGGCTCTGTATGATCTATCATACCCTGCTTGAATTGTTCGATTGAATTTTGCAACTCGAGGCAATATTTGACTATGTTTGATCTTACCTGCTTGAAGTATGTGATTGAACTATGCAACTCAGGGCTATGTTTGATCTATCGGCCGCTGTCGAAATTGTTATATTGAATTATGCAACTCAAGGATATGTTTGATCTCTCGTCGCCTGTCTGAAACATGCGCGATTGAATTATGCATTACACTAATTTGGCTTTCGATGATTCGCCTATGTGCTGTAATTACTCTTGCATTGTGTAGATTGACGAGAACGTGCAGCGCGAAATCATTAACCACAGATCGCTCCGCCATCCGAACATTGTCAGATTTAAGGAGGTCATAATCTGTTCTTGAAATCATTCGACATTTCTCAGCACTCTGAACCTTAACAATATATATGCATATGTATCAATGATTGTAGGTTATACTTACGCCGACGCATTTAGCGATCGTGATGGAATACGCATCCGGTGGAGAGCTTTTCGAACGGATTTGCAATGCAGGGCGATTCAGCGAGGATGAGGTACTACTACTCGTTTTTCCACCGTCTCGCTATTTTCCAGACATTCAAATCATCGAATATGTATTCGTGTTTTTTCAGGCAAGGTTTTTCTTCCAGCAGCTCATTTCGGGGGTCAGCTACTGTCATGCGATGGTAATAATCGATCGATCAAAATTTTTTTAGCGACCGACGCTCTTTTCCTAACATTTTATTTCTATTTCGAAGCAAATCTGCCACCGGGATTTGAAACTGGAGAACACATTGTTGGATGGAAGCCCCGCGCCCCGTCTTAAAATTTGCGACTTCGGGTACTCTAAGGTACAACGAATTCGAACGCTTTAGTTTTCGATCATTTTTTTCCATTCCAAATGTGCCTTGCGTGACGTACTTGTCGGTTTCAGTCTTCGGTGCTTCACTCACAACCAAAGTCGACAGTCGGTACGCCTGCATATATCGCCCCGGAAGTGTTGCTTAAGAAGGAATACGACGGGAAGGTAATTCTATCCCGTTTCTATTCGAAAATAGATTCGAGAGTACGTAGATTATATTTATATTATACTTTTTTCATCCGGCTCTAAAAATTATATATATTTTTTAAGTGTTTAACTTTGAATTTAATTATTATATCAAACGAAAATATAAAGATATTTTTAATGTTAAGTATAAAAGATAAATGTAACTTTAGAAGCGGACAGAAGAAGTATATGACTCGATTCTACAAATTTTTATCGCATTTCTTGTCTAGATCGCCGACGTTTGGTCCTGCGGAGTAACGCTATACGTAATGTTGGTCGGGGCGTATCCCTTCGAGGATCCGGAAGAGCCCAAAAACTTCCGGAAAACGATCCAGCGAATCCTGAACGTCCAATACTCGATCCCCGATTACGTCCACATATCCCCGGAGTGTCGTCACTTGATTTCCCGTATATTCGTTGCTGACCCGGCAAAGGTATGTTGAGAAAAAAACCTTTATTACCCGCGGCACGTGTAATTTTTACGTAACTTCGACTACTCCGTGCTATGTCCGATATAGAGAATAACGATCCCGGAAATAAAGATCCACGAGTGGTTCAAAAAGAACCTTCCGGCGGATCTGATGGACGAGAGCAGCGCCAACAGCCAATTCGAAGAGCCGGCGGACCAGCCGATGCAGAGCGACGAGGAGATAATGCAGATAATAACGGAGGCGACGATCCCGCCGGCGGGATCGAACAGTCATAACCAGTGCCTGACGGGGAGTCTTGACATCGACGACGACATGGACGAGGACTTGGAGAGTGATCCGGAGCTCGACATGGACAGCAGCGGAGAGATAGTCTACGCCATGTGAACAACAACACGGCCGTGTTGGTACGTTGCTCCCCTCCCGTGTTGTTTGTTCGATTTCGATTTGCATTAGAGAACACAGCATGAAAATGTAATTTGATGATCACTTAAGGTTATTTATAATTTAAGTGTGTGTTGTGTTTTGTTTTCTTTACCAGAAACTAACTAATAAATTGAGGGGTGGATAACTTATGGCATGAGATCAATCATTATTATAATTTAAGTGTGTGTTGTGTTTTGTTTTCTTATATCGGACTGCGAGTACAGTGACAAAATGAATACAGTACAAACAATTGTTAATCCAGTTTAGCTGTATAAACTTACGTCTGGAGTTTTTAATTCAAGCGTGATTCATTATCAAAACAATTGAAGGAGTATATGGATATAATCAAGCTACACACTCCAAATGATCCCCTAACAATCTAATTCATCCCACTGCCAAATTAGTTATAACAAACTTACATTTCTTCCATTGATAGTTCACCAATATATTATATGCATCATTATGGGACAATACCAAAATGAGATCAAAATTGTTTCTTTTAATTTTATATATAGACCAATTTTGATTTTTACCCCATATACTGATGATATAGCACGTGCTAGCCAATCAATCAGCAACACAACCAATACAGAATTTTTCATTACAACGTGTGGGCGAAGATGATGAACTTCTCTTGCATTGTCAAAAAAATCATTTATACATACAACGAACATTGTTGTGTAGGTTGTTCTTCATCTGTACATACACAAATATATATATATATATATATGTGTCTACAACAGATCAGCGATCATTTTCATCGATCCAGCTCAGAGAGAAATGCTTGCGACGGTCGACCAAGACTCCGGTGATCGCCGTCGCCGTCATCTCCTCTTGAGCTCATTTCTGGCGACAACAAAGAAGTTTGCGGCCTCAGCTCAGACAATCTGATTCTTTCCTCCGATATCCTATTCTGAAGAACACAAAGACAACAAAAACCCAAAATCAAGAAGCGAAACAAGAAATTCAGACAAAGATTTTCTACAACTTCCTCGATACCTTAAGCTTGACGTCTTCAAGTTCCATTTCTAAAGCGACAACCTTATTCTTGAGGTGTTCGAGCGCTTCCTCAGCCATGGCCGGACTTATATCAGACATCGTCGCAGCCGGTTTTGTAATGCCAGCAGCCTTTAGTACGTTAGTACAAAGGCCGAGTAGCTTTTGAGCTAACTGCAGCCGCTCCTCTTCGGTTTCCTGATTCAGACAGGAAGCCGTTAGTTAGAAATCCATACGCGCGGTTTTGTCTCTTTCGGACAAGATCCCCGTGTTGTACTAACCTTCAACTTCTCGTCCAACTGCTGCTCCCCGTCGAAATCAATGCAAGGATTCCGGCCATTCGCTGCGCGGAACTGAGCCAGCTCATCCTTGACTCGACCAAGAATGGCCTCGGTTTTACGTAGCTTAATGCTTAGATCCTCGTTTTGACGCCTCAATGAATTATTTTCTTCCTACAATGGAAAAGTATATCGATTATTATTACTTTTACTGTCATCCAAATTTATCTTTCACTATACAGATTTAAATGACAGATAAAGTATTATTATTTTCATCGTATGACGATTCTTGCCTTTATTTTCGCGTGATGATGGATTCGTTGTTGGATATTCTGTTGGCCGCAGAGTTTCTTGACTTCGATCTCGAGCTCCATCACTCTCTTCTTGTGATTGGCGTTCTCGACCTGAGAAAACAAAACCGTCGAATGAAATAAAGAAAACAACGACATTTAGGAGAATCGTAGAGACTATATATATTAAGATTCTTTCGACCTTTAACATTTCATTTTCCGTCGCGAGTAGTTTATCTTGGTGGCGAAGTCTTTCGAGCGCGACGTGTGCAGCCATTAGTTCACTTTGTTTTCTCTCGATTTCTTCTAACCATCTGAAACGATATTCGAAATTTAAGTCATGCAAGTTAGAGAGAAATCGGAGGATTAGTTTCAAACGTCTTATTACCCGTTCTTCTCCTTAACAAACTCGTTTATTTGCAGCTTCAGATTCGCGATTTCCTGTTGCTGTAAGAGTAATCCGAGGAAACAATATTATTATTAATTGGAGAAGCGGTTGAGATCAAGATCGGGGAAAAAGCTTTCTACCTTTACTTCGTCTTCGATGTTGAGCTGTTTATTCCCTTCGACTAATGACTGCAGCTGCTGATTGTCAATCATGTTCTGGAAACGGGAAAGTCGACGTGTTAAACTTGTTTTAACGCGTGGCTAAAATCGTGGTCGCGATTCGTGAACTTACAGCGTAGTTCTTCATGTTCAGTTTTACGCCAAGCAAATCCCGAATCACGTCGTGTGTCATGCTTTCGGTGGCAGCCAATCGGGCCTTGAGAGTGAATATCTGCTCGAAGAAACGACACGGTTATTATACAGCCGAAGCATATCTAAAATTTACGTACGTCTCAGAAAGCTTTACGCATACCTCTTTTTGCCGGCTGCATGCGAGAACCTCGAGCTCCTCGATCCGTTGCCTGCCAGCGGTGAGTTCTTCGTCCTTCTCGGATTTAATTTGCTGCGCTAATCCCAACCCAATGCATTTGAAGGGCGATCCTGAGCCTCTAGGCTTCGAATTCGAACCGTTCCTTTCCAACTTGTTTGACGATGAAGTTGCGGCAGGAGCTTCGTATTTGACTTGCTCTAACATAGTTTCCAATGCCTTGAACTGTTTCGAAAATTGAAAGCATTGATCGATGTGTAAATACGCTTGAATTCGATATAATTTCAAATGCTTCGATAAAAGAGAGCTCTCACCTTTTGCTTGTATTCGTTAGCCTGAGCTTCAGCGTGCAAATTTAGTTCGCAAATATGAGCTTTACATTGTGACATCTGTTGAAGAACAAAGGTTAAGATAAACAATATGAACGTCTAATCGGGGAAGAGAACGCGATAGCGTTACCTCGAGATCTCTTGCAGCTATTTCCTTCTCGAGAAGCTGTACGCGTTGAAGTGATTCTTGCAAGTTTCGCTCTTTTTCGTCGAGAATTCTGAGAATGAAGCATTTATGATTAGAGATTACATTCTAAGACTTTACAAACAAAGTACCGGAATTCAATCTTACCGTTTCATCTCAGAATCGTTGTTTTCGACGCTCTGCATTTGTTCTTTGACGTTAAGAAGCTCCAACTCGAGTTCCTCTCTCTGCAATCGTTGTCTTTCTGCGTCTCCTTTGACAATGTCGACCTTGACAACGGAAATACCGCAATGGTAAGAATCGAATCTAATGAAACTATGATCATGTAAAGCTTTTTCCAAATGTGTATATACCTTTTGTTCGAGTACGTTTATGGTACATTCGAGCTCTTCGATGGACCGTTCTAATAGTTTCACTTCCTCCTCTTTTTCTTCAGCTGAGACTTTCTGAAATTCCGCCGCCTGGTATAAACAAGTCGAGACATATCAGGACCATCTCTAGAGCATAACGAATATAATCGAAACGAATATTTCTACCTACCTCTTGAGCTTCTACCACAAGTGATTCGTTCTCTTCAGCTCGAGCTCGTACGATCTCGAGCTCCTCCGACAAAGCAAGAACTTCACCATCCAATTCATCCCTCTGAGAGGCAACTGCATCCAGTTTGCTCTGCAGTGATTCAGTCATTGCGTTCATTCGAGCAAGAGCATTTTCCATTTTACAAAGCTCGGCCTCTAAGTTCTTCGTTTTGATCGTCATTTCGTCCAATTCCTTCGCCGTGGAATCCCTTGCATCTGCGGCTTCTTCTGCAGCAGCTAAAAGCTCAGCATGCTTCCTGGTTAGTGAATCTATCGTCTCGTGATCTTTTCCACGATATGATTCGAGAGAAGCCGCCCTTTCTTCCTGTTCATGGAGCTTAGCTTCGAGTGCTCGACAATCAGCAACGGCATTTTCCAATTCCACCGACTTCAATTCGAAATCTTTTTCTAATGCTCTTAAAGACACTGTCAATTCTTCCATCTCGTCTTTCTGATCTTTACTATTCGATGCAGACTCTTGCAGCAGACTCAAATCGAATAACAATCCTTTAAGAACTTCATCCTTTCTCGACAACTCCATCCGAAGAGACGAAACTTCAGATTCCAACTGCATAGCAAGACTCCCTAGGTGTTCGAACTGCTCCAAGATCTCATCAGTTATCCCCATTTCATTGACGATCTTCTGAAACTTATTATCGACCTCAGTGATTTTTTCCTTAATCAGATTAACTGTGTTGCAGCTTGCAACGTCAGCATTTTCGACTAAATCAACATTCCTCGAAAGCTTCGAGTTTAGTGCATTGAGGTGTTCATACTCATGTACCTGATGAGCTCCAAGTTGTTTCCTCAGTAACATATTTTCCTCCTTCAAAGAATTCATATCATCCAGTTTCCGTTGTAGATCCTGCGTCGTTGAGCACAAACCGTCTTCGACAACAGCGCGAGAATGCTCGAGCGATTCGATTTTAACGCTCGCCAAGTTTAGATCCTCTTCTAACTTGGCAATGCTATTCTCCAATACTGAAATGTTCTCTCTCAGTCTAGGACACTCTATCATGCTGTCGTTCAGACGATCCTGAAGTGCTCCATTCTCCTTCTCAATGCAACTTAGTCTTTCGAGCTCTTCGTCTTTCTTTTCCAGCTCGGCTCGGAGCTTGCATAACTCTTTTTCCTGCAGACACGCATTATTCTGCAAGCAGTGCATTTTCTCATGAGAAGTTCGAAGATCAGATTCCTTGTCAAGCAATATCAACTCCATGGAATCAGCTTCTATGCTCTTGAAAACTGTATCCTGTTTTAAGCTTTCGAAAGTGGCAATGTAGGAATTCTCTAAATCACATTTCAGAAGAGACTTCTGCCTGAGTTCACTCGAAAGGACTAACAATTCGAAATCTTTAGCAGATGATTCGACGGCAAAATTCTCTTCCTGCAACTGCAGCAATTCGTCTTTCTGCTCCAGGAGTCTCTCTTGATCCAGTATAGATGCTATTGCATTCTTGTTACTGATATCGAGCTCCTTCATTAGCGCAGAGAGCTCAGATCCCATGTCGTTGGACCTTTGCAGCATTGCCTCTTCAAGAACACATAAATCTTGCACCTTCTTTTCGAAAGAGGTGAGCTTGAGGGTCATCTCGCCGTCTTCATCGACTTTACTTGAGATTTGATTGAAACCTTTCATGATATCAGCTAATAGCTTCCCCTTAAGAGCTCTGCACATCTCAAGCTCTTTGCATGTTCTCGAATTGTGACCCTGGAGTTCGGAAATAACTGAGCTTGACTCACATAATCCATGGTGGAGAAGACCATTTTCTGCATTCAATCCATTTGCAGTTTCCAAGAGAATTCCCATGTGACAGAGATGTAAGACGGACACGGCGCAATCCTTGACAATAATCTCCGACCAGATCTCTTCGAGCATGGCCTTGATCGACGCGGTTGAATTATGAACGTGGGACTTTACACTTAGGAAATCAGATGAAATAGACTTCCATTCTTCGCAAGAAGTGATCTGGAACTCCGACAGAACATCTTCTAGTTCTGACAGCATGCTCTTCATGGAGACAAGATCGGTGTCGTACTGCTTCTCCAGCTTCACGTAATTCTGCTCGTTCAATTCACTTGAGAGCTTCAAGCTTTCAACTTCTTTTGCAAGTTGTTCTCTCTCACGAGTCAAGTTTTTTTCTTTTGCTTTCAATTCCTGAATGCTAAGCTTCAAGTCTTCGTTAGCTTTTAGCAATTCGTTAACCATAATGTCTGCTTCCTTCATTGTGTCTTGAGCTTCCTCAAATTTCTCAAAGACACACGATGCTTCGATGATTTTCTGGGAAGCCACCACTTTAGCAGCATCAAGTTCATCTTCAAGGAGCTGCCAAAAATGATGAGCACGAAAGAATATCCGCCCGTCAATCCTCGGTAATAAGGGTAAATGAGGTAGGAAAAAGATCACTATGAGCGTAAAATAGATAGGTCAAAAGCAAGTTAACATAACATCCTACCTCTGTTTGATGAGACCAGGAATCTAAAGATTCTTGAACTATTTCTTCAAGTTTGTTCATCTTGACATCCATAGCATTGACTTTGAGCTCCAATGTACGTTCAAAATTAACCATGGAATCTTGGAGAAAAACTGCCTGCTTGATCAAGGACCTGATGCCCTGGCGACTGCATTTCTCGGATGCCAAGATCTCTTCTTTCTCCGCTTGTAGAGTAGTCGTCTCAGCTTGCAAGAATTGCAAGCTCCCGAGAGCACATTCAATCTCTTTCTTCAAAAGAATTATATCAGCATCTCTACCATTAGCACCCTCGATGGTGGTACTCTCAGATACCGAATTGATATCATTTTTAATCGAGTCTTTCATTTTCACATCCCCAATGCTCCTCCACGAGGCTGTCTCATTTAAGTCTTTTGCTGGTTTGCTACCTGTCTGCAACAACATTAAACTTAAACTCAATTGTCCATAAAACCATCGATTGATCATAAAAAGTATAGCAACAAACTACATATGAAAGAACTCCAAAAAGAGAAGTATGCAAACCCCTAATTCGCGCTCGTCATTGGTAGAGACACATGTCTCAAAATCACCATGCTGTTTTGCATGCTCGGCCGCCATGAAAGACTTCAATGTTGAGACTCCAGAATGCAACTCCTTCAGTCTTTCTTTGGCTTCTAGTATGTTGCTCTCCTCATTCTTTTCAAATTGTTCGTGCTCCTCAGCCAACTCCATTCTTAATTTAGTGCAATATTCCTCCGATGCTGCTAGTTTCATTTGGAGAGAATCAATCTTCTTATTTACTTCTTCAATCATCGGAGCCTGATTCTGGAGAGTTGTATCTTTATCCATAATAATTTCACTTAACTCATGAATCTGAACTTCCTTATCATGCAAAGATCCCTGATTGGTAGCATTCAACTCCCACAATCGGTTCACAATCACAAAAGCTGCTGTAGCACAAGTTGATGCCTTTTTGAGTTCATCCTGTCCATGCTGATTTAAGCACTGAAGTTCTTTAATGGTGGATATCTTGTCATCTAACTCAGACTTTAAAAGGATGATTTCATTCTCCTTTTCTGTGCACTCCAGTTGGTGTGTCTCAGTCATGGCCAAAGCCGCCCCTCTCAAAGACCTCAGCATGCACTCCATATCATTCTTCCCATCTACTGCATCCTTCAGGCATCGATTCAGTTCTTCTATCAATACCTCCTTTTCGAAAACATACTTTCTCATCCTTTCAAATGGTTCAGATATCCGGCATTGATTGTGAGTAGCTGAATCAGAACCGGCATCAGTTTGGTCTGCAGTATCTTCAACAGCCTCATGCCCGCCAGTGAGAATAGCTTCAATTTCAGTGGCTATCGAATCACATTCTTCCATCATCTTCTTTAACTCCCTATCTTTCTCTTCAAGAATTGCAGCTAGCTCTGCATTTTCTTCAGTTCTTGCACGTAAACTTTCCTCCATTACAGTCATTTGAGTTTCCACTTGCGTCAACCTGTCTCTTGTGCCTGTCTCCTTCATGTTACTATCGAGAACTTCCTGCTGAAGAGCAGAGAGCTCTTCCTGCAAGCAAACAATGACCTGTGCAGTTTCAGCCTCGACCTGTCTGCGAGCTTCCTCCAATTCTTCATCAGCTGATACTTGCAAGACAAGTTCATCTTGATACTGCTTGTTCAGTTTCTTGGCTTTTTCAAGAGAATCGTGCATCTTCTTCAACTTTGCTTCCAAAGGAGAGTCCTGACTCGCCAAAGTTCTACATAAAGAGAGATCGCTTTGCTCCTTTAGCTTCGAAATTTCCAGCTCCTTCTCGTTCAGCAATCCTTCAAATCGATCTTTGGAGTTCTTGAGATCTTCTATTTCATTAATTGCTTGAATATGTTGAGACTCAAGAGCCTCAAAAATCAGCTTTGTGTTTCTGAGCTCTTCCTGGACTTTCTCATGCTGTTTGGTTATATCCATAATCTTTTCTTTGGACAACTGAAGTTCCCTGTTAACAGAATTCACCATTTCCTCAGCTTCAGCACGATATGTCTTCTCTTCCTGAAGAATAACTTTGAGGATATCGAGCTCCAGCTGTAAATCCATGATCTCTTCTGCATGCTTTGGGAGATTTTTGGTCTTATGATCTCCATATGCTGCTCCTCTGTCCTCCTGTGGGATAGCCATTTTTTCTGGATTACTGAAAGAGGGAACTTCCACTATAGACTCCTTTATAACTTCTGCACTGCAATCATGATCCTGATTTGCAGATGCAACAGCACTTAACGAGGCATCGCGCAGCTCCTTTAATTCCCTGCAGAAGATTACCAAGACAACAAACACCAAACATGAAATTGCATGGAAGCGAGGAAACGAATATAAGAAGGTGCAAATAAGTCCAAAATCTCACCGCCTGAGCTTTGCATTGTCTTCCAGACAACAACTTAATTTGTTCTTACTCTCCTCTAACTCAGAAAGAGCTTTCGTCAACTGCTACAAAACAAAAAGCATATTAAAGATCATCTGTACCAGCATATCTTAACCATAGGCTTAAGATCAGAGAAAAGATATCAAACCTCCTTATGAAATGAACTATTGTGGAATTCTTCATGATTTGAACGACTCTGCATCAAAATTGAAACAAGATATATAAATCATATAAAGAACTGGAAGATATGTAAAACATGAACTGAACCGGAAAATAAAAGTCATTATATACCCCCTTTGCCTCGTGCTGATTAGGAGGATGCTTTGAATTTCCATCGAGGACGACAATAAGCTGTCAACAGTAAGCATCAAACTATCAAGGCATTGTTGGAGAAGGCCATAGGAATAGAGCTCAAAACAGATCGGTAAGCCATTCACAAGAAGGAAGTGGTTACGCTACCTGTTTTCGCAATTCCGATATTTCATTCAGCAACAAGTCTCTTTCCCCATCATCATACATATCTTGAAACCTACAAGGTTCCAACATGAAAATTTTGCAAATTCAAAAGCCCGTACATGGCAGTAACAGATCAGCTTCAGGTTGACTTGTGTTTTAGAAAAATGTACCTCCGGACTTGCTCTAAAAGCCTGATGTTTTCAAGGGCAAAGCGTGTCACTTCAGGATTCTTCTCAATTCTTGCTCTCAAGAGCTCAATCTCTTCTGTAAGTGCACTATTTTCTTTCAGCAAATAAGCATCTGCTGACATCGTACCACCAAGTACAGCCTCCATTCTCTGAATTTTGTCTTCTCTAAACTTCAGCATCATTTTTGTGCACCTGGTGTCCTCCTCTCTCTGACTAACCTGAGAAGCAACATTGTTTTTAGACTTCATCAGCATTCCAGGGAGTTAGAAAACACAGATTCTTGAAATGCTCATTTTTTTTACTATTATTATTTAAAATAGAAAAAAACAGATGGAACAAGGATAAAGAATACCAGACGATTCAAGTGCTCAATTTCAGCTTCAAGTTGTTTAATTGTAGATTCTGCCATCTGCTCTCTCCGCAAGGAGCCAGCAACGGTTGTTTCCAATGACTTTAACTGGAATAAAAAAGAAAAATACAACAAAAATGCAACAAAAATCCTTCAACTAATATTTAGTGCTTTACATGTTCAACATTCTGAAAAGGACAAGCATTGTTCTACCAAAAGGGATGTTAAAAAACATAGAGCACCGTTCATTACCTGTTTACTGGACACTCTGACAACTCCATGATGTTCTTTTCCAAACACAAGGGGTTGATCCTCTTCAAATGTTCTTTCATTGCAATCGTCAAAGCCTTTGTTTCTTGTGTCTGTAATCGCAGGTCGTTCAAATGACAGTGATCGGAATACCTTTTCTCGTTTGATGGCAGAAAGCTCCTCCTGCCACAACCAACATCGCATATTTGCTTCAAAAATGAAGACAAGTTATTAAAGTTAAAACCATACGGAGCTAATCCAGACCTTCAACAGTTGTATCTGACGTTTTAATGCAACAATATCTCCAGAAGAATCTTCATTAATGACAGCCTAAAAATGCATAATAACTCATTAAACAGATCATGAAGAACAATGGATTTATAATGGCTAACTGACTAAACTTTCAGTGAGAAAACAAATGAGCTCACATTGTTCTGAATCAGTTTCGCACGTTGAGCAAACTTCAAAGTGTTCAATGTTTCTGCTGCAGAACTGTACACCAAAGACACAGTAAATGAAAGCAAAGACATGCTCTCTTAATCCAATGCTTTTCCAACAGATAAGAACAAAAAAGACAGTTCAAACATGAAAATATTACATACCAGATAGATGGGCTGATGTTAGCTACTATCACTGTCTTCGAGTTTCCACCCAGAGAATCCTGTATTTCATTTCATTATCAAATAACAACACAGCAGACAATGGAAAGCACTTTGGATAATAGATGAAGCACAAATTAATGATGCACCTGAAGCAGAAATGTCAGCCTTGAATCTCTGTAAGGAACATGCCTTGGTTTTCCATTTGCTACATCCACCAAGACCATGATTACATGGCTGCAAAAAGAATGAGGAAATGTTAACTCCCACAAGCGAAGAGGAAAAGAAAGAAATAGTAGAAATGTATGGTGAGCTTAGTACCCTAGAGTCGACAAAGATTTATTAATATTTGCAGCTTCTTTCAGGCGTTCCCCCTCAGCACCCGAAGTTTTTTGCCTGTTGGATGATAGGGATGATGCAGTTAAATAAGAATGTGAATCATTTTATCAGAGGCCAATTTTACATGTACGATCAGGCACCTTTCAGAGCCAGCAAGGTCAACAAGGTTGAGCCTGGCAAAGCGGAAGTTAGTGGTGGAATCCTTCTCCCACCTACTTTCGATTACACATGTAAAAACGCTGTGCGAACGGCTGCTTTCTCTGTTCATATTTGTTGCAGCAACTTTCCTATTCGAGGAACCCTGTAGCGCAAACCAAAGTATATAATACTACTTAGTGACATGCATACTTGAAGATTTTGTAAGCCATAAAAAGAAAATCTCGAGCGTATTTTACCTGAGTTAGGAGCTGGACAATATCCCCCACTGAGTGAACCTCGAATTCTGACAGATCTTCAACATACACACCCTTTTGCATGTCCTCCCGCAACTGGTATTAGAAACAAAATCTTATGAGAGAATGCAGCGATGCTGGAGTATTGAGAAGTATCTAAGAGTGTGCTTTACCATCAAATTTGTGGCTGAAGGTTCAAGAAGATCAGTAATTTGTTCGTTATAGATCTCCAGAAAAGAGCATTTGCAATAGTACTTCAGCCGCTCATCTCTTCGGCTTTCCTCTTCCTGGAAGAGACAGTGACAGGCTAATTATGTGTATCAAAAAACAGTGTGTATGGAAGCAAAGAGAAGCAAAGTTACCGCTCTAATCCTTGCAAACAAGAACTCAAATATGCGAGGGGTCATCCCACGATTCGAACTGGGTTTCACTTCCAGCTCTTCAATCTCACCAAGCATTGTGTATGTCTTCCCACTACCGGTCTAATTATCAATCAAATCTTAGTATGCAAAACACTAGATCGAAAATATATATATATAATGCATAATAATACAAGCACATTTAAGGTCGCGTAAGTTTTATTTATTACCTGACCATAGGCAAACATACAGCTATTATATCCAGACAAGCAATTCTCCACCATGGGCAAACCAACCATCCTAAAAAGTGTATCCTGAAAACACCAAAGCAATAGTCAATCTCTTCGTCTCATTACGAAATCAGCCATTACAAATGTATGTTAACCAACCTGGTCTATAGCTTCACACGCTACATGATCAAACATAAACCGGGTCTCCGGATGCCCAATCCAAGTGAGACTGTGTGGACTCTCCTGCTTCAAGCACCTATTATATCCAAAACTGCTTTTCTCCATGTTATTCAGAGGTCGAATTCGAATCAAGACCTGAAATATAGAGTTAAATTATTAGCTTCTATTTGTTATGAACCAAGGGAGGTTGCAAACACAGTTCACACACAATGACAACAATAATAGCTTACTTGCACATTGTGTTCTAACCAGAACGATGGATCTTCCTTGAGTTCGAAATACGGAACCTCAACAGTATTGACAACAATGGAGGGATTACCAGAGCTGGAAGCTCCTTTAGAGAGTGCGGCATAGTTAGGCATCCGAGAACCACCTCCACTGGGAACAGTTCTGGAACCACTAGCTAAACAAAGTCCTGGATTCGGGGGCTTGTTTACACTCTTCGACGGCGTGCTTTGCGTCGAATTGCACTCAGAATAAGCCTGATTAGCTCTGCTCCCCATTCTGTTGGAAGTTGGAGTGTTGGTGACTGAAGCTACTCTTCCTTCCTCCTTGGCATCCGCAGCAGCAGCATTAGCCGGCGGATACTCAGTCCTGTGACCCCAACTGAATCGGTTTTTCGAAATTCCTTGCTTCTCCGGAGTTCGGAGCCCCATCGAAGTATCTGAGTACTTCCGCTTGGGCTTAACAAGAGGAGCTGGATCTACTTTCTTGGAAGGTTCTGGAATTGCTCTAGGGATTCGAGACGGCTCTTGAATTGCATTCAAGGGGGGGCGGGAGGGATCTGTGGCTATGTAGGGAGTCGAAGAATCGCTAGGGTTTATCGGCACGTTCTCCGCCTCCTCCGCATTGCTGCTCTTCCCGGAATTGCGTCGCAGGAATTTGAAATCCCTCAACATCCTGAGCTTTGAGAGAAAGGACAGTCGTCGATAATTTTGAAAAGGAAGTGAAACAGCGAGATAGATGAGTTGAAAAATACAATGTCGAAATGAAGGTTTCTCGATTTCTTGAAGAAATTGGTAATAAAGCCCCACCTGTCGAGGAGAAGAACTCCGGCAACGCGAGATCTTGAAATCTTCTCTTCGGATGGAATTAAACTACGAATCTGCGACAAAAATCTTGAACCAAAACATGAACTCTAACCTTCTTCTTCTTGTACTGTATTCTTTAAATTTCAAGGCTTGGTTGATTCTTCACTCTCTTCTTGAATGAATCTAGTTTGACATTGCGCCCTCTGTCTCTGTATCTCGAAGTAGAGTGCAGAGTTAAAGAAGGAATTTGAACAAGTGTGGTGAGATGAGATGAGAATTGATATCAGATGGCGCTGTGGAATTTTGAATTGTAGAGAGAGAGAGAGAGAGAGAGAGAGAGAGAGAGAGATTAAGGAAAGCAAGAAGAAAGTAGAATGATAATAATGTAGGGTTGTAGAGCTGTAGCTAGCTAAACGGCTATATAATTTGAATTCGCTCATGTGGGCCCCCATCGGTTAGATTTATCTCAGCATTTTTTGTTTTTTATTAATTTGTGCGCCAGGGATGCTATTGGTTAACGGATTGTACACTCAATTTAGTATTTTTCTTTGAAAAAAATTTACTCCTTCACTTTGTACTTGAATAAGTATTTATTTTTTTCTTTTAGCGATCTTTTATTTAATATTAAAAATATTTTTATAATTTATAAAATATAATATAAATATTATTATTTTTATATTGCATAATATTTAATAAAATTATTTTAATTTTTTATATTTTATTTCTATTATATTTTAATATAATATTAAATTGATAAAGAGACAAGGGAGAGTATTAATATTTATTTTATATGGATCAATAAGTATATAGTACTTATGGTGTGTTTTTAAGGGAGTTTGGGGAAAGTTTGGTTTGGATTTAGTTTTTATTTGAATTTTGCGATGAGTTTGAATTTTTGTTGCTTCTTTTTTGTTTGGATTTGGTTGGGATTTTGGGAGTTTTGATGTATATTGATTCGATGGATAATGAATAGAATAATATAAATGTGTATTTGATTTAATTGATAAAATTTATATTGTATGATTTAATTATAAATTTATATTATCCCCAATATATATATTTAAATTTTTATTTATTTGTATTTTAAAAAATTTTATTATTTACAAAATGACATATATATTTTATATATTTTTTTCATTTAATTATAATAAATATTAAATTATATTTTAATTTTTTAAAATATATATATATATACATGCACAACGTCGGCGGAATGGTGGACAACCCCAAATTTAGGGTTGGAGAAACACACCCTTAAATCTTAATATATATCTTAGGGGATAAAGTGGTTTTAGTTTAGTATCTAATTTATTACTTCTTTAGTCCCATGTAATTTATCCATATTTTTTTTTATTTTCGTCGGCCTCATATAATTTGTTATTTTTTTAAAAAAAATAATTATACATTTTAATCACAATTTAAATTTTTATATTTTATAATTTTTAAAATCTTAATTAAATTATTTAGTTATATTAATCTTAAAATATAATTATTTTTACTATACAATAATTACTTTTACTAATGCACTTCTTAATTACTTAATAATTATACTTTACCTAAATTCTTGTATTTACAGTAGTATTCCCATATTACCTGGGGCAAATGGAATATCATTTTAAAATAATAAATAGATCTTATATATATTGGTCTTTAAGTGTAAAAACTTCATAACCAGTAATTTTGATATCATAGTTTTGTTGTTTCAATACTTTTTTTCACAAGTTTTTTTTAAATTTATTATTTTTATATTTTTTTTAATTCTCGGTAACTCACATAAAAAATTATATATTTTTTCAACAATTTTACAAAACAAAGACACCCCATAATGGCTCACTTTGTAACATTATGACTCAGCTAGAGATATTATGGGTGTATACATTAACCGAATACAATTTAAATGCTTTTTTAAAAAAATAAAAATAAAAAATCATGAAAATTTAATTTGGTCCAATTGTAAATATCAATTTGATCCGATCAGAACATTTTGCAATTACGAATTTATCTCATTTAGAAATCTTATACTCTTTGTTTTTAATATGGTCGTTCAATTTTTTCTTTTACTATACAAAACTAAAATAATATTTATTTTTTTAAAAAAAAAATCAGAATAACACACCCTTAAACAATTGTTCTATTTACAATATCTTTTCACAATTTTTATTATTAAATTGTCACAATTTGTTTACCTAATCGATTTTTTGGGCACAATTTTTGTAATATTATAAAAAAAAAATACTCTCTCTATCCAGCTAAAAAGTATACACATTTCTATTTTGGAACGTCCAATTACAAAGTAAATATTTCATTAAATACTTTATTTTTTTTCCACAAATATCTTTACTTTACATCACAACATTATTTTTATACCAAAAAATAAAAGTAAAAATATCATTACACTATTTTTAACTACTCATTATAATTAAAATACTATTATTTCTTAAACATGGTGTCAAAAGTAAATGTATATTTTATCCGTGGACGGAAGGAGTACAATATATAAATATTAATGCATCACTTATAAAAAAGTCAATAATTTAATAAAATAAAATAAAATAATTACTATACAATAAAATTATTTTTATTTTTCCAAAACTATCACTTATTATCGCTTCATTTTTTAAAAAATATATGAAAATACTTTGGAGGAGTATCTTGATTGCCAGTATAATTTAACTTATTTTTCCTATACTTTTAATTTTAATTTAAACAATCATAAACGATTTTGTTATATTCCAAATTGTGTGTATGGTGTATTCGTTTCTGAAGCAAAATTTCTTTTCAAAAGGTCCAACTTCCGGGTAATATTTTTTTGACTTAAATATTTTATAATTTTTATACAATATTTTGTTTTATATTGTATATTGTTGTTTGATTTCAAATTATCTTGATACCATATTTATTTTGACATTGTTTTTAATAAATTAGTTGTTTAGTATTTGTGTATATATTTGTATTTTATAACATCTTAGTAGTTTGTTTCGGTATTATTTATAAATTTATATTTATGGTATTTTTTTATGATATATTGTTTATATGTATAATGTATTTATGTGTATTTCTTATAATAATATTTTTATATATTGCTTATTTTCATACTATTATTTTTATTCTTATTAGTATTTATTTAATGACATTTAATATATATATATATATTCTTACATAAATAAACAACGAGTAGTGGCCAGATCAATATTGATATTTTACTGTACCGGGATGGTAACATTATACGAAAGTCAGATACAATATAATATGATTGTGATTCAAAGTGTATGACAGTTGTTCTACAAAATAATATATTTGAAGATTTAGAAAGTTTGATTTATAATTTGATTTCTCTGAATTAAAAATGTCATATACTTAGGGGTGTTTGGCAAATAGTTTTTTGAAGAACTTTTAGTTTATTGAACAGCTTTTAGCTGTTTGACCAGTCAAAAAACTAATTGAGGTGTTTGGTAGTTTAGCTTTTTGGAATAGCTTTTTGGACCCAAAAAGCTAATTTCTGAAAAGCTAACTTACCCAGCATTTTGAAATAGCTTTTTCTGTAAAAAAATTTTATTCCTTATATGCCCTTAAAAATTTATTATACATTTTACACAAATAAATATATTTTGATTATTTATTAATTATATTAGAATATTTTATTATATTATAGTTTTACTTTTATAAATTTAAAATAATTAATTTTTATATAAAAATTATTTTAATTGTAAAATATATAAATTTATTAAAATCAACATAAATAAAAAATATAAATATTAATAATTTATTTTTTTATTAAAATTATATTATATAGATTTTATACTAAAAATAAATTAAATAAATTAAATTTATTGAAAATTATAAATATAATGAACTAATCGATAACTAACATAATAAATATATACACGAAAAATTTATTATTTTATATTTTACATCATTTTCAATAAAAAAAAACTATTTATATATTTTCATAAAAATATATTATTTTTTAAATCTAACTGTAATAAAAATAAATATTTTTATAACACTTTTACAATTTTCAATAACTAATAACAAAAATTTTTTAACATTCTAAACCCAAAAAAACATAATTGAATATATTAAAAACAAGAATAAAATAGAAATGTCCTCAATTGTCATTTTACGTATAAACAACTAATGTCAAACAGTTGTTTTACCAAACATTTTAATACAAACAACTAATCGAATCAGCTAGTCAAACCAGCTAATTGAATCAGCTAATTGAATCAACTAATTGTCAAACACGCCCTTAGACTAATACACAAGATAATAAGAGAATAAGACTTATTACAATGATTTTTAAATTCAAAAAATAATTATCAATGTTTAGAGTTATTTTGTTGAATTTCAACTTAATGAAACAAGTGAGGTTGTAAAGACAACGTATATGAATCTTGTTGAAACGTGACTTGGATTTAGCGGTCTACCCGACCCTAAACCAAAGCGAAATGGCTGTTTCAATTGGCAGGGTTCCTTTTGGGCTTATCCTAATCGATAACAAATAGGCTTACGGTTTAGGGTGTTTTGGGGTGCTTATAAATAGACAACTATGGTTCTTAGTCGGATGACATATTGTAAATCTCTGAATCAGTATAATAAAATCTCTCCGGTTCCTGCCCGTGGACGTAGGTTGACACACCGTCACCGAACCACGTAAAACCTCTGTGTTCTTTATTTGCTTTCTTTCTCGTTTTCTCATAACAAGTGGTATCAGAGCCATATCTCATTGATTGAAGATGTCCTCGTATAAGTTTGATCTGGAGAAGTTTAATGGGTCGAATGACTTCACGCTCTGGAAGGTCAAGATGAGGGCACTTCTGGTTCAACAAGGATGTGCGGCTGCGTTGGAGGGAGAAGACAAGTTTCCTAAAGACACGAAGGAGGAGGTAAATAAGGAGATTTTGGCAAGGGCTCATTCCGCGATCTTGCTGTCAGTTACTGATGAGGTGTTACGGGAGGTTGTAGATCAGACAACGGCTTTTGGGTTATGGAATAAACTGTGTGAGAAGTACCAAAACAACTCCCTCACGAACAGGCTATATCAGAAGCAACGTCTTTACACCCTTCGGATGTCCGAAAGTACTCAGGTAAAGGATCATCTTGATACCTTTAACCGTATCATTCTTGATCTTCAAGGAGTTGAGGTTAAAGTAGATGATGAAGACCAAGCCCTAATTTTATTGTGTTCACTACCTGGTTCATATGAGAATTTTGTAGATACTATGCTATATGGTAGAACTACAATTTCTGTTAATGATGTGAAAGATGCCCTTATGTCCAAAGAATTGAAAAGAAAGGTTTCTTTGGAGGAGGGTTCTGGTTCAGGTCTGTTTGCAGGTAGGGGAAGACCACATGAGAGGGGTAACGGGAATGGGAGGTCGCGTTCAAAATCAAAATCATCTAGCAAAGTTAAGTGTTATCTTTGCAAGGAGAAAGGGCACGTTAAAAGGGATTGTCCACAAAAGAAGGGAAATACAAAAGTTGATTATAGTAACAGTGGCAGCAGTGCTGCTGTGGTACAAGACAGTTCTGATGATGGGGACTTTGGTGAAGTTCTGACAGCGTGTAGTGCTAGTACTGCTGATTCCTGGATTATGGATACCGGTGCTTCTCACCATATGACGTTCTCTCGTGATCTACTCACTTCTTTTAATGAGTGGAATGGAACGGTGAAGTTAGGTGATGATGGGGTTCTAGCCATAAAAGGGAGCGGGGTAGTGCAGATAAAATTGCATGACGGTACTGTCAGGAAATTTGACTGTTGGTATGTTCCTGAACTCAGAAAGAATTTGATTTCTCTTGGGACCTTAGCCAAGAATGGTTTAAAATATCATGGTGAAGGTGAGTGGGTGAAAGTCCTGAAAGGTGCGCTGGTAATGATGAAGGGAAAACTGCAGCATTGAATTTATTTTCTACAGGGCAGTTCAGTGATGGGAACGGCGGCGGTATCTCAGTCCTTGGATAAACATGATGACAGGACAAATTTGTGGCACCGGCGATTAGGTCACATGAGTGAGCTAGGGTTGTCTGTGTTGAGCAAGTAGGGTTTATTTGGTGGGGATGTGATAGGTAAAATTCAATTCTGTGAGGCTTGTGTAAAAGGGAAGCAACGCAGGGTGAGGTTTAGTACCGGTCATCACACTTCAAAAGAAATTCTGGAGTATGTTCATTCAGATCTATGGGGTCCCTCTCCGGTGAAATCGCAGGGCGGGTGTTCTTACTTTGTCACTTTCATAGATGATTATTCGAGAAAGGTCTGGTTGTACTTTCTAAAGACTAAAGATGAGGTGTTTGGGAAGTTCAAGGAGTAGAAGACCATGGTTGAAAAACGGACGGGTAAACAGGTCAAGACTCTAAGAACTGATAATGGATTGGAGTTCTGTAACGCTCCATTTGATGATTTCTGCAAGAAAGAAGGTATAGTGAGGCACCGCACTGTACGACACACACCACAACAAAATGGAGTTGCAGAGCGAATGAACCAAACCCTCATGGCGCGTGCTAGGTGTATGCGCATATTTGCTGGCTTGTCTAAGCAATTCTGGGCTGAAGCAGTAAACACTGCTAGCTATCTGGTTAATAGATCTCCATCAACTGCAATTGACTTAAAGACTCCTCAAGAGGTATGGTCCGGTAAACCCTCTGATTACTCTAATCTAAGAATATTTGGATGCCCTGCATACGCTCATGTGAATGATGGTAAGCTGGAGCCGAGGGCGGTAAAATGCATATTTCTAGGGTATGCAACAGGAGTAAAAGGTTATCGACTGTGGTGTACAGAAGGTAAAAATCCTGGTAAATTTCTTATTAGCAGAGATGTAACCTTTGATGAATCTGCTATGCTTGATCAGAGTAGAGGTTGTGAAAGTATTGCAGGTACAAAAGATTGTGGTGCTAACCAGAGGGTGGAGTTTGAGACTCCTGACAGAGTTGTGTTAGAGGAAAAGCAGCAGGATAATACTATTGATCAATCCGATCAACCAGATCAGTCAAAACCTCAAGGGAAACTGGTTGAGGGGGAAGCTGATGACGCTGGTACTGGGGTTGAAGATTCCATAGCAGCAAGAAAGGGAAAGAGAAATATTCAGAAACCAGCTAGGTTTGCAGGATGTGTCAATACGTGTGACATGGATTCTGTTGCTTATGCACTAGCGGTTGGTGATGATCTTGGCTCTGATGAGCCAAAGACATATAAAGAAGCTGTGGCGAGTTTAGATGCAGAAACCTGGATTATGGCAATGAATGAAGAGATGCAGTCTCTTGAAAAGAACAAGACTTGGGATCTTGTTGCACTACCAAAAGGGGTGAAGCCAGTGGGATGCAAGTGGGTCTTTAAAAGAAAGGAGGGAATTCCTGGTGTTGAACCTGCTAGGTTCAAGGCGAGACTGGTGGCAAAAGGGTTTTCACAGAAGGAAGGAATCGATTACCATGAAGTCTTTTCTCCTGTGGTGAAACACAAAACCATTCGGGTTCTTTTGGCAATGGTGGGTGCTTTTGATCTGGAGTTGGAGCAGCTTGATGTAAAAACAGCATTCCTTCATGGTAATCTAGAAGAACAGATTTACATGTCTCAACCGGAGGGGTTCTACAGTTCTAAAGGGGACCAGGTATGCTTGTTAAAGAAATCTCTGTATGGCTTGAAGCAGTCTCCGAGGCAATGGTACAAGAGATTTGACTCATTCATGGTGTCTAATGGTTATACTCGTAATCAGTTTGATAACTGTGTTTACTCGAAGAAAGTTTCTACTGATTCCTTTGTGTATCTGCTGTTGTATGTGGATGATATGTTAATTGCAGCTAAAAATATGGCTGTAATTAATGACTTGAAGGCTCTACTAAAGGGTGAGTTTGAGATGAAGGATTTGGGTGCGGCAAAGAAAATACTTGGTATGGAGATCTGGCGTGATAGAGAAGCAAGACGGTTATGGGTTTCTCAAGAAAAGTATATTGAGAAAGTTTTGCAGGCATTCTCTGTTGATCAGTCCAAACCGGTAAGTACCCCTTTGGCGGCACACTTTAAACTTGATCGAAGCACTATACCGGCTACAGATGAAGATGTTAGTTATATGAAGACGGTTCCATATTCAAGTGCAGTTGGAAGTCTTATGTATGCGATGGTATGTACGAGACCGGATCTCGCTTATGCGGTTAGTGTGGTGAGCAGGTTTATGGCTAATCCGGGTAAAGCTCACTGGGGAGCTGTAAAGTGGATCTTGCGATATTTGAAAGGAGCGTCTGATATTTGTCTGGTATATGATGATAAAGGCCATGGTGATGGTCTTGTTGGCTATGCAGACTCTGATTACGGGGGTGACTTGGTGAAACGAAGATCACTAACTTGTTTTATCTTCACTTTGTTTGGATGTGCAGTCAGTTGGAAGTCTACTTTACAACCTACGGTTGCATTGTCGACGACTGAGGCGGAATACATGTCAATGACTGAAGGTATTAAGGAGGGTATCTGGTTACATGGTCTGGTGCAGAGTTTGGGTCTGAAGGTGGAGAAACCGGTGTTATTCTGTGATAGTCAAAGTGCTTTGAGTTTGGCTAAAAATCCAGTGTATCATGAGAGAACCAAACATATTGATGTAAGGTTGAATTTTATCCGTGATGTTCTGGAGGAAGACAAGTTTTCTATTCAGAAAATAGCTACAGAGCACAATCCAGCTGATATGTTGACAAAGGCGCTACCGACGGAGAAGTTTGAGCACTGCTTGAACTTGGTGAATATTCGTAGGAGGTAAAGCCCTCTCGGGGCATCTGGCAGGAAGGAGACGATTGAGAGATACTGACGAACCTTTGGCGGTTGGAGAAACTCCAAGTCAAGGTGGAGATTGTTGAAACGTGACTTGGATTTAGCGGTCTACCCGACCCTAAACCAAAACGAAAGGGCTGTTTCAATTGGCAGGGTTCCTTTTGGGCTTATCCTAATCGATAACAAATAGGCTTACGGTTTAGGGTGTTTTGGGGTGCTTATAAATAGACAACTATGGTTCTTAGTCGGATGACATATTGTAAATCTCTGAATCAGTATAATAAAATCTCTCCGGTTCCTGCCCGTGGACGTAGGTTGACACACCGTCACCGAACCACGTAAAACCTCTGTGTTCTTTATTTGCTTTCTTTCTCGTTTTCTCATAACAAATCTCAATACAAGACTTGAACAAACGGACGATGATACACATATACCAGATGCAAATTGTGTTGAAGAAGATAAATCTAGGGTGTGTTTATTTGGGAGATTGGATTTTAAATACACTATTCATTATATTTTTCCCCAAAAAAACATCAAATCAAATATCTATTTTTCATTTTTTATATTATACTAAAAATTAATTTTACATTCAAAACATCAGATTAGTACCTATTTATATCACATCATACAACTATTCAAATTCAAATTTTTTACTGTTCAAATCCCCAGCCAAAATTCAAACTCCAAAACAAACACATCCTGAATTAAAATCAATATCAATGATGAAATGGAAATATATGAGAATTGTGAAATAGAGAATGTGGTTGCTATTGCATTACCAAATTTATACGAGACTTGTCACTCCAAAACAGATAAAATTAGAATAATAATTTTATCAATTTCTATATTTACCTCTTCACCCACACAAAATGTATCTTCTAAACTGACCACACCGTTATTCAAAAAATTTGAAAAATCGATTACCAAGATCGGCAGTAGAGAAATGACGAGAATAGACACAGAACATGATTGAATGAAAATAATAATTTAGGGTTTATTTGTATTATAATTATATTTATTCTCATTTTTAATAAAATATTCATAAAAATTTTAAAAATATTATATTTAATAAATTAAGAATTTTAGAAACCTCTAAATTTTAAAAAATTAGAAGTTCTAAAAAGTACTATAATTTATAAATATAGTAGTATTAAGAACTACTTTATGGGCTAAATTTTTAAATCACACTTTAACTTAGATTATTTTTATATTAAAAAAAAAACCATCTTGCATATATGTTGTAGATAATTATATGTGTTAAATATATTTTAAATTAATACATTTTACCAAATATAAAACAATAACTTGTAATGAGACAAGCAAAAAATAAAAAATAAGTCTGATTTATATATACTCATTTTTGTTTTCTACTTTTTCTAAATTTAAACTTAATTTAAAAATATTTTAATTTTATTTAGACATATTTATTATGTAAAATTTATATAAATAAAAATTAATTAGATTGCTACACTATAAAAATAATTAAAACAATAACTTTAATAAATAGTTAAATTAAATTTTAAATTAAAAATAAATTAAATTATAAAATTGTTGATGTAATTTTTCAACAAAAATAAAGTAAAATTCAAAGATATAGAAAATATCCTTAAACTTGATTAATTAGTGCCTGAGATTAGGAATCTCTAAACACTGTATGGTACAGAAAATAAACTGGAAAATAAAAGACTGAAATTTAAAGTGGTGATCCCCAAATCTGACTTTGCTTTGTTGAAGTTGATTGAAGATGCCTTTCCTGACGGATTTGAATCCTTTAAATAGCCTTTCAGAGAAAACGGTTTGAACCGCCGTCTGGTCGGTTACAGCAACCGCTGTCAACCGACCACCAATTTCTCCTCTATTGACACGTATTACAACTTCCTTCAACCGTTCCCACCAGTCACAGAACTCAGACCTGCCTCTTACCCGATCTGCCTGTCCACTGCCAAATTTCTTTTGCCCGACTTCGTCCTTCGCCCGACCTGCTTCTTCGCCCGACCTCACTTGGGCCGACCTCCGCATCAGCCGCCCTCCGTCTTTGACCGAAGACCTCCGCGTCTGTCCGTACCTCTTCCTTGCCCGACCTTCCTCTTGACAGACCTCCGCGTCTGCCCGACTTCGCCTTTCATCCGATCTACGGTTTACCCGACTTGGGTACACCTTTTTTTCAGACTCCGCCCGACCTGAATACAGCCCGAACTGCTGATCACGGACAACCATCTCTTGGTAGTACCTGAGTCTGGATTTGGATCAATTCTTGAGATCTTACCTTTCTTCCTTTTCCCGACCTTTATTCTGCCCGACCTCCAGACCTTTTGGCTTTCATTCAGACCCTACCCAGAATCCTACTGCCACTTACTATTATTATTGTACTCCACCGTCTCACCACAATTGACACTATTTCCTTTTTATCTGTGCCTTAACAATTGACACATTTTTATTTTTGATTAAAATTATTAAATCAAAACATGTTTAACATATATAAATGTACAACCACTCAAAACTCTTTTATTTCTACGTCTCTCTTCAAAAAAATAAATATTTTTATCTCTATTTAAAACTACACATCTTTTATAAAATTGATTTATGTTAATTATAAATAAACAGAAATATTTTTTTTATTTACTTGTATTATAGAAAATTTTATTCTCTACAAAATGATATCTATATTGCATATATTTTTTAATTGCTATATAATTTTTAAATATTTAAACATATATTTTAATATTTTTAATCATATATATTAAATTTACTTTAAAAATATAAATATTATTAATTAATAAAAAAATAATACAATAATATCATAACTAATTATTATTAACTAATTAAATATCTTCATCTTAAATATCGTATCCCTAATTAAATGGTTCAATTATGGTGGGACGGAGGGAGTATTAGATAATAAGATATCATTAATAATTATTTTATTAATATTAATACTCACTCCTATCGTGATAATTTTTTTTTCTTTTTAATCTGTCTCATACATAAGATTATTTTTTTCTATTTAAATAAATTTAACAAATTTAATTTAACAAATTTAAATATATTTAATAAATATAATCAATTTAATTAAAATTTAAATTTCTTTACATGTGAAATTATTCAAAAACAAATAGTATATTTTTATCTCTTATCAATAAATAATATTTTATCATTATTAAATTTTTTTTTATATAATTAATTCATGTGAATTATAGATAAATAAATATATTTCGTTATTTATTTGTATTATATAAAATTTTATTCTATATTCATATTATATAGTATTTTATTGAAATATAGTATTAAAAATATTTAAATATTTATTTTAATTATACATATTAAATTTCATTCTAATAATAATAATAGCACTACTTATATAAATAATATTACTCCATCCGTCCCATTGAAACATTGTCATTTTTATTTTTGTTTGTCCCAAAATAAGGTTATCATTTACTAATTTAGTAATTGTACTAGTTATTTAACCTAATAAATATCCTTTCAATTTTAAATATATTACACAAATATCATTATTATTATTATTTTTTTTAAACGCCACCATTTTAATATTAATATTATATTAAAATATCTACGTACAAAAAATAAACGTCATACTTTGGGACGAAAAAAAGTACTATAACTAACTTATTTAAATTACACTATGTAAAAATGTCGTTTTCATAACTAAAGAGTCATATTATCCAAAACCAAAGAAATACTTCTTCTTTCGTCCCGAACAATGTATCTATTTTTCTATTTTAGTTCGTCTCATAATAAAATATCAATTTTGTATTTTAGTAACCGTATTTTTTACTAATATTAAAAATATTCTTATAACTTACAATATATTACACAAATATCATTATCTTTATATTACACAATATTAATAAAATTATTTTAGTAATTTTTTGTTTTATACATACCATACCCCAATATAATACATAATTTATAAAACTCCTTATAAAAAGCAAACCTATGCATAAATAAGGGACGAGAAAGTAAGTATTATTTTATATTTATAAAATTAATAATATATAAAAAATTTAATTATAAATATATTATTATTATTTTAAAATAAAAAATTTACCCTAATCGACATTTATACATCCACAGCCGCCGCAGCCACCAGGTTTTTCCTTCTTCTTCCCCAATTCTTTCCTCCTCCTCCTTCTTCTATTCTCTGTTCGTTGGCCTCTGAATCTGATTAGCCATGGATCCTAAGCGAGAGCCAGTCAGATCCAACTCCAAGCCGGAGCCAGTCAGATATATCTGTGGAGGTAAACTCAATTCTTAGGGATTGATTGCGAACTTTAGCGATTTTATTGTATGACATAATTCGCAAAAGCTTTAGTTTATTTACGTGTTTTTACATTGATTTCATTCTATTTTGATTCCTTGCTTTCCAAGCTTACTGAATTTCTAGTCGTTGTTTTAGACTGTGGAAAAGAAAGTTTTCTCAATTTAGACGGCCTCGAGATTTTCTGCGAATTTTGCCGATACCGTGTTCTCTACAAAAAGCGCACCCGCAGAAGTAATTCTCTGTCACCTCTTAGCCTTAATTCTTGGATTATCTCCATATTACTGCGCTTTTCTTTTTTTGCTTGTGCTGTTACACAATTGATAAATATATATTGTTTGCTCATCTTAGTTGAAATAGATTGGGATGTATGTTATAGTTTATTGTGTTTGTGTGAAGTTATCATTCATGAATTGTGATAATCTGCTTTATCTACACATGTATGTATTTGATAGGATCTACATAACTTCTATCTGATGTATCCGTGTGTGTGATGAAGTTCGAATCGAAGTATGAGCAGTTTTAAGTTTGTGAATTTGCAGAGTCTACACTCTGCATATTGGCTTAGTTGTATATGCATTAAAGAGTTGGTTTTCTTATCCAAAATCAACCAAACATATCCTGCAGGATGAAGAAATTAATTTAATTTTTTTGGGGGGGATAAATCACGTATTAAAATCTTAATCCTACTGTGGTTCTCATTTCTTCTACAAAGTTATGGTTTTTTGCTGATACTTGAGTTTTTTATTCAATTTATCTTTATATTTGATAATTGTTTCGTTTTGTAATGGTTTGTGTTTTAATATATATACTAGCTCTAACTTCTATCCTTTTTTTGGGGTTGTAATGGAAGACCTTTGTGTTTAATATTTACAGTAGTTTTTCTAATCAACATATTAGATTTAGAGATTCAAAGGCATGATGCGAAAATGCTTGTTATCAAACTTGCATCTATTTGGAAGACGTGTGCAATCCTTTGTGTTTCTTTGGTCATTTGTTCGACTATGTGCGATAATGTGTGTTTTAGTGGAGTTATATAAGTATGAATAATGTTGATTGTTCGTTTCTCATACTCTTTGTATTATAAATCATTACATAAAAAAGGTACAGATTATGGGATTAATGTCTGGGTGCAACATGGGTACTGAACTACTGATTATATGTGTTTATATATATATGTTAGATTTGAACTATAGTTATTTTAGTTTGAATTATAATGGGGTTACTTCTTTAGACCTAAAAATATCGAATTAACCCAAACCTCATAATCGTATTACTATTGGTTGTGGGAGGCAGATTCGGTGTTCATAAGGAAAAGTTAGTATCATGTTGATTTTGTTGAGTGTAAAATATCTTTACTTAAAGAACTTGTTATCTACAATATCATCCTTATTCGGAGCATTTGTTTTTCACCTTATCGGGAGCATTTTATCTATTCAACACTTCACACTTATTTTTCTAAGTTTCATTTAATTTGTTATTCGCAAAATACCTAAGTATTTAATGAGTTTGTTTGGTTAAGTTTTGGTGTATTTTGGTGTTTTTGTATGTTCTGACAATAGTAGCAATCTGAATTTAAATGATTGTATGATATAAATAGTGTTTTGAATGAAAGATATTTTTTCAATGTCATAAAAATTAAATATCTAATGTGATATTTGTTGGAAAGGAAAATAAATTGCAACTAAAACAAATCCTAAATTTGTGGATGTGTATGTATGTGCTCACAATAACTATATAATATAATGACTATATGTATATAATGATGACCCAAGATTTACATGATACTAATTAGCCTTAATATAGTTGTTAGTGATAAAAATGTGTATATTTTATATTATTAAATAATTATCTGTAAATGCATATACTGGTCTGTTCTTTTTTAGATTATTTTCAACCTCTTTATTATTCGATACTTACGATTATTTATAAAAAATAATTACATTATTTATCTATCGCAAAACATAGCTTCAAATATATAATACATTGAGTTTCAAATATTGAAAAGGCATGATCAGAAGTTATGTTATACTATTTTTTATCAAGTTGGCCAAAGCTCATTACTGTTATTTTCTTACATGCATTTTTATGTTGCTCCGATCCTCACTTCATTTACATCGGACATTGCAGTTGTCCAATTCGAAGCTCGTTGAAGGCGACTCCGGGGTCTCTTTGGAAATATTAAGTCATCTTTCAAGGTATTATAGCTTCTGATAATTATTCTATTCTCTTATGGTCAGTAGTTTTTGCAAGCTTTCTTTCTTTTTTATTTTTTTGTGTAAAATTTGGGATGTAAAATTATTTTAAATGAAATTATCATTTTGGATTTTGAAAGGTGTTTATAGACAAATTTCGGAGATGTTTTGATTGACTTTTGGAATGTAATGAATTATGTAATAATTGGTACCTAAGAATAACATGTTGATTTACTATATTTGTTAGAAAAATAAATTAAATAAAATTTTATAATATATACAAATAAAAATATGATCAATATATATTATTTTATAAAAAATAAAATTTGTATAATAAAAAAATAATTAATTAATATTAATACAAAATAAACTTAAGTATATTTAATATATATTTATATAATTATTTTTTTATAATATTATAAATATATGTTTTTAAATATAATATTAAATTCTTTAATAGTGGCGGGCCTATGTATTTGAGTGGGCTTACCTTATTAATATATTAATGTCTGCATTAATATTCTCGTTTGTTTGCTTGGTGAAACGGCTTTTATATATATATATATATATATAATCATTTAAGTAATATTAATGAATGTGTAATATGTTATTTTTACAACTATTTGGCTATATTTATGTGTATCTTAGTATCATTTTAATAATTTTATTAATTTAAAATAATGGGTACTTAACTACTGAATTTTAAACAACATTAGGGAGTATGCATTTTCTTTTTTCTTTTTTTTTTTTTTTTCTAAAAAATTATTCCTAGGTGCAATACAGTGTTTATTTGTATATTTTTTAAAAGTAAAATTACTATTCATGTACTTCCTATTTGATATTTACAAGCATTTTTTAGGCAATTAGGATTTTTGTTATAAAATGAAAAATTTGTCCTTAATCTTGTGTATAGAAAATGAAAGAGTAAATAAAGTAACGGTAAAAAAGTAAATTTTGTGTATAAAAATAGAAAGACGACAATAATTATTGGATATTCCAAATAAGAAAGTAGGACGTTAGTTTGTGAAGGGAGGGAGTAATAGTTTTACTTGATATAATATTGAATATATTGGTGAATCTTGAAATATTATTTAAAATATTCTAAAAAAACAAAATACCAAGATAATGAACATTAAAAATGCAATATTGAAAATTTTGAAAGAAAAATAAGCCAAAAACTTGTTTTGTTAGAGCTTTTTTCATATTTTATTATGCAAATATATATATATATATATTTTAACAAAATATTTTATTCAATGTATATTAAATACAAAATATTATTTTTTATATTATCAACACAGTTTTTCAAATTACAAAAAAAAAAACAAATCAATTTATCTAAAAATGCTGTGAACGAACTAGCTATCTCCATGCTCCCAAAGAAGAAAAAATTTATTTATTTTTTTCATTTGAAGCATCACATCGGTACATATTATTTCCGAAGTAGTTTTTCACGAACACAGGCACATACATACATACATTATTCATTATTCTCTAGTAAATCTTTCTTGAAATGGTATATTTGATAACTACATTATTCATTAATCTCGAATCAATCTTTCTTGAAATGGTATATTTGAAGGTTATCGACCTTGAGCTTCTTGTAGTTGCCGAATATACGACTTGTGAAGAATTTTCCCCAATTGTAAGCATCGTATTTGACCGGATTTTGCTCGTTCACGAGCTCTTCCACAGGTTCAATCATGATGTAATGTGCCGGATTTAAGAAGAACGGGATTGAGAACCGTTCCTTTTCTGAATTCACCCTAACCCGGTGCTCCACGCTTTCATACTTATCGTTGCTCCAAACCTATGTGCATATGTTTGTCATCATTGAAGACATGCATTAGTATAACCCTACAAATATAAAATGATTTTGCTAAAAAGAACGAGTTATTCGCGAGCTCAATTCGCTTATAAGAGCTTATTAAAGTACATTTTCCATATTACATAATCATAGTTTAGATGATAATATTACACTTATTTTGTTCCTGAATGTACGGTAATATTCATGGTAAAAATTGGAACACATATATACTCCCTTCGAATCCTCTAAGCGTCACATTTATTTTTATATTTGTATAATTTTTTTGTACAATTATTTTTCTATTAGTTTTACAAGACACTAATAGAAGTATTTTTGATTTTTTTTTTTTAATTTTATTACGTTTTGATATAATAAAAAAAAATTAATATTCAAATATCAACACACAAAAAATAAATAAGATTCCCAGATAGCCGGACGGAAGTAGTATATTTATATCCATATGGTAAAATATTCTCTAAACCCTAAACCCTTAATCATGTCTTCTTTTTTTTTTTTTTTTAATTCAAAAAATTACATCAATATATTTTATTTTAATACTAAAAAAACCCAACATTCTTTGGTTACATACATTTTAAACTTTATTTTCGTATTATTCATTAAAAAATATTACTCATAACAAATTACTGCATATAATATTTATTTTCATCAAAAATACTATATATAAAATATACTTTATATTTAAAATAGCACATGTAATACCTATCTATATTATATTCAAAACATTTTTATTTCTTACCAAAATAATCACACACTTTCAAAAAATATATAAACATGCTAACATGCTCATTAGTGAGTAAGTCCAATCAAATACAAAAGGTTTGAATTAATTGAACTTACTTAACAATTCTACAAGTATATATATCTTCATGCTATTATACATATATTGAAAAATGCCACTCTATTCTCTTATTTAAGTTTTATTTTTAATTTTTTTACTATGCAATGTTTTTAAAAAACATATATAAAAATATTATTGCTTCCATATTAATTATTATATCAAAACGTAATAAAAATAAAAGAAAAATGACAAAATACTTCTCTTAATGTCTTATAATACTAATGTAATGACATTGTATAAAAAAACTATAAATATAAAAATATTTTCAATATTAAAAACAATATCGTCAAATACAAATTAATTTTTAAATAAAAATGAATTTTAAATAATACAAAAATAAATACTCCTTCGTCCACTACTAAATTTCTCATTTTCTATAATTTTCTATTTTAATTTGTGCAAGTAAAAATATAACTCTCAGCTAAATATCAAAATACCTCTACTTTTTACTTTTCACATTATTTTTAAGGGTAAAATAGACATTACATTACATTTAACACTACATATCTATATAAAGTACAAAAATTATTTAATTCGCGTGCAAAAGTCAAATGAAAATGTTACCCTTTGACGGAGGGAGTATTATAGTGTATATTTGCTACTAATGTTGTTTTATAATTTTTTAAAGTAAAATACTCAAAAAATAAAATTATATTTATATTAAATCAATTATTTATTTTTTATATTTTAAAAAATTGTCTTCCTTTAACCAACTAAATTTCAAAATAAATAAATAAGAAAATGACTCAAGCAATTGCGAACACATATATAATAGGACTTAATCGAAAGTAGGAGTTTTGCCATAATTTTTACCTGTATAATGTCTCCGACATTGATAATATACGTGTTTGGATTAGGTTTGACAAGAATCCATTCTCCGTCGCTTTTTCTCCTCACTTGGAGCCCTCCAACACTATCTTGCGCAAGGATGGTTAGCGCGCCACCATCCTTATGTCGACCAACCCCCAAAGCTAGATCAGAAATCGGACATGGAGGATAGTGATTTATCCGGATGAAGCTTGTTTGCTCGTCGAAGAAATTATTGAATCGATCTTTTGCCAAGCCTAAGCTTAGTGCTATAAGCTCGAGCAACTTGAATCCTAGCTTTTGCATGTCTTCTCCATAATCTCGACAAATATCCCTAAGGTGATTTTGATTTAAATATTATGGTTCAAAACTTGATTGAAGTGTCACTCGTTGAATTCATTGACAAGAACGATTACAATATATCAACACGGATCACATGCTTTGACGATTTTGAATTTAACATATGCTGAATACTTAGATATTAATTATTATTAATTTATACTATTTTATAATATAATTAATATAAATATATATAATTAATTTATAACTATTCAGTAAAGTGGTAGAAATCAAATGGTTGATCCAGTCAAATAAGTATATATAATGTTAATTTAACCGCTTATGTGGGTGAACAATACATATACTGTATTATGTATAATATATGTTGATCATGTAATATTTATAAATACCTGTTGGCCATTTGTATGACATATGCTTAATAGCACTGACTTGGTCGAATCGGCACATGATCCACAACCTATTATATATAAATATATATATTTGAAATTTTTATAATATTGTCTGGAGGATTTTCCTAAACTTTACTATTCATTCTATTTTTTTCTTCAAAAAATATCAAATCAAACATCTATTTTTTATTTTTATATTATATTAAAAATCAATTTTATATTCAAAACATTGCATTAACACATATTTATATCACATCATACACTATTCACATTCAAAATTTTTACGGTTCAAATCTCAATCCAAAATCCAAAATCCAAACCCACAAACAAACACACCCTAAATTTATTTTAATCACATTTATATTATATCATAAATAAATATCAATTAAGAAAACCAAACTTCCAACTTCAATAAATACCTCATCGCCGGAGGCTTTTCCGGCCACCGGTTGGCGATGACCTTAAGCTCATCGTCGGCGGGGTCCGGCGACGCCGGAATGACGGTGGGGTCTTGGACGGTGAAATCGAAGACCTCCTTCCAGTCCCTGACGTTCTTAGTGTGCTCAGTGTCGTAATATCCTGTGGGGTTCACCTCGTCTCTCGATACTTTCTTCTTCTCCGGCGTCTCCAGCCTGAAGAATTCCCTCGCCGCCGATTCCATCCTCCGGCGGACCTGCTCCGGCACGCCGTGGTTGATCACCTCGAAGAATCCCCAATTCCGGCAGGCTTCTCCGATCTCGACGGCCAGTTTGGCGGAGTCGGTTGAGGACAGATCGATCGTGGGAATCCCGTCGGCTTCGGGGACGTGGGGTTTCGGGCGGTTTTCGACGGCCTGGATGAACGCCGGCGAGGCTTGCAGCGGAGGTGCGGCGGCGGCCATGGTGGTGTGGTTTGTAGTAATTAATTGTCTCTGAAATATATATATATATAGATTGAATCAGAATGTTGCGCCGTCTCTATATTTATAGATTTGCGGCGTAAATAAATTAAAAATCTTGATAATTATTTTTTCTTAAATATAAAAAATTTAATATATTAATGTCGTTTTATAACATTTGATAAATTTTTAGTAAATTTTTCAATATTAAATATTTTTAAATATATATAAAAATCAATTTAATTAAAATTTTCAGATTTTGTATATAGAACTACTTATAATTTATTTAAATTTATCTCCAATTTAATTATTTTCCGTCCCAGTTATTATGTCGTTACTATAAGCTCAAGAAATTTAGAGGTAATATGATTAATAAATAATTAAAAATATATTAGTAAAAATAATTATAATATAATAAAAATAAAGATAAATTGATTTTTTAGTCTCATAATTGGATCAAATTAGTCCCATAAGTGATTTTTTTTTGCAATTTTAGTCCTCCGGCGCCGGAGATGCCTACTTGGCACTCATCTGACTCGCTGGAGAACACGTGTCCACCAACTCAACGACACCCAGTAGATACGTGTCGCTGACGTGATGGACACTTATTCTCCAGGGAGCCATGCAAGTGTCTCGTAGGCATCTCCCCAAGAGGACTAAAAATGCAAATATTTTTCACTTATGGACTAATTTGCAATAAATTCCAATTATAAGACTAAAATGATAAAGGAGTTTAAGTTATTGAACAAAAAAAATCAATTTACCCAAAAAATAATTATAGATTAAGATTAAAATAACTAATTAATATAACTAAAATAAAAAAATTATAAATTATAAATTTTAAAATATGATTAAAATATATAATTATTTTCTGAAAAAGAAAAGTGACATAATATATGGGATGGACGAAAATAGAAAGTATGATATAATATGTGGGACAATAGAGGTGTGTTTGTTTCGGGGTTTGAATTTTGAGTAGGGATTTGAATAGTAAAATTTTTGAATTTGAATAGTTGTTTGATGTGATATAAATAGGTGTTTGACGTGATGTTTTGAATGTAAAAATTGATTTTTAATATAATATAAAAAATAAAAAATAGGTGTTTTATTTGATGTCTTTGAGAAGAAAAAATGCGATAAATAGTATGTTTAAAATTCAATCTCCCAAATAATAACATCTTATAAACCATTCAAAATCTATTTTATTTTTATTTTTCCCCTTAATAAATAAATATTTTTTTTTAATCTAAATTTAATATTTTTTTTAAAAAAATTAATTTATGTTAATCATACATAATCATTTTTTTTTATCATTTTCTTTTGTTCATCTCAAATATTTAGGCAAGATTGCCTGGATGGTAGGTCATCTCTATACTTTTGGTATATAGTATGGAAAATTATATCAAAATGTAAAATATATTATTTTAATTTAAATATTTAAATTTTTAATTTTTTGTAATAACTTTTTAATTTTCTATAAAATAAACATTTTACTTTTCAATTTTTGTATAAAAATATTTTGTATTTATTATTATTATTTTTATAGAATCACAATTGAAAATTAATGTTGAAAAATATAGCAGATATATGTGTAGATTCATTAAATTTAGACGCTACGTCGTCTTTATATTTATAGAGTTTGCAGAGTAAATAGCAATCTTGATAATTAATTTTTTTTAATGTTAAAAATAAATATAAAATATTATTTACTTTAAAATTATCAATAATTAAATTAAATACTCTTAAATATTAAAATTTTAATATGTAAATTTTAAAATATTGATATGATTGTAAATAAATTTTTAATAATTTGTATTGTATAAAACTATAATATTTGTTATTAGTTCATGTATTGTATTTGTATTATTGGTTTATAATTACAAGTGTATTGTATAACAATATGTGCTATGTTGAAACCAACTATTGTTTGTGTTGTATAATATTATAATATGTGTTGTGTTTGTATTACATGAGTATATACGGTCTACTGCCAGTAGTAATACCGTGTGATGTCTGATAGTATACCGTGTGCTGTGGTGTGCAGTAAAATTCAACGCCGTGGCGGCCACCACCATTGTTGGGAATCCTTAATCCAACATAATCAATTTGGAATGTTCTTGCAACAAATGATTACCACAAAGAGACTAATAGCATTAGAGGATTAATCAATAAATATGAATAAGAATATTAATTAAAATGAATTAAGTAAACAATACTATAATTCAAACAAAATATTTAAAATTCTCAGTAAGAACGTCGGTTCATGTTACAACCCACTCCGCATCAAGTCTGAACCGTCCAAATGAGGTAATGGCCACAAAGGAGAGAATAATTGTTTCAACCACCAAGCAACCAAAACCCAAATAGCTGGATACAAAAAAAAAATAGGAAATATAGAAGATGACAACACAAAAAATCTCTTAACTCGAAGAGCAACGGCTTTCAACACAAAAATCTACTATCTAATTCCTTCACCCTTCACATCCCACAAACGCACGTACACAACACATATGTATAAGAGGAACAAAAATGATTGAACCCAAAGATTTAAGAAACAATCTTATCTTATCGACAGAAAATCGCAAGAGTGGAAAACATAAGAATAGCAAAATCCAATAAACACCTTCTTCCTTAAGGGAGAAAACAGAACAAAAAAGATAGACATCAATTTCTTAATTTGAATTAAATTTGAATTTAGATTTGGACATGAGCTTTGGGTAAGGGTTTGGTTTAGGGTTTAGGGTTTAGACAGTCAATGATCATATGTTAAAAACACACGGATTGAATCGTTGGTTGACAGTTATCAAGAAGGATTTGAGGTAATGAGTGTTCAGACAAAGAGTAGGCGCTGGATCAACAAGTGCCCGGATCAAAGACAAAGTCGACGGACACCTAAATCCGGAGTCGGGTCGACAGGTGCCTGAATTTGCTATTAAAAATATTTATTATATATTATATTAACTTGTACTACTTCATTTATAAATATTTGTTAATTGAGTCAAATTAGCATCATGCTGATTTGAACCAATCAACGTAGTAACAAAAATTATATATAATTAAACATAAGATTTTGTTTGTTTGTGGGTTATAATTATATTTTTGTTTATTTGTAATATAAGTAAATTTTAGTACAGTATTTAAATTCAACATTCGACTTCCAAATCCCAAATACACACTCTAATGCCAATATAGAGTGAAATATAACTTTAAAAAATAAAAAACAAAAATAGGTAATTTTTGAAAATTTGATATAATTTAATAATAATATTTTTAAAAAATCATAGAAAATATTTTTTTATTTTCATAAAGCATCACATAAATTATATATATATATATTTACTTTTTTCAAAATGATTCAAACTCCAAAACTTCAAATTTAAAAATCTTCTATCTAAATGAAAAAGCCTAATTATGATACATATATAAGTAATTAATACTACTATAATTATAAGGATGGTTTGGTCAAAAAAAAAAAAAAAGTTGAAGAGAAATAATAGCGAATAATAAAATTTTCGAAAAAAGAAAATCAATAAAAAATATGGGTGTATTTGATTTGTACTTTGGTTTGAAAAAAAATTATGTAAAATATAAAAAATTATGTAAATTATATAAAAATAACGATATATATAATATATTAATGTTTTTAAAAAAATATGTAGAAAAAATTTCACAAAGCAAACAAATCCTATGAATTCAATATTTTATTTGATAAACTATATAATTATAGTAATAAAAAAATAAATATAGTAATATGAAAGAGATGATGTATTGAGAGTAGATAAAGCGAAGATGAATCTATCTGACCATGAATATGAATTAGATTAAAAGAGGGTTTTAGCAAAGTCGGAATTTATAAAGAAATATTTATTGTGTTTGGTTAGTGAATTTTTTTGTAAATTTTTGTTAAAATAATAACTTGAATGTGATTGTCTTATGCAATTAGAATAATACTATTTTCGTCCGGCTCTAAAGGGATTTGCTTTTTTGCGTGTTGATATTTGAATATTAATTATTATATCAAAATGTAGTACAAATTAAAAAAAAATGCAAAAATATTTCAATTAGTGTCTTATAATATTAATAGAAAAGAACATTTATATATAAAATTATATAAATATAATAATATTTTTAAATTAAGTAGAATAAAAAAAAAAGGTAAATATGAGCGTCAGAGAGACGAATAGACGAAGTAAGTATATTTTTTTAAAATAATAATAATTAAATAATATATAAAAAAATGATAAATAGAAACATCCCACACATTTTTCTATTTTTTTATATCTATACACAAGAAATAGAAATAAATATAAAAAATAAAAAATCATTTATTTCTTAAATATGAATTATCTGATTCCAAACAAATAAAAAATATATATATATATTTTTTACGAGAAAATGTGGACAAACTGATAATTATGGGACGATACAACCAATACAAGCACGACAAACAACCTTACAATGCCATTACCCTTATGTCCGATAAACAACACAATTCCATCCAGGTTCAATGAATCTCTATCGCTGTCTCCATCTCTATGCTTTGATTTCTCACCTTTTTACAGTTTTTTTATATGTAAAAGTAATTTTTATTTTTTAATAAAATATCTTTTTTAATTATTATTTAAATAAATAAATAAATACAAAACAAATGCTCTATCCGTATCATATGTAACAATTTTTGTCATTTTCATATATCCTAACGCAAATATATATTTTCTCTGTTCGGACACTATAGTCTTAGTTGCGTTGGGCACATGATTTAAAAAATATTGATATTATATTGATAATGGGTAAAAAGTATAGTTAAAAAATATTTTTGTCCTTGTGAATATATTAGTGTAAAAAATAGTGGCAATTATGTAATAATAATAAAAGAGTAAAAGTAGATATATAGTGATACGATTATTTATGAAAATAAGACTATTATTTTGGAATAGACAAAAATAGTAAATAAAACTATTGTATTGGAGTATATATTTTTTCCAGTAAATGTAATTATTAGTTTAATAAATTTATTCTTACATTGTACATAATATTACAGACAATATTATTAAATAATAAATGAATTTAAGGGCACAAAAAAAAAAAAAAAAAAAAAAATCTACTATACTATTACCTAATATAAAATACCAATATATTAAAATTTACATGCAAAAAACTAAATAGATACATATAATTCAGATATAATAGATATAATTTGTGTCTTTTGAAATTTAATTTTATAAATTGGTTGTCATATATTGTAATGTATTATTATTTTTTCTTACACTACTAGTCTACTACTTTATTTTAACTTTTTAATAATTTTACTATGATACCTCTATTTTAATTTTAAATTTTTCTACACTTATATTAAACTATTATTATTTTTTAGTCTTCATATCTGATATTATGTCATAATTAATTCAAATTATTTGTTATGCACATATGTATTGTCTATATTGTCTATTATCATATTAAAATCTATATTATGAAATTCATCTACTCTTTATTCAAACATTGTCTATTATCATATCAAATTTTATATTCTTAGGGTGTGTTTGTTTGAGGGATTGGATTTAATATACATTATTCATTCTATTTTTTTCTCCCAAAAATATCAAATCAAACACCTATTTTTTATTTTTTATATTATACTAAAAATCAATTTTACATTCAAAACATCACATCAACACCTATTTATATCACATTATACAACTATTTAAATTCAAAATTTTTACTATTCAAATCTCAATTCAAAATCCAAACCCTCAAACAAACACACCCTTAATTCATCTCCTCTTTATTCAAACAAATTAAATAAAGAAATCGACACAGAAAAGAGAGAGAGAGAAAGAAAGAGAAAAAAAGATAATTATAATTTAAATAATTTATGTACTCTTTCTCGGTTTTATAATAAAGTATTTATTTGTATTTTGTATCATTGTACTTAACATTAAAAATATCTATTATATTTACATAATTTTTGTACAAATATCATTATATTAGTATTATAAGACACTAATAAAATTATTTTTGCCATTTGTAATATATTTTTATATAATAATTACTATTCAAATATCATAATGCAAAAAGTAAATGTAATATTTCTTTTAACTATAATATTATATATAAAAAAAAGTTATTTAATATTTTAATATAATTTTCATAATAGTTTAATGTAACGTGATATAAGGATGTCTATTCATTTTGTATTTTTTATATGAATATATTTTATTATGTTAGATACAATGGTTTAAGTTATTAATATAAAAAATTAATACCTTGGATTGAATTATTAATTTTTTGCGATGGTATAAAGTGTATATATTGTGTTACGTATATGCATATATTATATATTTATTTATAATATTTATGAGAATTGTTAACACCTAAAAATATGAAGTAAACAAATTCTTTATAAAGAATAAAATAATTTTACAAAAATTAATCATAAAATAACACAATAAAATTTAAAATAAAAACAACTTATATTTTTGTTTACCTATTATTTATTATTTAACAAATGTTTTCAACAAAAAATAAAATATAAAAATTATACTTAAATTTAATTTAATTTAATTATATTTTTTTATTAAGTTATTTTATAAATTTTACAAGGATACATTAAATAGTTTTTTTATATATATATTTATTTTTTACTTTTAGAATGATATTTTATAGAAAATAATAAATATTACAAAAAAAATCTAAATTCATTTTTCATTTAATTTAATTTATTTTTATTTTTCAATGATTGAATAAAAATTAATTTGAAATATAATTTTTATTTTTATTTTAAAAAAAAACAAATAAAATTAATTAGTAAATAATAGAAACACTCCTTCCATCCCGAATATTTTGTCCGGTTTACTGTAGACATAGAAATTTAGTAAGAGTATAATTAATAAATAATTAAAAATATATTAGTGAAAATAATTATCGTATAATAAAAATAATTATAGATTAATGTAAGTAATTAGTATAATTAAAAACAAAAAATCATAAATTATATTTTTAAAAATAAAATTTAAGTGTATAATTCAAAAAAGTGATAAAATAAATGAAACGATCGAAAATAAAAAAATAAACATGAAAAATAGAATGAAGAAAATATAATTAAAAAATACATAAATTCTATATCATACTCGTATTATTTTCCTTTTCATCTTTCTTTTCATCGTGTTATCATATCATTTGAAGGGATTGAATCTCCTACACCGAGTATTTAATGCCGTTTATTATATTGTGCTATCAGAAATTAATATTCTCTCCGTCCCGCCACAGATGACTTTATTTCCTTTTTGATACGTTCCACAAAAGATGACCTATTTTCATTTTTGGTAAATTTATCAATTTTAAACATATTTAATAAATATAAATCAATTTAATTAGACTTCTAACATTTTATGTGTAGACCACTCAAAACTCTTTTATTTCTATCTCTCTCCTCAGTTAACAAATATTTTTATCTATCTTTAAAATTACTCATTTTTTATAAAACTAATTTATGATAATGATAAATAAATAAATATTTTTTTATTCATTTGTATTATATAAAGTTTTATTGTTTATAAAATAATATCCATATTACATATATTTTATTGAGATATAATTTTAAAAATATTTAAATATCAACAACATTACACATATAAAAAAAAATTTATAAATTTATTTGCTGCTGCTGGGATGTTGGTGTTAATTTTATATTTTTTTAAATAATTTATAATATACTTATATTTTTGTAAAAAATTACAATGAAATTTAATTTTCATTTAATATTAAAATAATACTATATAATAAAATATTTCTTAAAAATATATATGTATTTCAAAAATATACAAACCAAATAGAATTTGGAAGTTTTGAGAAAAAAAAAACAAAAAAACAAAAAAAAACCACATAGTTAAAAAAATAAAAATAAAAAAGTAAAAACGTAAATAAACAATATATAGTCTGTCTCCGACTATAGCTGTAAATCATCAAAACAAAACCATCGTCGTCACCACCAACCCAACCCAAGCCAACCCACACTTTATTTCACAATCACACACTCCGTCCAGATTCAATGAATCTCTCCCAAACTATATACATATACAGATATAATTAATTCAATCTGCACAAACTAACCACACCACCATGGGCGCCGCCGCACCTCCGCTGCAAGCCTCGCCGGCGTTCATTCAGGCCGTCGAAAACCGCCCGAAACCCCACGCCCCCGAGGCCGACGGGATTCCCACAATCGATCTGTCCTCAACCGACTCCGCCAAACTGGCCGTCGAGATCGGAGAAGCCTGCCGGAATTGGGGATTCTTCGAGGTGATCAACCACGGCGTGGCGGAGGAGGTCCGCCGGAGGATGGAATCGGCGGCGAGGGAGTTCTTCGGGCTGGAGACGCCGGAGAAGAAGAAGGTATCGAGAGACGAAGCGAACCCCACAGGATATTACGACACGGAGCACACTAAGAACGTCAGGGACTGGAAGGAGGTCTTCGATTTCACCGTCCAAGACCCCACCGTCATTCCGGCGTCGCCGGACCCCGCCGACGGTACGGTTAAGGTCATGGTTAACCAGTGGCCGGAAAAGCCTCCGGCGATGAGGTACGTACTCATTTTATTACTACAACTCTATTCAGTTATAAATATATACTCCTACTATTTTTTAATTGCGATTGTAAAATAATAATATAAAAAAACATAAAATATTTTATATAAAAAAAAAATATATTTTAATTTAAAATAATATATTTTATAATTTAACACAATTTTGGTACGCACGGAATGGACAGACACGACATATTCTATAGGATATTTTCGTGTGGAAAGTCTATTTATATTAAATTAAATATTTATTTCTTTACACTCACAAATAAATTGTTTGAATTTATGTTTTGGTGATTTAATTTATTTTAATACAATATTTGTACTTTACCAATTGAATATAGGTGAAATTAAAATTAAACACACTCAAAATTAGAATAACTTGACCAAGTCTTTGGTCCGATGGTTGAATTCATAATTAAAATAAAATTAACATATATGTTAACGTATTTTATAAATTATATATATTCACAAAAAAGTCTTTTTTTGCAAGGAAATAATGTTTTATATAATACTAACTAATTTGAAAATATAAATCTATATATGATTAATAATATAAAATGTTTGAATAGATAAATATGTTTAGATGAAAGATAGAAATACAAAAATTATATATTAGTATGTTTGTTTGAAAGATTGGATTTTCAATCCACTATTCATCTTATTTTTTTTTCTCCAAAAACATCAAATCAAACACCTATTTTTTATTTTTTTATATTATATTAAAAATCAATTTTATATTATATTATATTAAAAATCATACAATTATTCAAATTCAAAATTTTTACTGTTCAAATCCCAACTCAAAATTCAAATCCCCAAACAAATACACCTCAATATAATTAATATTTGAAAAAAAAAAAAAAAAAAAAAACTTTGTGAATATGGACTAGTGAATCATGGAATAAGAAGTGAACTTTCTTAAATATATAATTTAATATAGTTTTTTTTTTTTTCAATACGTTAAAAAATAATTCATTCAAAATTTTTTTTTACGGTACCTTTTGTTTAGTTGCTTTAAAGTAGTATAATTGTTCTTGTCAATGGGTTCAACAAGTAACATCCCAATCAATTTTCGAACATTTTTTACCTTAATATTCTAATCGAATTCTCCTTAGGGAGGTTTGTCGAGAATATGGAGAAGAGATGCAAAAGCTAGCATTCAAGTTGCTCGAGCTTATAGCACTAAGCTTAGGCTTGGCAAAAGATCGATTCAATAATTTTTTCAACGAGCAAACAAGCTTCATCCGGCTAAATCACTATCCTCCATGTCCGATTTCTGATCTAGCTTTGGGGGTGGGTCGACATAAGGATGGCGGCGCGCTAACAATTCTTGCACAAGATAGTGTGGGAGGGCTCCAAGTGAGAAGAAAAAGCGATGGGGAATGGATTCTTGTTAAACCTAACCCAAACACGTACATCATCAATGTCGGAGACATTATACAGGTAAATTTTATTACAAAGACTTTTGATTAAGTCCTATATATGTGTTATCAATTGCTCAGACTCTTTTACATTTAATTTTTTTATTTTTTAATTTGAATATGATATGTTTCTTAAAAAAAAATAAAAATAATACTCCCTCCGTCCCGAAACTAAATATCCATTTTTTTTGCACGTAGTTTTAGAAATATTAGTATTATCTGTTCTAACTTTTACAACGAATATTATGAATATTATGTATCGAATGTTCAAGGACAAAATAAGGGTGTGTTTGTTTGAGGAATTGGATTTAATATACACTATTCATTCCATTTTTTTCCCTAAAAAATATCAAATCAAACACCTATTTTTCATTTTTTTTATATTATACTAAAAATCAATTTTACATTCAAAACATCACATCAACAATTATTTATATCACATCATACAACTATTTAAATTCAAAATTTTTACTATTTAAATCCCAACTCAAAATCCAAACTCTGTGTACAATTTAATTTTTTTTTCTAGACTTTGCTTATATAACATGAAAAAGGTATTTTAAACTCAAATAATTTTAAACAATTTAAGCTCGCACATAATTCGTTCTTTTTAAGCAAAGTCATTTTATAGGATTATATTAATTCATGTTTTCAACTATGAGTACAGGTTTGGAGCAACGACAAGTACGAAAGCGTGGAGCACCGGGTGAAAGTGAATTCGGAGAAAGAACGGTTCTCGGTTCCTTTCTTCTTAAATCCGGCACACTACACCATGGTCGAGCCTGTGGAAGAGCTCGTCGATGAACAAAATCCGGCCAAATACAATGCTTACAATTGGGGAAAATTCTTCACGAGTCGGAAACTAAGCAACTACAAGAAGCTCGAGGCCGAGAATATTCAAATATACCATTTCAAGAAAGTGTGATTCGAGAATAATGAATATATATAAGTATATATGTATGTATGTTTATGAATGACTACTTTGGAAATAATATGTATGTTTTGTTTGGTTTGTGTTTGTATTTGTAGTTAGTGTTTGATACTTGCATTGTAGTTTGGTGTGACATTCGATAGATGGAATAATGTGTGGATATATTTGGAGCGTAGAAATTACATAATAATCAAATAAAAAAATATTACTCCTTCCATCCGCCTCTAAGGATCACATTTATCTTTTGCGTCATTGTACTTAACATTAAAAATATCATTATATTTGTATAATTTGTTGTACAAATGTATTTTTGCAATTTTTACTTAATTTGTACTATGTTTTGATATAATAATTAATATTCAAAGATCAATACGCAAAAAGTAAACGAGACATTTAGAACAGGGCGGAGGTAGTCTTAAAAGGACAATACGTATTTTACTAGAAAACAAAAATACAATTAATGTTATTCCGTAAGTGATGACTTGGTGGTGTTGGAATTGATTCGTGATCGTGAGGTCGTGAGGATGAACTCGTGGCCCGTAAAATTATATAGGCAGAAAGGATTGGTTAATGTGATGTAGTGATGAATTGTTGTTTTAAGTTACGACTATGAGGAGTTGTATTGTTGATTTTTTGTAAATTTGATTTGCAATGTTAGTACTCGACATTGGCTGATTTCTACATATTTCATTTGAATGTACTCATGGAATAAAATTATTATATGTCAAGCACAACACAAATTTTTTCTCCTTTCTTTAATGTCTAGAGCATTCAATTAACACAAATATCACATATACATTTCTTATACCCAAAATCAAAATGTTAAACAACAATTCTAATACAAAACATAAATTACAACCAAAATATCAAACTTTCGAGCTGTTATAGACTCCTAATACAAAAAAACAACCACCAAAAAAGCCTATCCTGATTAATAACATTAAGCTTTACACGTTCACGCAGATTTGAGAACAACAACAACAAGATATAGGGCAAATACTTTTTGTTATTTTCTTACTCATTGCTTCGGGATAATGGTTTATGCCTCTTTTTTGTTCAATTTTTTTAACAAATCCGGGATGATAATCCTTGTTTGTTGATACAACAAATACTCTCAACAAAACACTCGCACAACAAATATAATGTAATAACACATATCTACATATTATAATACTTCCTCTATCCGGGAAATTTAATCCCAATTTTTTTGTAAAAATACAAAAGAAATGAGCTAAATTTGTCGGATAGAGAGAGTATAAATAAACTAAAGAATTGATACTTTCGACTTGAGACAACAATTGAACCTCTCAAAATTTTCATCTATAGTACAAACAAGCGCTCTAATTCCACAGTAACAGCCTACAACATCATCCGTCATTGTGACATCCCACATTTAACATTACGAGCAAAAACCACGTATTTCGAGTTTCAAGCCAATACATTTTGTATAGATGAATCACACATATATAAATGAAAATAGTTATTTATCTATAATTAACATAAATTAATTTTATAAAAAATTAGAAAATTTAAATATAAATAAAAATATTTATTTATTGAAAAAAATAAATAAAAGGATTTTGAATGAGTCTCATTGTGAGATGTTTGAAATTTAGTTAAATTAGTTTATATTTGTTAATTATATTTATAAATTTTAAATTTAATAAAAATAATAATAGATCATCTTATTTGAGAAGAAAAATGGGTCATGTAAGTTGGGATGAAGAGAATAGTTTTAGCACACCACGTACTGTTATACAACACACTTATAATTATGAACCAACAACACTTGTCTTTATTATACATAATATGTGTTGTCTATAATAAGAGTGTGTGTTGTTTGTATATATTATGGGTGTTGGGTGCTGATTTTTCCAATTCAGCACCCTAATTGTTCCCCAACTATGGTATTAGAGCTTGGTTGGAACTCGAGTTGTGCAGTTTGAATCAGAATATTAATTATTGGCCCTGAGTTAGTATCGAAAGGCTAATCTTAAACTTTTATGTGTTATATAGTTTTACGTTGATTTTTGGTTGAATCTTTTGTGATAAATCTTAATTTTCAATTTTTTATGAATTATTTGACACTGTTATCACGGAATTGGTTATTCCAAAAACGAGTAAGGAGTTAAACACTGATAGTTAGTGAGTCTGTGTGATATATTTGAGTGATGTGAGTTGTATGACTGATGAAAGAAAAATTGAAATAAATAAATATGCTTTTTTTTTATTATTATTATTTTGAACTTATGACTCACACAACATCTATTTCTATATAATAAATGATATGTTATTTATCTTACGATGAAATGTTAATCGTCTTAATTTAAAATGTTGATTGATCAAATTAACACGATGTTGACTTGACTAAGTCAACGCCTCAACTGTCGCCATATATATATATATACACACACGTGTATTTCTCCAAGTGTGATCGAAATACATAATAATGTATATACAAAATACGAATGGCTAAGTACCATATCTATTATAGTATTTAAGAATATAACTTTGACGGTGTTTGGACAAGGATTTATTTAATAGTTTCTAGTTGACTAATAATAGTACAATAAATTTTAATATTTAGTAAACTAGTTTATTGAAAGAATTTATAGGACTCTTAAAGCTAATTTGTCATAATATATTCTATTTCTATTTGGTCTTTTTTTTTTCTTTGTTTATGTTATTTAATAATTATTTTAATATATTTATTTTTGCTTAAATTATAATTTTGTAAATTTAAAACAATTGAACTTATTAATCATTTTATATATATAAAAAAACATTTTATTTAGAAACATATAAACTTATTAAAATTTAGACAAAAAATAAATAAATACTATTAATCTTTATATACATTTTTATCACATAAATTTTATATTAAAAATAAATAAATACTAAAATAGTAAAAAAATACATTTAATATTTATAAAACCAAAAGAGGTAGTAGTATTTATAGTTTTATTTATTTACTTTAAAAACTGGTAGATATAAATACTGATATTGTTTATATTTTTATTAAATTTTAGTGTTTCGTACACATATTATTTTTTTAAAAAAAATAATTTAAGAATGATGTATTCAAATAATCCGAAATTCTGAAAAACAAGGCGTAAAGAATTGACCATCGTACGGTTAACATTACCTGTGAAGAAACTGGCGGACATAAATTTACATTTGTTTGTTCATTGGATTTTTTATTTTTTTATTTTTTTACTTTTTTTTTAAATAAAGGCGTAACAGAAGCCATTTAGATTTAGTACTCGGCCATGGCCGGCGCCGGCGGAGGAGACGACAAGTAACGGCCGCCTAAGCTTTCAGGTATTTTGATCGGTGGGAATGCCGTCGACGGCGACGGCGACGGCGCAGAGGAGTACACTGCCGCCGCCGGCGGCGGCGGCGGAGAAGATTTAACAATTTGTGGAATGAAAGATTTTGGCGGTTTGGGAGACGCCCTCGGCGCCACCCTCGCCGTGGACGGCGTTTTTGGCTGCGACGGCGGCGGCGGCGGCACTGCTTTCTCAAACTCGAGCGGCGCCGCCTCCTCGTCCGCCGTCGACCTGGACTTACCGGCGTCACAAACAACCTCCCTACTCAACTCCGCCCGGCACTCCTCCTCCGGCTTCTGATTCCGGCCGGTCACGAGACAGTTATCCCTGTCGTCCACCACCACCTCCGGCAGCGCCTCGCACGCCGGATCCACCTCCTCGAAGTAATTTCCGGCGACGGCGAGGGTTTTCAGATTCGGCAGGGCGCACACCATTTCCGACACCTTCCCTCGAAACTCATTCCCGGAGATATCCAGCACTTCCAGGCTCTGCAATTTCTCCATCCCCGCCGGCAGCTCGCCGGCGAAATGGTTCCCTTGCAGGTCCAAAACCGCCGTCGTGTTAAACATGGTAAATTCCTCCGGCAGACATCCCGACAGGTTACTGTTCGATAAAATCAGCTCGTCGACCTTCCCCGCCATTCCGGCGAGGCTTCTCGGAAACTTCCCGGTCAGCGTGTTCCCCGACATCACGATCACCGACGCCGGCGAGTTTCCGATGTTCTCCGGGATCGCCGATTTGAACCGATTATTGTTCACGAAAATGGCGTCGAGGTCCTTCTCGAAGAGCTTTTCCGGCAGGGGGCCTTCGAACTCGTTGAACCGGAGATCCAAATACTTGATTTCCGGCAGGTCAAGCACGGCCATCGGAAAAGCTCCGACGAGGCGGTTATTGCTCAAATCGAGCTCGTACAGACGTCGGAGCTTCGAGATTCCGGCGGGGACGACGCCGCAGAATCTGTTGGAGTTGATGTGGAGGATCGCGAGGTCGGCGAGGTCTGCAATATTTTCCGGCAGGTGTCCGGCGATGTCGGCGTGGTTGAGGTCGAGGGCGGCGACGACGGTGAGGTCGTGGTCGTCAATCGCCGGCGCGCAAACGACGCCGTTGTAGGCGCAGACGTCCGTACCGATCCAATTGGCGGTAAAGTTGTAGGGATCGGAATAAATGGCGGTTTTCCAGGCCTGGAAGAAATGGTAGGCTTTCTCGAGGCGGCAATTGGGGAATTGCGGCGGCGGCGGCGGTGGTGGCGCGGGGTTGTGGTGGGCGGCGTAGTGGAGGTGGAGATGGGCGGAGGAGAGAGAGATGGAGGAGAGAGAGAGGAGGAATAAAGGGATTATTGAAAAGGGGCCTGCCATGGCGGACAAGCAAGCCCGGAGAGGAGCGGTGTCGATAATCCGGTGGCGGCGGCGGTGGCGGTGGCGATGGCGATGGCGGGAAAGTGTTATAAGTACGAGGTGGTAAATGGACGGCCGTGCTTTTCGGACATCCATTTTCGATGCCTATAAAAATGGGTTTTTGCTATATCAGGGAGCTGATTGATTGGGCATTTAGGCGCTAAAGTTTAAAAGAACATACGAGGGCAGTATAGGAAATTCATAAATAATGATATAGAAATTCTTTTGGAATAATGTGAATTTTTTTTTTTTAGTTTGTATTTGTATTTTATTTTTTTATTTTAATTTAAATGCTATTTTAACTAAAATGCTATTATAAAAATCATACTCCCCACTTTTTATCAATTTATTTATTTTTAAAAAGTAATCGCATACTAATATCAAAATATTACTCATTCCGTCCCGGTACAATAGTTTGTCTACCATTTTTGTTTGTCCCAAAACAATAGTCTTATATTCATAAATAGTCATATAACCATAAAACTACCTCTATTTTTTCATTTTTATTACACAATTGCTACTACTTTTTACATTAATACTTTTTTATCCATACTTTTTACCAAGGAGAGAGTATTTAATTTTTTTAAATTACAAATATATAATTATATATATAAAAAAATTTACATACTAATAAAATACTATTATTTTTTAATTTATTATAAAATGTCATAAATGATTTGGGACGAAGATAGTGTATTTTTACTAAAAATATTTATATTAAACTACAAATCAATCGGTCTTCTTTATAATATTTTTAAAATTTTGATATTATTTAAAGTTTTAAAAATATTTGTATTAAATATATTTTTATGTTATAAAATACTCCATCTTGTTTACATTTACTTTTGGCGTCGTATTTAAGAAATAATAGTATTTTAATTATAGTGAGTAGTTAAAAGTAGTGTAATAATATTTTTGTCCTTACTTTTTTGTGTAAAAATAATGATGTGACCTAAAGTAAGAGTATTTGTGGAAAAAAGTAGGGTATTTAATGAAATGTTAACTTTGTAATTAGACGTCCTCAAATAAAAATATGTAAACATGGTAAGTGGACGGAAGAAGTATAATATTAAACATTAATTTGTTATTATTTTTAATTTTGTATCTTTAAATGTATATTTTTCATTTTTCTTTTCTTATGCTAGATGTGACAAATCATTTGGTACAACAAAAAATACTACGAATATTTTATGTTAGTATATAAAGTATGGATATTATATATTATGTAAGTGCATATATTATAATGGGTAAACTGTTTTTTTAGTCAAGTAACACTCTTATCATTTTAGTATCGTAAGTAGAGCCTGTCGTAAACTAGTCCCATAAGTGAAAATTTTTCGTTGTTTTAGTTGTTCGGCGCCGGAGACGCCCGTGTGGCTCGCCGGAGGTGACGTGACGGACACGTAGATTTTTTATTTCATTACTTATTTTTAATTTTATTTATATTTTATTTATTTTTTTATTTGGTCAAATTAAAAAAATTTAAAAAATAAATAAAAAATAAATAAATATACGTGTCCGTAAAATAAATCCATTTTATTTATTTTTTTATTATTATATATTTGTATTCGCCGAGTCAAAATATCATACTGTTTTGACACAATTAATATCAAAACTAAAACATTTTTCAAACCTTTGTTTATATACATGTTTCTTGAACTTTTGACAAGTAAAATATATTATGGTCCCATTTATTTATATTTTGTCACTTTTAGTATCTATATTATTAAAATGATAATTTTGATTTATTTTATTCATATTTGGATCAATTTTAGTTTTTAAATTTTTAAAATAACAATTTTGATCCCTTATCAATTAATATAATTCAAATTAAATCATAATTATCACTGTCTTGAACAATTAATAGATATACTAGTAATATGCATTTTTAAACAATAGACTATCCTTAGAGAATCATTAAAAAAAAAAATATTCTCCTTATAATATCTATTAACAAAAATAGATATGTCATTATATTTAATTCATGCTCAAATCCACAATATATATATACTCCATCCGTCCCAAAAAAAAGTATCTATTTGCTTTTTGCATGTAGTTTTAGAAATATTAGTATTATATTGGGATATAGTAAGAATAAAGTAGAAATAACTAAAATAACCTTGTTAATATGTGTGATATAAAGATAATGACATTTGTGTAATATATTGTAAGTTGTAAGGGTATTTGTAATGTTAGATAGATAGTACACTTACTAAAAAAGAAAATGAATACTTTGTTGTGGGACGGACTAAAATGAAAAAATAGATACTTTGTTATGGGATGGAGGGAGTATATATTTCATTTTTTTATGGTAACAATTTAATTAAGACAAACAATTAGCTATAAGCTATATTGTTTCAAACAAATTATTTTTAAATTAAATATTTAAATTTATTTTGAAAAGACTTATTTGGAAAAAAAAAATATTTGAAGGGAGATATTTGAAAAAGAATAATAATATAAATTAATTTAAATAATGAATAGTGTGTTTGTTTTGGGGTTTGGATATGAGTTGAAATTTGAATAGTAAAAATTTTAAATTGAAATAGTTGTATGATGTGATATAAATAAATAATGATTTGATATTTTGAATGCAAAATTAATTTTTAATATAATATGAAAATGATAAATATGGCGTTTGATGTGATATTTTTGAAAAATTCGATGAATAGCAAAATTTGGAAAGAATCTCCAAACAAACACAATGATATTTTCGGATGCCTCTGAAGAGCATAACTATTGAGGATGAGTTTTAATATTGTGTCTACTTTTTCTTTTACATAACCATATTTTATTTTTATTTTTATTTTTATTAAAAATGAAAATTTTTATATTTTCATGCGACAAAGGTAAGAATAATTATATTTATTAATTTTTAAGAAAAATAATTAAAGACTAAAATTAAATTAATTTAATTGAATCAAAATTGTTATTTTAAAAATAAAGGGATTAAAATTAAAACATTAGTAAATAGGTAATATCAAAAATACATTTTACTCAATTTTTAACACTATTAACCAATAATACTTTTTTTTTTTAAAAAAAATATATTTATTTCATCCCTTATTTACCATTATTAAAACTTGCAAAACGTTTATATAAAAAAGTATTTTATTTTTTTATAAAAAAATATAACATTTAAATTTTATATTTAGACGTAATATTTCATCAAAATAACTTTATTATCTAAAAATATATATAAAAATACACAAAACAAAATTAAAAATACAAAAGAAAATAATAATAATAATAATACTCCCTCGTTTTATTGGATTATAGTAAAAAATACAAATATATTATAAATTAAAAAATATTTATTATGTTAAAAAATGATAATTTTATTTTAGTACAGAAGAAAATAAAAAATAGTAATGAACGGTGGAGCAATGTAGATCCGGCATTGCATTCGGCAATATGATTATATGAAAGTTGGAAGGCACGTGGAAGGGCAAAAGTGTCATTTTAAATTCCGACACCACAACTAGATATCGCTATTCTAAACGAGAATCGCTATTGCTGAGTGGTAACATGCGACAAACGACGTCGTTTTGCAAACTTTGCCCCTCCCACGTTTTCTCTCTCTCTCTCTCTCTATCTCCCCGTCATCACAGACGAAGACGGAGACGATTCTCAATAGGAAAGACGAAAGACGCATTAGAGAAGGGAGAATCCCGTCTCGGAGACGATCAAAGAATTGATTTTACTCACTCGCCTTTTCCGTCCAAGACAAGTTTCCACGAACTTTAATTTCTACAGAATTTGGAATTCTAAGCAGTCGGGAGGGGAATTCTTTTTTGTTTTTGCTGCTGAATTTTTAGGTTTTTTTTTTTTGGTTAAAATCCATTCGATAGTTAATTCTTGCACGTGAAATAGAGGTTGGTCTGACGATTGTAGAGTTTTAGGATTTGATCATTATGAAGACAGCGATGGAGAGTTTGCAAGATCTAATTGAAGAAGCTAAACTTCGTGCGGTGTGGTGGATTCTCTGTATATTCGTAGTATCTTACTTCTTGACGCGTAAGCTCTCAGCTGTGTTGTTATTATTATTGTCTTTGTTTTCTGTACTTTTTAATGTTTGTGTTTCTTGAAATCAAGAAACCAAATGTTCTGTTTGATTCTAAATTATTCACTTGAAATGTTTTTAAGCTGATCCTACTTTGTTGTTTTAATACTTAGAATTTCTCGCATTGGCTACATTCCATTCGCTCAAGAATTTTATGTGAATTGGCATTGTAATGGTGTGGTTTGTTTTGATTGGGAATTGAATTTACACTTATGCTGCGTGTTATGACATAGACTGAGTAAGTAAACGGGAGTTTCTGTAGTTGGTGGATAGGAACAAGTTAGGGGGGAATAACACGGTGGGAATGTGGATAAGTGCAGAACACTTGAACTTTTTTTTTTGTTGGCTAATAGATTGTCATTGGTGAAATGGATTGTGATTCTCTAGTTATATTCTTGTTTGAAGGTGATAAAGCGGTTAGCATATCTGGAAATTATGTGTTCACTGGGAAGCTTACACAAAAAGGGGCCATTTATTGTTTCTGTCATCCCTTTAGAATAGATGTTATGAGAAGAATGAATCTGAAATTTCGAATAGTTTTAGAGTTTTCTTAAGGAACTGCAAGTTGTGCTAGGCAAGACCTTTTACTGTATTTTGTCTCTCTAAAGCCTTTTCCTTCTTCATTGCTGATTTTCTTTTGGTTTTTATGTATACATGTTACGGATCACAGATACTAGTAAAGCAATGCTGATGAATATACCAGTAGCCATTTTCTTGGTTGCTGGACTAAGATTGCTCTTGAATGAGGTGGAGTTTCGATGGAAGGTGAAAAATGACAGACCTGTGTCTTACCTGTCACACTTAGAAAAGAAGCAGCTGTCTGTGAATGATTCCCGTCTTACAACTATTCGTCCCCCACAAAAATGGAAAAGAAAGATAGATTCCCCTATTGTGGAAGCAGCAATTGAGGATTTTATCAACAAGCTTTTGCATGATTTTGTTGTAGATTTGTGGTATTCTGATATTACTCCTGACAAAGAAGCACCAGACCTAATACATGATATAATTATGGATATTCTTGGTGAAGTATCTGGAAGAATGAAAGCACTAAACCTTGTCGATTTGCTGACAAGGTATAACACTGGTGCATGATTGTACTTCAAGAGTGGAAGTGTGAAACTTTTAATAGAAGAAACTTTAAGCTGATGTGAATTTGATACATGCATATTGTTTCTCCATTCCTACAGGGATGTTGTAGACTTGATAGGTGATCACCTTGATCTCTTCAGAAGAAACCAGGCTGCAATAGGTGTGGATGTAATGGGAACATTGTCTTCTGAGCAAAGGGATGAAAGGTTGAAACACCATCTTTTGACCACTAAGGAGCTTCACCCTGCTTTGATATCTCCCGAGTGTGAGTACAAGGTGTTGAAGCATGCTGATCTTGTAGTATTTATGACCTGTTTGAATTTTCATATTCATTTTCTCTTTTGCTGTTATATATATATATATTGAAACTTCTTTTACTTAATACATTTGTACAGGTTCTTCAGCGGCTCATGAGTGGACTTTTAGCTGTAGTGATGAGACCAAAGGAAGTACAATGCCCTTTAGTGCGATCCATTGCTCGTGAACTTTTGACTTGTCTAGTAATGCAACCTATTATGAATTTTGCAAGCCCTGGGTAAGATCTTATTCTCACTGGCTCTTTGCTATTCCAAGAAAAAAGCTAGTTTGATTCATGTTTCTCCGTAACTGGTTTATGGTGCTAGAAGGATGGTTATTGTCCGCACATCTGATGAGATTTGCTGAATGAGAAGGCCGTGTGATTTTTAATCATTGTTGCCATATTCATTAAAGTCTTTACACTATAAGGTTTAGTGCTAGCATATATTTTTGCAATAGGCGAATAACCATCAGTTTGATATTTGGCAGTAAAGAATTTTCTTTTTAGTTATTTGTCTTACTACTAGTGGTAGTAGTACAATTTTATTGGGACTTGTTTCTTCTAATAATAAATAACAATAGATTAGGAACATGACTATCTCGTTTCCTTTTTATGTTCTAGGTATATTAATGAGTTGATTGAATATATCGTCCTTTCCCATAACAATGAGGAAGTCAAGGATGCTGCCTGTGATCAATCATCTAATGTCAGGGGTCAGAATCGGGAATGCACAGTTTCTGGAGATCATGGTCAAAGCAATGAATCTAACATGAAAAAGAATATGCTTTCAAGCAATGAAAGAACTAATCTGTCTATGGTGCTCAGTCACGAGAACCAACTAGAGCAGGTTGGCTCCCAAGATCCCGTATCTTGTACAGTGGATGTACCCCTCCATGCACGGCATGCTGAGTGGGCAAAAGCATTTGAGGCAGTAACCCAGAGAAGAACGGAAGTCCTTATGCCTGAAAATCTTGAGAACATGTGGGCAATAGGAAGAAATTACAAAAAGAAAATGCAAAAGAAGGCTGGTCCAGGAAATCTGGCTTCTGATGCTATAGGTTCAGGCAGCAGCATATTGCCTAGAAAAACTTTGGTGGCTGAAGTACCCAAGCTGAAGCCTGAAGCTTCAATTGGATTACAAGACAAAGCTTGTACGCAACTACCACCGCCACCCAGACAACAGAAAACTCAATCTGCTGATCTCAGTTTTGATCCTCTAAGCGGGTCCCTAGAGCTTAACAAGGAGGAGCTTTCAAAGGAAAGCTCTACTATTCATGAACTTGAGAACACTGCTTCTACTTCTTCACATGAAAACAGAACCCTGAAAAGATCAAATAGCACTTCTGACTTGAAAGATCAATCAAACCCTGGAGACATGTTTAGTTCAAGAGAAAGTACACCCATCATTAATGAATACTATAGTGCAGATACTAAAAAGCTTAATGTACAAAACACTAGTAGTAACTTGGACGTGGTGTTGCGCCGTGAAGGGTATATTCCAAAGCTCAGATGTCGAGTAAGGCAACTACTTCCTTTCTGTTCTTTGTAATTGAACTGGATTTACACTTTTGCATGTATCTTAGATTCTCCTTTTATTAAATAAAGTTGCATACTGAAGTAGGGGTAACATGTGATTCAAACATGTAAAGTTACTTTCATGTAATGCCATTGATATTCCTTGAAAGAGTAATTTATGAAATTTAAAAATCCCTGCACAATCAATCTTGGGGCATCCGTCTAGGTCATACTTTTTGGGTTGAGTTTGGTTGATGAGATATCATTGGTTTTGCAGGTTACCGGAGCATACTTCGAAAAACATGGCTCAAAATCATTTGCAGTTTACTCAATTGCTGTAACAGATCCTGACAATAACACTTGGTTTGTAAAACGGAGGTACATGTTTATGTTCAGTTGGAATGACAAGTATTACTATGTTGAAGATACAGTGATATAGCATTCTACATCTTAACAACATTAAGTTCATCAAAAAGTAAAAGTGTCTTGATTAGATCAGGATGGCTCAGTCATTTATACATAATTTATTATATTTTGGAACTCCTCATCTCCAGGTATCGGAACTTTGAAAGATTGCACAGACATCTAAAGGATATTCCCAATTATACATTACATTTGCCTCCCAAAAGGATATTCTCTTCTAGTACAGAGGATTCATTTGTCCACCAGCGCTGTATTCAGCTTGACAAATATCTTAGAGTACGATACGTTACCAACCCATTCTCTCTCTTGGTACAAGTTTCATTCCTTTGACATTCTTGTCTATTCCAGGATCTCTTGTCAATTGCTAACGTTGCTGAACAACATGAAGTGTGGGATTTTCTGAGTTCCTCTTCTCAGGTGTGCATTTTATTTTCATTTGTTTCTTTTAGTAGCATTCTTGGTACTGATATGTACACTAGTTAATACGTATGATTTCAACAATACAGAATTACTCTTCCGGGAAGTCTCCTTCTGTTATGAGGACTCTAGCAGGTTTCTTCCTCTCCTTGTACATAATTGACTCTCCATATATTTGATAGGCTTGAAATTCTTGTTTTAATCCTATAAATTACCGAGATTATGCAGATATCAAAACATTGTCAAATTTCGCTTTATTTGTTGTGATATGACAAATGTTTGACTGCTCAAATGCAACATGGATAAACATCTTTGCTAGTTTATCTGGGAATTTTAAATTATAGTAGTTAATGTATGAAATAAAGTTCCTGATATATGTGTGTTTAGATATGCTTTGGAAGTCTTTTGGGGTATGTTTATGAGTGGGTTTTGCCTTTTGGGTTTTGAATAGTAAATTTTTAAATTGATTTAGTTGTATAATGTGATATAAATAGATATTTATATGATGTTTTGAATGTAAAATTAAGTTTTAGTGTAACATAAAAGAAGTATGTGTGATTTGATGTTTTTGCGGAGAAAAAATTTCATAAATAGTAAAAACTGGGTAAAAGTCCTACAAGCAATGACAACTTGTGTGTTTTGGATTGTTTTGAAAATAGTAAAAGAATTAAATAAAGTTAGACATAAATAGGCATTAGACTTTGATGTTTCTATAAGAGAGAATTTTTTATGAATAGAGCAAAAATAAAGTTGAAAATATAAGTAAACTGAGCCTGTTTGTTTTCCCTATTCAGAAAAAGTCAGGTCGCTGAAGGCTTAAGTGTGGCATATTGTGATGGTGCTTGAGATAAAATAAATCATTAAGTTGTTTTTTCTGTTAGCCACAACCTGGAATTTTACAACTAGAAACCACCTTGTAATTAGTGGATTGTGCTCTCCTGCTTACTTTTAAATATATATATATATATTTTCTTTGCTAATGGTTTTTATTTTGTTAATTTAGATGTGTTTACAAGACATAATAGATCTAAACTTCTATGACTGTTGTATCAGCATATATCTAAGTTTAACAGAGAATATTTGGTCGGAGACAATTTCAGAGTTCAAAATATATTTTTCTAGTGCATCTATTTTGTTTGTGGGATGAGCAGTAAGCTTAATCTTATTTCAGCGTTATGGTTATCATTTTGAACTCTTCTTTGACTGGGAACAGTTAATGTGGATGATGCTGTTGATGATATTGTTCGCCAATTCAAAGGGGTTTCTGATGGCCTAATGTGGAAAGTTGTCGGTACACCTGTTGTTTCCCCTGAGCAATCTACGCCAGTTGTTAGCAGAAACTTATCCTGGAATGCAGATGATGCAAATAAAATTTCTGTGAGGCTGAATACCTCTGAGTCAATGAATAGCTTCTCTGACAATGATGAAGGTGATAAAGATGTCAGTCATGGAGAACAGGAACTAGAAGCTGAAAACCAAGATTCAGACGATGAATCCAACATAGCTGGATTAATGCCACCAGCTCTTAAAACTGACGAAGATATCAATAATTCTGATGAAACCCATACTTTGGGATTTAGAGGAGAATCAACTTCTGCCAGCAGATCTCTGGAGTCAAATCTGGCCTTAATGTCTGTTCCTCAACAAGATCCAACAATGGTGCCTCCTGAGGTACTGTGGATTATGGCCTTATTATGTATCTAAGCCTCATGTATTATTGCTGCCTTCTATTGCAATTATGAATCTGTTGTGTTGACTATCTAAGTAAGTATTAATATAAATAGACTAAGTAGAATTAAGATTAGGGCATGATTCGTTAATATCGATAGAGTAATTCGAGTAAGATTAAGAAAGGATTTTTTAGGGATTTTCTTTTGGCACCTTAATCTTGTTTGATGCATGTGATATTACATCCTACATGTTAACTTTGTTGCAGTTTCAAACACATTTTCTTTGTTTTATTTTTCCACCAATTTGAATAATCTGTCAGGCAAGATGTACATTTCCTTGGAAAATTGTTACATTGTCATGTTTTCGCGCCTTGCACTTGACTGTATCTGAATGTGCTAATTTTTTTATGCCTTGCTTGCTACTAACCGTTTATTTAAGAAGTGTTGGTTTTTCTGACGTGTAAATTCAACTTTCTATCAGCATGTTCACGTGTTTTTTACTTGAACATCTCTTTGCTGCTATATCTATTTATATTGGATTTAGACACTCAGATATCCTAACAATTTTAGGCGGCTGCTAGCTTCTTTCCGGTTATGATACCCCTTTTTAAATCTAATTAATCAGAATATTAGTTATGCATTGAATAGCTTCTCTATTTGACTTTTGATGTTCCTTGCAGTGGACACCGCCCAATTTAAGTGTTCCGGTCTTGAATCTAGTTGACAATTTATTTCAGCTCAAGAGAAGAGGCTGGATAAGGTGACAGTGTTATTTATTTCTGTACATGTGCACATATATACATCTCTATTTGAGCATTTTCTTACAATAGCTGATTGCGTATTCACCATTTCTTTATCTCTGTAGTCTTGTTCATAATATCTTGTAGAATGGTTCTATACCACCAAGCTTTTGATTTGTGTTCAACTATCAAATTTATTCCAATATGTGTAATATGCTGAAGTGGTCTTAATTTATCATCACCATTTTTGTTGCAATACTGAATTAGGTGGGGCAAATTTCTTCTTTAATTGCAGGAGGCAGGTTTTTTGGATATCTAAGCAGATATTGCAGCTAGTCATGGAAGATGCAATTGACGACTGGCTCTTGAGGCAGTTACAATGGCTTCGTAGGGAGGATGTTATTGCACAAGGGATTCTATGGGTCAAGGATGTAAGTTAAAAGGTTCCGTTGATAAAATACTTTCGGTTTCTATAACTTGCATAATTGCAATTCAGTATTTGAAGCACTTACATAAAGCATTCGTGTATTTAGCTCAAATCAGTTATCGAAACTTATACTCAACCCTGCCTCCAGTCTTTTATTAGTGTCCATAACTTTCGAATCTGCTCATTAACTTTTCCATCCCCTCATTTTTTTCATTCTCTCCAAGAGGCATTTTATGCATATATCTTATCATTCATTACCTCATTAGGTGCTCTGGCCCGAAGGCACATTCTTCTTAAGATTGCGAGCTCAAGAACAAGAAAATGATTCCAAAACTGCCGGGGGATCTCATCAGACTACAAAGCAATCAGGTGGAATAAGAACAGCCCAACCAGGATCTTTCGAGCAACAACTCGAAGCTGCTCGCAGAGCTAGTGATGTGAAAAAGATTATCTTCAGTGAGTACTTTATTAACTTGTTTAGATTGTTCACAAGATCTACATCAAATACTATACTGTTTATTTGAGACATTTTTGTATGATTCTTTTTCGGGAGTTCATTGCCCCTTGGTTCACTTTTAGGTGATCAACTTCTTAGTCCAAAACCTCTTGAGTTGAAGGGTTTGTTTGGTTGTTATTTAAATAGTATTTTGATGTGATATTTTGTAAGAGGAAATGCCATATTTTTATTGGACAACATGCGTGCTGAATAGTACTAATATTTTTTATTTGGAACTTTTTCCTTTCAATATATATATATATATATAACTATACATACAAGTTAACGAGTCATGTTTTAGCCATCGACGTATAATTGTTTTAATTCGACTAATCCTTGCATTCTTCCCTTCCCCGCAGATAGTGCTCCCAACACATTGGTTAGTCTAATCGGGCAAAAGCAGTACAGAAGGTGTGCCAGAGATTTATACTATTTTCTTCAGGTAAAACTCCAACTCCACCCACCCGAAAGTCCTTTTCTCTCCCCAACTCTTGCTCTAATTCTGGCTACTCAATTTTCAGTCCACAGTTTGCTTGAAGCAACTCGGCTATGGAATTCTAGAACTCGTACTGGTGTCAATTTTCCCGGAACTACGAGATGTGGTGATGGATATCCACAAGATGGATCTGTCCAATGATATCCACAGGAAGTAAACGATGGTGTGTAGTGACCTGACTCTGTATAGAACACCCAGTTTTGTACCCTTGCGACTTTCGGGGCTATGAATTGAAGGCCGGATTCTTTCTTGGGGCGTCGCAGGTTAGCCGTATTCTATTCTTGGTGTGAAGAATGTATGATAGCTCATGTACAGTTGTCGCTGTCGATGTCTTGGTGGCTGTTTGTTTTCATATTCTTGGAGTTTGTTTGTTTGTATTGCTTCTACTCTACTCTCTATAACCTTCCTTGATTGAATCTCTTATCAATGGATATCAACAAGCATCTCCAGTCTCTGTTTCTTTTAGATTTGGTTTTACTCTTTTGGATTATTATTATTATTATTATTATATTTTAAAATTATTGAATCAAACATCAAGATTTGTGTGTGTGTGGGTGGAATTTAATGTGATTTTGATACTACTTCAATAAGTGGAAATACTTTTGGTTTCAAAGCGTGGGATGGGATGATATTTAGTTAAATAAAACTATTAAAGTAAAAGCGAAGATTACTAATATTGGTTTGTTTACTTTTATGGTTTTTGGTTTTGATTTTGAATAGTAAAATTTTGAATAGAAACAATTGTTCGATGTGATATAAATATGTATTCGTGTGATGTTTTGAATGTAAAATTTAATTTTAGTGTAATAAAATAAATAAAAAAATAAATTTTTGATTTGATATTTTTAAAAAAAAAATAAAATTAAAATTGTGAAATCAATGATAAAATTCCACAAGTACACCCATTATAAATGAAAATGGACAAGTAGTGATAGAAGTAAAGATAAAATAATAGTCGAATAGATATTAAATAGACTATAATTTTTGTCGTTGAATAGCAAAAAAATTAATTATTTTTAATTAATATAATTATTAGATAATAAAATTAATATAAATATATATTTTTGATTTACAAGGACTCAGCAAGGTGCTGAAAGAAACTTTTCAGCACTTGATCTTCAGCATTTAAATAAAATTTAAGACAAATTTTAAATAATAAGTATGAATTTTGAAAGTTTATAGAAATAACAATTTCGAATTTATATCTTCATTCTACACAACGACAGTCATATAATATAATAATAAATGATATACTATTCATATTAATATAATTATTTCGATTAATTGATCGTACTGATTTTGATTCGATTAGCAAATATTTATTAAAAAATTAACAAATATTAATATAATATATATAGTATATATATATATAAATAGTACATTATATAATTATATTTTTTTGGTAGGCCTTAGCCCTATCTCTGCATTTGATAGTGATATTATCAACTCCAAATTAGCAACCTTTGGCTTCATTAACCTTCTTCTTCTCCATCACTTTTCCCTAATGGAATCATCCATTTTTTGTGCCAAAAAATGGAAACTTTAGACCACAATGGCAATCCAACATACCTCTCATTTCTACCCCTAACAACCATGGGCAACCACACATACCTCGAGTCCCCGAGATCGTCGGGTTTCCATCGATCCGCCAAGAAAATAAACGATCCCGGAGCCCCACCGGGCATCGGGATCACACAAGTGCCTTGTGAGAAGAACGTCGCCACTCGAAAAGCTTTATTTGCCCCGACACAAGGATTTCCGATGCTCTCCCAAGGCCCAAGAATCGACTCGGCTTCGTGCACCATGGCCTCATTCGGCGCCCACCCGCTACATCCTGATGTCACCATATAGTACACGTCCTCGTGCTTGAACACGGCCGGAGCTTCCCTTCGTTTTAATTTAAAAACATGAATATTTTGTAAAAGAAAATAATAATAATAATAATATATCTCGTATAAAAAACATTTAGAAATTTTTTTTTACAATTAAAAAATGTCGAGTAAAATTGAAGATTATTTGAAGTAAATGTAAATTTGCAATGCCTCGAACTTGAATATATAGTTTAAGAGATTTAGTAACACTATAACAACTTCAAATGTAGTACAAAATCAGATCAATTTTAGAATGAGGTTTGTTTAGATAGAAGTTATTAGGTTCTAGAAAAAAAATTAAATAATAAAAAAATTGAGTGTTTAATAACTTTTTTCCGTCCCAAAACAATAGACATTTAGGATGTACATGAATAATAGTATTATATTAACAGTGAATGTAAAAGTATTTTTAAAAGATTAAAATACTCATATTTTATGTAATTATTGTGAAAAAATGAAGATAATTTTGTAAAAATGGGAAGTAGTTACAAAAATAAAAATGAGATTATTATTTTGGGACAGACGAAAATGACAAAATAAGACTATTGTTTTGAGACGGGAGGACTCATATTTTATGAGATGGAAATGATATTTTATAGTGATACTCGCTCCGTCCCGTAACAATGATACCATTTTTTCATTTTTGTCCGTTCAAAAACAGGGATATCATTTTTTAATTTAGTAATTATACTACCTACTTAATATAATTAATACCCTTACGACTTTCAAAATATTACACAAATGTCATTATTTTTATATTACATAATCTAATAATGGTATTTTTATTCTTTTCGCTGTAAACCAATATAATACTAATATTTAAAAATCTAAGTGTATAAAATAAATGATACTGATGTTATGGAACGGATGTAGTATCTTCTTTGAAAAAGTTACTATTAGCGAATAGCGCTAAAAATTTCGAAACTATCTGTTAATATCAAATTCTACCTGTATTGTCCAACAAGGGCCTTGATCGTTCGATTCGCGACGTGAAGATAATCCCGGCTCATCGGGCTTATATGCATCTCCTTATTCCGATTCGACGAATAAATCAAATACGCAACACCGTTTCCATCCTTGAAAACCGTCATGTCCCGACTTTCGAACCCATTAGGCCGAAAGCTATGGAGATAATTGAACGGTCCCATAGGAAAATCGCTAGTCGCGACCCCGACTGAAGCCTTGCTATAGGACTCGTCGTCGACATGCATCCACATCACGTATTTTTGGCTTCTTTCATTGTACACAACTTTAGGCCTTTCCAAGACCTTCGTCTTGTACAAATCGTGGAACGAGTCGTTCGCCTCCGATGCCAACGCAATTCCTTCGTATTTCCATTCCCGTAAATTTGTCGACGAGTAGCAACCCACGCCGGTGATGTCCACCCGGGTCACCCCGGTTTTGCCGGCACGATAAGTCGAGCCATTTTTATACTCTCCGTACCTATATTGAAATCAAAATGTTATTCTATTTACAATTTTTTCACTTGATTTATTGTTTAACTCTGATAATTTTGGTAAACATATTATTTTCTCTTATAAAATAGTATATTAAAATACTATTTCACAATAATATTATAAAAAAAAATTATAGAACAAAAGTGATAATCGAATATATAGTAATCAAAATAAAAATACTCATTCAATTAGATGAATAGTACCAAAAGTAGAGCCCCGATTTCTCGTCGAACATAACGCCTCCGCCGTGTGCATGGATAGGGTTCCCGTCGGTGTCGAGCCACACTTTCCCGGGATGGAAGTATCTCCGATCATCTGTTCTCGGATCGACGGCGCCTTCCGGGAAGAAAATGGTCCGAGCACGGGAGGATGCGTCGAGGAATTCGCGGACGAGGTCGATTTCGCGAGGGTCGACTCGGAGGTCGTTGGGCGGGAGGAGAATCAACTCTTCGACGTGCTCGAGGTGGCGGAGAGGGAGGGGATGGAGAGCTAGAATTTGCTTCATTTTCTCGAACTCGACGCCGACATGGCGGAGGAAGGAGTGGAGCTGGAGGATCAGGAAGCAGATCAGGCCGCCGGCGGCCAATCGCCGCCATGAGCAGCGGCGGTTGCCGGCCATGTTGAACTTAGCTTTTTATTAAGTCAAATGGGAGGAAGAATTAACTTATTTATTATTATTATTATTATTATTATTATTATTATTATTATATAATCTCGAGATCTATGTTGAAGAAAACGTTATGTTGAAGGACCCAAAAATTTATAAAATGGAATAGGCAGATCTGTAATGGCCCAAGAAGAAAGAAGGTGGCCCAAAATGATCAAGACAAAAAAAAGGTGGGTAAAAAAATGAAACGGAATCGTCGAACCGCTGAACCGAACTGAATCGAACCGAATTTTCAATTAACCGAACAAATTTGGTTCGAATACAAATACTGCATATTTGATATTTGTTTGGTCGATTTTTCATATTTTTTTTGGTTTGGTTAACTGAATTGAATATATTTATATATTTAAATTATTATATTTTAAAATTTATAGTATTAATAATTATATTCGGTTTGGTTCCGATTTTTGAAATATTTGCAAATATTTTTTATTTAGTTAGAATTTTAATTATTTTTTTATATATTTTTTCTTAATTTCAGTTCAGTTCGAATTATTTGCAAATACTACAATTATTTTCGGTTAACGGTTCGCGGTTTTAAGTATTTGTTCGGTTCGATTCGATTATCAAATACCTATATATTTGTAAATAACCGAACCGTATCCACCCCTATCTTCTTATTCAAATAAAAAAATAAATACTGAGACAAACAAAAATAATAAAATTGATATTTGAATTTGGCCGGGGAGAAAGTGCATTCACAAAGAAATAATATTAACACATATTGCATAATTTGTTTTATTGTAATTTTAAATTAATTTACAATGAGATGTTAATTAAATTTATTTAAATATTATATTTTATAAAAAAATAATTTAAAAAAATAATGAAAAACTTCGGATCTAATATCCTTTAAAAAATATTCCAAAAAATATCCAAAACGATGAACTGTCCCTCCGACAGAAACTTCCCGATCGATTATAATAATATTAAAAATAATCAGTTCTTGCCACGACAAATTAATTGGACAACTGGATATAGTTGTTGCAATAAATTAATTAAATCAATAATTACACGTAACTTTCCAACCAATTCCAGAAGCTCCAGGCTCCAGACTCCAGATAAATCCAGACCGTCCGATTATAAAATCAAAGGTCAAGATCCATCAGAGCCCACACTCCATGACCTCCAAAAATAACCACCAATAATACACGCCCACGTGGCGCCTCACTGACTTCGTCGGCAGTACATACATCCATCGTTCCCACCTGTTTTAGCAATCAATCGTTTTAGCGATTTTATTCTAATTTCTAATCTTTCCAATTTCACTCAAACCCTAAATCCCTAAATATTCCGGCGACGGAGAAAATGATCGGCGGGAAGACGAACTTCTTGGCGATGAAGACTGATGATTCGGCGGTCGGCGATTTGCTGAGCTCGGACATGAAGGACATCGGGAACGCCGTGAAAAAGCTTGCGGATCACGCTATCAAATTGGGGGGACTCGGATTCGGAACTTCCTTCCTCAAATGGGTTGCTGCTGTTGCTGCAATGTAAGAACTAACCCTAATCTGATCTTAATTCAGTTTTATTTATTTATTTTCTGCTCACTACACTCAATTATGTGTGTGTGTGTTCTAATTGGATGGATTGTTTCTTAGAGAGATTTCTTACGTTACGTTGTTGTATCAACAATTTTTGAATCGATTGGCGTTTGTGTGCTATTGTTTGGATTTGGATTTTGGATATGAATTTTGAATAGTAAAAATTTGAATCAAAATAATCGTTTGAATGCAAAATTAATTTTTTATAATAAAAAATAATAATATACTATATCCGTCTGCTCTAAAGTTTTATTTATTTACTTATTTCTTTTTTTTTTATATTTGATTTTTGAATATTAATTAGTACTAAATAAGAAAAAATTACAAAAATATTTGAATCAGCTTTATAATACTAATAGAAGTATATTGGTAAAAAAAAAAATGCAATGACAAAAAAAAAAGAAGGTAAATGTGACTTTTAGAGACGAACGGCGGAGTAAACGTGATCTTTAAAGAAGGACGGATGAAGTAATATATATATAGTTGTTTGATTTGAGAATTTTGTAATTTTGGATTAGGATTAAACTAGCGCGTGTTTTCTTTTGAGTTTTTTTTAATTTTGATTAAATAAGTGTTGGATAAGATATTTTGCATCAAGAAAAAATTATTTTTAATATAAAAGTAAAAGCTATAAGGGTATTTTGGGAAAATAAATCATTTTATTTTAATTTTTAAACTTTTTATAAAAAATACTATTTATTGTAGGTATAAAAAGTGATTAGGGGCATGTTTGTTTGTGTTTAAGAGTGGTTTGGTTGTTTTGAATTTGAATATATTTTACCAAATGCATGTTTTTTTAGTGAAATATTTCGAATGAATTTATTGCTTAGCTTTTCTTACACATTGCTATCATATTCGTTCTTGTTTGATCGAAAACTCATCGGCATTGTGCAGTTACTTGTTGATCTTGGATCGGACCAACTGGAAAACCAACATACTTACATCCCTCTTGATCCCTTACATCTTCTTCAGTCTTCCCTCGTGGCTCTTCGGTTTGCTCAGGTAATAAATCGCCCTTCTCCGAATCGCCAAAATGTCATACTTCTTACAGCTCAACGCCGCCTATGCTTTCGTAATAAGCTCGATAACATTTCTTTCGCAATGAAGGGGAGAAGTAGGAAAATGGATCGCTCTCATTGCCGTCGTGCTTCGCCTTTTCTTCCCCCGACGTTTCCCAGGTATTATTACGTAAACGTATTTATATCCACGGGCGTGTATGATAGTGTCGAAAATGTTTTTTGTTTTAATAGCGCGCCTGCATTCGATAATTGTGTTCGACAGATTGGTTGGAATTGCCCGGGGCGTTGATCCTACTGATTGTGGTGGCGCCGGGGTTCTTTGCCGACACCCTAAGGGGCAGCGTCGTGGGGGTCTTCGTGTGCCTCGTTATCGGGTGTTACTTGCTGCAGGAGCACATTCGGGCATCTGGTGGGTTCCGAAATTCCTTCACGAAAAGCAGCGGGATTTCGAACTCGATCGGGATACTTCTGCTCTTCTTGTACCCGGTTTGGGCTCTCGTGATCTCGTTCATTTAGGCGTATGTTCGCGATTCATCCATCGTTTGTTTATTGCTTTTGTCGCAACGTGTAAAGCTTGGTTGTGTAAAGATACCGGCTTGTGAACTCGGATCGAACTTGGGGTGAATTTCGTGTGTTTGTTTGCGAATTTGTTTTGTGTACTTTGATCAATCGATCGATCAATTGATTGCCCGTTCTTGAAATGAACATAGTCGCAGTCGAAGTAATTAAGAATAAATTTGACTGACGGAAAAAGTATTTCTATACACAAGAAAGCAGGGACAGGAGTTCAGGAATTTGAGTAGAAAACTTTTTCGACAGTCGGGATGGTAAATTTCTCAGGGTGTCGTCGGGTTGAGGCTATTACGGTGCTTTCGCTTCTTTGATTTCTCGGTACAGTTTATCGACCCGATCCTGCATATGCGTCGCGGCGCGGATAATGAACTAAATTAAACGTATTGAAATGGTAATCAAAGTAGACGTGGAGTTCGACGTCGTTGTACCTTGTAGTATTTGAGCAGCTGTGGCCTCTTAAGCTTGAACGTAGGCGTAACTAGGTCGCGATCCATGTCGAAGGGCACCGGGTCGAGATGAACTGCTCGGAGCATTTCGAAGCCTCGAAGCTGCGACAAGAAGCGAGAGGACGAGTATCAAGCAAGAATCGAAAAGATACGAGCGCGACGAATATATATAGGGAATGCGTACGTTGTGTCGTTTGGCAGTCGCGTTTAGTTCGTCGAGTATGTATTTTCTAACTTTGTCCGAGCTGCATAGCGATCGGAAGTCGCCTTTCACGTGATTAGCAGCCGCCCAATCTTCGAGCGCCTTCTTCTCCGGGATGGCCACAGCCACCAGCACCGACTCGAAGCTGTTCCCGTAGACCCAAATCTACAAGCAGACGAGACGTGTTGTCAAATAACGATAGATTGTACACATTAGTGTTGGCAAGAGGTGTCATTCGAGGACTAACCGATGTGATGAGAGGGCATCGCGAGTATACGCTTTCGATGCTTTCGACAGCTACGTACTCGCCTTGTGACAGCTTGAATATATTCTTCTTCCTGTCGATGATTTTCATCGCGCCGTTTGGTTGCCATTCCCCGACATCTCCTACAACAGGCAAGATTTTTATTGCAACTCGGCGTTATGTTAAGAGCTTCAGGTTCTTAGATGTTTACCTGTATGGAACCATCCGTCGACAACAGCCTCATCGGTGAGATCGGAGCGTTTATAGTATCCGGAGAACAATGTGTTTCCTCTGATGCATATTTCACCTCTTGGAACGTCAGAAAGCGCGTCGTATCCCATCTCGGGGATCGACTCGAGCCTTGCTTCGATCGTGGTCATAGGGACGCCGACGGATCCTATCATAGGGAAGATGTTGGCGATGGAAGTGAAGCATCCTCCGCAACTTTCTGTGAGGCCTGATGTGGAAACACAAAGAGAGTGATGTACCGTTTTATGGTTACGGAATTGATAATAGACGAGCAGATACCGTATCCTTGAGATAAGATGCAGCAGCAAGTTACTCTCAAGAATTCCTCGATGTGCTTAGGCAACGGCGCAGCGCCGGACAACATCAGACGAACACGTCCTCCGAAAGCTAGTTTGATCTGAAGCAGAGAAGACCATTGTTGAGTACAGTGCTGACAACATACAATATAACGACTGACAGCGCGATTTAACTGAAAATAAATGATATAGTTCGCACAATATATATTATCAATTCGCAAAATGGGACAGCTTATGAAACTGCTAACCTTATCGAAAACAAGCTTGTCCATGAGAGGAGATGCTTCATCTTGCCTGGATCCTTTCTCCAAATTCCTTAATTTACTGCCGGTTAAATGTTCGATTTCGTAAGAACAGCGAAGGACATTGTAAATGAGAAAAATGTTTGAATTGCAGAAGGGATGTATGTACTAATTGTATGCAATGTAGAACAACGATTTCTTCAGTGCACCTCCGGCTTCGATTTTATCCATGATGCCTGTAAAACACCAACGTCGAAAAAGAACTCAGATCAAGTGATGCTTTCAGAATCTTGAATCGAAAACATTGTAACATATAAATGGTTCCACACCTGTGTATATACGTTCAAAAACTCTCGGAACACCACAAAAGATAGTCGGTTTTAACACAAGAAGATCCTCAATCAAATATCTAATATCCTGCAAGTTCAACAGGATTGATGTCTCAAAAATTCAAGTAGCAATAGCTTAAGAGAGATTAATAGTTGCATTTTAAGATAACTCAAAAGTGTGAGATGTCGATCGTTACCCCCTGCCAAAAACCAATCGAAGAACCACGGAGAATGCAGTAGGTCTCGATGATTTGGTCGAAAATGTGAGCTAGTGGAAGGAAGGAAAAGTATACATCCTCTTCAGTCCCCTTCAGAGTGAACTTATCGGCTTAATCAGTTGAATCGATGAAATCATTCGAAAAACGAAGTCTTTGAGCACAAAAGAGGCATTTTCATTTGTTACCGCTTTGTCGGTCTCTGTAAGAAGTTGATCCATAGATAGAACTTCAGACATGAAAGCAGCATTGGACAGAATGACCCCTTTCGGCTCCCCTGTTGTTCCACTTGTGTACATTATTGTGCAGATGTCTGTCTTCTTTTTGGCCGGAAGTTCGTCATCCAAATCTCCCTAAAAAGATCGTAAACAAATGTGAAACTACAAAATGAATCTGCCATTAAAGGCTAAACAATAGCTGTTAGAGAAAAGATTACATAACACTACTGATTGATGACTCTTACTAACCAATGAAGTAAATTCTTCCCAGGAGAAGCACAGCACACCGAGCTCCTCGGCTGCCTTCTTTTGCTCGTCGCTAATCTTTCCAAAACTGACAATAGCTTATGAAAGAACAGAATGTACCCCTCAGTTAAAGATCTCACAAAACCGACATTTTTTATTGTAACATCGTGAATTATAAGGACTAATCCCATAAAATCTGTGAACTTGCCACAAGCAGTGGCAAGTCCCTTGGCAATCCCGTCACAGGCATTATCCTAGATCAGTTCCTCGTCTGCTTAGTAGCTATCTTAGCTCATTTATCATAACATAATTTGGATTCAGACCAATTAATTCCGAAACCAATAGTTGAAGTTCAAGAAATCTAGCAAACACTGATTAACTTGTGTTCGAGACATGGAACAATTAAGTGTTGGATTAAAACTATATCTTACACTTTGCTCCTCTCGAAACATTGTGCTACCAACATACACATAGATTTACCGATAGAAGAAAATCACTAAGAATTAAAAAATGCAAAGGAAATGAAACGAAAATGAAGAACAATGAATTGCAATTTATAGAAGTCTATGGAAATGGAACACTATTTAAACGCTTGCGCCTAGGAAAGAACCTCCATGAATGCATATGAACGAACAGACGAGGGCATAGATTATTGGCATACATTATAAGACATGCCGGCAATTGCTTGACGGATTGCCAATGGACTTGCCACATTGTGTGGCTAAGTTTAGCAAATTTATTCATATCCCTATAATTATGCATGTAAAACTTACAAAGTAGCACTTAACAGAATAACTGAAAATCAGAATTTGCATGTCACCTACTTTTTAGATAGGACAGGCACTTTGAGAGGCATGATAGCATCTGCGGGAGCGCGACGCAAACATTAGACAACTTTTGAGCACAATAAATACAAATGTTTTTTTTACTTACGACTCGTGTAATTAGCTGCAAGAATTTAAATACATCGTCGTATCCAACTCTATGAACACTATAAATGATTCAAATATGGAGATCATATCCAAGATAGTACTCGAAAATAATTAGCAAGACGATTGAGAGTTAGATTTTCCAGACATCATCAACAGATAACAATATTCTAACACCAAAACTTCAATCCTACACAGGATTCAAAGCGATGGAAGGCATTGTAACACTCAATTGGCTGTGCAATTTCTACAGAAACGAAACGTAGAACAGGCATCAACAGATAATGATATTTTAACACAAACTGTAATGATACACAAGAAGGCATCAACAGATAATGATATTTTAACACAAACTGTAATGTTACACAAGAATCGAAACGATCGAAGGCATCAGAACACTCATTAGGCTGTGCAATTTCTACAGAAACAAAAATGTAGAACAGGCATAGTAGAACACCATCAACAGCTAATGATATTTAAACACAAAAACTGGAACTATACACAAGAATCGAAACAATCGAAGCCATCAGAACACTCAATTGGCCGTGCAATTCCTACAGAGACAAAAATGTAGAACAGGCATAGTAGAACACCATCAACAGTTAATGATATTTTAACACAAACTGTAACGATACACAAGAGTCAAACAATCGAAGGCATCAGAACACTCAATTGGCTGTGCAATTCCTACAGAAACAAAAATGTAGAACAGGCATAGTAGACCATCAACAGGCAACGATACTATAACACAAAAAGTGTAACCACATACAAGAATCCAAACGATCGAAAGGCATCAATAACACTCAATTAGCTATGAAATTTCTACAGAAACGAAAATGTAGAACAGGCATAGTAGAAAAGGAGACCGAACATACAGCTGGCAGCTTGCTTTCATGGACAAAAGCTATGGAAACCTCGGCATGATTGATTATGAACTCAACTGCATTCGCACCTGCAATCAACAACAAATGCTTCGCCAAATGAACAAAACGAAGGTAATACTCGTCTCTTTCCCCCAAAATTCAGAAACATCGACATAGATACGCACCGAGAGTATCGTACAGCGGTACATAGGTAATAGCTCGACTGTTACAAGCCTGCAGTTCAATCAAACCAGAAGAAACCTAATTAACACAATTCAAAGTTCAAACCCAAGCTAAACGCCACAAAAATCAATTCAAACCTCCATCGCCATAATCCATTGCGGACAATTGGCGCCATATATCCCACACTTATCGCCCTATACATCATCACAAATCAACAAAAATTAACATCCAAAACAGAGATCGCACAAACAATTAAACAAAAAAACTATAACAAACTGGATTGACGCCACGACGCCGTATTGCAGAACCAATCCGAAGCGCTGCATCGTAGCTTTGCTGGTACGTCAACCAACTATACGCCCCGGCCTGCCGCCATAACTAAATATCAGAGCTCCGCGACAAGGGTACAACAGTAATTTCGCATAAAAGTGTGAAAAGACCTTTCCGTCCTTGACTTCTCGGCTACCAAGCATGCAGTTCTGAGGGTTCTTCTTCACAGACTCACTGTACACAAAATTTACCAAAAAAGCAAAATCATCCATGATTTCATTCAACTTCATACTTAAAAATGGTGAATCAGAGTTGGTAAATTTGCACCTGAAGAAATCCCAGGGAGAATTGAGGGAGGAAGGGAGTTGGAGAAGTCCGTTTTGAGCATAAACGCATCTGAAGACAGGGCCTGCAGAAGGCTTCCCATTGGCGGCATTCCTTCCTTCTTCAACCTTGACAATATAATCCCCCATTGATTAAAGCTCGCAGCTTGTGATGAGTTAGCAGTGCAGAAGAAGAAGAAGAAGGAGAGGGAGAGATCGAGATGGGAGGGAATTAATTAGAACAGGTTGATGGTGGTGGCAATAAATGGCGAGGAAAGACAGCAAGATAAATTCATTATGAGGGAGGAAAGAGAGTTGGGAAATTGTTACGTCGTCTTTTACAGGTGAGGTGGGGAAGAAATTATGACACAAAGAAACAACGGTTATGTTCATATGGAGCTGTGATGTTTTTTAGTAGGAGTATTATTATTTTGAGAATAGTAATTAAGGTTGCGTTTGTAATAAAGAGAGGATCTTTAAAATTCTTATGAAAAAAATCATTTTTTAGAAAAAAAAATAATACTTCATATTTACCTTTTTTATGGTAATTCTACTTGAAGATAATTTTAATGTTAAATACTATAATATAAAAGATAAATATGATATTTAGAGCCGGACAGAAAAAATACTATTCAATCTTCAACTTCCTTGATAAAACTCATTTTCTCAAATATATATATATATATAGATTAAACTTATCATTTAAATTAAAAAATATTGTTATAATTTAGGGTATGTTTCTTTAGCCTAATTTACTTAAATTTTATTATTTAGATTATGTGTTTTTTTAAAAATATATATATTTTTTTTCTTTCCTAAAAAATCTCATCAAATATTATTTTTATATTAAATTTAAATTAATTTTTTCCAAAAAACACATAAAAAAAAAAAAACACAGCCTTAAATTCATTTATGGTGGTAGTTGTATGGAATTAATTAATACTACATTAATGTATTTGCTGTCTTCTCTCTATCCACCTCTCCATGTGCATTTATTTTTTCCTAATTTTGTTCCATTAAAATTCAACCTCTCCAATTATTTCAATAATAGTATAAATGTAACTAAAACTATTCAGGAAAAAATTGTATATACAAAAAATAAAAAATAGCATATGGCAAGTATGAATTGTGTTTTTGTTTCTTTATTTATCATCTTATTTTCTTTAATTATTAAATTAATTGTTTATTATTTATTTAACATATTACTCTCTCCGTCCCGGACATCTACAATGTAGACACGGTATTTTTAGGAGGGATGTAATTAGCACATAATTAAGAATGTATTAGTAAAAATAATTATCCTATAATATAAATAATCATAAATTAAGATTAAGATAATTAATTAGTTTAATTAAAATAATAAAAAAAATTAAAATTTAAAATAAGATTAAAGTGTGTAATCATTTTTCAATAAAATGAAAGTGGCATGGTACGTGGACCGACAAAAACGGCAACGTGGACATGGTATCTGGGACGGAAGGGATATAAAAATTTAATTTTTTATTTAAAATATCACTACGTCAAATACTATTTCACTTTTAATTTTTTATCATTCACATATTTAACATTCAATACATGAATTGTAATACAGTAGTATTCGATAATTAAGGTATTATTTATTAATTTTTTTGAAGTGTTTATATATAGTGGAAATTTAATATTTTTTTAAGTGTCTTTTTTTAAAATATATATATATATAAATCTGCAGTTGCTATTCGTAGAGTGCACTCTCAGTAAATTCTCGATGAAATCTAATAGCCTACAAATACAAATAGCTAATACGAGTATGTTTGTTTTTTATATTCATTATGCACATAAAAGTAGTTTATTTTTTCTATAAAATATCGTATTAAAGTAATATTTAAGTAAAAATTTAAATTCATATTTCATTTTCATATCAATTTTCAATTAAATAAACTTTTTGTTCACAACCACTTCTCTTTTACTTTTTCTTTTTTTTTTTTTTTTTTTTTTTTTTTATGAATGCAATGATTCTTCATAAATATTATGAATAACATAATATATACATATCAATACAATATATATATATAATAAACGTATATTTTTTATTTGCCCACAAAAAATTAATAATTCAGTGTAAAATATTATTTTTATCTTATTAAAATTATTTTTCCTACCTAAGGTAGTAAAAATATTATCCAAAAACACTCTTCAAACACACCCTAGACTTTTTCAAACTAGGTTGGAAGTTACAAGCGTTTTTACTCCCTCTCTCCCACATAATTTGTTCATATTTTCTATTTTCATCCGTCCATATAATTTGTCCATTCTTTTTTTTTAGAAATATAATTATACACTTTAATCTCATTTTAAATTTTAAATTTTATAATTTTTTAATCTTAATTAAACTATTTAGTTATCTTAATCTTAATTCATAATTATTTTTATTATACCATAATTATTTTTACTAATACACTTTTTAATTACTTACTAATCACACTTTACCTAAATTCTCGTATATACAGTAATAGGCCCATAATACATGGGACGGAGGGAGTATTATTTAGCATATTATATTTTTATAGAAATGATATTATATCACAAAATATTAAATAAAAATACTATTTCTTATAATTTATTAAAAATAATTATATATTAAAATTAAGATGAGTAAATAATTTAATTAAAATAAAAAAATTATAAATTTTAAATTTTAAATTTTAAATATGATTAAAATGTATAATTATATTTTTAAAAAAATAAATTATATGAAATAGACGAAAATATAAGACAAATTAAATGAGATGAAAAAAGTATTATAGATATATATACACATATACACCAATTAAACACGCTTTCTTTTCCTTCAATTACAAAATTATCATTTAACATATTCTATTATACTTTTTATTTAATTTTTTTTATTATATAAAATTATATTATTTACAAAATAGCATACATATTAAGGGTGTGTTTGTTTAGGGGTTTGGATTTTGAATTGGGATTTGAATAGTAAAAATTTTAAATTTGAATAGTTGTATGCTGTGATATAAATAGGTGTTGATGTGATGTTTTGAATGTAAATTTGATTTTTAGTATAATATAAAAAATAAAAAATAGATTTTTGATTTGATGTTTTTTAGGGGAAAAATGGAATGAACAGTATAAATTAAATCCAATCTCCCAAACAAACACACCCTAAATATATTTTATTAAAAAAATATAAATTTTTAAAACATTCATAATATAATTTAAATTTATTTTTAATTAAATATGTATGATATCATAATTCAAACTACAATTTAATATTTATATTACAATAAAATTTCTTGTTATACCTCTTGCAGCGTTCTTTTAACAAAATTTTCAAATTTTATTACTTCAATCCAATTTATATTGTTCTAAAGTATATTTTTACGATTTCTTATGAATTGACAAATTTGTCATTAATTGTATGGTAGATATTAAAAAGTAATAAATGAACGAAGAATAAAACTGTAAAATTTGTATTTAAAAAATGAAATATGACAATAGTTGTCAGATATAGTAGGAAATTAGTTTTTGGACGGAGGGATTAGTATCTTAATACAAAAACTTAAATCAAATCTTTCCGAATCAAACCGAAAGAGAGAGTAATTGGGAAAGTTGGAGGATAAAAACGTAATTTGACGTGGTGTTCTTATCCGAAATGGCATACTTTGTTGAATACCATGAATACTCATTAATATATATATATATATATATTTTTTTTTTTAATTCTTCATGTTACCTATGTTTTGAAATTCATTGTTTTGTACTAGTAACTCCGGCTCCAGGGTTTCATTTTTTTTTATTAATATTTAAATATTAATTTTTATATAAAAATATAATATAAATTAAAAAAAATTAAAAAAATATTATATTAGTATCTTATAATATTAATACAATAATATTTATACAAAAATATATATAAATATAAAAATATTTTTAATATTTAGTAAAATAATACAAAAGATAAATAGAACCCTTACGGATGAAATATTTGCTAACTAGCCAAAAAAGATACAAAATTTATATGTAATTTTACGAAATTACTTTAAAATCTTTGTATTTTCAAAATTGGGTAAAATTTTCTCATTTTTTTTCAGAAATTCTACATCTAATCCCCTGACTTGTTTTTATTTAAGGGTGTTTAATTTGTATGTGTTTAAACCGCAATTGCGTTTCAAAATTTTTATTTCTAAATATTCTAAATTTTAAAATATATTATTTTTTTATACTACTTAATTTGAAAAAAATAATAAATATAAAAAAATAGTTATTTTCATTTGATTCTAAAATCTTTTTACTGAATTTTTCATATTAAGATTAAAATTAATGTTTTTTTTTTTTGATTAAATCAAATTCCTACCAATAATACAAATGCAGCCACAAGTAGATAATGCTTTTTTCTTTTGGTCTAAACCCAAGGATTGTAATGATTTCAATTTGCACGTCTTTGTTCATGTTATTTTTGTCTTATTTTTTTTTTACACATACTAATTAATAAAATATTAATACTTTCATCTGGCTCTAAGAGTCTCATCTACTTTTTGTGTTTTGATATTTGAATATTAATTATTATATAAAAAACATAGTACAAATTAAGAAAAAATTGCAAAAATATTTTCATTAGTGTCGTATAATACTAATAGAAGAATATTTGTACAAAAAATTATACAAATAAAATAATATTTTTAATATTAAATACAATGATGCAAAAGGTAAACGTGACTCTTAGAGACGGACGAAGGAAATAATGAATCATTTTCATTTATTTGTTACACTTACCTTATGATACCCCATAACAATTTATTTTATCTAGTTTTACATAAAAAAATAAAATAAAAATAAAGACAATTATTTTATATTACATTATTTTTACTATATTTTATATAAAATACTAATATACTTAAATCGAAGAAAAAAAAAAAAATAAAACAAATTACTAATGGACAAAAAAAACATACTATATTCGACTTAAATAATATCAAAAATATTGTGTAAGCAAACCAAAATTTGGTGAAATCATTAGGTAAACATTATCACATCATGAGACCAAAACTAACAACTAACTGTCCAAAACATCCGATAACAACACCCACAAAAACCATTCATTACTACATCATCAAAAGATGTCATGTAACTATCCAAACCTTCAAAAAAAGCCAAACCCAATCCCATTCAAAAACATCCCCACTTTCATCTTAGTGCTCCACTTCCCCTTTTGTCCAATTCCTCCACCACCACCACCGCCGCCGCCGCCGCCGCCGTGATCCACAAAGCCCACCTCAAACCTTCATCCAAAAAACAAGAAACTGGTCAAATAGCAAACAGGTAAGAACATTAAATGACCATCAATGTGCACTTATCAAGAATTGGTCCCAATTTTAAATAACCATTAAATAAACAAATAAATACTCACCATTGTGGTTTCTTTCTTTCTTTTTTTATTTTTCCCTTAGCTTTATATGATTGATCCAATTCCAATGTCGTGTTGTAGGTAGGTACAAATAAAGTGAGACAGCCCAAACCCCTCTTTGCAAAAATTCTTTAAATGCACTTTCTCGCTCATCCCCCAACCCCTCCCTCTCTCGCTCTAACCCAACCTCAATCACCTCAACCATTTAATGCTCCTCCATCAGAAATTTCAGACACCCTATTTAATTTCCTCAATAGACCCACCTCAAATCCCCGCCGTCCACGTGTCCCTAATCCTCACCGTCTATTCAATCTCTCCGGCGACAACAGCGCCTCTGGATCTCCGCTCCGGAGACGGCTCGACGAGAAAACCGCCGCCGAGCTCCTCATGAACATCGGACTCGCCAACGACTTCGTCCGCCGGGAAGAGCTTCCGCCGCCGCCGCCGCCGCCCAACCTCGCGCTCGATTCCGATAGCGGGAAGAATCCGCCGATGCTCCGCCGCCGGAAAAATGGGGATTTCATGCCTCGGTAGTAACGGAAGGAGAAAACCCTAGGTTTTGTCAGTGAGCTGAAAGGGGAAGGGCGTTTGCTCCAGAAGCTTCCGCCGCCGCCTGAGGCGGCGCCGCCGCGGCGGTAGCGCCACGGCGAGGCGGTTACTGGCTCGAGAACTAACCGCTCCGATCCTAAATTCCGTTCGAAGCCGAAGGAATAGGATCGCTTCAGTAAAAAATCGCGGCGGTTGAATCTGTCCTCCGATTGGATTGCGCTCCGCCGCGGCGACGGTTCCTGAGTGATTTCGCCGCCCTCCGTTGTCGTCTCCGATTCGATCGGAGTTTCTGTCAGAGGCTCTAGAATTGTGCTCTCGATTAGCATATCGTCGAGGCTAGGTCTGATCCTCGCCGCCATTAATGGCGTGAACGGCGAGTCCTGGCGGAATATTCCGGCGCGGCAGAGGGGGCAATTCGCGTGCGAGCGGAGCCAGATGTCGATACAGTCGACGTGGAAGGCGTGGCCGCAGATCGGAAGCGTACGGACGTAGTCGTTCTCTTCGAACTCGAGAAGGCAGACGGCGCAGTCATGGCAGCCGCTCTTCCGCGTGTAGGCGGAGAGAGGTATGGTTTTGATGATGGATTCGTCGAGTCCGTACGGGGAGAGGACGTGGAAGGCTTCCGTAGGGTCGAACGAGTACGGCGGCGACTCGATGTCGCCGGCGGACGATGACGGAACGTATCGCCGCCGGCGCCGGCGCCACCGCCTGTATCGCCGGTAGGTGTGGATGAATCGCCGTGAGAGGAGGCGCGAGTAAGTGATTATCACAAAGGCGGTTGCTATTATAACCACCATAGCTATCAACGGCGGACTGAAATCCACGCCTAATTTTGACGGCGGCGCCGTCGCCGCCGCCGAATCAGACGACGGCGACGATGACGAGGAGGATGGAGATGGAGATGGAGAAGGAGACGAAAACGGCTGATACAGCGAGGCGTGGTGATGTGTCGACGGTGCCGGCGCCGGCGCCGGCGACAGGCGGCGGCGGAGCATGGCGGAGATGATTAAGGGAGGGGGAGAAAATAGAAAGTTTAATTGACTGAGAGAAGTGAGAGTTTGTTGGAGTTATTGTGTGGAATTGCCACGTCATATTTACTGAATTTAATGCACTGAAGGAGAGGTATGATAAGCTGCGGGTGACTGCACCGTAGGTACGGTGCGCCTTACCTGGGAGAGGCACGTGACCTGCCTGTCCCGGTACGTTATTGGCTGGTGTTGTTTGCTCTCCCTGGTCCTGGAGCAGGTGATCGTGCCTCGTGGAAGCGTTGACCCGACCAATGACTTGAGATTAGTGTAATATCTTTATTTGTAATAATAGTATGCTCCATAAATAAGATTTACCGTAATTTATGCTTCGTTTACTAATACAAACTTTTTAAAATTGATCAATAATAATATATATTATTAATAATAATGTGAACGAAGGATTTCTTTTTACTTTTTAAAATATATTACTTCCTCGTACCCAACAATATATTTTCGTATGTTCCCGGCACTTTACAAAATTTTTAAAATATAAAATAATTAAATATATTTAATTTTTACTTTGCACTTTATTCTACTTTATTATCTAATTTTTAAATTATTTCATATAATACTATCCACTAAAATTTTGTGCCAAATCAAATTTTGTACCTTGTTTGAGACGAAGAAAATACTATTCAACCCGGATGTTATCATAAAAATATATTCGGATTGTTTAGTATTTTGATTTAAATAATTTTTCTGATGTGATATATAAAAAAAATTATGTCGGTAATATAAAAAAATAATATTTTTTCTGTCTCATTGAAAGATTTTTGTTTATTTTTTTTAATGTAATTTTTTAATATTAATATTATACATTAGATTGTAGTGAAAAAAAATAAAAATACCCATAGTAGTATTGTATACTATATTTGTGTAATATATTGTAACTTGAAATGATATTTATTATGTTAAGTAAGTAGTATAATTATTTAATTATGAAATAGTAACATTTTTTTTTAAACGGACGAAAATAAAAAATAATAATTTTTCAATTGGACGAAGAGAGTATTTAATATTAAGATATCGACTTTTCTAAGATAATATAATATATTAAAAATCGTGGGAAAAAAAAAATTAAACAAACAAACTTGTGTAATATATATATATATATTTGCATCAATGAAACAATTTTAAAAGTATATTAAATATTACGATTTAATAAAAAATAAACAAATGTATTTTAGTCTTATGTGTAGGAATGTAGAAATCTACAGAATATACCGAAACATTGACTTATCGTACCGTATCGTGTTGAAAATATCAAAAATTTCGGTACAGGTATTAATTTTCAGAGAGTTCGGTATTTCGGTATGATACAGTACTGATATTATTTTTATTAAATAATGTAATTATTAATATAAATAATAATTATTAATTTTTTCTTAAATCATAACAAAAAATATGTAAACTATTGAAAGTTTATCGATTTTTTCATAATATTTTTGTGATAGAGAATAGTGATATTTATTATTATTTTTAATTATTTTGAAATTTAAAATTATATTTTTGGTATATACCGGTATCTACCGAAATCAAAATTTTCGATATAAGCGATATATACCGGTATCGTACTGAAATTAAAATTTTCGGTATAAACGGTATATACCGGTACCGTACCGAAAATTTTGGTATATCAAAATTCGATATATTGAAACTTTCGATATGGCACCGGTATGTATTTTTGTCATATAGAAAAGTTCGATACGATATCGGTATCGACAGATATTTTCGGTACGGTATGTCATCCCTACTTATGCGTTATATTTATTATCACTTTGATTGTTAAGTAAGCCTTATATGGAAGTGATTCTATTTTTAATTCATAGTCGTCTTTTGGTGGTGAAATATTCCCACGTGTGCCCACATATCACTTCTAAAATTAACATAGATTAATCATATAGCAATTTTTAAGATGAAATTTTAATGTAAAATTAATTTTTAAATCAATCTGTTTATTTTTTTTCTAACTAATTGTAAAATTTATTTAAATATAAATTTTTTTTATATTTTACGCAATATATTTATAATATATCATTGAAAAGTAAGTTACTACTTATCTAATGAAATTAAGACTAAAAAACATTTTATTTTATTGTACCACTTGTCTATAAAATACTCATGCAAAATAAGAAATGAATAGATAGATTGTAAAAGAAAAGAGTATAAAATTAAATTTATACTAATATATACTCCTTTGTCTCTTATTTATCTATTCGTTTATTTTTTGCACGAAGTTTTTAGTAATATTAATATTATATTAAAATATGGTATGAGTAAAGTAGAAAATACTAAAATAATATTATTAGTATTGTTGATATAAAAATAATAACATTTATTTTATACATTGTAAATAGTAAGAATATTTTTAATATTAATAAAAAATATATTTATTTCCATGTAGACTTGCTTGGGAGATTCTAAAACATGCATTTTGTACCGTTAAAATATAATCATTTGAATTTTGTGTTCAAATGTTTGAGTACGAATTATTAAAAATATCGATAATAATTATTATTATTTGTTTTTTTTTATAATAAAAAATAAGGAAAAAATTAATAGTAGTTTCAATGCAATTAAAATGTACTTTTTATTTCTCATATAATTTGTCAATTTTTTATATTTCGGTCTGTTCCATATTATTTGTCATTTTTTAAAAATATAATTATATACTTTAACCTCATTTTAAAATTCTATCATTTATAATTGTTTTATTTTAATTAAACTATTTAGTCATCTTAATATTAATATTAATCTTAATATATACTTATTTTTACTAATACATTTATTATTTATTTAGTAATTACGTAATACTTAAAATTCCGTGTCCAGCTAAAGTGAACAAATTAGTTGGGACGAAGAGAGTATCAAGTTTGGTTACAATATAAAAGATTCACCAATTTTAGTCATCATTATAAACAATTTTAATCAATTTTGGTTTCATCGTTTAACAATTAGCGAAAATTGCTGACATGAACGTAATGGGTTGATAACTACACATCCGTATACAATTATACATGCTTATATTATCACACGGCCGTATATTTTTCTTTTTTTATTTAATTATTTTTTGTTATATTGCGAAATTTTCCAAAAAATACATCGGATATATTTGTTATTTTATAACTAAAATTGATACAATTTAATTATATTGAAGTTACTATTGATTTTTTCCATTGTAATTATTTCAACTATTTTAAATTCAATATATATATTTTTTCCAAAAAATTATATAACTAAAAAATATAATTTTAGATCAAAACATAAAGATATACGACTGTGTGACACATGAACGTGTATAATTGTACATTGGTATATTGTTTTCCGATCGGCTGTCACGTCAACCCGTTACGTCTACTTCACAAATTTTCATTAATTTTTGAACGATGAAAGCAAAATTGATTAAAATTATTTATAATGTGATTAGAGTTGATGAATTTTTTTATATTGAAATTAAAATTGATATATTTAATTATATTAAAACTATTATTAATTTTTTTTCTTAAAAAATATTTAAACAACAATTATTTTTTAATAATTTTTTTTTTATTTTTTTATTTTTTATTTTTATGAGCAAGCAGAGAGTAATTAATTTATATAATTTAGATTTGGTTTAGCATTGTAGTATAATTATTTTCGTTAATAAATTGCAGTAAAATAAAATAGATTAAAGAAACGAGTGTAATTTTGACCTGAGGAATAATATCCATCTGGGCTGAATTATTTTCAATAAGCCCACAGCTTCCATCCCGTCACTCTCAATTACACTAATAATTTATTATAAATAATTCAAATTTATACTTGTAATTTTAGAGTTTTAGTATTTTTACAAATAATTTATCTAAATATAAAAATTATTAATGTAATTTTTTTTTAAATATCTATTATAATTATTATATCAATTAAACTTAAAAAATTAGGGTTGGTTTGGTATGATTTGGAATTGATTTGAAACGGAGAGGTGATTTGAATTTTTGTTTAGTATATAAGAGATTTTGACATTTTTGCTCTTTGAGTAAAAAGTAATTATATGCGTAATGGTATGTTTGTAATTTAGGTAAAAGTTAAAAAAGGTATTTTAATATTGTTGTATGATTAGTTTTTTACTAAAATAGGAAATGAATATTTTGAAATAAAACAGACGAAAAATGATAAAAATGGTACTTTGAACTGACGGAGAGAATATTTTAATATGATATTTTAATTATGTATAATTTTGAAAATTCTAAAAAATGTATAACAATTATGAGAGTAGACAAACAATTCAAAATGAGAGGCCCAATTCAACAAATAACCGATCTATCTAAAGCCCAAAATTGATAAACTCTCACTCAAAATGAAAGGCCCAATTCAACATTTTAAATTTTAATATATTTATATGTATGTGCGTGTTCGATTTGCTATTATGCAAATAAAATATTTATTTTTTTTAGAAAGAAAAATGAAAATATATATTGTAGATTGACTAAATGAAAAAATAAAATAATAATGACTCTCACTCCATTGTTTTTTGTTTAATTTCATTGTTTTTTTTTGTTTAATTTCAATGTTGGGTAGGGGTTAGCAAAATATTCGAAATCCGAAAATTCAATTCGAACCAAATCGAAATTTAAAATTTGGTTCGGATTTTTCGGATTGGATCGGATTGAATTTTTAACAAATTTCGAATTTTTGTTCGAATTGGATCGGATCGGTATCGGTATACTTAAATTCAGAACCAATCCGAAATCGGAAATATAACATTTTAATATATTTTTTATTATACATATTTAATATTTTATTAGAAAATAGTATATTTTAATATAAAAAACTCAAATTTATTAATTATATTTTAATATATTTAATTTATATATAATATATATTTAATATTATAAAATAATAATAAAATATAAAAGAAAATTTAAAAATTTAAAAAATAATAATAAAAATATTTAGAATTTCGAATTTTTCGGTTTGGTTCGAATTTTTCAGTTCGAATTACGAATTTTTGGATTTCGGATTTCGATTATTTCGGTTCGATTCGCATTGGTCCGAAAATTCGAATGATCACCTATAAATTGTTCGGTATATTTTTAAGAAGAAAATGGTCAATTTTATCTAATATGATTATTTCCTTCTTAATTAATCCACTCATTAATTAAGAAATTTTTTCTTAAAAAAAAATTAAATAAAATATATTACTGCATTCTTTTATAATAGGAAATTATTACCATATTGATCGAATTACAATCATTGTGCTGACAACAAACGAAATATATTCTATTAACAAATAATTTGTATTAATGCAACATATTTTATATACATAGTTATAATGTGTTACTTAGTTTATATTTTTAGAGGTGTCTTGTATTAAAATAATTTTTTTATATAAATCTATAATAGAATGTGTTACGTGAACTATTATTATTTACTGTAAATTTATATTTTATATTTATATTATATTAATATATATAATTTATTCTATAGATTAATTTCATGTGCTGATACAATAAAAATCACATTTATATATTTTTTGTATTCCACAAGTATCTTATTTATTATTCTCTCCGTCCAAAAAAAAAAAAGATGTTTTATTGAAAATGGACACGATAATTAAAAAATAATAATATTTAATTGAAAGTGGGTATAAAGTAGAAAGTAAAATACTAAAATACCATTGCTTTTTGAATAATTAAAAAACGTGGGTTAGAGTAATAATTATGGATAGTTTGAAAAAGTACGAATAATTTTGTTATAAAATGGAGACTACAATTTCTAAATAAAGAAACAAAATAATTATTTTGGAACTGACGAGAATAAAAAAAAATAAGACAACTCTACTGGGACTGAGGGAGTATTTAGGATTGTTTCATCTAAATAGTCTTATTATTATTTATTATTATTATTATTATTATTATTATTATTATTATTATATATTTGGTTTCCCCACTTAATTATTAATTTATCTCAATGCTTATTTTTAATTTATCAGCGTCAGTTTCTTTAATTCCAAAGTATTTGCACAGTAAAAATTTTAAATTTGGAGTTGTTCACGGTTTAGCCGACAAGCTGCAACAGATTTTATTTTATTTTTTATTATTTTTTAAAAAAAATTAAAATATAATTTAATATTTATTATAATTATAGAGGAAAAAATATATACAATATAAATTTTATCGATTAAATTTAATACATATTTATATTATTTTATTCATTATCCATCAAATCAATACACATCAAAATTCCCCAAACCCCAGTCAAACCCAAACACAAAAAAAATAACAAAATTCAAACCCACCCTAAAATTCAAATAAAAACCAAACCCAATGACATTTTAAAAAATTTCATCTCATATAAATCAACACAATAATATAATATAGTTTTTTAATATTTATTTAATAACAAAGAGTTCGGTTTACATGGTAATTTCAGAAACTTTAATATTATTTTATTCTTTAAAATATCGCATTAATATATACTTTTTTTTTTCATCATATAAAATAATAACTTTTTATTATTTTTAAAATTTTAAAATTCTAAAACTCTTAAAAAATCTCTTGACTAAATGGAACAAAAAATTTTGAACCATGATTTAAAAAATGTAATAAAAGTAAAGTTAAATTATGGATTGACATAGAAAAGGACAAGCCTAAATTAGATATAGATATATATATATACATATATGCCTTATTGCAAGATTCCTTCATTATTGTCTTTCTTTAGAATCAGAATGTGAATTAGAATTAATTACCTATGGAATAATTACACACACATACATACATACATACATTATTTATATATTTATTGATAATATTGCCCTTTGAATACATCCCCAATAGTTATTTCTTACAAAAAAAAATATATATATATATTAAAAAAATAAAAATTAAAAAATAAAAAGAAAAAATGGCAAAAAGAGGGACATAGAAGAGATAGAGAGAGAATCAGATTCATGTTGGTCTAGATTGTCAAATCAAATGATTTTACATTTTGGATTGGTAAAATTTAAATTAAAATAATTATTTAATGCTATATAAATAAGTATAAACTCAATATTTTAAATATTTTATCTGTTTTATAAATAAATATTTATTTGTTTTTTCACGTAATTTTAGAAATATTAGTATTATATTGAGATATAGTAGAAATAAAGTAGAAATGACTAAAATAACCTTATTAATATGTGTGATATAAAGATAATGACATTTGTGTAATATATTATAAGTTGTAAGGGTATTTGTAATGTTAGGTAGACAGTACAGATACTAAAAAAAGAAATAGATACCAGACTAAAATGAAAAAATGGATACTTTGTTATGAGACAGAGGGAATATAAAAATAAATTTTTGTGTAATATAATAAAAAAAATTAATTTAATATTTTTTTAAAAATAAAAATAATAAAATTAAAGTCAAAATCTTCCGACTATAGAAAAAAATGATGGTATATTTCTCAAATAAAAACAAATATTATTAATAAATAATATCAATTTTTTAAAGAAAAAAAATATAAACATAAGCAAAGCCTTGATCAAATTAAATGAGGTGACAATTATTTTGTAAGAAAAAAAAATAGAAAAATGATATTTTTTACGTAAAAAATAAAAATATTTTTGTAAAATTTAAATGACATAAATAGTATACTTTTTCAAAAAATATTAATTATAATAATATATCAAAACTTCCCGAAACTTAATTGGTGAATGAGGCGAAAGGGTTGGCATCAAATACTTTGATATTTTGGTTTAAATTTTTATTTAAATAAAATTTTAATGTGATATTTTATGATCGATCCACTTTAATAATATACAAAAATATATATATATATATATAACAATAAAAATTGATAAAAATAAACAAAATATTATCTCTTATAATAATACATTCATGATTCTTTATACATCAAAAACAAAAACACCTAAAAATATAAAAAACTAAACTAACACACACTGTTTACGGCGACGGCGACGGCGACGGCGACGGCGACGGCGACGGTGATGGACGCTTAATAATAAATAAATAAATAAATAAAAAAAAAGGAAATAGAATGTGAAGGAAGAAACACAAAGTTTAAAAGGGTTTGCATGTATTTCTTGCAAGATTTGCCTAAGCCTTTTCTTTGCCTACTCTCCTTTTCACTCATTTTCTAAGCTAAGAAACATATATATATATATATATATTAAATCTCATTTTAAATTTTAATTTATTTACTTTTTTTCAATACACTAGGAATTGATTTTCAAAGTTTATTATTATTATTATTATTATGGATAGTTTTTTTTTTAGTTTTTTGTGTGGTATTATTTATTATTTTGGTCTTTTAATTGAAATTTGTATAAAAACAATTCTATATAGTATAATCCATTTAAAAGATCACATTGCAACCAAAACCCAATATATCTTTGTAAATTTATTTAAAAAATTAAATCTACAATTATTTGGTGTTAGAAATTAATTTCTAAGTTGTTAGTCCATGTTAGATCTTGCAATATTTCAAATTAAACACACATGGCAATATTTCAAATTCAATAGACATTAATTTTTTATCAACTACAATTTAAATATAAAAATATTTTAATACAAATTTTACCTAAAGGTATTAATAATAATAATAATAATAATAATAATAATAATGAGTGTCACGTGCAACCTTTTTTTAATATTATTATACACACAAAATAGAATGAAATATGTGTTAGAATTGTGTTGTTAAAGGGACAAAATAAAAGCACATTGTTGAATTATTAAAAAATATTCTCTCCGTACAAAGTAGAGTATTCATTTATTTTTTTTGTACGAAATTTAAAAGATAAAATAAATTAATACACTCGTAAAAAACAATTAAGTAAGATAAAATGATCCCATTTATACACATATAAATTTGTTAAACCATTTTGTAAATCTAATGAACACTTACGTATTCGACGGTAAAAAAAAATTGTTGAATAATAAATTCAAGTATTGAATCATGTAATAGAAAAACTATTGAACTAGTAACTTTTTTTTTTAAAAAAAAAAAAAAAAAAAAAAAACAAAAATTATGTTGTAAATATATAGAAAAAATCTCCATTGAATGACCTAATTAAATAAGAAATAATACATTCTTGATGGCAAAACATATATTAATTACAAAAGAGATTATTGAAGTATAATATAATTAGGATTTGCTCTTTTTGAAATTTAATTTCAGCTTCTTAAAATAATAAAAAAAAAAAAAAATTATTTTTCATATAAAATATTACATTCATTAAAAAGACAAAATTTAAAATTTATTGTGGTGATGGCTTTTTGATTAAATTTAATTAATTAATAATAATAATAATAATAATACATAGAAGTAAAGTAAGATATGAATAGTAAAAGTAGATATGTTATTGTTATATTTGAAGATAAAAAGCATATTAAAGGTGGTTAAGCAACTAATTGGAATTTCTTTTATGGGGAAAAAGGAATAATGCAATTTTTACCAACGATTTGACCATAGAATTTATTCCATTCATTTTTCTCTTTTTCCCAATTCCAAATTTTTATTTTATTTTATTTTTTAAAAAATAAATGGATAATTTTGTTAATGATTATTTGTAAACTTAATTTGTAGTAAGATATATTTGTGTGTCACTATGCATATATTCCACGGGTGATGTCAATTATTATTATTATTATTATTATTCGAGAAAAAATCATTATCAGCCTCATTTAAACTCAATTATTTATTTATTTATTTATTGTTTGTTCCACTAAAAGAATTATCAAAACTTTACACACAAAAATAAATTCATTATTTTTGTTTTACTTTACAAATTTTAACGACCGTGCTAACGTGACTATAAGTAACGTTGAGGTGGCATCTAAGTCGGATCGAACGACCATATTACATAGAATACAACCCTGTTTAATAATAGCAGATGTATTTTTTTTTTATTTAAATCAGAATTACTATATTATTCGGTTCTTATGGTTTGTAATAAAAATATATTTCATTCGTCTTATCTGAAAAACACTCTTTCTACCATAGATGTATGTAAAAAAAATATATCAATTTTCGTTATTATATTAGAATAAAAATAATTACACATTAATATCAAAAATATCATCTAACTTTTACATAAATTACAAAAATAATATTATATATACAATGCAATTAATTTATACATAAATTAAAAAATATCAAAATCATCTTATATACCTTCACTAATCAATAAAATATTATTATTATTTATTAATCTATTACAAAATTTCAAATGCCATTTGAATTAGGATCGAGGGAGTACTTACTATTTTTTCTTATAAAAATATTCACACAGCCAAACAAAATTGTATATTTTTATCAAACTTTATAAAAATTGTTATTATTTATCAAATTTTTTACCTAAAAAAATCCAATCAAATATCTATTTTTATTATTTTATTATACTAAAAATCAATTTTATATTTTTAATAAAATATATTATCTATCTATATCACATCATAAAACTATTTTAAAAATCAAAATTTTTATGGTTCAAATTCAAACCAAATCCCCAAAACAAACGTACCAAAGCCTCCGATGAAAAATAACTGTAATTTCTTTTTTTACGAAAGCTCCAGGGACCCCCCACACCAGATGAATCCAGGACCGATGATCCTACAAACCTAAGGTAGCAAATCGATGGGCGCTCAAATCCCGGGACTTCCCAATATCCAGTCAGCTTCTTCTTCTTCTTCAAGCTAAGCTAGAGACATGGCATGGCATGTATGGATGGATTTGCAGAATTGTACTCCTGAAAGAACAAATCCCCAATCGCTTCAAAGTAAAGCCAACCAAACACCACACGTACATATCCTTAAATTCCTCATCCATCCAACATTATCGATTAATCAATCAATCCTCTCCCTCCCAACAAAACCAAACCCTAATTTCTGTAACTAATCAATTAATATCATGAAATACAACGAAATCTGCCATTTCAGCCATCCGCAGCACAGCCTCAAGTTCGAGTACTCGGAGGATCCTTTCACCTGCGACGGCTGCAAGGAGCCCGGGATCGGCTCCCGGTACAAGTGCTCCGGCGGCGGCGGCGCGTGCAATTACGACCTGCACACGCACTGCGCCGTACCGTCGGCGTCGATCGCACACCCGTTCTACACGAAATGCTCGTTCCAGTTCCTGACGCGGCCGGCGGGGCAGGTGGCGCGTTTCTGCAACGCGTGCCAGAAGGACGTGGCGGGGTTTGTTTACCACTGCAAGTCTTGCGGGTTCGACCTCCATCCCTGCTGCGCCAAGCTGCCGATGCTCCTCCATGACGGTGACATTAAGCTCTACTTGTATAAGAAAGTCGCCGCCTCCTGTCACAGGCATGTCATTTTATCCTTTCCCTCCTCCTCCATCACCTTATTGTTTTATCGATAGAAGTTTTTTTTTTTTTTGAATCGTTATTAGTGTGAATATGATATAAATAAAATACAAATACATAAAAATTAATTTTAATATAATATAATATATAATAATAATTTAATTTAATATTTTTGTCAAAAAAATAAGTAAATAGTAGGAAATTGACAAAAATATCCTTCAAACATATTATGTTAATTCCAACTTTTTATTATATCATTTAAATTTGTTTTTATTTCTTGTTGTCGTCTAAATTTATTCTTTTTTTTAATATATTTTTTTTTACTATAAAAGAAAAAAAAATCTATTTTTATTCACTTTTTTTTTAAAAAAAATAAATTCGTGTTCGATCAAATAAAAATAAAATTTAATGACCGATAAAGTATTATTTTTAATTTGAAAGGTTCAAAGATTCATTGGGTCATGGGAGTTGATTCTGAGTTTGTAACGGTAAAATTAAAATAATTATTTTATATAGAATAAATATACATTAATATGATATTTTTACTGTAAATTTAATTTTTAGTATAATATTTAAAAGAAAAATAATAATTAATTTGATGCTTTGATAAATAAAATTAATATAATAATATATGATTTTGAAAATCACAAACTAACGTATATTGTTTATGGGATTTTACTTTTGAGTTTTAAATTGGTAAAATTTTAAATTGAAATAATTGTTTGATATAATGAATTGTTTGTTTAGTGTTTTAGTTTGATATTATTTATTATTTATTTATTTATATGTGAAATATGAAGAATTGTGTTGGTAATAAAAAAATAAAAAATAAAATTTTGTATTAAATTATTGATTCTCGTTAAAGAATATAATATAAATATTATATATTGATAATTGTGAGAAATTTTTTTGATTTGATGAACTCATAAATATATATTAATGTTAAAATTTGAATGTAAAATTAATTTTTAATATAATATAATAAATAAAAATTAGATATTCAATATGATATTATTTTAAAAAAAAATTAAAATAGTAAAATTTAATCCGAAAGTTCACAGACACATGCATAATACAAATAATAAAACCGAAAATCTTTGGTAAGAAAAAAAAAAAAAATAAATAAATAAATTAGTAGAATATTTTTAGAGTATGAATTAATAAATTAGAATTAATTAAAATAGGTGTGGACGAAAAGGGCGGAGTTGGAGCTACAGGTCATCGTGCAAGAAGTACAACTTCCACGTGGCGTGCGTCAAGGAAATGTTGGTCGAGAGTTGGCAGGAGATATACTACGGTGCGTGGGGGAGCACCTACACCCACACCCACGCCGGTGCCACGTCACTGAGTGCCACGTTGGCAAAGCACAACCACCGGCGGCAGAGGGGTAAAAAGGGAAAAGCACGCAAATGTTGCGAGGTGGCCGCGCTCGCCTTGCAATTTGTCATATCTGCAGTTCTAGGAGATCCCACCACCCTCATCGCCGGCGCCATAGGGGCATTATTGTCCAAATAGATTTTATTTTGTTTTACTTTTTTAAAAATTTGAATATTACCAAGTTATGGAAAATAATATATTAATTGGAAAAATCGTGAACAATATTTAGGTATTAAAAGAATACCATTAGCTACCATGTTGTTGTAATCAATGGGTTAATTTGATTCACTTTTCTTGATTATTATTATTATTAAAAAAAAATAGATATTAATAAAACAATAATATATACATATATAAATATATATATATATATATAACAATAGATTAAATATGAATATACAAGAGATATATAAAATAGAAAGGACAACACATACTAATATTTTATAAAATTATGTTATATTTTCATGTGCTGATTGGAGCAATCAGCATAGTGCTTATAAATTTTCAATCAACACTCTTACTGAAGTGATCAGTAGTTACGATGCTGATATAAGATTATCGTTACTATTAAAATAATATTATACCGACAATACATTAGCCAGACCCACCCAACCCGCAATCCAAATCTTTTGATCCGGATCCAACCCGAAACACTTTTTGACTTAGATCCGCTCTATATAATGTCCTTCCTCCTTCTATCGATCATTCTGTGTATGTGTTTGTCTTATGTTGCTTCTTGCTATTCTCTTGTGTAGGATGGGAGTTTCTTCTCCTTCGTTATTTGCCAACCTATAGAGTTGTTAACGAGTCGAGTCGAGTCGAGTCGAGCTGAGTCGAGCCATATTTTAAATGTTCGTTAACGTTCACAAATAAGGTTATGTTCGTTCGTTAAGCTTTGGAACTCGTTCGTAGTATTCGAACTCGGCATGTTAAGAATTTTTGTTGTTTCAGCTCGTGTTCGTATTCGGTTCGTTTAAGCTCATTCGAGTTCGTTCGAGCTCGTTTGCCTCACTTCTTTTAATTTATATATAAATTAAAAAGAAAATTTAAAATTATTTTATTTATATATTTTAAATTAATATTTTATTTATTTATAAATTATAATTTTATATGTATATATAATATTTATAATAAATATATTATTTAAGCGAACGTTCGCGAACCAAGCTCGGGCTCGTTCATTAACTAAACGAGTCTGTTTATATTATTCGGCTCGACTCGTTAACATTCGCGAACAAGCTTTAACCAAACCGAGTTCGCGAACGGCTCGGTTCGTTTAACAGCTGTACCAACCTATCTTCTCTTCAACTTCTTCGGTAAGTCTCATTCTTAAAGAGTTCTGAGTGTTCTTGGGTTCTTTGGTGCGTAGATTAGGCGTTAGGTTTTTCGGTTGTTTGTCGTCCGTAATTTTGGGGTTTGTTTGGAGGTGGATGGGTTAGTTCCTAAGTGAGTCATCAAGTCGTAAACTGACCCAACAAAATAGTTTCCTCAATCGTTCTTGTCGAGTCTCCAGAAGTCGCTGTTCAATTGTCAGAGTTGCTGTTGTCCGCCGGTGTTCGCTGCTAGTTCACCCGAGAAGTCTCTAGCCGCTGCCACCGTCGAGAAGAGTCCACCGCGGAAAGAGTCGTCGATCGTCTTCGTAGTTGGAGTTTGAAATAGACCCTAACAGGAGTTAGTGTTCAATTTAATAACCCTGTTTACTTATGATTAATATTGTTTTAAGATTTTGTTAAATTTTCTTTGTTTTGGGCACTTAGGTGTTAGTTTTATTTGTTGATGACACATAGAATAAAATCACAACATGGTCTAAAATCAAATTTGCACTCTTTATAATTTTTTAAGTTGTTTGTGAAGTGTGTTTATTAAATCTTAACTCTCAATATATATATATATATATATATATATATGGTGTTTTTGTTTTGTTAGATTGTTGGAAAGAATTTTTTTTTTTTATATGAAATATATTGTGTATGCAATATAAAAATAATGAATATATATAATGTATTATTGTTTTTTAGGAAAACGCGTGAAAAGAAATATAGAAAGAACAAAGCTTAATAATTCTCATGGGTGATAAATTACAAGGTGTGTTAGTTCGATACACACAATTTTTAGGCACAATTCCAACAAATGAGCATAGAGCTAATGGCAAATCGTAAGAGTATAAAATCAAATTTTTATATCCTACGTTATTTCAAATAGAAATATTTATATTCATATTTTTTCAAATAAAAATTATTTCATTCAAACAATATCACACTCAAAGAAAACAACATTATTCTATCAAACATATAAATAAATCAAACTTCAAAAGAGTATAATTAAATAAAACTTTCAATAACATTTTATATATTTAAATGAAAATACTATTAATTACATACATAAATAAAAATAAGAAGACAACGACAAGATGAAAATGTTTATTTCATATCATATGAGTTTTGATAGCGGCAACCAAGTGTTCATACGCGACGCTCCATGCCGCTTTCATTTCCGGCGACCACATTTCTCCAGTGGCCTCCTTTATGGTCTCCAAAAGCGCGTACTTGACTACATCAAAGTGCTCGTCTACCACGCCGTTTTTCAAGTGCACGCTCCCGAGTTTCTTCAACGTCGAATCTTTCACCACCACTTTTCCGGTTTTCCTTAGCTGCACCGCGGCTTCGCACGCCTACAAACATTACATAAAAATATTGTTTAAAATTAAAAAAAAATGCATACTATGTTTAGTTACACATTATCATTTATTGAAGTTCTAATAGTCTTTCTGTCCCAACTGTATTTTTTTTTTTATATATATAATTTCCATCCTTTACGCACAAAAGTATCATTACTAATATCAATTTTTTTTCTTTTAATTTTATATAAATTACAAACATACAAACGGTATAATTACTTTATATGTCGAAACTTTTTATGCAGTTTTATTAACTAATAAAATCATATTATTTTTTAATTTATTATAAAATCCCAACCAAAAGACTACTTTGAATTGAGACAGAAGGAATATTATTAGGTTTAGTAAATCTCTTTTTTTTTAAAAAAAAAAAAAAACAAATCACATAAGATATTTGTTTTTTATTCAAGTCTTTTGTTATTCTTAAAACTTTTATGTGTTTGGTTTAGGTTTTTTTTTTACTATTTATAATTTTTTTAAAAAAAATATCAAATTAAATATTTTTTTATATTATACTTAAACTAAATCATATGTTAAAATTTATTTATATCATATCAAATAATTATTCAAATTAAAATTTTTACTATTAAAAACTCAAATCCAAAACTTAAATCACAAACAAATACACCCAAAAAATAATATTTTATAAAATAAAAAAATATTAGAGTCTAAATAGTTAAAAAAACAAAACAAAAAACAAAAAACAAAAAGAAATACATTAGAAACTTTTTGAACTCTTATCTAAAGAGAGTGATAATCTATAAATACGCTAATTTTAGAAATAGTGATAATTAATCGTTCTCAGCGGAAGACTAACCATGACAAACACGGACTTGGCATGTCCCTTGAGCTTCGCATTTTGCTCCAACGGCACATTCGAGTCTTGTAAGAACGAGAACATCTTTTGAGCTGACGGCGCAATCTCGAATACCCTTTCAATCATCGAACATCATTACATCAAAAAAAAGAAAAAAACAATAAAAAAGAAAAAAACAATAATAATAATAGTACCAAACTCTCAATTTACATAATAACAACATTACCTCAAAAAAGCATAATTTTTATGCAAAACATCACATTCATATATATATATATATATACTTAAAGCTAGCACGTCATATAACTATATTTTATTTAATTTTTTTCTTCTTTTTTTATTAATTTTCAAAATTTTAAAAAACTTCGCAAATACTTTCAAAACATATATAAATACGACGGTAACTCACTTGAGGAAGAACTTGAGAGCCCATTCACCGGAATTCGACTTCATCGAGTTCCATGACTTGATGACAAGAGCTTCCTCTTCCTCTGTAAAAGAAACGGGCTGTTCCATTGCCGGAAAAATCGAAATTTTTGAAAACTAAAAACTACAATATAATCAATCAATGTGTTCGAAAATTTGTCGATGAAGATAAGATAAAGACAATATACTACGAGCATATATATATATATATATACATAGTGAAATGTCAATGTCAATGGCTCTTGAATGGATGGAATGGAAAGCCACAAAAGTAATTTAATCAAGAAGCAAATTCAAATTCAAATTCAAATTCAAATTAAATTCAAATTGAGATTTAAATTGATTTGTTGTAAGAAGAAAACCATGTGCTGCTGGCGGAGGCGGCGCCCCCGGCATGGTTTCACTCCAATTCTCAAATAAGTCAACAAAGAATGGGATTTGAGTGTCGGGGTTGGACTTTTAAATTATAAAATTAAAATAATATTTAATATAATATAATATAATATATTGATGTGAAATTTTAATTAAATTATAATATAATATAAGATAATAATAAACATTAATTTGAAATAATTATTTAATATGAAATATATTAATGTAATTTTTTATCGTAAATTTAAAATTTAATGCAATACATAATAAATAAAAAATAAAAATTCAATTTGATAAAAAGTTTTTTTAGTAGTATGATCTTTTAAATAGATTTTATTTTTTTAATTATGTAATATATTAAATAAAAAATAAATATATTAATATGATATTTTGAGGGATAAAAATTAAATTACTAAATATGACAAGCAAAAAAGTTATACATTATAATTATATCAAATTTTAATTTTTTAAATGTTTCATTAAATTTGTACCCAATAAACGATTTTATTTACTCGTAATTTTATTAATTTTATTTTAATGAATAATAACTAATTTATTATTACTTTTTCTACATAGAATATTATTTCTTTATTATTTTTTAATAAATTTTCTATAATTGGTAGAATACATTTTTCTCTTTTACACATTTTTTTTACCTTTCTTGATGCAATTTATAAAATCATCCAAAAACAAAAATTAAAAGCAAAATGATTAAAAAAAAAAAAAGTAGGGTGTTTGAGAGTTTGGATTTTGAGTAGAGATTTGAATAGTAAAAATTTTGAATTTGAATAATTGTATGATGTGGTATAAATAGGTGTTGATGTGATGTTTTGAATATAAAATTTATTTTTAGTATAATATAAAAAATTGATATTTTTTGAAAAAAAAAATTGAATGAATAGTATATTTAAAATCCAATCCCCAAAACAAACACACCATTATCACGATAAAAATATTATGCCAAAAGTAAAACTAGCACACAAATGGAACAAAAAGAATGAGCAATTTTCAAATTTCTACAATTTCTAAAAATATGTATTCCCTCTCTCCCTCCGCTTCTAAATGTCACATTTACCTTTTGGTCATTATATTTAACATTAAAAATATGTATAAATTTTTGTACAAATATTCTTTTATTAGTATTATAAGACACTAATAAAAATATTTTTATAATTTTTTTCTTAATTTATACTACGTTTTGATATAATAATTAATATTCAAAATTTAAAAAAGTAAATGAAACAGCCAAACGAGATAGTATATAAAAATATATTTTTATAAAACATCACATAAAATATACTATTAAAATACAAAATACAAATAAAAAAATCATGAACTTCACTATTAATTTTATAATTAATAGTAGCCACCGAAAACGACTCGCTAACATATTTAATAATTTTCTAAACATATTAGATGACCCGACACGAAATCGACTCAATTAACACAAAACCAACCCATTTATCTATTTAATTTTATTTTTCTTCTAAAATTAAAATTCTACAAGCAAGAATCAAATAATCAATTCTAAAAGAAAATAAATTATAACTAAAAAAGTCAATAAAAGATACTTTATACACATATACAATAAATAATAAAAATTATTGAAGATATTATAATTGGATTGGACTAAATTTAAATTAATAACTTTTTGAACAAAATATAAGATTGTTTTACATATATAATAAATATATTAATTACTATTAATAAGCTATAATTGGAATGTTTGATCCTAAACCCAATTATTATTGTGTCATAATCGCGTCATCTCATATATATAATTAAATCGAAAATGTTTGACCCGAACCCAATTATTTCAATTTTTGGTTATCCAACATAAACATTCAAAGAATGCAATATTAAAAAAAAAAAAAAAAAAGAAAAAAAAAAGAATGCAATATAATATTCAGTGTGCAATCGAAATGGAGCGGCAAATTCCCATGTTATTATAAACAACAAGCATTAGATAACACACGATATATAAATCAACAACACAATATATATATATATATATATATATATTAGCATAATACAAACGCTAACATATAACAACAATAGTCCACACAACTTATATTAAATTTGCGCCAACACGACTCGCCTATAAGATATGAATCGAGAACACGAGATAAATAATATACACAACATATGTTGTACTAATTCTAGTCATGTGCTAACAATCTACATTTCACGTGCTCGCCAGAGCTAATTAGCACTCTAACCATTTCCTATATATATATATATATATATTCGATGACATCAAGAAACAAGAATCATGTCTTAGAATCAATCTATCTTTTGCATCTAAGTATGCACAATACTCAAAAACACACAATTTATACAATAATGCATTCATTGGGATAAGGAGCAAATTGATTGTTTAAAAGCAAGAGCTCTTACAACATGAACTTACCCGAGTCGAGACGATCAGATATCAGGCGAGACCATAAGCCAGCCTGGAGACTTTCGACGCCAAACCTGAATGTGCTTCTCCTATGATTTCGAGAAAGATAAATTCAGTTAGTTTTGAAAGCAATGGGAATGTACAACAATGGTGTAAAAAGCTCCCTTTGCTCTCCCGTCTCTATTTCTTCGACAAGAATGTAGCCTCGCATTTCTCTTCACCCAAAACCGTAGCTCACATTAGGAGCCGCGACAACCGACTCGAATGGAATTTCGATTCTCTCTTTCACGACACACCGCATCTCACCATTTTCGGTCACGGGGACCTTCCCCGGCGGGCACTTGCCGTCATTTTGATTTCTTCTCACATTGTTCAACCATTGCAGCTGAAACAAGTCCAGAAACTTAAACTGATCGCTTCGTTTTCTCAGACTGGGCTCGAAACCGGACAAATTCAGGATAGTGATCACCCCAAGTATAGTCAGCGCAGTCCTGGTAGCTGTGCCGATCAAGAATTTCACCGGTTTGAGCGGGCCACTCGACCTGGATTGGCGCGGATCACTATCTGATAAATGGATGTTGTTTGGAATGGATTCGGGATCTTTGCGGGCGCTAGGTGGAGTCCCTTTTTGAGGATCTTTTCGAGCGGAAATGAAAGTTGAGAGATAGCCGGTGTCTGCGATAATGGGTTGAGAAGGTCGGGTTGGATATGGTGGAAGGAGAAGGTCGTTGTTGTCCTCTGTTACGCTTGCGAAAGCGATGGCTTCGTGTATGACTTCCAAATCCTTGCCTTTGTATTCCTTCAACACTTTGAGCAACTTCCTTTGGCTGAACTCGATTTCAGCCAAGGCCGACTCTTTTTCGTACCATTGTTGCTGCTGCAGTGCCTGATAATAACAAAAATGCAACAAACTTCAGCATATGTTAGATATGTGTGTTTGTTAATAGAAATGAAACGAATAAAGTAACTTCAACACAGTCGGTCCATAGATTTCCAATTTGTAAGACGAAATACCTAAATAAAAGAAGAAAGAAATGAGATTCAACGAAAAATAGTTGCTAGAGTAACCCAATAATTGAATAAGTAACTCTATTTACATATGTTTTCGACTCAATTTTGGCACTATTCTTTCGTAAACTTCCTTGGTAAAATATATTACATCCAAAACTTATTTTTTTAGTTAAAGTATTATGCTAATAACACATACAAAACACCGCCTCAAATCCCTATTTTTATGCAGCTTTTTGCTATTTAAAAAAATCCGAGACACTTCGGAAACATATATAAACAAATTCTGAGCTGAGGTCTGAGGTGAAAGCTGACAATTCATCACAAATTTCTCTCTCAAAAACGTATTACACCGATACCTATTTTCATTTAAAAATATTATATCAATAACCTATTTTTATACAAAAACATGACATCAAACACTTGTCACATCAAATACCTAATTTTCATTCAACTTCTTTCTATTTTCAAAAATTTCCGAAACTCCATAACACTCCTAAAACATATCTAAACAAATTTTGAATTAAGGTCCGAGGAGTAAGCTAGAGAAGTTACAGATGATTTCACTTAGAACCATTTCATACAAAATAACAACTGTTTATTTGCTTACAGCAATTTCCGTAACAGATTTCACATGTAACGAAGCTAAAAACCGGAGTCTAAAGAACGAGCTTAAGCCTTTTTATTTCTCAGCTCTCACTGTGGATAACAAACCAAGGGAATGTAGCATTCGCACGTTACAAACATTAATACTTAAGTCGTTTACACATAAATTGGAACACTCATTCCTATATGCATCCAAACATAACTTAAATTTCATGGTTAACTTATATAGGAAAGAGTAAAAAGAAACATGTACAAAAGTAACAAATTCGCAATCATGTATCTTCCTGTAAAAAATCTCAACGACAACACACCAGCCAAGAATGTACGAAAATAGGAACAATATGTCAAGGTCTAAACCAAACAGAACTTGCTTTAATACATTGTTATCCTTCGACACAAAGCTCGACTCACTTATAAATTTAGTCATTTTTAGGGAGCATAACATCTAACATGCTCTAACAATATTTTCGATTTATGACAGGAAGTATCATCATTCCCATTCCACATTCTTACGTAACATGACAACATATTTTTGTTATGTTAAATGCAAATCAATAGATTTTTTTATGTATTTCAAGCGTATCATAGTTGAAAGAATTTTATTTTTCAAATATATAATCGTTCAAAATAAATTTAGGGTGTGTTTGGTACAAGAAAATGAAAATATCTTCATATCTCTTGTCTATTTGAGACTGAGAAATCAAAATTGAGAAATAAATTATCTTTTATTCTCTATTTTTATTTATCTTCAATGAACAGAGAAATTGAAATAAATGAAAGTTCAGAAATGCACGGTGTGCTCATTTGATAATTTTTTAAAATTTTCTATAATTCAACTAACAATTTTTCTATAAAAATACATTAGTTTCTCTCGTAAAACATCATGTTAAAATTACTATCCAAATAAAAAATTCAAAACCAAAATACCAACTAAACACACCATATTTCTCAGCATATTCACACTCCACTAAAGCCTCTCAAACCATCTTTATGGGTTCATCCTCTTTTCTTTTAGAACTCAATATATCATCTCCTCCAAATTGAGTGATCCGTATTGTTGTATTTCTATGTCACATTTATCAATAGAATTCTAACATTCTCCGAACAAAATAATTAATTCTCATTCGCCGTTGAATTATCCTATTTTCTACTATCATTTAATTCAACAGTACCATGATATGTATAGCTGTTCAACAACACAATTTCAAATTAAATTCAGCTAATGTCAAACCCTATTTTGAACTAAAAATTCCTCAAATCTGGAGTCCTACAAACCCTTATTCATAGAAGCATTTCTCGAACTAAAATCACGCAGTTCAAACGAAGCTGTACAGTAGCAAGAACTCTAGTCTCGAATAAACACAGCAACGAATGCTTTGGAAAAGACAAATAACCAGTAGCTGAAAATTGCAGTCCACTAATTTTCAAAAACTCGAGTTCAATGACAAGAAAACTCCATAATTCCAGATTTAATTACTCTTCAAACTCGACAATTCGATAAAAATCCAAAATCCAGCTACTACATACAGCAACTGCGAGAAGAAAAAAAGAAAGAAAGCACACCTGCAGTGAAGAGAGCTGGAGTTCGAGGGATTCGAGTGCATCTCTGATCCTAAGAAGGTTGTCCGCTTGGTCAGCAACGCCATTATCGTTGTTGTCATCATCATCATATTCGAAGTCCTTGGAGCGAATGCAGCTAACGATCTTGGACCTCAACTCGGAGGTCTTAGCCAAGACCAGGCCGATCCGATCTTCATCCATAATCGTCGATTGCAAAATTGCAGAAAGTATTGTTGGATTCTTGGATTGATCGATCTTGTGGGTTGGGTTAGGTTTGGTTTTGCAAAGCGAAAAAAATCTGAGCTAAGTGTGGTTTCAATTCAAAGTTGCCAAAAATGTTTTGGACGTTTTCAGACTTTACACTTTCCCATTTTATTATCAACTAAACGGAAATCCACCGCACCTTTAAAAAAATAAAAAAATAAAATAATAATACTCCCTCAGTCCCTGAACTAAATAACCATTTGCATATAATTTTAAAAATATTAGTATTATATTGGAATACAGTAGAATTAAAAATAAAGTATAAATAACTAAAATAATCTGTGATATAAAAGTAATAACGTTTGTGTAATATATTGTAAGTTGTAAAGATATTTGTAATGTTAATAGATAGTACATTTACTAAAAAAAAGAAATTAATACTTTGTCATGGGACGCTAAAATAGAAAAATGGATACTTTGTTACGGGACGTAGAGGTAGTAAATGTGTTTTTTTTTTTTTTTTTCTCAAACACTTCTCAAAACTAATTTATATGTTACAAATATTCATTATTTATATATTATTTACACAGTTTTCTATATCTTATGTAAAAATAAATAAATTTAAATTATTTCAAAAAACATACTGTAAGGGTGTGTTTGTTTGGAAGGTCAAATTTTGAATTGAGATTTGAATAGTAAAAATATTAAATTGAAACAATTGTAAAATGGTATTAAAATAATATTTTGAACGTAAAATTAATTTTTAGTATAATATAAAAAAATAAAAAAATAAAAAATTAATTTGATTGAAAAAAAAATAATTGATGAATAATAGATTTTTTAAAAAATCTAACAAACGAACACACTCTAAGTACTTGTTTAATTGTTGTATAGTAAATATTTGTCATTGCTAGAAATTCTCCCTTTGTACGGCTGATTGATTTTGACTGGTCAAAAAATTGTTGTCGTTATAGATTTCTAGACTTACTCAACAAAGTATAAACTCGATCTTAAATCTATAATCATAAGTTAAAAAGGAGAACTAGGGTGCGTTGTGGATTGGCTTAAGAAATAAGTATAATTATATCTTTTATTTTTTCTAAATATAATATATAAATTAATTATTTTTATATTCTTTTCGTCCCATAAAATTAGTCTAGTTTCTTTTGAACATGCAATTTAAGAAATATTGTGTTAAATAATTAATTAGTTTGATTAATGGATGTAATAAAGTAGTATATTAAATATTTTTTATTTGATAAAATATTAAATTAAAAGTTAAAATATATATATTTTTTAAAATATTGAATTTTTTATTTACTGAAATTATTTAAAAAAATAATAATAATTGTATTTATTGTAAATCAATACATGCATTTAAATTAAAAAAAAATTAATAACTTAAATGTAATTTATACAATAAAAAATGTAATAAAAAAATTATATAAACAATATATAAAATTTTTTGAATGACATATCAAATTTAATACTATATAAAATTTTTTGAATGACATATCAAATTTAATACCACATCGCATACATACGGTATAAAATTTTTGGTATGAAATATTTTGGTATACCAAATTTGCGAATAAAAAATACTAAATTACGGAAATAACATGCATACTCGTAAAAGAAATACCAAAAAAATTTTAAAATTTCGATACAATATGACTTTTTTTGTATGATAACGATATACAATAAGATATATTCAGTGTATATAGATAATTTAAAAAAATTGGTATTTTTGTATATACTGATTATTTGATACAACATCTACGTCAAATACCGAAATTTAAAATAAGTTTATAATTTTGCTGTATAAATAAGATTTATTTTTTATTTTTTTTGAACAAAGAAAAAAAATCAATATCAAATCTCATTTTTAATTAATTTTTCAGTCATAAATTTTTAAATCAAACATCAAATTTTATTATATATTACATTAAAATTTAATTTTAAAATTAAATGAATATTTATTTATATAATATTAAATATTCATTATTTTTATTATTCAAAATTTTAGCCCAAACTTCTAAATTTATAATTAACAAATAATAAAATTAAAGATATTAGTAAGTTAATAAAATATAGTTAAGTTTTTTTAATTAGAAGTATTAGTTATTAATTATTATTAAAATAGGAAAATGAATTAATTTTGTGGGACAGCTAAAAGAAGAATAAAATAGACTAATTTTGTGGGACAAAAAGAGTAATGTATTATAGTATTGTATTAATTATTATTATTATTATTATCATTATTATTATTATTAAGTACAAAAATAATAATTTTAATTGAAAAATACTTTTACTTATTTAAGAAGCTACCTGTAATTTTGAAAAAACCATTTTTCAGTCTCAAAAGCTGTCTGTGCTTTTTTTTTTAAAGCCGAAGTCAAAAGAAGCTGGCAGAAGCCAATATCGGACCTTAAAAAGAATAAAATACTGTGAATAAATATAATTTTTGGAAATGCAATAAAATGGTAGGGAATTAGACTGAAAATGCATAAATAGGAACTTGAAATAAATACATCAACCAAAACAAAATTAAAAACTTGAAATGTTGGAATAAAAGAGAAAAAAGAAAAGAAAAATACATAAATAAAAATGAATGTTAAAAATCATCTCACTTAAAAATATAAATTTACAGAAATACACATTATTTATTTAATTTATTATACACTCTCCATATAAGAGTATCATCGGTAGTTAATGTAAAAATATCTCTTCCAAATTGTTTTTGTGGCCTAAAAATCATCCCTCGACTCACTCACTGATTCTCTCCTCCGTGGACATCTCCCACAACTATCATTCAAACAGCATATTGTTTCGATGGAAGCCAAAATTCTTGAAAGTTTTTCAACTCAGAAAAGAAGGTAAGAAACCCCAGAGGAACTACAGGAGAAAGGAAAAACTCGACGAATTTTTTATCACGGTTGTGCGTCATGATGTGCTTATACTCTAATCTCTCACAAAACATCATGTCAAAATACTATTTAAATAAAAACTCAAATCAAAGCACTCCATTTTAAATCAATTTAAAACCACAATCAAACAAAAACTATAGACATATATAATTATATACCACAAGGGATCCTAACATTCCTCCCTCCCTCCCATCATTTTCGTCTCAAAGGCGCACACATATACACAGAAAGATGTATCTAAGTTCGGAACCATTGCATAATTATATCAGAGGAGCATACTACACGCTGTTATTCCCACCTATACATATATAGTTAAGCTCGAGATTAATTTTTACCGTTGTTTTGATGAGTGTCGTCAGCGGGGGTGTTGAGATCCAACATTCTTCCAGCAGAGACACCTTTTCTAGGGCGCTTCCGGGATTGCTGTAGGTTTGCAGCCGACGAGGATGCTTTGCTGATTTCTGTTACTTCTCCTGCAAAATGTACAACAGCCATTGTCGACATAGAGTGAGACAGAAACGTCGACATTCATTCACTGGCCGTAGATCATTCACAGGTTTGTTAGATTTTAAACAACCCGGAAAACCATACTCAAGAAAAAGATTTCAGTCAGCATCGCAATTTGAATAAAAACATCCAAAGTTGCATCGCATTGCGAATAAATAACAGAATCACTCGCCATCAATTTCACCAAAAACTATGTGCTCGGGTAAATATAGCATATGCTAGACATGATATAACTGAAAAGAAATATGCTTCCATTTAAAACGTCGTACGCTACTGATAAAGATTTAAATTCCATCATCAGATTCATTCTTCAAGTCTATCTAAGAAACTGCTGTTTTACGATTAATAGTTGAGATATAAAGCGGGAAATATAATTATATTCCTTGCAATACGATGATTTTTAATATTTCTAAATACCCGAGTTGAGATCAGCTTCCTTCTGGCATTTCTTATTACCGTTTGCTTGAGAACTCCGTCCGACTGTCAGCTCCTCTGCCCTCTCAACGCCTTTTGATCGGTAGGGAGCAATAATGAGATTAGTGAATTGAAGTGGGCCCAGCAAATCATTTTCGATGCATTCATACCTGAAAGATGAGGAAGACGGTGGTAAAATTTCTACATTCGCAAAATACGGCAACTAAGAGTTATAAATAGAAAATTTTCTCACATTTTTTTGCAGAGGTTGTCGGTGATAACAGAGAGATTAATAACTTCCATTCTAACTTTCATTATTTGGTCCTCGTCATACTCATCAAATGGCTCCTCAAGAAATTTTGACAGCTTCTCAACGTTTGACTCAAGCTGCTGCTGCTGGTCCTCGAATAAAAGCTGTTTTAATTCACTTTCCTTCTTTGACGTCTCGCCGTTGAACAGCTCATCACCGAACATGTAGAATGCAAAAGGATACGAGTTTGAAAGAGCACGCCTAGATCGGAAAAGCCGGTAAAGGCCATTAGTAACCCAGGCAAAATCTCTTAGCTTTGAGTCCTTTGCTTCCAAATTGGATACTTTTTCCTTTATAATTTCCTTCAATTTAGATTCCTTCTTGAAGGAATCCGTATGCGCTTTGTAACGATTATGATAATGCATGTATCTGTAAAGATCTCGCTTTGCACGCTCAGCAGTCTTTTCTTTGTCTTCTTTGTAGCGACCACAGCTATGGTTGGCAATATGAGACCACGTGTGGTCCCGGCCCGTAGCTCCACCGCACAACCAGCTGCAGCAAGAAGCATAAAACTTTTTAAATGAGAAACATTCCAGAAAATTCGAACCTTACTAACAAATGCAACATAGAGAGCACAGAGATTTGATCCACACAATAAGATCTACGTATTTAACATCAGTAATTCCAAGAAGCAGTATGAAAAAACACTCAATTTCAAACATTGTGACGATGAATATTCGATTCATGTCATTAACAAGAAAAAATGCATCGTGCCCCAAAAGTAGTGTTTACTTGTAGAACTTTCCACCCGATTTTACTATTCCAACTTTTTTTTCTTCCAAAAACATCAAATCAAACATCTATTTTTTATTTATTATATAATACTAAAATTTAATTTTAATTCAAAACATTACATCAATACACATTTATATCACATCAAACAACTATTTCAGTTCAAAAATTTATTGTTCAAAACCAAAATCTTACAAGTAAACACACATCGGCATAATTGGCACCACTTAATGAAATTAATAGAGGCACATAAATATACGGAACTTTCTGTGACAAGAAGGGATATGAAAAAAACTCTTACCAAAACGCTTGTCCACATATGCAGCTCACTAGGTTGCAACCACCATTCTTCTCGACTGGTTTGTGACACTTTGGACAAGGCTTTGTATGCACTGTTATCCAGTTAACAGTCTCGGATTCATCCCGACATTTCTTGGTCCACAATTCCCACATCAAACACAAACACGGGGAATGTACTTCCGATAAGCAACTGAAACAGAACTGAAAACCACAAGAGCATTCCACTTCACAGAATTCGTCGTTTTCTACCCTAATCGCATTCCCACAATGGGGTATGCTAGGACACCATTTAACCATCTTATTGTCTTCAATATACGACTCAAGAAGAAACCGGTCAAATTTCTGTACTAAATCAGGGTGCTTTACTCTAACTAGCTTTCTTATAACAGCCTCGTCGCAAATAGAATTGCATTGATGGGCCATACACTTGATCCTTTTGCTTTGCCCCTCTTCTATTTTGACAATGAAATGCTCGGTCCAACCTGGAAAAATAAATAAATAGAATCACTACATGACAAAACAGTGGGAGAACAAAAATGCATTCAAAAATTAATTACGACCTAGCATTTTACACCGACATGAGCATAAAGTACAGACAGAATCTAGTCAACAAAAAGAAAATGAATCCATATTGATAATCAGAGCACTCACAATTGTTGCAAAAGAAGTGGCCGCAGTCCATTTTTGTCACATCTTTTGCAGGAACATTGTCCATGCATACGTCACACGCTAGTTTTGAGGAAGTTTCTGGTTTATTGAGGTCAACACATTCGGCCACGGTAAGACCTGCCTCAGAAAACATGCAAGATTTCCCCTTCTCAACATAAACTGAAATCAATTTCTCAACATCCCATCGATAATGAATGAGAAGAGTTCTGGCATGATGTTCTCTCACTGATAACAAGTCCATTATTCTTCGCAGATCCTCTTTCTGAAAGGATCACAATAATGCCATGGTTTAGTTAACTGAAGGTGTCTCAATCCACTTTTGTTACTTGTGCACACCGTAAGTGTAAGAAATAAAACAGAAGATCACACTTATTTTTTGGAATCATTTTTATAGAATATACGACTCTGTTTATATAAATACTTTTTCCAAACAAATCACATGAAATACTTATTTATTCTAAAAAGATGTCGTATACTATTTTCAAAATTTTCCAAAACTCTAAAATTCCAAAAATGGAGCTAATTTCTTTTGCGTAGTCTTTATGCAACCCAATGATATGAAGTTTGGATACACAATCGGGTGTGTTTGTTTGTGGGATTCTCACTAAGATTTAACGATTCACTAATTGTTTTTCCTAGAAACGTCAAACCAATCACCTATTTTCCATTTTTATTACACACAAAAATCAAATTAACATTTAAAACATCACATACTTATTTAATACAATATAAAAAGCTATTTCATCTAAAAAAATTTCTATACACAATCACAATCTTAATTCCTAATCCCACAATCAAACACACCTCATAGACTCAAAAAGATTTGGAAACCAACAATCCAAAAATATGTAAATAATATACACGGAAACACAAGTGAATTAAGAAAAACATTGACGGAGTATCCGAATACATTTATTACCTGCGCCGCCAACAGAGATTCTCTTGTGATTACCTGTAACAAAATTACCAAAGAACAAAAAAAAGGGAATAAGCTTCTTTCCATTATAAACTATCATCTTCAAACACAAACTTGGTAATATCTTCCAGAACTCATTGTTGAACAAGAAAAAGCAGGCATTGCATCAAAATATAGATAAACAATATCTCAACAATAAAAACCTTTCAGAGACATTGAAGAAATGAGAAATTGCAAGAATTTAAACAGACTAAACAATTAATTCAGAAAAAATGGCGTTCATTCTATTCAGAAACCATGGATGATTTTCAGAAAGAAAGCATCATGGATTCAAATCACTCCGATGAAATCCGCTACTTATTATATATTACCACACTCGCAGATATGAAGATTCCAGGAAACAAAAAAAAAAAATACTAGTAAGAAATTGCATTGTTTCTTAAATGTCGAGGAAACGCTTTGCCAGTACTCACAGACCTTTGAAGAAGAAGTTCGCGACGTCGCCCACTGAGCATCGTAATCATCATCTTCGAGTCCGTCAAGCGATTCCGCTTCTTGATCAGAGGAATACGACTCATATTCCTCGTCGCTGCCGCCGCTCACATAGTAATCCTCCTCCTCCGCTGCCGCCGCCGACGCCATGAATCAATATCCGATCACTATCAGAGTATGAATCAGAGCATATATGTACACAATAATTAGGGGTAACAATGCACGTATTCGATAAACGGCGGTGCTGATCGGAGCAATAAATCAGTCTGACGAAATTCCGGCGGCGATTGGTGAGAGGCTTAACGTTGATCGGCGGCGAGAGGGGTTTCTTCTTCTTCTTCTTCTTCTTCTTCGCGGCGATTGGGAAGAGAAGCCGAAACGACGTCGTTGCGGAATTGATTGAGCTTTTCAGCTTTAAAACACAATAAAGAATACACAGAGGGTTTGAGATAATTATATAGCTCTGTTATTAATAACAGAATTATCCTAATAAATCTCATACATACAGATATACATATAAAATTTAATAGTAATTATTATTTTATTAATTTAAATAGATATTTTTGTTTTTTTAGCATTTAAATAAATCTATTTATAGATCATAATAAATTTAAATTCTTATGCAAGCAGTGAGCATATGCACAAATTTAGGGCTGTGTTAAACAATCTATAATTCATGTTCATATAAAAAATATCTTATTTATAATAGAAAATATATATATATATATATATATTAATATTAGATATTAGATTAGATTGAAGGCAAATCTTTATAAAATATGTAAAACAAGTAATTTTGAAGGAAATATTAACATAATGCTTTTAACAAATTCATTATAATTGTACAATATTTTGTATGAGTGAAATCAACATTAGTACAAATTTAAGATATATTTAAGAGTTTCATTTTTTTTTATAATCAAATTAAAATACTCTCTCCATTTCATAACTAAATATTCATTTATTTTTTTCATTAGTATTATATTTGAAAAATAACCTTATTAATGACATTCTTCGTCTATATCTCATATTTTGGTGTGTTTGTTTGTGGGTTTAAATTTTTAAATTTGAACTTTTGAATAATAGAAATTTGTAGTTAATAATTATTTAATATGATTTAAATGGTTATTAATTTGATATTTTGAATGTAATATTCAAACCATCATGCAACTTTAATAGAATACTATAATATATTATAAAAATAAATTAATTTATATATTATATTTTAAAAGATTAAAAAATATAATTATATTATTAATTTTAATTTATATATATTATACTTGAATTAGAATTTAAAATTATAATTAAAATATTAAATTTAAATAGAGTATATAATTTTTATAATTATATTAAAATTATTAAATATAAGTTTAAAATTTTAAAATTTATTGAAAAATACGAATAATTTAATAATCCTATTATATTGTAATTTTATTTTTAATTTATTATATTTTCTTTAAAGTAAAATTTTAAAATATAAAGAATTAAATTTAAAAAAATATATATTTTCTATACTTTTCTTTAAAAGATTTAAATATAATTAAAAAATATTAAAAATATATATATATATCCTTTTGAGTAATTTTAAGGGTTTAAAAACACTTTTTTATCAAAAACTGTTTTTATAATAATTCATCCAAACACAAAATCAAACTTATTCTACTTTTGACTTCTACTTCTACTTCTACTTGTTTTTTAAGTCAATCCAAACGGTGCTTAGATAAAAAAAAACCAAAATAACAAGTAGAGAAAAGTTGGTATAACAGCATCTCGAGCTAATGAGTTTTAGTCGAGCAATTACAGACAACAGCAGATTTTTTACAGCAAGAAAAAGAGCATTGTTTTTAAACGCTTTTGTAATAAAAGCAATCATGTTTTCAAACTAGTCGATTAAAAACTCCATCTAATGAAGTAAATAGTTGCAGAATTGAAAGATCAACTCAGGTTAGGTGCAACAAAAACCATATAATCATCACTGGCGAAAATACCTCCGGTTAAGGAGATGGCGATCGAGGCATCACATTCCATCAAGATCCGTACGGAATAGATAGTCCTCGTTGTCTAATTCTTCATGGAAAAGATTCAGCGAAGGGGCGTCTGTCTTTTCCATGAATTCAGTGTTGTCTGATGATTGTTCACCCTGCAAGATGAAATATAGTCGGAATTACAGCACAAGATGGTGAAATGTTTGGGAACTTTAGCTTGACGTATAAGCAGGGCGAAGCGAACCTTCTTCAAGATGTAGAAGAAATAATGAAACCCATCGCCGAATGTTTTGCATTCGATGGACCAGGTAAAAGTTGGAGCATTAAAGAAACGACGCCTAAAGTGTGGCTGAAAAATAAGAGAAAGAGAGATCCTGAGTCACTATATAAGCAAGCAATTCTAAATTTGAATGAGAGAGAGAGCATCAACTCGTTTTTCCAACCTGGCCGAAAGAAATGGAGATGAAAATGCCTTGGGGTTTCAGGACTCTGTAGACGCCTTCAAGCATGGCCGTAACCTTATTCACAGTCGCATCTTGAGGATTCCAAGGATCTCCCGAATCAACAAACAATACATCCTACACATTCATCGAAAAATGGGAAAATATCATGTAATTATGCAGAAAACAGGAAATTGACAGGTAGAATAGTGCCTATCTACAGAACAATAGCCGGAAGTAGATTATGGGTGTGTTTGTCTGGGGGTTTGGATTTTGAATTGATATTTGAATAGTAAAAATTTTGAATTTAAATAGTTGTATGATGTGATATAAATAGGTGTTGATGTAATGTTTTGAATGTAAAATTGATTTTTAGTATAATATAAAAAATGAAAAATAGGTGTTTGATTTGATGTTTTTTGGAGGAAAAAAATTGGGATGAATAGTGGAAATGAAATCCAATCTCCCAAACAAACACATCCTATGGATTAAAAATAAGACATATAAACTAAACATTTGGAAGGAAAAGCTAGAACAATATCCAAAGAGTGACAACAAAACGAAATATAAACGGACATCACAAGGTAGATGATAACGTAATACAAATACAACAAATGAACTGACCGTAGATGAAAATAGTCCAAAACACATGTGGCGGTAGTTAGTGTGCTGACTGTAATTAGTCAGCATCGTAAAGACAACACACGAAATATAAACCGGCAGTACATGAAATATAAATCAATAACACAACATATATATTAACATATAAAACAAACACAAAACATGAACTAACAGTACATAACAATAGTCTATACAATTCATATTACAATTGATCTCAATACACAAAGTATGTTAATACAACACATAAAGATAAAACAAACACACACTAACAATCTACAAAGCACATTCATTATCTAACAGACTATACTTCATGTAATACCGATATACAATTAAAGGAAAATAGAAGGTATGGAGAAAGTAGCACATTAGAACCTAATCCACATATTAGACGACCCAGGTTAGCTTTCATCCTCTAGTTATACAACTAAAAACACATCAATTTACTAATGCATCAAAGAATTATAAAAAAGAGTGTTTCGTGGAATTACCATTGTTCCCTTCTCTACAACCACATCAAAAGATTCGTCTCCAAAAGGCAGGTCTAGCATGTCAGCTTCCAGCACTTTAATTTCTGTCAGAAATAACAAGCAGCAAAAAGAAAAGCGGAAATGAGGATAAAATCACTCCATCAGTTTCTATTCGAAACCAAAACACCCTAGATTACAATTTCCAAAGCCGGAACCAAATTTTCATCTTTAGGTATGTATTTACCTAGTCAAAAATTATAAAGGCAAATATGTATTAAACACAGCCCAGCAGGAAACTATTCTATCGTGGAGGCAAATGATCGTGCTCAATTAATAATCGAGTAGTAATTATCCACAAATTCATCTTATTTATCTGCTTCTTAAGAAAAAGTAAAATAATCAAACAGTCACAGCAATGGTAACTCTTATTCGATTATTTCTCTCCAACAAGATACCCCTAAATTCAAGAGAATTTCGATTTACATTGTTACACAACCAAAATTATTACATATACACGCTAGTAATTCATCGAAACTTCAACATAAATGCAAAGGCAATAACAGCAACATCGGCAGCATCACAAATTATCGTTAAATTTACGAATTCAAGTTAAATATTTAGGCAACCAAACAATTATAGAAGTATGTGATTTTGATGAATTCTTCAGAATGCATTTCTCACAGAATCATAAATTACAGAGTTGGCAACCTTTGTATCCTTGGGATATTACTCTTTGCTTCATCTTCTCGACAGCAACTGAGGACAGATCAATGCAGGTCAACTGAGTAATTCCATCTCTGTACAATTCTTCACACAGCTGAGAATTTCCACAACCAATTTCCAACACCTGTTCGTTGATTAAATTGGATAATATAGAAACGTACACCACAAAAGTTATAAATTATAAACGAACAGAGATCGAAAAAGGAGATTTACGGTGGAGTTGGGTTTAACATATTGAAGAATTAGGTGACGGAAATGAGAATACCCTTTCAACCACTCATAATGCTCTTCCTGAGCAAACCTCTGGTCCCTGAAATTCAGATTCAAATCCAAATTCAACAAATTGAGTTCAAATGCACGAGAAGAAACGTTAACGCATACCACTATAAGAAAAATCGGAGAAGAAAGAAAGGGATTTTGCGGCTGACCAGTAACTTAGGTCTCGGTATGCTGAAACGGTGGCCGGAGCAACGTCCGGCTTCTTCACCAACATCGACTCCATACGAATTTCTGCCTTCGCTTTTGAGGGGTCGGGAACGAATAAAACCCTAGTCCTCAATTTGGATATTAGTTATCTTTGGCTTTATGATTTGAAAATTCGAATACTTAAATTTATTTATTATTTTTAATCTCTCGTAAAAATTTTAAATGGAATATGATGATATGACGGTAACAAAAGCTGAGATGACATCTAATTAAGATGTAACACGGCCATGTTCAAACAATTAAAAAGACAAACACAAAGGTATATTTAAACACAATCGTACTTGATATAAACACGCTTGTGTGTCAATTTTTTCTTATCCCAACTACGACATGGGAGATATGATCACCGCCACCTCGATCTTCTATGTTTCCTTTAGATGATCTCTTTTTTAAAAGTATATCACAGTCTACCACAACCACTGTCGAGGCATTTTTTCAACCGCAGTTCACTACAGGTCACAATTTGCATGTGCACCAATTACTTGAGCTCCCGTATTTTCTTTAGGTAATGTTGTTTTTCCTTTGGGAAATGCATTGCAACCTACTGGAGCCACTGTTGAAGCGTTTTCTCAATCACAATTCATTGGGGATCAAGATTTGATTACAATTTTGGGGATCCGATCGCCGTCAATCCAAACTTCTGCATTTTCATCACGTAACGTTGGTGTTTCGTGACATACATTAATGTTGCTCTCTTGTTTCACGGTCGGGAGTAGGTTTATTGCCCTGAAATTGCAACTCTTCCTAGGCTTTCAAGTTTTGTACGCCATACGAGACATTTCGAGAGGATTGCATTGTGGCAGCTTGTAAGCCATAAACATTTTGCTTGAACCTCATCGTATGGACCACAAGACCATCGCAAAGATGGTTTAGCATGTTATTGAAATTCTCGATTCTTGTCTTCTCGACCGTATTATAAGTGGTCTTTTTCTAGATTGTGTACTTGTGGAAAACTCTTCGTATGCAATTTCTTAATCTCAATTGGAGCTCTCAAGACCCATGGCCTCTAAATCTCGATTGGAGGCTCCAAAGTACAACCGGTAATGTTTTGATATATCCGTATTATTTTTAAAGATAAAATGACTCATATTCTTTTGAAATAACACTACTATCAAAGGACCTTACGAATTTAGAAAGACTATGATATTCAGTGGACGGGAAATACAAAAGTATTAGGAATATTGTGGGTAGACTTACGTGTATTTTGAAATTTAGAGATCATGCATATTTATAAGTTTTCCACTTAATAAATTTTAGCGCTCATCACAGCTATAGATATGTAAATCCTTAATATGATATATCTTATTTATTCAATGTGAATAGAATTTTTTAAAACTTTTTTCTCCGATTTGTAAGCTCACAACACAGTTTGACGTCCGCTTAGAGTTCAAAACTTGATTAGGCACATATATAATGTGTGATATGGATAATTATATATGGATAATTATATTTTATCAATTTCTCACTCACCGTAATTCAATTTTAAAGATAAGCTAAATATTTAGCCACTATTTGATTTCTTTGATCTTAAAACGAGAATTCCTACCATTATTGCATACATATACTACAAAATTGAAAGACACTGACATATATATTAATGTTTTCCTTTGTATTATTTTTCGTTTGTTACTCTATCTTCTATACTTTGATTTTGGGTGATAGCCGAAACAGCATACATTCTAATCCGTTCTTCAGCATTTAAAGCCTGCATTCAAAACAATAACACAAATAAAAATGAATTTGATCACTTCAAAAATATAGTTTGATGGTAAATAATATCAATTTTGCTCGATTCAATATTTAAAATGCAAACCTCTTTATTCCAATTTGCTCGAAGCACAAACAAAGTCAATAATATGGTTTGTAAGAAACAACCGGCCATCACGCCAAGCCAAATCCCTTTGACGCCCATATCGAGTTTGTACCCGAGCAAAGCACCAAAAGGAAGCCCAAATACATAATAGGTTCCGATATTTATTACAGCAACAGATACCTGCCAACCCGCTCCAATTGCCACTCCTACAAAGCCGGACGGAGAAAAAAATAAAATAAATCATCTACTTAGGTTAATATTTGATGATTGGATGAGAGGTAACTGATATTTGATTTATGATACAATGTATATAATTAAAATAAATTTAAAATATATGTTCATTAGTGTTTTAAAATTATATTTTAAAAAATATATTCAATAATCTACTTAGGTTAATATTTAAGGTGACGTTCTTCAAAATAATTTTTTTATGGAAATAATTTTCAAAATATATAATATTTTATATTTTATTTTTTCACAAAAATCAATAATATAATATAAATTATTATTTTTTTTATATTACCGATACAATTTTACACATTTTACATAAAAAATACCTCAAACTAAAACACAATGGTTGGAAGTTGAATTAAATTGAATTTATTCAATTGATATTTAATTTATAATAGAATATGTAAGTAAAATAAATTTAAAATATATGCTTTAGTGTTTTAAGCCTATATATTTGAAAAAAAATATATATTCAATATAGATATAATTTTACATAAAATAATTTTTTTATAAAGATATTTATTTATTAAAAAGGGATAAAATTAAAAAGTATTATAAATAATTTCTACATTGAAAATACTTGAAAACAAAATAGAAGTACAGTGTAAATTGAAAACAAAAAATTAGCCAATAACACATATTTATATATTTATATTTTAAAAAATATTCTTTTCTCCACAAGTATGTTTAATTATCTGGACATAAAGATAAAAAAAAAAAAAAAAAAAAAAAAAATTAGCCAATAACACATATTTATATATTTATATTTTAAAAAATATTCTCTTCGCCACAAGTATGTTTAATTATCTGGACATAAAGATAAAAAAAATATATATTATGTTAATGTAAAAATAAAAGTTATGTAAGGATATTTTGTTAAATATTGATAGGGATATGTTTATTGGATGATAATAAAATTATTATTATCTTGTGTTAAATTAATAATAATATTTAAGTAGATGAGAAAAATAATTGTTATCTATGGTATAAATATATATTTGACGAATATACTTAAAAATAAAAAAAATAAACTCAAATTTAGTAGACTGAAAGAGTATAAAATAAATTGATTACCGTGAAGTATTGGCTGAATACTATTGAGAAAAATTGTTGCGGCCAAAAAATAGCCTAATTTAGATGTTTCCGCGATAACTTCCTTACGGCCCGTGAATAATTTTGGGAAGGAGTTCCGGGTTGCAAGAATGATTCCGGAGAACAAAAGACCAAACAATGTCGACGTACCAACGGTTACAATCACTGAGAACTTTGCTGCCTTCGGACGATTAGCTCCTAACTCATTTCCGATACGAACACTGCATAAATTGTTATTATCTCTTAAAATATATATATATATATATTTTAAAATTTATATACTTTTGAAAAGTATTATCAAACAATCATATTTTTCTAAAACATTATATTATACTTATTTTTTTACTATTTTTAAAAATATATTTCTAAATAAAACTTAAATTTGCAGGATTTTTTTACATATGAGTTTTAAATATGTAAAGAAGACAAACCTAATAGCAGCACTGAAGCCAAGAGTGATCATCATTGTCCAAAGATCCAAATTCATGCTGTCATATTAACCAAATTGTCATATCAACAAAATAAACTCAATAATAATAATAATAATAATAATAAATAATAATAATGCTTAAATTTTATATACTTCGACATAAATATATATGATTAAATAAATTACTTCATAATAATCTGAATATACTATTGTTCAAAAATATATACACCACATAATATTTTAATATTTTGACTATATATATATATATATATTTTTTTTAATTTAATAAAGCAACAAATCCAGGATCTCTATGTGTTGGGCCGGCCCGGGCATGAGTCACCTGGGCTTACGGTCCCAAAAATATTAATCCTTTTAGGAACGCATTTTTATAAAATTTTACATTAAAAAAAAGTAAAATTTGTAAATATATATAAATTATTAAAAATATATACTATTAAATTTTATTGACTTGTATTTAAACTTGAAATTTTTATTTAAATTTTTATTTTCATATATTTTATTAAAATATATATATATTCAAGACAATCAAACAAACAAAAAAATAATAATAATAATTTTAAATTTTATTAATATATATATATATATTTATTCACGACAACCAAACAAACAACAAAAAAATAATAATAATTTTAAAGTATTAATTATAAATGTTTGAGACCCATCAAAATTAGAAACTGCTTTAACCACTATCAATACCTATCGTATATAAAACATTTACCTTGTTTTCAAAATTAAATAGATACATAAATTATATATTTTTATTAAAAATATTATATAATATAAAATAATTATTATAATTATATATATATATATATATACTAACCAAATAGATATTGCATCAACTGCAATTTCTGGATTCTTTAGCCAACCAACCATAAGAATCAACAGAGTGTAATACCAAAGCTCCAAACTGTATATCATAAACAATACACGAAACAATTAATAATTAATTAATTATAAAAAATATTAATAAAAAATAAAATAAAAAAATTATAAATAATCTTCTTACCACAACATGATGGCCGACGCAAGCGATAATTTCAAAAAATTCCCAAGGGATTTAAACGCCGCCGACGAAAATCCGGTCCACGATGCAGGAAAATATCCCGCAACCACGTAAACAACTTGGGCCAATACGACGGCCCACCACGATAAATTCTCGGCCATAGCCGCGCCGAGGAGGCCCTTCTCAAATTTTACGACAACTATCCAATTCAAAATGACATGAAATCCCAAACCTACGATGGAAATGATCGTCATCACCCAGATTTTGCTCTGCGCTTGCAAAAATTTTTGCACGGGAAAATTGATCGCGTACGCGAACAATTGAGGGAGAACCCAGAGAGCGTACTTTCCCGCGAGTTCGGAAATGCTCGTACTTTGGCGTAGCAATTTGAGGATAGGGGCCGTAAAAATGTATAACGGCAATAGTAATAGGGCCGTGATCGTGGTTATTATGCACGATCGTTGCATGTAGATCCCGAGCATCTCGAATTGGCCCGCACCGACCGCTTGCCCGCATAGCGTCTCGAGTGCGCTACCCATACCTAGCTAGTGAAAGTAAATTTTATAGAGGAAAAATTACTGCTCGATTTACTTATTGTTGAAATATATTATATCGAATGTTTATTTTTCACTTAAAGTATTACATAAAATATATTTTCATTCAAAATTTTGTACCCCCTCCATTCTATTTGAAAGGAATTTTTTCGATTTTGTATTATTATTTATTAGTTAGTAGAAGTGTGTAAGAAGTTTTGACGTTTTTGCTCTTAACTTTATATAAAAATTAATTGTATATGTAATGATATGTTTGTAATTTAAATAAAAGTTAAAGGGTATTTTGATATCAATATATGATTACTTTTACTAAACAATTGAATGAGATAGACAAAAATTGTAAAATAAATTCTTTGAATTAGGACGGAAAGAATACACAACAGTTTCGAAAACATATGTTTGGTTTTGTAAAGAAGACTTTTCATAATTTTAGCTCTTTATTTGAAATATGTTTTAAAAAAATAAGATATAAAATCATTGCATATACTTAGACTTTTATACAGATATTTTTAAAATTTCTCATATTATCCATCAACGGTAATATTTTCAAACAAATATCACATCGAATTATATACATATATATTTTCTTTACAACACATAATATTAATATTTAATTTTTTATTATTTCAATTTTTTTTTTTTTAATTTTAAAACTTCTTTAATCTTTTGATACCATAATATTTCACGTGACCTCCACGTGTGCATATGCGGCACCTCTGAATCCGTCCGCATCGACGGATCAAATCACCTCTAGGATGCCGCATATGCAGATCACGTGCAATTTTCTATAACTAGATAACTAAAAAATTAATCGTTATTCAAATATATTTCAAATAAAAGGATTAAAACAGCGTACCGACGACTCTACTCACCATTACCCCAAAAACGAAGCCTTCGAGCACGTTTTGCACGACGGATACGGCAGCCAGCTCGACCTGGCCGAGATGTCCGACGAACGCAACAGTAACAAACCCCATGGAGAACTGCGCCACGGTGGTGAGGATCGCCGGCGCGGCTATCTCCCACAACTTCTTCGACTTGTCCCACGTCTTCCCTCGGAGCTTCCGAACATTGTAATGACTAAAACCGGATCCGGATCCGGGTTCGGGTTCCGGTTGGGAATGTTGTTCTAGCTCAAATGGCTCCATTTTGGGCAACAAAAGATTGGTATCCTCAATGCTCATATATATAATTTGGGCATATATATTTATCCTAAGATGTTTTGATCAGATCGATCATACCATGATGTCTCTAACTGCTTCCGAAGTCTTTATCTGCAGACAAGACAAATTAAAATAGCTATTTATAGGATCACCACACTCAATTTCTTGGCCACAATAAATCAAACAAAATTTACCCTTTTGATTTTCGTGTTCTTGTATGTTATTTTAGATAAGTTTGAAAAAAAATTGGTTTGAATTTGATATTAAAATAATATATGATGCGATGTTTTGTGAAAAAAAAAAAAAATGAATTTTTTTAAGAAAGACAAAGTCCAAATAGTAGAAATGCTGAATAATAATTGTATTGATATAAAAGCGTAATATTGTAGATATATATATTTTTTAAGTAAATAAAAATCTTCTAAATAGAAAGTGAATTATATTGTATAGATTTTGTTTTTTTTTTAAAAAAATAAACTAATAAATTTTTGAAAAAATGGTATGAACTTTGTAATGTTATTATTATTTTTTAATTTAAAATAAAATTATATGAATTAAAAAGTGGAATGCAAATTTCCGACCTTTTCATAATTAACTTACACAAAATGACATAGATCAATATATCTTAACATATTATAATTCAATATATGTTATTTTATAATATAATATATATTGATTGTTCCTATAATATATGTTGATCCAATCGAATCACTGTTTTACGACAATTTTTTTAAATAAAAAAAAACAAATTAACCCACCTACCTACCAACTCGTATTTACAACAAAAAAAAATTAAAAAATAAAAATAAAATAAATAGCAGTATTTTTACTCACCTCCACGAATTAGGCTGGAGAATGTGTCTGTGTAGAGAAGTCTTGGCATCCATTATTTTAATTTTAAAAATAATCCATTATTATTATTATTATTATTATTATTATTATTATTATTATTATTATTATTATTATTATTATTATTCTATATTGTAATTGTATTATAGTAGTAAGTATTTGTTATATATAGTAATTGTATTGAGATATATTATAGTGGATTATTTTAATTACTGTAATTGTATTATAGTAATATGTTATATTGTAATTATATTATAGTAATATGTATTTGTATAGTGGATTATTATTTTTATATTGTAATTATATTATAGTAATATGGGGTATTTATTTAGTGGATTGTTATTATTGTAACTCAATTATGTTAATATGTGTATAGTAAATTATTAGATTTATTTTTTTTTAGTATTCTAAATTCAAATCAATATTATTTATTTAACACAAAATATATATATTTTTTTTTATAAAATATCATAGTAAAATACTATTTAAACAAAAATTTAAATATATTATATGGGTGTATTCATCAATGATTTTTGCTGAAATAATTTCTGATAAATATTATAAAAAAATATAATATGTATATATATATGCTAATACAGTATATAGAATGCGTTAACAATTCAACACGAAAATATTATTTTTTATAATACGAATATAATTTTATTTTTATTTTTTATCTAATATAAAAACATTCATAAATATAAAATGAACAGCCCCATTATCTTCCATTTGATCGTTGTAATGAAAATAAATAATTTTATTTTTCTTTTTTAAAAAAAAAAAAAAAAATGAACACCCCCGTATGTTTCATAAATAATATATATATATATTTTTTTTTCTGTTGTTTGTTTGGACTTTTTTAGGATGTGTGTGTATTGTGGGTTGTCTTATTTATTTATTTATTATAATTATAATTAGAACTATTTCTATCATTGTTCTTAGAAAATTTTGGTGCATGGATAAGAAATTTGGAAATGTTCAATGGGCGAGTTATTTATTTGGATAATTGGATTTGGAATGGAATTTGGTACATAAACGTGAACTCATCAAAGTGTTTTTTAAAATTTCAATTAAATTAATTTATATTTGTTAAATAAATTTAATATAAATAAATATACTAAAAATAAAAATATATATTAATTATTATGAGAGAATTTAAAATAAAAAATATATCTGAATGTTTAAAATTTTTACTATTCAAAATCTCATCGTAAAGTTCATACCTTCAAACATACACACCCATCAATTACATTCAATTATTATTTTTTTTTTTATTTTAAAAATTATATAAAAATATATTTCCTTTTAAAATGTTACATCTAATGTATATTTATATTACATTAAATATTAATTTTTTATTCATTTTTTTTACTATTCTCAAATATCTCTATTTATATACACTTATAGAAGTTTTTTGCTATTTATCAATAACTATTTTTTTTTTATATATATTTTTATAAAATATTATACTATAAAATAGTACTACTATACTTTTTATTATTTTTAAAATTTTATGTAATTTGAATTTCAGACTATACTTTTCACTATTTAATCCACACGGTTTTCAAAATAATTATAAATATTATTTAAATAAAATAAATATAAATACAAACCAACTGCAAAAGCCTGTGTCTAAAACTGTCTATATAAAGAGCTAAATTTCAAAATACTTTGGAGACATATTAGGGAATCTATGGTAATGCCGTATACCTCTTGTCTCTACAGTCAACTAGCTTTACCAACTACCTAAACAATAATACACAATATATATATATATATATATATATTTACTTTCATTTTTTTTAGTCAAATAAAAAACCCCAACCCCTAATGTAAGATATTCTATTTTATAACAACGTCAACAACAACAATAATAATAATAGTAATAATTATAATAAGTTGGTGTACAAAATTAGTACTTAATATTATTGAACCTGCCTTAGTCATGCACTTAGTGATATCCCACGCTTACTCATTTTCTTATCTTTGAATCTGCATACATAATAGTCTAGTCAACTACTCTTTATATTAATAGTAATACGATATCTTGTCCTGTAAAGGATGGTCCGGTGGTGCAGGGGTTGAACTTGCGCCTCAGATCCACCTCCTACATATGAGACTACTATATTGGGACAGTAATCAACACATATATGTACCTTATAATTCAATATATATATATATATATATATATTTGTACTCTATATTTACACTAAAATTCAACATAGTTCTTCTAACATTACTTCTTATACCATTTCACAAAAAAAAAATCTAATAAATTCAACATATATATAACTCAACCCTTTTCCCCCTAATATCATTTTTCATCTATAATTTTCATGAATAACTATATCATGTAGCTGTGTATATATATACACATATTTACCCCAAGTTAATAGTCGAACAAAAAAAAAAAAAGAAAGATAAAGATAAAAACATGTTTACGAGTCGCAAACATGTCGCCTAATTACGGTTCGTACCTGGGATTTTCGACACCTCCGTCTTTTTTGGCGGGGAAATACGATCGCAGCGAGACACGGTTCCTCCCGATCCTCTTCAATTCAGTGTTCGATGTAAGAGAGATTCGTCTAACTTACCTAGATGAGAACACAAGACTAGCCACTAAGGCTGTCTGGTTTCGAGGAATCAACCAGTTCAGGAACTTGATCGAGCAAGACGTTCATTTCATCAGGAAACTCGCCCTTTGCTCGATTAGTTTTCCCTCCCACGACCAATGCCGTCCCGTCTTGAAAAGCCCAAATCTTTTTTCCGAGTCATGCACAGATAATAATACTTTCAGATAATATTCGACGTAACATATATTGCCCAAACGATCAGTTCATGAAAGTCGAGAAGATAATTTACCTGGTTATGAGATAAGAAACTGATACATGTGGTGAGCATCAGAGCGCCGAAACCGGCGTAAACAATTGGCACTCCTGGATCGGTCTGTTCAGCAACAAAAAAGAATTTTAATCTTGCGAGAACGGATAAACATTCGAAACTTTTTTGTCAATTTTCTAGTCACCTTGATTTCAAGACCAGTGCTTCCAATGGCATCCAACACCGTGATTCTTACGCCGCCGATGTCGATGGGGAGTTTCGAATTCGGCCTCCTGACTCCTGCGAATTTCCCTTCTTGATCGTAAAGGACCACCGACTGCATATCCCGAGCTAGCATTGATCTAAACACGAGAAACAGCAAACATTAATGAACCAGGCATTGCTCGATGGAATGATAACATATTACAAAATACAGATATAGCTCGACGAATGGATAACACTGTAAAACTATAATTCAGAAGTTTACAATGACAATAAACACATCATAATGGTTCGAATTCGAGCCCAAGTGAATAAAAGATTACAAGATAAGCTCAGTAGGCTCGATAACATTTAGCTAGCAATCAGATCAGGTTATAGCATGAGATTTCACGACGAGTTGAAAAGAAAGGAACGTACATTCCTTTAAGGTTCGAAGAATTGGGATCTTCGATGGGCAAGAAAGCTCCATAAAGCTTCTTGTCGCCATTGATTTGCAGAGGCGCCATGGCCAAATTAAACGGTCCTTGATCATCCTTCATTATTTGCAATGCCGACAATCCCCAATCCGTCTGGTATATAGTGATCCCGCCAAACCTTAAAGGGTCATTCACTTTTATTGTTTTTCTTAGCAACTCTTTTCCGTTGAGGTCAAAAAGCGAAAGATCGCTATGAAATTGAGAAACCTGAAGCCACAAGAAAGAGCATCTAAAACGCCCATAATGGTTAGTAGTAAAGAGGAATCACAACGGCCTACCTCTCCGCTTTCATAATAGTCCATATAGAATCGGTTGACGTGAACTTCAGTGTTGAAGGACTCCGCTGGAACGGATAGGAATCCGCTCGGTTCCAATGCATCCCCTATAACGAAGTTTAAACCCTGTGGAACTGTTACAGAACCTCTATAGCTTCCGGAAGCGCTAAGAGTTCCACCCGCCATTACCAGAAGCAATGCTATATGTACTCCGATCGGAGCAAACCTACCCGCCAGGCCCTTGAATGCATACAGCGACGATCCTTTTAAGAATACCTAAAGTTTAGACATGAAAAAAGGAAACTTCCATTGTTAACGCACTTCGCCTTAAAAGGTTAACCTGACAAGAATGACGTATCTACGAGCTACTTTTAGATAACCTTAACCATTTACAGTGTGATCTAGAAAAGAATGTAAAAGGATATTCACACTGACAAGTCTTTTCTAGCACGACCTAATTGTCCCACATTGTAGTTAAAAAGTCCGAAAGAGCTCACAATAGTTTCGTTAATGTCCATGAATTTAAAGAATAATCCGGAGAGTATATATTACCCCTACAATTAACTCAATCTCTATTGTCCATAACAAAGTCGACAAATGAAGGTAGAACTTTCATCTATAACAAAGCAAGTTTTCAGAAAATTTCCAAATTATACAAGAGCTACGAAAAATCGCAGCATAAGGGTTTGAAAGGTTACCTTAGCTAAACATTTGAGTCACCAAATAGGTAGGAACTTACGAGGGAAAAACCACGACAAATTGAGATCAAATAAACATGTAAATTTTTTCTACGTAAATTCCATGGTTGCTCAATAGACGTGGATCACTGGAAGTCCATAGGCATCGAAGTAAAGAGATACAAAGCAACAGAAACGGATAGAAAATGGATAAAGTACCGTACTTCATATCCAGAGCCCATTAAAATGACACCAAGATCCTGAATGGATGCTCTAGGCAAGGTATCCGAATATTCCTGCTTGCGAACTGCTTCAGCAGAACGTAAGAAGGACCACCTGAAACAACAATTTTGACATTCTCAATTACGAAGTAAACAAACCGCTACTGAGAAGTATAATTTATCCATCAGTGAGACATAAGTCGAACCTTCTTGCTACCTTCAACATGGGGATTTGTGTCGTGTATGTACAAGCAATAAGTGATAATCCAAGGAGGGATAATGTCCCCAAGAATATTGGAGATGAGAACATATGGTCAAATCCAAAGGTAAGAATCCACTTCCATGTGACGAACCCCATTACAGGATTGTCTTCGGGGAACTTCTGAAAATAGAACTCTGGTGCCTCCCCTTGATCGATAACAGTTCCTGAAAATTACAAAGAACACATTTCAAGGAGCTTATTACTCTCCATAGTATAACAAAAGCATCGACATTCAGATATTCTCCATTGAAAACATCACTTCAAAGTGTAGCAAAACTATAATCAATATCTAAGCCACAAACACACCATTTTGATACTTATCAAATTAAATTAGTATAAACATTTTCAACAATCTTAAATAGCAAATGACTTTCAGATATTATTCACGGCAAACATAACTTCAAAGTGTAGCAAAACTATACGGATATATACGCCACAAGCACACCATTTTGATGCATTCGACTGAATAATTAGTGCTAATATTTTCAACAATCTTAAAGACAAAATGCTTGACCATTTCCTTATAGAAATACAATGAGGGGATGCTTCTGCTAAAACAACTATATCTTGCTTCTGTAATTCCGACAAACAACCGAACTTGTTAACCATTGATGCAGAACTACAGATCAACTTTTAGTGATCATCATGGTTATAAACCCTAATGACTCAAAATCAGTAAATTCAATGAAATATACCTAAAGCCATAAGAGCAGCAAGAGCAAACATCTCAGCAATCGCCAGCGGCAAATTCGATAGAACAGCCAACAGCCTCTTAGGAATCGCCCTGAGCTTCCGAAAACTGGGTTGATTTCTCTGAGCCGGCGGCGGAGGAGGAGGATTCGGCTCCAACCGACCTCCTCCACTTTCCTCGCCGGAAACCGCCGGCGCTCGGCCCGGTTCAGGCGCCGAAATCTTCGTCCTCGTCGCCGATGGCAAGCTCTTCTTCTCCTTAACCTTTACGCCACTCCTGTTTTCGGAGCCTTTAAGCTTCGACGACACAACCGTCCTGCCGCTGAAGACGACGGTTATCGCGAGTGTTCCTCCTCCATTATTTCTGCGGAGGGAAGAATTGGCGAAGGGAGTGGTGAATTTGGTGGCATTAATGGCGGTTTGGAGCTGAATGTTTGAAGAATTGAGATTGAGATTGAGATTCATCGTCAGGTTCATAGTGGTGCTTGTGAGAAATCTCAGAGTCCGTTTGCCGTTGCTTTATCCACAAATATCTCACTCTGTTTTTGGTCGGAACTTTTGCTTGAGATTTTTTAAAAATTAAATTAAAAAATACGTATAAAATTAATTTTTAATATAATAATAATAAAAAATACAAATTAAAAATAAAAATAACGAGACAAATCCTTTCGATTCATTAAAAAACCGGCCTGACATAATCAATTCATGGGCCGGGTCAGACAAATCAGGCCTGACCAACTTACAAATATTTTTTTATCTAATTTGGGAGTGTTTCTATTTTATTTAAACTTGGGCTGACTTGGGCTTGAACCGGTCCGGTCCAGCTTGCCTGAGCAACTTGAGTAAGGCCTTTTGCAGGTCCGGATAACACATACTTGTAGCAGGCTTTGATTTTGTAGTTTTGCTTAAATTTTTTAATAATAAACATCAGGTAACGCATGGACTTGTAACCGTAAACAATTCCGGTCTGTTGTCTGATTTTAATTTTTTATTATATAATTTCTATCAGTTTTGATGAAAATATATTATATTTTCTTATTTAAATTAAAAGTTCAAAATCAAATCCCAGACAGACAAACAAATCAAGTGAAGAATAATGGAGTAATATCCTTTGAACGGTAAATAAATGCTATTATTATTATTATTATTATTATTATTATTATTATTATTACAATTCTTTGCAGTATTTTTATCCTTTTTTCTGTGCAATTTAAAAATATTCATATTGTATTATATTAATAGAAATAATCTATATGTAGATACAAAAATACCCTTTAAAAGTTGGTACGGATGAAGTAAGTACCCTCCTGGTGTAACGACTAGTCACCTCATGTGTATTTAAATTTTTTATTTTATTAATATATTTTTTTTGAAAACAAAATATACACGATGGATGATGATTTACCGGTACACCGGGAGCACAATTCATCGGGAGTTGGGGGTAACCGAACACCTTCTACTACATATTCAAACCACCTTTTAAAATCAAAACAACCCAACATCACCCAAAATCATTTCAAAATATATTGAATCGGTAAATTTTCGAATAGCAACCGCGGTTTTCATGTCATCAAAAAAAATATATATATATATATATTGAATCGATAAACTTACTCAACAACAAATGTACGTGCTATCATCAAGATTCATAGCCAAACCAGTTGAGGCTACGTATGTACTCCGGCAATTCAACTCCGCCGGAGTACAAACCAGACGATGCACGCCGCGGTGGGATCGATGCAGGGTACAAACCACACGATCCACGCCACGGCAGGATCGATGCATTTTTGCTATAGTAAACTTCGTACAACAAGATTACATATACAGACAGATCGAAATCCCCATTCGATTCCATCGACAAACCTCATATTAATTCCTGCACGAAGAAAAAAAAAAAACAAAACAAACAGTCGATTCAAAACACAAGAGCTACTTACAATGCTGCCGAGGGATTGCGCTTTATTCCATGGCGCTCCGGCGAGGGCACGTCTCGCTCGACCTGACAGTTACAGTCACAACGGGCTCAACGAAACTTATTCACGACATAATAACCTTTAAAAAAAAAAAAAAAAGAAGCAAATATCGAATATCATCGATTACATAGTGATTTCTATCACGACCTAATTTACGCAAGGATTAGATGCAAGAGTATGAAAAACCCGATAAGAACAAACATAACTTTCCCGGCGACTGACTTCCAGTCGATAAAAGCTGAATGGTAGTGATGAAAGCCATGGATGTAATCTCCATGAAAGGAGCTCGAGAACAAGTACGGGACTCCAGAAGTCGATCCGTATACAGTGCCATCGTTAAATCCGTTCATCTGAAGGTTAAAAATGGCGGGCAGGGAACCGAATAGCGAGGACAGTGTTTGGTGACCGAAACGGGCAGCCGCCATCGGCATAAATTCCGTCACGGGATCCCATAAATTAGGCTCGACATAGTTTGCACGGACGACTGGAGTTTGCGGCCTTTGCCCCATTGGTCGATTAGGGATGGAAGTTTCCGGAGTCAGTCGGGATCTCGATTTGCCCCGGCCGTAGATAGGAATTAGCTTATCCTCGTAAACATACGCCTTACAAACGGGGCACTCATGAGAATGCGAGTGATGCTGAAGCCATTGGTAGAGACACGGCCAGCAGTAAAGATGACCGCAGAGTGTAACGATCGGATCTTGTGCAAGTTCGAAGCAGATGTTGCACTCGAAATCTCCTGTATCGTACGTCGCATCCGACGATGAATATGACACATCCATCGATTCACCTACCTGCCAATGATCCATGTACAATTAATTAGGAGTAAAAAGAACTACGTCGATGCTCGAACATTTTTATATGCTCATTTAAGATATCCGCAAACAACAAATGTGTCGACCTCGTGATATTAATAAAATATCTTAGGCTAAACTGTGTTTTTAGTCCCATAACTGGACCTCTTTATCATTTTAGTCCTGTAAGTGGAGTATGTCACAAAGTAGTCCTGTAAGTGGAAATTTTTCGCAATCTTAGTCCTCTGGCGCCGAAAATACCCACATGGCTCGCCGAAGGCCACGTGTCTACTAGGTCAACACCATCTGACGGACACGTGGATTTTATTTTTTCTTAAAAAAAAAAGTAATTGTCTTTAGAAATTTAAAATAAAAAATAAAAATAAAAATCCATGTGTGAAGACAACTAAAATTTTTTTTTAAAAAAAAAAAATCCACGTGTCGCTAATCTGACGAACACGTGGCCTCTGCCGAGCCATGCGGGCGTGGAGGACTAAAACTGCGAAATTTTTTTACTTACGGGACTAGTTTGCAACATGATTCATTTACGGGACTAAAATGATAAAGAAGTTCAGTTACAAGACTAATAAAAACAGTCTACCCAATATCTTTATCATTTCACATTAAAGTAAGAAAAAACTATTGCGACACATATACATACTATCTATCGAACATAAAATACCATAATTTCAATGTACAAACAGTGAATATATTTATACTTAATCGATGGAAGGAGTATATGCTAATAACCTATGAGTTGGCCCGACAACAACAAACACAAGTCGCAGAAACAACCCCGACTAAACAAGATGAAGATTATTTCCAAAGTTATGTGTTTATTTAGGCTTTCTATTTTTCTTCCTAACAACATTATGTTCAACAGCTATTATACATAGAAATCTCATGTTTGCCTCAAAATTTCTGAAACCCGAAAATAGTGCTACAAAAATGTAACCTATTTTCGAAGTTGTGTTAAACGTGTGCTTTCAATTTTATACGCTTTCCATTTTCTTCAAATGAACATTTCATTCGCCTATGTTATATTCGAAAGATCATATCTCGCCTCAAGATTTCTAAAACTCGAAACTACCAAAACAAAAAGGAAATCTATTTTCATATCTTTTGCTTACATATCTTTCAATTTTAGTTACACTTTGCATTTTTCTTCCAAACAACATTACATTCAACGACTATTTTACATTACAAAAGATCATATCTCATTTTCACCACAAAATTTCTGAAACCTCAAAACTACAGAAGCAAAACCAAAACACATATAAACAAACACAATTAACCCTTTCACCATTAAATCGATTCCCACATTAAGCTTCAATCAATGAAAATCAGCAGAAACAATACATCAGCATGCTAAAATGGCTGAAAAAAGTGATTAAGAACTACAATCTGGTTTATAACCCACAGAACAGAACGAACACCACAAACATCATCCAGGCTAGAAGATAAGCCTAAATTAGCGCCAATCAACATTAAAACTTTACCTAGATAAATTAAATTGAATCGAATCAAATCAAATAAAAAGCTACGAACTAATCAATCAGTTCCACCATAAAAATACTCGATTCGATACCTCTATTCCACAAATTTCAAAAATGCAAACACAGAACCTTAAACCTTAACTAAACAATCGTTATATGATTCAAATCTCCCAATCATCATGCTGTTCAGCAATTAAATCACCTATAAAGTATAAATACATACAAAAAAAAATATTGATAATTATAATAATCTCAAAAATCAAAAACCCTAAAAACAATACTTTCCTGCAAAATTTACCAAAAAGGAAGAGGGGATGACGAGGCAAACAAAGTTTCAGAAAATAGTTAAAAGAGAACAGTAGAAATATAACAATGCGGGCATGAATCGAAGTAGTGGCTTAATTAGTGATAATACGAAACCACCTTCTCCTTGGAAATGGCGATGGAGTGAGAGAGAGCAGGTAGGTGAGGGAGGGAAAGAACAATTTGTTTTCACACTCTATCTCTCTTTATCTCTCTCTCTCTCAACTTAATTAACATGTTTTCATTACAGAGGGCCATTTAAATTTTTTTTATTTTTATATTTTTTTAAAGAATAAATATTTTTATTTATATTTAAAATAACATATTTTTTATTAAATTAATTTATATTAATTATAAACAAATATACGATATTTTTTATTTACTTGTACCATAGAAATTTTTATTCTTTTATAAACTAATAATTATATTGCATATAATTTTTTATGTGATATAATTTTTAAAATATTTAAATATATATTCTAATTTTTAATTAAATTATTAAATTTATTTTAAAAACTACTAATATTATTAATTACATAAATAAATAATAAAATAATATCATAATTTACTATTATTAACTAATTAAACAAAATTATCTTAAACATCATATTATCTTAAAAATTATTATTATATTATTTTTTACTTATTTTTGTCTATCTCATTTGAAAATATAATAATTTTTATATATTATTTACATAATTTTTTTTATACCTTATATGAAAATATCTATTCAAATGATTTTACAAAATAAATAATATGATATATATATTAGTTTCTCTATGACAAAATATAATTATTACTTATATACAAAATATAAGAAGCAAAGAAAGAATTATTATTATTATTATTATTATTTACCGGAAAGAAAGCATTAATATTGGGATGTGTTTATGTGGTGTGAGTTTTGAGTTTAAATTTTTAATAGTAAAATTTAATTTTTAACTTAATTTAAAAAATATTACTCCCTTTTAGTGCATATTATTATTATTATATTTTTTTTGTAATATATTAAAAAAAAAGTATTTTTTTTCCTTTTTTTCAAAGGGTTTTTTTTTTAATTTTGTAGTAAATTAAAAAAATAATAGTATTTTATTGGTCAGTGTAAAAGTGTATAAGAGATGTTGATATTTCCTATACGAAAATGGTGTAATATTTTTTTGGTAAAAATGACCATATTGGATCTGATACGAAATTTTTTTAAAAGATATATATTTTATTTAAAAATGATAAAAAAATAATAATAATTAATTTTTTAAAAAAATTTAATTAAAAATTAAAGAAAGTAAAAAGAGAGAATATAATAAAGATAGTGATTTATTGTAAATAAATATGAAATTAAAAGTTATAATATGTTTGTTGACTGTCAAAATTAATAATAAGTAAATTTAGCTAATAAATTAATAAAAAATAAGAATATATTTAATATTTTATTAGTTAATATAAAAAAAAAATATTTTTAAATTAGACCAATAAAAATATTAAAAAGAAAATAATACTTTGTGTTTGAAGATAAAAGAGTATTTGAGTTAATATTTTATAAGAATAATTTCTTATGAAATGGTAAAAATTTATAAACAAATAGAGTAATTGAAAAGTCTATATCATGAACAAAAGTTACAATTTTAATTAAATTTTATTTATTTAGTACTCCGCCGCCAAGCAAACCCAACCCAAATATCTTTGTTTGGTTGAGTGAAAAAAAAAAAAAAAAAAAAAAACTTATTTTAACATAAAAATAGAAAGTATACAGAGATGTTTTCAACGTTTATTATAAAATATATTGTGTGTTTGTTTGAAGAATTTTGGGGGAAATTTATTATTTATATAATTTTTTTTTTCTAACAAATATTAAATTAAATACTTCCTTTGTTCCTTTTTAACAATCTATTTATTTTTTTTTTATTTTGGTATGTCCCATAATAGTATCAATTTTATTTTTTTATTAATTGTTATGTCAACCTAACATTACAAATATAATATTTTTTATTTTTATTTTTACTTTATCCCAATATAATATTAATATTTTTAAAACTTCATGCAAAAAGCAAAGAGATATATATGGGACGGAGAGAGTATTTATTTTTATTTTTTTATATTATACTAAAAATTAACTTTACACTCAAAACATTACATCAATATTTCTAATTCAATTTTTTTAATATTCAAATCTCAATCCAAAATCCAAACCCCCAAGCAAACACACATGTGTTCGCTTACAAAATTTTCATAAATTTTTACTATTTAATAAAAAAAAAAATTTCCCCAAAAAATTAAATCAAATATCTAATTTTCACTTTTTATATTACACTAAAAATTAATTTAATATTCAAAATATCACATCAATACCTATTTATATTAACTTATTCGAATTCAAAATTTTTAATATTTTAAATCCCAAACAAAAATCTAAATCGCCACGCTAACACACTAATTATGATAGTGCATATGTACTAAATGATAATGACATATTTAATTGACAGTGTATGTGATGCAACGATAATAACAAATTTAGAATTATGTGTTTAGAGTAAAATTCAAGTATATTTGTAACATAACAGCAATACCAAAATTATTATCATATTTTAAGAAACAGTGATGGTTAAGTAGATTTTTTTTAAAAAAATAAATTGTTATTTATAATATAAAATTGATGGACATAGCTAAATAAAGTAAATATAACTTTCATAGGCAAATAAAGAAATATACTATGTATCATAGCACACATGTACTCTATTCGCCCCCCAATTTTAGCTCATTTTAGATCAAGATCAAGAAATATCATATTTTATTGAAAAATATATAATTGAAGGTATTTATTAAAAAATTTTAAAAATAAAGAAAGAATATAAATATGAATTAATAATACTCCCTCCGTTTAAACAATAAATATACATTTACTTTTGGCGCAGAATTTAAAAAATAATACTACTCTCTCCGTCCAATCTCTATTATCCTAAAATATATTTGTACAATTTTTTAGGTGATTGTTTTTTTTTAATAATTGACAAATTTGCCCATAATTGTATAGTAGAAATTAAAAGTAATAAATGAATAAAGAGTAAAAATAAAAAATTTGTGTTAGAAAAAATAAATAGGACAATAGTTATTGGACGTCCCAAATAGGAAAATAGGATATTAGTTTGTGGACGGAGAAAAGTATTTTAATTATAATAAATACTTAAAAATAGCGTAATAACATTTTTATCTTTATTTTTTTTATAAAAATAATGATGCGATGTAAAGTAAAGATATTTATAAAAAAAAAGTAAAATATTTAATGAAACAGTTACTTTGTATGTCCTAAATACGTAACTGGACATGGAGTAATAGTTAAATGTAAAAACTTTTATTTCATAGGATAAAAAAATAGAAAAAATAATATATTTTTTTACTTAAAAAAACAAAAATAAATTTAGATAACAAAAAATAAAAAAAAAAAAAAAATAAATTTGAATAAGAGAAAGAATAATAGTATATGATAAATTAAAATATTATTCAAGATTATTACCATGTTTATATTAAATCAATGGTTAAAAGATTAGCTGCAATTATAATTAGTTAATATCATTATTACACTCAATTATCAATAATACTTATATTACTTAATTTATAATTATTTTATCTGATATTAATAAATACAATAATATAATATTATTTCTTAATTTATTAAAAAACCGCAAAAAGATACACTCGAATATATAGTATTTTTTTTTATAGTAAATATGATAGTATATAAAAAATGGGCATGAATCAATGATAAATCCAATCAAATCAGCACCATGCCGATTTCGACGTATCAACATATGTTATAAAAAAATGACCATTATATATTTATAATATGACATATACTGACTACAACCATGAAAAAAAATATACTTACAAAGGTTCACACCTATGTATTGAAACAAAAGAGTAAAACATAATTTTTTTTTTAATAACATGAAAATTCGCAGCCGCTACCCGAAAGTGCACACTGGACAAACCCCCGACCAATCTAAACTATGCAAATTAGACCTGACAAAGCAAATCACACTAGGCGAACCATGTGTGACAAGTGGACCGAGAAGCATCGAAGTTGACAAAATAAATATATATAACCATTTGTTCCATATATTTAAAATGACAATAAATATATGGAACAAATGAAAGTAGTATTACATATATTATTTGGAAAGCGAATAAGAAATTTTGCTTATATATTCAGCAAACCCTCTATTCTATTTCTTTTGCCGTCCTCTTGTTTACATGCTTTACACGCTATTCATATCACAAAATATGACATTAAATTCTCAATTTTTTACTATTCCCAAAATTTGAAAAACTTAAAAAACCTGTGTATAAACTGATAACTGACCATGCAAATTCAAACCTATGCTAAAAGACAATTAATTCAGCATCGGATCCAAACAAGATGGTAAATTCCAGCACGAGCCGAGTCGAGTCTTATGTATATAAAATTCGACATTAGTTCTTGTGTTTGTCATGTTAGCATTTCATGATCAATTTCTTGGCAGGCAATGAATACAACCACTAAAGAAACAAACAATCCCTACACATAAAATGTGATTCCAAATTGAAAACATATATATAGTGAATCCCTAAATATCTCTTAACAAAATTTCTCTAAATCCAATTTAACGCAGGAGATGAAATGAGATAAGATGAAGAGTTCTTACTCATGTTTTCAACCCCGGTATTCGGTATTCGATTCACTCTTCGCAACTACTTTGTGTAGAGATACACCATTGAGAAGACAAAGAACCCCGCCATCTGCATCGACGATGTTTACAAGGAAAATAAAATGTAAAAGGGCGGTTCCTGTAAGCTGGTACTTTAAATTTTCACAATGCAATTCATATTTCTAATTAAAACAACACATGCAGCATCATAACATGGTAATTTCTGTATGCTTTCGATCCAAAATGTAGATGATTTTACAGCTGCAGGTTTCTGGTATAATAGTCGCTATGTTTGTCATAGGGTCATCGAGTGTTTTGCAGCATAACGGCTTAAGTGCAAAAGTCTACTTGGAGTGCAATGAAAGATAATGGATTTTGAAGACAACAAATGCGAACATTTATATAACAGGTTTCTAAAATCCATCCGAAAGCCAACATCACGAGCTTGACAGAATATAGGGAACGAAAAGAGGTATACGTATAGATAACCAAATCGAACGAGCATTTTCTTTTTAAGCAAAATAAGTGAGACTGTGGACAATAAAGAAATTAATAAAATATATACATATATATTTATGATATATATATAGTTATATGCTAAAACTAACACTCCCTCCATCTAAATTTATACTCACTTTTTCTCTAGAAGTCATAAAAACTATTACCGTTTAGCCTTTTAGTAAAAAATCATCTTACTTTTTGTACTATTAAACACAAAAAGTAATAAAATTTGTCATCCACATTAAAACCTATGCCCAAAAATTTAAGCAAATTTAAATGATGAAGGGAGTAATATTCTTGCCACTTCAACCCCAAAGGATTTTATCAAAAAGGTTTAAGATGAAGACCTTGTGCCGATACTGCTATGGAAAGTGTGTATTAAATAGCAGGAATATAAAATTTTGAGGATGGTACCATTGAGAAAGATGCTCCGTAGTATGGAAAGGCAGCAGTAATGAATCTTTCATACTCATTATGTCGGAAAGGTCGAACAGGTATCTGCACATCACAATACAAAGATGACTTAGCGAGTGCTTGCATGCATTACCGTGCTCACTGAGAAGTAAAGTAGCATTAAAACAAATAAGGAGCCTGCAAAGCAACGGCTCACAGAACTAACAAACAGTTCATTCGTCTTACCGTGTTCACTGAGAAGTAAAGTAGCATTAAAACAATAAGGATGTTTTAGGAGCCTGCAAAGCAACGGCTCACAGAACTAACAAACAGTTCATTCGTCTCCAAACATGGAGGTGGGACCTTCAGATACAAGCATATACAAGAAATAGAAAACCAGAAATTTACGATCAACCAGAATTTTCAGTGATTAGAGTGTTTTAGTACACAACACCACAGAAATTTCGACAGATAGGTGAGTTCACATGTCCAAAACCAATTCCATAAAACTTTTTATGTAATAACATAGTTACTAAAAAAGCTTATTTCAGTTTGAGAATGCAACCAGTAAACGGAAATGTTCAATAACTCATCAATAATCAGTATAACTATTTTTCACTAAATAGAACAGAGAGATCCCCAAAGGATTAAAAGTTGAAAACTGCGCCAATAGACAATTACAGGGGAATAGAGAAGAAGACAGAATGATTGGTAACAACTGAAGTTTAAATACATGAATATCATAAATTAACAATATCTACCTGCTTCGATAAACTCAAGCGTGTATATCCCAGTCTCTGGTACTCGACCTTGAATTGGAAAACACCATAAGCATCGGGAACCTTGAAAGATGCATAATACAGGCCCTGTAGAGAATAATAATATATTGAGGGACGCAAAACAGAGTGATAAAAGTTGAAAGAGTGAATATTGCAATCGAGTACTGGGCCCTATGATAAATAAATATAGCACCTTCTTATCAGTTGACATGGTTTTCAGAACATATGGGCTCATCATGTAAAACTGAACTTGCAGATCATCAGCCACATATGGCTTCCAACTCGAACCGGACCATTCATAGACTTCAACAGAGTAGTGCTTCAAAACGAAGAAAGTGTTCTCAATTCCTTAATTCAACCATCCATCTGGTTAATCTAATTGATTTATTCTTGAAAGGAAGTACACTTCTGGCTAAACATTAATACCAGGTCATCTTTGATCCTGTACATTGAGGGTTCATCTACTTCGCCAACTTTGTTATGCCTGACATTAACAGCCTGGAAATAGGAATATCCATAAAAAATGTTGAAAAGACAATTAATGGAAATAACAAAAAAATCATAAGACTCAAGGGTTGAAAGCAGCAAAATGCCTTTGAACGAACATTTTGCTTTAATGTAAATGAAAGGACCAAACAGATCAGTGCCATAGAATCAAACAGCTTGTGCAAAGTGCAAACCTTCAGATGCCCTCTTTCATGGAAAACCCACTTGCTAAGTTCGGTCAAAAACTGCTCATTCCCACTTTTCTCAAGTCTGTTCATCAAAGTACTTGCAACTTTAAAATTTTGAAACAGGGAGATTAATAATGATTATTCTACAATAATATTAATTCCTCACAGAAATACAGACACAACAAATTCCTCATCACACACTCCCCATCTCAATGTGCTTCCCCATCATATTGACAAAGCTAAACTTGCCACTTTCCTAATCTCTGTGAATCAAAAGATGTACTATTCATTTAGGGTGTGTTTGTTTGAGGGTTTGGATTTTGAGTTGGGATTTGAATAGTAAAAATTTTGAATTTGAATAGTTGTATGATGTGATATAAATAGGTGTTGATGTGATGTTTTGAATGTAAAATTGATTTTTAGTATAATATAAAAAATGAAAATAGGTGTTTGATTTGATGTTTTTGGGGGAAAAGAAATGGGATGAATAGTGGATTTAAAATCTAATCCCCCAAACAAACACACCCTTAAAGTGTTGAAACTGGGAACACAATTACATTTATACTTCGATGAAAATCAACTCCTATTAGCAACACCGACAAGCATATTCTCCATCATACCCTGACCATGAGTTTTACCATAAAGAAATTCCTGGAGCTATATGAGTCCAACCTCTCCATTCAAACATTTTTTTGAGTGACCCTTAAATCTCTTTCACTGAGATATATAAGCTCTTCAGATATTCAAAGGTAAAATGATGATCAACACTATGTAAAAATTCTGGCATTAAAACTCACTTTATAGCACTTCCGGCTTTCTGTACTTCAGATCGGAAAAACCTGAAAGGCATCCAAAAAATAAAAAATGCATGATTTCATGTTAACGAAGGACCAACATAATCTACTAACCGGTTGCTGAACATGCTTAGTGAGCCAGATATCAGAATCCGAGCATTGTTTCTTGCCTAAAAAATCAAACATCAAAGATATAATATCAAATAAAGAAATGTCATCAGACAATACCTCAAATGAAAAGTGAGGATGTTTGCCAAGCTCAAGAGAAACAGTGCCTCATGCCTTCCCATAATCATAAAATGGGAACTTATTAACCATTTACAGACACTTAGATATGTGACTTGTGAACTTGTTGTCAAAAACATAATCACAACTAACATCCTAACGATACTAGTGTTCACCAGAAAATTCTTTTCTTTCTTTTACAGGAAGTGGGTTTGTGCATCAGGCCCAAAGGTTTGTTGGAGACAGACCACCAAGTGGTCGCTTATAGCGAGGGCAAATTTTAATGTTCAATAAACTAAAAATAAAATAAAATAATTGAGAGAATTTTAAATTTAAGATAATACAAGCTTGATGTGATTAATTACAAGCATCCATTGCATGGCATTATGTTGCAATTGCACATAGCCAGTATCTAAGCAAGAACATAGACATTCCTTAAGTGAAGAATTTGTCAAGTATTTTCCTAACTGACATACCTGCACAATTGAAACTAGAGAGATTGACGACCCTGTCAAAGTGGGGGGATTTGACAATTTTGAGTTTGGGTTGGCAGAATATGCGGCCGGAGAAGCTGAGAGAACTTTTAGGCCCTGAAATTTTGAGAAGGATTTATTATTATTTGAAAGCAGTAGATAATACTAATGATGCACAGTACACACTCTATGCTTATAAAAGAAAAAAAAATATGTACATATATATATATCTTACAAAATTGTTTGTGGCACTGATTGAATGACCAATTCCCTTATAAAGCACAGGAGCCTGCATCACAACCAATCATAAATATACTAACCAAAATATGAAAACAAAAAACAGCAAATTGTAAAATATAGGTTTGTGGCAACTTCACACTCAACATTATAATATCAATCTATGTATTTGCACACACCAGTCTATGCCCTTAATGACAAAATGGGGAAATAAACACTCAAAGTAGATGATCAAACCAATGTGATAATTTTACACAAAATATTTCCACCAAATAGCATGCAAGAAAAACACACAGACCAATGAGGCAGAGCAAGCACTCCCATTCTCTTGATGATCGAATTATGCACCCAGCAATACTTGCTGAAATAATATTTTGTGATGTCAATAATGTCATGCCAGTGACAGCCATAGCATTACCTAACCAAACAGCTTGAAAGGACAACAACAAGAATAATCACCTCTATCCTTTTGTTACCCAATATAACCTCCGATTGAATGAAATCATCAGCAGCAACCAATGTATGATCACCTTCCATCTCTGAAACTGCATAGCTTGTGTGATCAATCACCATGGCTGCTGGATCCTATTATAATCATCTCCCACATTAACATATTTTCCAAAACTCTAAATTACAGCATCTCAAGGATAGATTTACAAAGGCATAGCCTACCTCATCGAAGTCAACCCCGCATTCAACCGCTATATCACGAATCAATTCCGAAGCCGATGAATCAGCCGCGAGAATCAAATCACGACCAGAATCAACAAATTCTAGTAATGATGCCGCGTTGATGGAACCACCAAACCCTAATTTAGCATTTTAAAATAAATAAAAATGAAAAAACACACAAATTAGCAATTACCATTTCACCTCAGGAAAATACATTGAAGCCAGTAAATCTCAAAGTTTCAAGCAAATAAAAATCCAGAGTTTCTAAACAAATACGCAAATTACAGCGTCGATTTCAAGCTGCACTTACGATCGGTTGTCGGGGCAAAGAGAACAACGGCATCGTAAAAATACTGTCCATATCTCTGCAAGGCGAGCTTCGGATCGTCGGCGAGCTTGAAATCGAGGTCGAATCCTCTGGACTCCAGTGACTTGAAGAAGATAGAATGCGACGACTTAATCGCTAAATCATCGAGCAGTACCAAAACCCGTCGATCTGCGGGGCTTACTTCCGAGAACGAGGCACAGAAATTCACAAACAGCGCAGAACAAATCAACAGCAGAGCGCCGAAATACCTCGACATGGCGTCCGACCTCGCGAGTGAGGGTTTGGCACTGGCGGAGGGTTTGCTCCGGCGGAAAACTGCAGGAGATTCGAATGGTGCAGTTTTTCCCGACTACTACCAAAGTCGATGTTCCAAAAACGCGATAATGTTATTACGTGTGGGAAATGTTCGAACTGGACGGAACTGGACGAGAAGGAACTGTAGAGGGTTTCGGGCTCTGGTGCGTCAGATTTTGTGTTTAATATGACGTGGCAGTCTGCTATTGGACGCGCGATCATAGTTGACCTTGTATGCTCCGGTTATGTGTTAATAGCATAAAAAGTAGTAATAAAACGAATTTATAAAACTAACCACAGGCATAAAAGACGGCAATGCCCCTTCACTTCCCATACAAAATGACAAAATTACCCCTATCAGCACCCAATTTTCTCCTTCAAGATGATCTTACACTCACCAAGCCACAAGGTATCTAATTCACAAAAAATCCACATTTTCTTTTTTCACAAAAAAAAAAAAAAAGAAAAGAAAAGAATCCATGGATCAGCATAAGAATTGAAATCTCACACCCAAAATATTGCCCAATCCCACAAAAATTAAAAAAAAGAAAAACTATTCTTGTTGTGAAGATTTACTGGAAGACTTCTTAAGCTCCCATGGAGTCATCAAACACCCCTTGTAATGAGAATGTAGGAACCATGATGATATAGAACCTTCCTTTTCCTTCCGAAATATCGAAGAAAACACTCTCAACGACTTCTTCACGACACAGATCTTCTCATTCCCGGGATGTCCACAATTCGGTCCTACCGTAGTTTTCTTGATAGACTTTGGCAATATGCAGCCGCAGAACGAACCTACACGATCATAAGTGTAAGTATACATATATACATATACATATATGTAATATAGTCGAAGATTGAGGTCATGTGAAAAAATTGATCTATATTTTATGAGAAAAAAATAATACCCCCTTCATCCTTAAACAATCTATCAATTTTTCCATTTTGGTCTGTTTTTATAACAAATTATTCATTTTTTTAAGTAAATGTACTATGTACTTAACATTACAAATACCCTTCAAATTTACAATATATTACACAAATGTCATTACTTTTGTAGCATACAATACTAATAAGATTAGTTTAGTCTTTTTACTTTTATTTCTACTACATCTAAATATAATACTAATATTTCTAAAACTCCGTGCAAAAAACAAACGGATAGATAAATATGAGACGGAGAGATTATGTTTTTTAGAAAATTATAAAGATTGCATAGAAAAAAAAAAGTGAAAAGAAAAAGTGGTGTAGAGACGAGAAACCTATTCGGGCGAGACGGTTGATCCACTTAGGTATGTGATTTCCGGTCAATTGGTGGCAAATGTCGCAGGAGAAATGGTTGCAATTCTTGGCAATCAAGTTGTACGCATCGCCCCAATATCTTTTCGCGTGATGTTCGATGGATTCACGGACTTGGTCGTGGTTTAGCCTCGTCGTGCCTATGAGGATTGATTTTCGGAATTTGAAGCCGGGGCATTGCCGTGGTTCCACTTCAAAGACGCCGGTTGTGGGATACTCGTGAGCTCCGAAAGCGTATTCGGTACCGTACACTGCAAGATGAAACCTTTCGATCAAATTCAGAAAAATGAGCTCAAGCTCGACTCATGTTGAGTGAAAAATTACACATTTGTCCCTATATAATTTTTTGTTTGGATTCGATTACGCTTGAGTTTGTACTCAACCTCAAGCCAAAATGAAACTACATCGAATTTAACTCGGTCATAGTAAAGTCCGATTTCGTCTTTATTTAGCCAGGGGTGGCAACAAGATGAATTCGACAAAACTCAAAACCTCATCGGAAATGAGCTCATGTTCGTAAATTCAACCTTATGATTGACTTAAAATGTTAATATTATGTTTGACATAGAAAACAAAATCAAAATCAAATCGATCATTTGTAGTAAAACTAAAAGATCGTAGTAATGTTTACTTACATTTTTTACACTATTCAATCTACAGAATGTTTCTACTTTCCATCAAAACACAATTATGGTATCAAATTTTCATTCAAAACACCATATACAGTACATATCTATGCCAAAACTCATTTTGTAACATATTGAGAATTTTTCCGAACATTGCCAAATGATTCAATACCATAAACAAAAACCAAGATTAGTTTCTCCGTATTCTCAAAAACAATATTATCTTCAAAGAAAATATCATATCTAAATTTCACGCATCAAAGAATCTTGACACATCGAAAGCATAAAGTTAGATCCATAGAAAATGAGCACATTTAATTGAACAAGATATGCATATCTATCGATATATATATATGTGTGTGTGTGTGTGTTGTATTTTAGAGCATCTACGTACCTTCGACCCCAGAGTGAAAGATACCAACACCGGCCCAAAAAAATAAGCCGTTGATCGAAGTCAAGTCATACACATTGAGATAAACGGGAGTTTCATCAGGGCCAAAGCTTGCGGTCCGAACTTTATGGAACAAACAAAACCTTGGCGACAATTTGCCTTGCATATGAAGAGGTACGACGGATTGCCATCGCTTTCTTAATTTGAGTTTCATGTTCTAAAGTTAAAATAAGATTTAGAAACCTACCGAAAAAAAAAAAAAAAAAAAAACCGAATGTAAAAAGCACAAAAATTTCAATTAGGTTTAAACAATAAAAGAATAAACTCATCACAATGAAAGAATGATCACAGAACGATTGATGTGTTCTTTTGAGGGTTTTTTTTTTTTTTGTTTTTTTTTTCCTTGAGATGAACGTAATTGTTTGATGTGATATTTTGTATTGAAGATAAATTTAAAATACAAATGAACAAATCCCATACAAAAAAAATAAATAAATGAAACCATATTAGTCAAAACAAGCACAATTAACTACAACTCCACACTTTTGATGCTTTCTTACACCCAAAATCCAATCTTGTAATACTATACAACTTATCATAAATGGTCGTTTTCCTTATTATTTTTTTACAATTCATTCCTCATATTCATAAATAAAAAAAATTAAAAAAAAAACATGTCAAAATTATTATTTAAATTGATTAAAAAAAAACGTTCATGTTGGGCCCATAAATGTAACATTGAATGTCCTTATTTTATTTATTTATTTTTTTTTACAAAATATTGCAATAAATAATCACCTTTATTTTAGAAAATTTCCAAAGCTTAAAAAAAGCTCTATCTAAACATAACGCCATTTCCCCTTCAAACTCAACTTCGTATTATTCATTGAAAATTATTTTACAGTATAAGCATTTATGTGGCATCGAGTTATAAAAAAAAATAAAAAATAAAAAATAAAAAAAGTCCAAATGAATCCATTGCTGTAATTGTCCGAAACTGCATAAGATAATGTTTGATTTTAACCATAATTTTGCTATACAGTCTTTTTTTTTTAGTTTTTTTTTTATTTTATTATTATTATTCTTCATTTATATCACAACAAACATTAATTCAAAAAGCCAAAAACTAACTCCAAAACCTAAAACCAAAGGCACTAAAAACGTGGAGGTGAAAAAGTAAAAGAGAGAGACTTCGAATTCGGGAAGCTAATGCAAGAAAACGACAATTGAAATGTAGATTCTTACCGACCAGAAGTGTTCTTCAGATCGATCGGCGGCGCCGGAAGATTCCTTCAATTGGATCGACAAAACGGCAGCGTTTTGGGAGGGTGAAAGGTAAAAGAGGAGCAGGAATGAAATGAGGATGGGAGAGAAGGCACGCGCATCGCATTTGTGGAGAGAAAAAGGGTACGATGATCATCGGACTCCACAGCTGTCGCTTTTTGGACATGCGTTCAAACGAGAAAAGGCACAAATTTTTGGGGAGAATCAGAAAAACAAACAAAATAAAAGTAGACAGAGAGATAGAGAGAGAGAGAGAGATTATGACTTCAATTTGAGGTTCACCTCTTGACCGCTGATCTCAACTTTTAGGTGAAGACGAACTACACTACAGCAAATTTGGGTATTGTTGTGATGCTTTATATTCTTCCACCTAAATTGCGTCGGAACTTGTCATAAATTTAAACCCTAAATCCAAAGATATGTCGGGTTGAAACGATTGAGACAATAGAGTAAAACAAATTAAATCAAACTTATTATATTAATGTTTTCAAATTCAAATCTACAAGTCTATGCGCAATTCCTCGATGAGAAATCGCTAAGTTTTTACCGGTAGTCTCATGATGAGATATGGAAAATAATGAATATTGCTGGACCTGAGATCACAAATCTATCCTTGTCACTCAATTAATAAGTTAGTGAGTTTTTGTACATTAGACTTGCACTTACTAAATACATTAAACACAGTAAATTAATAGATTACTTAATAGATTTAGTGACGTCTCACTGATAGCTCAAATATTTTTAATCCAACAAATTGTTTTGTTTAGCTTAGTTAGGCAGTTTTAAATATTGTTTAATTAGTAATTAATTAAAAAATATATCAGTAAAAATAATTATGATTTTATAAAAATAATTATATATTAAGATGACTAAATAATCTAATTAATATAATTTTTTTATAAATTATGAATTTTAAAATGTGATTAAAGTGTATAATTATATTTTTTAGAAAAAAAAAAGCAAATTATGTTGGATGTACGGAACTAAAAATAATGAATAAATTAAGTGGGACGGATAATTTATATTATAATTGGCTTTGTGTGTGTTTCTTTAATACTAAGATTTATTGAATTTTATTTTTTTTAAAAAAATATTTTTATATTATAAAATATTCAATCAACTATTATTTAATATCAAAATCAAATAAATATTTTTTAATAAAATGTATCATCCACATTAAAATCTCAATCATCTGTGGATGTTGAATCTACTCACATCTTTTTTAGTTATACAAAAGATTTTATAAGATATTTAATGTGATTTTTGTAAATTATACTCCATTTGATTTAATGATGGAATTAAATATTACTACACTTGGGTATGTATCTTATATTTCTGATTTTTGTAAATTATACTCCATTTGATTGAGTTTTTAATATTATTTTTTTTTTTCTGATAGAAAACTTAAATTTTACTATATTTTAATAATGTCAAAATTTTTGGTAAATTATATATATATATATATATAAATTCTTAAGTGCCTTGATTGATGTAGCTTATAATTTTATTTTTTTTTACTATATTCTTTATTTTTATTGTAATATTTTATAGTGGATGGTGGTTTGGCATTGACGATGTCACTGAAGACGCAAAATACTCCCTCTGTCTCAGTCAATGTTACTGAAGATGCCTTCATATCATTCAAATAAAAAAAATTTATATATATTTTTTTATTTATTACATCACCTAATTTTTAAATTATCATATTTAATACTATCCAACTAAAAACCTATGCAAAATACAAATGTTGCACCTTGTTTGGGATGGAGGGAGTACAATTTTAGTATTTTACAATTCTGAATATTCTTGAATCAAGCTTGACTTAGGATTGGGTTTCAATTTTTCTTAATTTGATATATATTATTTATAATATATATTTTATGAAGTTTCACTTACTGCTTTAGGGCGTGTTCGACAATTAGCTGATAGCTATTAGCTGATTCAGTTAGGTGGTTTGACTAGCTGATTTGATTAGTTGGTTGTATTAAAATGTTTGGTAAAACAACTGTTTGATATTAGATGTTTATATGTAAAATGACAATTGAGGACATTTATATTTTAATTTTTTCTAATATATTCAATTGTGTTCTTTTGAGTGTTGAATATTTGAAATTTTTTGTTATTAGTTATTGAAAATTGTAAAAATGTTATGAAATATTATTTATTTTTGTTATAGTTAAATTTTAAAAATAATATATTTTTATTAAAAAATATAAATAGTTTTTTATTGAAAATAATATAAAATATAATATAATAATTTTTTATATATTTATTATGTTAATTATCAATTAGTTCGTCATATTTATAATTTTCAATAAATTTAATTTATTTAATTTTTTAAGTATAAAATTTATATAATGTAATTTTAATATAAAGATAAATTATTAATATTTATATTTTCTAATTTTTGTTGATTTTATTAAATTTGTATATTTTACAATTAAAATAATTTATATATAAAAATTATTTATTCTAAATTTGTAAAAGTAAAACTATAATATAATAACATATTCTAATATAATTAATAAATAATCAAAATATATTTATTTATTTAAATTGCATAATAAATTTTAAACTGGAAAAACTATTTTAAAACGCTGGGTAAGTTAGTTTTTCAGAAATTAGCTTTTTAGGTCCAAAAAGCTATTTCGAAAAGCTAATTTACCAAATACCTAAATTAGTTGTTTAACCGGTTAATAGCTAAAAACTGTTCAATAAGTTAAAAACTCTTCAAAAAGGTCTTTGTTAAACACCCTCTTAATCAGTTGAGTGAAAATTTATTATTATAAGAACATTTATTTTTTAAAATGATATTATTTATTATATATCAATAACTTATTAATATATATATATATATATTTTATTGAATTTGACTTTGAATTTAAATAATATTTTAACATAGTAAACATTAACAAATAGTCCCTCCGTCCCATGTAATATGGGTGTATTACTGTATACACGGGAATTTAGGTAAAGTATAATTAATAAGTAACTAAGAAGTATATTAGTAAAAATAATTATAGATTAAGATTAAAATAAGTAAATAGTTTAATTAAAATTAAAAAAATTATAAAATTTAAAATTTAAAATGCGATTAAAGTGCATAATTATATTTCCAAAAATAGAAATGACAAGTTATGTGGGACGAACGAAAATAAAAAATAGAGGCAAATTATGTGGGACGGAGGAAGTATAACTTTACCATCTCTTAAAAAATTATAAATAAATACATCCGCAGTGTAGTAATATTGTGAATGCTCTATGCAGAGTTTTGGCTATAATAATAATAACAATTATAATAATAATAGTATTTTAAAGCAAACTTAAATATTTACCCTTTATAAAAACATTTTTAAAAATACATTATAAAGTTTAAAATATTAAAATCAATAAATGTAGATTCTAAATCTGAATAATTTTATCAAAGCAATACATAAGATCGAAAATTCTTATTCCCTAAAAACTCTTCAATCCACCGAGTCGAAGACTAAGATGTTTCTTCATATGGCCACGAGCCATCGGGGAAAGAATCAAGCGCATTTTGCTTCCCAAAGATGTAATAATCGAAAACAGCCTTCATTCGTTCATACTTTTCTGTATGATAATTAATATGAACGATTACGGGCTTAATTTTTCGAAGTTCAATATTTTTTCGAACAATCTTAAACAGTACTTTGCTATTCATAAAAAGCAAGTAATCCATCACTCTTCTCGAAGCATGGAGCCCACCATATCCTGGATACGACGGGATAAAAAGCTCTTGATTGAACACGGCCTGGTCCCAAGCATTATTTTCCCGGGCTAGTCTAGCCGCCACCCGATCCAAAAGTTCTATAGCCGGGAGCGTCGGACGGATGTAAAAAAATCCCGAATTGTGGGCCCATAACCTTATTGTATGCGCATCTCGGCCCCACCCCACCTCGGGATCATCGTAAAAAGCATCATCGTGCCCGTACGCAGTCTTGTTGTCATATCCATCTGTCATAACCTCTATATCTGAATCCCGATGTAGATAGTTTAGTGGATTTTGTAAGAAAACTATATCTACATCAGATAAGACTACACCGTATCCCATCAGTAAGAACTCTCGCAGAACACGAAACTTCAATCCTGAGACAATATGACTGTTTTCTGATATGGCAAGAGTTTGAAAGTTGTCGTCGCCCGGAGCGGGTCTGTACACCGGGAGATTGCTGTTCTGACAAAATCGGACGATATTGTCATCCAGGGCGAATATGAGGTAATTGCCAATCCCGAGTCTTTGGACACTCGACAACCAAATGCGCAATGCATTGAATATGTAGTCGTTGGAGTTTGCCAAAACGAGTATTAGCTCGTGATTTGGTGCGACCACCTCGAGCAATTTGGCAAGTCTCGGGTTCACGGACTCGTCCGGCGCAACCGTCGGGTTCGTCGGCGACGCCTTGAGGGGCTCTTTTTGAGCAATGTTCTTCCTTATCTTTTCTTGATGAAGGTTGTTTTTGAGTTTTTTGATCTGGTTTTGTAAATTTGTGTTTTCATTTGAAACTACAATAAACTCTGATTGTAACCTTTTGAGATGTTTGGAAGTGTTGCATGATGAACTTGTTATAACCTTACAATGAAAATAAGTAAATGAATGAATAATAAAAAAATGTATGCACAAAAATTGATAGTATTAAGATAAATTTCCAACATAAAATAGAAAATTTTGTTTATTTTCAAATATGTTTTTAGAAGTTTTTATTATTCAATCTTTTGATTTAATTTAAAAAAATTACATCCTAAAAATTATATATTAAATAAACTGAAATCAAGGTTGAAGTAACCTTTTTTTTTTTTTAAATATTGTGTGTTATTTAAAGTATGTTTACTTTGTGGGATAAATTTATAATATATAATCATATTATTTTAATGAATTATATAATCATATGATAAAATAATTAATTTTTGGTTTAATTGATTATTGTATAATATTATTAATTTTTTTTTTCTAAAATATCTTTGATTTTATGATAAAATTAATACTAATTTAACTATTAATAAAAAATAAAATAATATTCTAACATTAATACTTAGTCTTATTTAGTCCCACTTACAAGGGATGAATTAATAATCCTCCTTTCGCCACTACTATGATGATATATACTTTACTCTTTATTAGGAGTCATAATAATTCATATTAAACATGTTATTTTATTTGATAAAATAATATTATCCATTCTAATAACTCAAAGTAAGCATACCATTTTTATTTTATTTCGACATGATTTGTTAAAAATATTATTCAAAAAAAAATACTAAAATATAATATACAATATATAGCCATAACAATAAAAATCAATAAAAAAATACATTAAAATTAACAAAAATACACAAAATATCATTAGTTGTAATATGTCTGACTTTTCACTCCTCAATGAAACCAAAATAAAAAATAAAAAAATATTTGTACCTAAAATTATAAAACTAAACAAATAAAAATTAAATATTATTTCAAATTAAAATTTTAAATATTTTACAAAAAATCAAAATTAATAATAAAATATTATTTTTTATATTACTAACAAAAACTTTTATATTTCACATCAAACATATCCCATAAGGATTTGTTTGGATGTAGGTTGAAGAAATAAAAGATTGATTTGAATTTTTATTTAAATAGTATTTTGATGTAAAATTTTGTAAAAAAATAATAATATATTTTTATGAAAATTGATTTCAATTTGAAATCCCAAAAAGAAATCCAATTCTTCATATAAATTCATATTGTGAGAAAAAAACAAGATAGTAGGTATTATATATAAAAAAAAAAGGTAAGAATTGGGTATGCTCTTTTTATAAAAGCAACACACATATTTTTTCAAAAAAAATTAATATATCATATAAATTCATTATTTTTATACTATTTACATAATTTTAAAAATCTTACATCATAAATATATCCCTTCAAACAATTTCATAAAATAAACACACAGACATATTAAAATAATGGCTAAAACTAGGAATATGTGTAGTAATATATAAAGTTATAAACCTATTTTCATTCAAAAAATTCATATACAAATCACCCATAAGATCCCCTTTTATATGTGTGTGTGTTTTTTTTACAATGATCATAATATTAATATAAACATCATATTCAAATTACTATTAAAATTTTTATTAATCAAACTCCAAAAAATGTGATATCATAAATTTAGATATACAGGAAAAAAAAAAAAAAAAGAACTCGCACCTTTGAATCCATACTCGCCGCAAACGATGTATCAAATAAATTTTTATATCCGTTAGGATGTAAGAAGACGATAACAAAAATGAAGCCAAATAGTGCTCCGACACAAATTGTAGCGGCAATTCTCCATCGCCGCCATGATTCACCGCCAATGCCGCGTCTTCTCCCGTCTCTGCAATAACGAAACATGTTCCGAATCCGACAAGCTGAACAATTTTATTTACTACTCATAAAAATTAAGGAAGTTCATAATATATATATATATATATCGAAATATATATTAAAGAAGTAAGATCTTATTATCTAATAAATGGTAATAACATTAAGGAAATCTTTATGAATTTTCTATTCTTATCAGTAAACAATATTATTGTGGAAATATTGCAATTATTACACTAAATTGCACAAATTCAAAACATACATTACAATATTAGAATATACTTATGTTGTAATAATTGTTTCTATTCTATTATTATTATTATTATTATTATTATTATTATTATTTTATTGGTCATCCATATTATATTTATATCACTATTCAAATTAATTTTCAAATTTTAAGTAATATTTCATCAGTTCGAGATATGATATCATGGTTATTATAAATACGGTTGTAAATTTATTCCCGGATCTTTGGATTTATCGAACAAATCTCGTATACAAAATACGACAATAAATTAGTAGCGGAAGCGATCAAATCGAATAAACTCAAATTAATATAACGGAAAAGAAATTGAAATTAAAACATCAAGGCAAACACATATCTGGAAATAGGAAAATCAAAACATGAACAAACAGGACCTAACATAGGCAATTAAATCAAAGATGAAACTCCCTGTTTCATGTTCTACTTCTCTGTTCGCTTGTGTCTTTGTTTCTCCATTTCGACGGCCACAACAATTCACGAAGACGACGACATCACCGGCGCTACGGGCAGCAACTCCAATACGCAATGTCCTCTGGCGCCGGCTCGTCTGGAAGCTCCGATGAGCAGACCCGGACAGCGGCAGTCGGCGGCGGCTTCGCCACCAGCAAACGATAGAGGACGAATTCGGCAATGGCAACAACTTGTGACGACACAGCAGTGACCGGATATCCAGCGGCGGCAGTCGGTGACTTCGCTCTGAACAACACTCAGGCAGCTAGCTACTGGTCCAGTCGACGGCGGTGAGCGGCTGGAACTCCTCGGACAGAGGCGACTGCTTTCGGACTAACCAGCGGCTGCACCGATCTTCTCCGACGAACTCGAACCCGATCTTCTTTCGACGGCGTTAGGGACGCAACGTTCCGCTCAGTCCATGGTGCGAAGTGGCCCGAGGTAATCACGCCTTAAGGTTGGAGGTCGGCTTGTCACTCTAAGCCTCGACGCCCACCGGAATCGGCCATAAAGGTCCTGAACCTCACCGGAGACTCACCGGAATCCTTCTCTCGGCTCCTTTCCTTCTCCCATCTCGGTCTCCCCTTTCTCTCTCTCGACTACACCTATCTCTAACTCTTGGTGTATCTAGTTTTTCACACTACTCGATTACACTCAAAGCCCCTCGAACTAATTTCTATAACAAACCCACAACTTACCAACTAAAAACCACACGGTTATAACCAACCTAACTAATTATGTTTAGGGTAAGGTGGGTTTGGATTAAAGGGTTTGGACCGATCCGGTGGGTCGGACCACGAAGTGGGTCAACTAATTATTTATCGAGGGATTTGTCAGGTTAGACCTCGAACAGCTAAAATTCCCAACAAATACAAAAATTTAAGAGGAATATGATTAGTAATAATTAAAAATATATTAGTAAAAAATTAATTACAATACAATACAATACAAATAAATATATATTAAGACTAAAATAAGTAATTAATATAATTTAAAATTAAAAATTAAAAAATTAATTAAAGAATGTAATCCTTTAAAAGAATGATATGAGATATGAGACTGACAAAAATAGAAATTGTGTCATAATATGTGAAATGAAGGAAATAATTAATCTTTTAAAATATTTTTTTACTAAGGTTGTGTTGGTTTGGCCGATTGGATTTAAAAAATACTTAATAATTACTACAGACTTTAAATTAAAAATCTCACACCTAACACCTATGTCTGTTGTTGATTCATAAGCTTTCTTTTTGTCAGAAATGATCACAGTCTCTCTTGTCCAGACTTGTTCAGTCGGTTTCGTACGGGCCATTGGAAACGCCGGTTCGCCGATTTCAAACACGCGTCGTCGAACCGAAACCGGTTTTCCGGTTTCACACCGGCGGTTCCGAAACCATCATCGAACCAAAGCCGGTTTTGTCTGAACTCAAATCAGCAGTTTTCGATTCGAATCCACGATGGGTAAAGACTGCTGGGTGAAGAAGACAAAAAAATAAAAAGAAAAAAAATAAAAAATAAAAAATGAAATGAGAGAATTTGAAAGGAAGAAGGAGAAGCAAAAATAACTTGGCTGTTGCTTGTGGATTCATTGATTAGCACATTAGAATAAATATATTCATTATTATATATTATTAATTTTTTATAAACTTAAAATAATAATATTATTAGTAAAAAATAAATACTATGTGTTGATGATTTATATTTTAAGTTTATAAATTTTTATTATATAATTATAGAAAATAGAAAAATATTTGATTTGCTATTTTTGTGTAAAAAAGAATTGGATGAAGATAAAAAATTTCATAGAATAATACAACAAAATCTGAAAATATACAATATACAAATATAAAATTAGTCCAACATTTCAAACCTCCAAACAAACACAACTTAAAAATTCATACTTCAAAATCCTTAAAAATCCAAATCTAAAATTCAATCTCCTAAACAAATATCAAAACCTTCAACCAAACAAACACTTAAAATAAAAATAATAATAATAATATCTCCAAATTTTTCTATAAAAAAATTATTTTTAAAAAATCAATTCCAACATCATTTTATTTTTTCACTTTTATTTATTTTAACAATATTTAAATATCATATATTTCAAACTATCACATCAATACATTACTTTTTTCAATATAATAATAATTTTTTCCAACATAATCGTTACAAAACCTTCAAACAAACACAACTTAAAAATCCATACTTACAAATTTTCAAAAATCCAAACCTCCAAACAAACACAACTTTAGTAAAATAAGATAAGATGCACATGGTAACTATAGTAAATCTCATTATAACAAAAATAAAAATAAAAAGGTAATTGGAGATGTATCAAAGAAAATGTGATTATAATAGATGTTCTAAGCAATAATTTAATTGTAGCATAAAATTAATAGATTAAGGGTCAGTTTGGATTGAATTAAAAAATAATTATAGGCAAAATTGTCCAAAATTCATTTTTGTTTGGAACTCCTCGTAATTCTACTTTATAATTTAAAAATTACATAACATATTCTCATATTTTTCTGAAATGTTGCTTCAACTCTTCCACCATTTACACTTAACAGAGTGTACACAACACACATAAATAATGTTATATCGATGAAATGTGTCAACTTTAGAATTCATATTATTGGTGTGTGTTGCGTACGGTCTCTTAAAAGTAGACGGCAGGAGGTTTGATGCAACATTTTGAAAAACATAAAAGAGTGTTACACAGTTTTTAAATCATATGTGAGAATTATGCAGAAACATTTTGATTTTTTGTCTGATTGTATATTTTTTGTAGAAAAAAATATTTAGATGTAATAAAATTTGTAAATGTATATTTCTCCAAATTTTTATAATTTATTTTAAAATTTTATAAATTATATTTAAAAAGTTACACTACTTATGTCGTACGATTATTAATATGTATATTAAATTTGCTATTTCAATTATATTTTTAAATTTTTATTTAAATATAATACTGTATATAATTTCAAATTAATTCTATTGTATAAATTCTTTTAAAATTTTATAAATTATATTTTAAATTTTAAATTATGTAGTATAATTAAAATTTTATATTTTTAAATTTGATATTTCAACTATATTTTTAATATTCAATTTAATTATAATTTTAAGTTATTATATGTTATATTATGATTATTATTATACATACAATAATAACTTTTATTTAAAAGTCAATTTAAATTTGTATAAATATTTTTTTCAAAAAGTAAAAGTCAAAACCAATTTTTTAAAAGCTAATCCAAATAGGCTTAGATCTAGTTTGAATTAGCTTTTAAAATAGGTTTTTTGATTTTTACTTTAAAATTTTATATTGATTTTTATTAATTTAAAAAATAATTCTTTAAATTTGTTTAAAGTTTGAAATAACGTCACTATCAAATATAAACTTAAATATACAAAAACAATTAGTTATTATTATTATTATAACATAAAATAATTTTAATTATATAAATACCAATAGCCACGGCTGCCACACTTTACAGACCTTCATTCTCTTCCTTCTCATCTTCCATTTCAATGCAATAGGTCCGGCATTATTGTTTCATTTTTTTCTTCTTCTTCTTCATTCTTATTCCTCTCCATCATACATCTATACCTTTTTTCTCCAACGTCAGCCGTCGGGTTCGGGGGGCAAAGATTTTTTTTTCTTCTTCCTTCTTATGTCGACGTAATGGAGATCACCAGCGATCACCGAGTTCGGGGGGCGGCGGATCCTCCGGGTTCCCATGTAGCTTCGTCCCTGAATATGTAAATGTGAGCACTACAATGAAAAATACGACGTCAAACCTAATTTTACACATAAGAATTTGTCAAAGTCCACGCAATATAGTCAAATAGACTTATTCATATTTGACCATGTAAAAAAAAAAAATATATATATATATAAATAAACATGCAACAAACGAACAATTGTATTATTTTCTCCGCATGTTAGACAAAAATTGGGTAAGCTATTTTTTTAGTCCCGTAACTGGACCCCTTTATCATTTTAGTCCCGTAAGTGGAGCATGTCGCAAACTAGTCCTATAAGTGAAAACTTTTCGCTGTTTTAGTCCTTCGGCGCCGAAGACGCTCGCGTGGTTCGCCGGAGGTGATGTGTCCGCCAGGCCAGCGACACCTGGCGGACACGTGGATTTTTTTTTTTTCATTTTTTAAATTTTTTTAAAAACTTATTTTTAATTTTATTTGCATTTTTTTTTAATTTTTTTTATTTAGTCCAATTTTTAAAAAAAAAATTAAAAAATTAAAAAAAATGAAAAAATAAAATAAAATAAATCCACGTGTCCGTCAGGTGTCGCTGACCTGGCAGACACGTCACCTCCGGCGAGCCACTCTGACATCTCCAGCGCCGGAGGACCAAAATAACGAAAATTTTCCACTTATAGGACTAATTTGCGATAGGTTCCACTTACGGAACTAAAATGATAAGGGGGTCCAGTTACGGGATTAAAAAAAACAGTTTACCCACAAAAATTTGACGATGGACATATGATAATTTTGGTTGTCTAATTTATTATTTATTATTTTAATTTGTTGTTTTATTTTTTAATCATATGCGAAGATGAATAAAGAGTTTTATATTAACAATTCCTTTCATCAATTTATATTTCATATTATGTTAAACTCAATTCGTTCTCAAATTTTATTTTTGGATCAAGCAATATTGTGGGTAATAGTTTTTTTTTTCCCATTTCTTTCGCATAAGTTTCTTTCAAATATTTTATAGAATAAATGTTAGTATTTTTTATTCCATTTTCACACTACTTAAATTAATCTATTCTAGTAAAAAAGTTTTCATCAAATTTGATCTATAAAATTTTTTATATTAATAGGTTATGGTCTTCCGTTTAAATTCTAATAAAATATGATGATGTGAACATTACGATGAAAAATTTGGAGTCTGACCTAGTTCTTCACTGTTATGTTAATATTAACATATTGTATTATGATCTAACTGGAATACATAAAATGACAAAAAAAAATGATAAATTTCAAGAATAATTTCGATAAAAAACTTCATATAAAATATATATACTATGTTTTGTTTCAATACTAAAGAAGTTTTTTAATATTGATATTCTTTTCAACTCTCACTTTAAATATATAATGTGTTATATATTAATTGCATATAATAAGTTGTTTTGTAATTGTCGTGTATGTAATTAACATATTATAATATACATATGGAGTATGGATTCAATTGAAATGAGCACTATTGATTGCACCATTCCGCAATATGTATCCCGATATATATTTTTTGGATTATTTCATTTATTCATATTGCTTGAGCGCAATTCTGGATATGCTTTTCTGTCGGACATATTACTTGATTGTTTGCGTGGTTTTTATTATTGAAGATGTTTGAAAGGGCGCCGAAGAAAAGTTATAACACTAAGTACTATAAGATCCTCAGGGTGCCTAAAACGGTGTCGGCCGATGATTTAAAGAAGGCGTATAAGAAAGCAACGATTAAGAACCATCATGATAAGTGAGGGGATCCTGAAAAGTTCAAAGAGATTGCTCATTCATATGGTTTTAAGTGATTTTGAAAAACGTGAGATCTATAATCAGTATGGTGAAGATTAAGGTTGGCAAAAATTAACCGACCTGATAACCCGACCCGAACCTGACCTGAAATTGTTGGGTTTGGGTTGAGATTTTCGACCCAATTAATAATTGGGTCAAACCCGTTTAGCCCTTTTAATTAAATGGGTCAGGTTAAGGTCCACATTTTCGACTTGAAAATAATCCGTCTAACCTGGTTATTTAATATTATTTTAAATTTAAATATATTTTTTAAATTTTATCAATACAATTCAATATTTATGGCCAATTTTATAAAAATCAACAATAAAAAATAAAGGATTGTGTTGTGTACTATTATCTAGCATTTGTTAATTTAATTCTTGGATATCGGTTTCATGATATGAATAAATATTTTTTTGCTTTAATATATATATATATATTATGCATTTAAAAATTTTGTTAGTATAAATTGTAATTTTAAATTAAAATTTAAAAATTTTAGATTTAAACAGGTTATATGAGTCAGATTCAGGTTACCCGATTAATAAAATGTCATGTTAAGGTTGCAAATATCAACCCATTTAATTAAATGGGTCAGGTTCAGGTCAAGGGTTTTGTAACCAGTTTAAGCTGACCCGAACCTGAACCCGACCCGACCTGATCCGGTTGCCAGCCCTAGTGAGGATGCCCTCAAAGAAGGAATGGGTGGTGGTGGAGACAGTGACATGTATCGGACTCTTTTCGGAGCTCTTCGGTGAAACCAAATTTGGAGATGGTAACAGTCGTGGAAGAAGGCAAAGATGAGGAGAAGATGTAGTGCATCCATTAAAGGTGTATCTTGAGGATCTCTATCTAGGGACCAGCAAGAAGCTCTCCTCCCTCGCAATGTGATTTGCTCAAAATAAAATTTTTGAATTTTCATAAAATATTCTTAACATGGTATCAGAGTCATGGTGTTTGTATTGAGTATTGATCATGTTTGAATTTTCGAAATTATCATTTTTAGTCTTAAATGTGTCCCACATTGTGAAAACTCTTTTGGATTATAAGAGTGAATAACTACTCAACCCAGTATTAATTGGTTTTAGGTTTGAAGTCTGGATCCCTTCTTAATATGGTATCAAAGTCTTAGTTCTCGAGTTCGAATTCCACCATCTCCCATTTGTCGTTGTCCACGTGCAAGTTTCGTTTGGTAACGTTTATCCACCTTGCACGTGACTCCCGTTTGTAGATAAATAAATAAATTATACGTATTTTAGATGAGTTAGTCATTTACTTTATCTAACAAGATTGTTTAATTTATTATCATCAACAACATCTATTCCCTTCTATGTTGTCTTGCAACCAATGAACTTACGTTGCACTTTGACTATGATTGTTTGATATTTTTTTGTCGTATTTTTGGACAAATTTTTTTTGTCAAAAAAAAAAAAAGAAGAAGAAGAATTACGAGACGTAGATGGTAGAAAAAAAGGCTATAAAATAAAAATGAGTTTTAAAATAATTATATGAAATTATACTATTATTCTCTATTATAATATTAATTGTTATATATTGTAATTTAATTAGGTAAGGATAATTATGGAAACTCAAAACATGTTGTTTATGAAGAAAATCAAACTTATTTGAATAGCACACAAATAATTTTTCAAATTATAATTCAACTATTTCTTTCTTTCATACAAATTTAGCAATTTTGTTTCTCCTATATATATATATATATATATATAATTTTTTTTCTGCATGACAAATACTCTTTATGGACAATATTGCATATTTGTGGATTTTGCATTTTGTTGTCACGTTAATATTCTATCATTGAATTTATATTTTTGTATCATATATCAAAATGAATAAAAATTTTTATCTTAATGTTTTCCTTTCATCAATTTTATATTTCATTATATGTTGATCCCTATTTTATTTTTGATGAGCAACATGTGCTTATTAAATTTTTTCCATTTTACTCTCACATTTTCACAATACTTTGATCAATTAAGTTCCATAAGAAATTTTCCATCAAAATTAGTCCGTCAAACTTTTTCTATGATTTTTGGTCTTCCATTTAAAAATGATATGTTGATTTATGAACGTAACAACATATAATTTAATAACCAACTTAGAACAAACACGATCGTTTTCTTCTTGTCACAAAAACACAACTGCTTGGTGATTGGATGATCATTTCCGTGTTTTGATGGAATGTGACAGTGTGATTCAAAATCAAAATGCAATTTTTTCGTTGTTACTTCAACATTAGTATGTCTTGTTAGGATACAAATAAAAGACAAAAAATAACTCAAATTTTTTATTCTAAAACCACTACAAAAATAAAGTAATTTAGCTACGGATATTTGCGAGGGATCTCACATCCCTTGCCAATAGTGACGGTTTGCGCGAGGGAATAATCTCTAGCAAATTTTCATCATGTTAGATATTGAAATGAAGTTGGTTAGCTAATTAGCACCTTAAAATCCTTTACTAATTTAATGATGATTATTGTAAATTATATATATATATATATATATATTAGGAGAGAATTAAATCCCTAGCCATCTATTATTTACAAAAAAAAATAAAATAATAAATATTAAATTTATTTAACTTAATAATTTTATTATTTAAACATATAAAAAAATTAATTTATAAAATATAATGCATAGTGTTATTTTTCTATATATATATCAATTTTTATTTTTATTCATATTAATGTCAGTCTCTATTTTTATTGATATTAATTTTATATTTTTTTCATAAAATTATAATAATATATAATATTGTCAATTAAAATTAATTTATTAGAAATAGTAATTTTCTTTTACCCTATTCATCGCCAGGTAAGTAAGGATAACTTAAAGGATTGACTTTATATATCTTGAATTTGTTCAATCCAACATCCTATCTTTTTTGCAGGGGTTGGTTCCCTCGATTTCAGTGGACAACACCTCGGGTTGTCAGATGTACTGGTACCTTGCATCAGAATCAGATGGCAAATAGGTATATATGTTTTCATTTATTATATACATATGTACTAAATTAGAGGAGCATTATACAATCACATATCAAGATTACTTTAATTGACATATATTGTATATTATTATAATTTTATGAAAAAAATATAATATTAATAAGAATAAAAATAGAGATTGATATTAATATGAATAAAAATAAAAATTGATATATATAGAAAAATAACACTATGCATTATATTTTATAAATTAATTTTTTTATATGTTTAAATAATAAAATTATTAAGTTAAATAAATTTAATATTTATTCATTTTATTTTATTTTTGTAAATAATAGTTGGTTAGGGATTTAATTCCCTCCTAATATATATATATATATTTTTTTTTACAATAATCATCATTAAATTAGTAAAGGATTTTAAGGTTCTAATTAGCTAGCCAACTTCATTTCAATATCTAACATGATGAAAGTTTGTCAGAGATTATTCCCTCGCAACAATTCATCGCAAACCGTCACTATTGGCAAGGGATGTGAGATCCCTCGCTAATATCCGTAGCTAAATTACTTTATTTTTGTAGTGATTATAGAAGCTTTAGAATACGTTGTTCATGTAAAAAATTAAATTAACTTGTTTGAAAAACACACAAAGAATTACTCAAATTATAATTAAACTCTTTCTTTTGTCCATACAACACAATCAAACTTTTTTTTTTTTTTTTTTTTATGAGGTGAGAATACTCTGCAAGTTAGATCCAACAAGTATTGTCCATTTTTTGCATGAACATAATGCTCAAAATCATTCAACATATTAAAATTATCAAAATTCAACTGATCATATTAATTGTTAATCTACATTTTATAGCTATAAATATATATTCACCAGTACTCTATTGCATCACTAAGACTCTAATGCATCATCAAATCTTTATAAACTTTAAAATTTTCTTACATCAATCCCCATATGTTCATGTTTTTATATTTTAATATAAAATTACAGTCAGACAAACAAGAGGCCGTCAAAGAAAATAAGTGTCTCATTTGGGTAAACTCTCAATCGAACTTAATACCTTGTAAATTAGACCCAACAAGTATGGCCACTTTTTGTATGAACATAATGCACAAAATCATTCCAAATATTAAAATTGTCAAAATTTACTTGATCACATTAATTGTTAATCTACTTTTTATAGCTATATATATTCACCAAGCCTCTATTGCATTATCAAATCTTATAAGCTTTAAAATTTTCTTACATCAATTCTCCTTTGTTCATATTTTTATTTTTTAATATAAAATGACAGTCAGACAAACAAGAGGCCGTCAAAGAAAACAAATTTGCCCTTTGGGTAAATATTCGATCGAACTTAATACCCTATAAACTAGGTCTGACAAGTATTGTACATTTGTTCTATGAACATAATGCACAAAATCATTACACATATTAAAATGATCAAAATTCACTTGATTACATTAATTGTTAATCTATTTTATATAGCTATAAATATAATAGTATCATCAAGACTCTATTGCATCATAAAAAAAAAAAAAATCTTATAAGCTTTAAAATTTTCTTACATCAATCATCTTTTGTTCATACTTTTATTTTTTAATAAAATAACAGTTAAAAAAACAAGAGACCGTTAAAGAAAACAAGTGTATCATCTGGATAAATTTCTTATCAAACTTAATATCATACAAAGTGGGACAGACAAATATTGTCTATTTTTTTGTATGATCATAATGCATAAAATTTTTCCAATGATTAAAATTGTCAAAATTTACTTATCATATTAATTGTTAATGTACTTTTTATAGCTATAAATATATATATTCACCAAACTCTATTCCATAATCAAATCTTATAAGCTTTAAACTTTGAGGTATCGAGGGTTTGAATTCATGACCTCACGATAAAAAAATCCACCACCAAGCCATCACTTACCGGATAACATGGTCACTAGTTTTGTTTCATGTTTGTGCGTGTAAAAAAAGATCATAAATGAACCCGTAGCAAAATAAAAAAATTGTATTTTCTTTTTCACACGTCAAACAAAAATTTGACAATATGATCTTTGAAATTTCGTCTCTCCTATATTTTTTCATGCATGAGAAAGACTTTTTATGGACAAGATTTTGTAGAAGCAGACTTTGCATTTTGTTGTCACTTTGACATTCTAACATTTAATTTATAATTTTGTATTATATATCAAAATAAGTAAAAGAGTTTTATTTGAGTAATTTTCTTTTATCAATTTTATATTTCATTTTATGTTCATCCCAATTTGATCTCTAATTTAATTTTTGGCTCGAAGAATATTTGCTTAATAATTTTTTTTCTTTTTCACTCTCATATAATTATTTTTTCAAATATTTTATAAAATGAATATTATTTTTAGTTTTGCTTCACATTACTTTAATCAATTTAGTTTCATAATAAAATTTTCGTCAAAATTATTCAGTCAAAATTTTCTATCATTTATGATCTTCCATTTAGATAAATATGTTGATGTGGACGTAACAATGGAAAATTTAATATCTAACTTAGAACAAACATGGTGGTGTTCATCCGATCACAAAAACACAACCCGTTGGTGAATGGACAATCGGTGTCATATTTTGGTGGAATATGACAATGTTTTTTCCATGTAGGAATGCAAACTTTTTGTTGTTATATCAAAATTAGTATGTCTTGTTATGATCCAAATGAAAGACCAAAAATAACCTCTCTTTTTTTTCTAATACCAATTTTAATAGGAAACTCTAATAAGAATGAAATTGAAGACCGAAATTAATTAGATACTGAGAAAAAAAAAGAGAAGATATTATGAGAACGGATTGGAGGTCGAGAGCTTCAACACTAAACTAAAATACCAAAAAGATAAAAGCCATAATAAAAAATGTTTTCAAAAATATATTTTGCTATTTTTAAGTGAATATATACTCAATTTATTGGTATTAATTAATGTATCCATTTTCTTTTTAATATTGATTTTGGAATATAAATGTTTATATATATATATATATATGTAGCATAATAAATAAATAAATATACGACTTTACCCCTAAAGATTTTTTTGGAATATAGCTAAATTATATTGATAATATTGTTTTAATAATATATAAGATGTATGTTTGGTCTATTCCTTTTGAGGGTTTGAATTTATATTTAGAATTTGAATAGTAAAAAAAATTATATTAGAATAATTATATAATGTGATATAAATAGATGTTGATGTGATATTTTAAATGTAAAATTAATTTTTAATATAATATAAAAACTAATAAATAAAATTTTTATTTGATATATTCAGAGAAAAATAATAATAAATAAAATTTTTATTTGATATATTCAGAGAAAAAAAATAATAAATAAGTAAAATCTTGTGTAAAAATCATCATAAAAAAAAGAAAAAAAAAAAAAAAAAGAAGACCCTATATATTTATGGGGATCACAATTAATAAAATAAATCAAATTAATTAATTTCAAACTGATCAAAATAGCAAAATAATTAATTCAAACAAAAAAGTAATATTTTATTAATATTAAGAAATCTACATCTACCAAATTTAAAAAGTATGTCTATTATTTTTTACATCTTAAATGATAGTAAAATATATATTCCCCATTTCATTTAAGACACATTATTTCGGATAAAATAGTTTAATTAGTTAATATTATGATATTATTATATTATATTTTTATATGAGTAATTTCGTTAGTAATTTTAAAATAAGAATTAATATGGAGTATATGATTTAAATAAATTTAAAATATGTGTTTAAATATTTTTAATATTATATTTAAATAAAATATATAATATCATTTTGTAGAAAATAAACTTTAAAATAATATAAATAAATAAATAGTATATATATTTTTTTTAAAAAAAAATATTTATTTATTAAAGAGATATAAAAATAAAGAAATTTTTAATGAGTTTATATAATATGTAATATTATATATTATAAAGTTAATTAAATTTATTTATATTTTGTTAAATATAATTAGATTTAATAAATTTTACCAAAAATAAAAACGTAACCATTAAAATAGTACCATATAAAAAATTAAAAAAATTAAAAAAAAAAAAAAAAAAAGAAGTGACAATTAGAATGTAACTGTAACATAGGAGTATATTGGTAGATGACATAAAGAGTAATAAGCTTAGCATATCGGAAATAACATAAAAGTCCTTACCATATACATAACTTAACTTTCTTAACCCTTTACCGTCAGGCTTTTCAGATCATCTCCACGTCACGCTTCTTCTTCTCATCCAATGCCGCCAGAGAGCTCCGCCACCGGAAAAATGTCCCAAACAGTGCCTCCATTTCCTCCAGCGTCTTCCCTTGCGTCTCCGGCAGCAAAGCAAAGAAGAACACCCACGCCACTACCGCCACCGACGCGTATAGGAAGAACGCGCCGCCGGTGGTAATTCCGTTCGTCAGCGACAGAAACGTCATCGACACCACGCCGCTAGTCACGCGGTTCACCGCCACCCCCATGCTGCAACCCTGCGCCCTCAGCCTGAGCGGAAATATCTCCGAGCTATACACCCACGTGATCGGCCCCATCCCTATTATAAAAATATTAAATATATTTATATTAATAAAAAATAAATATTTCATTTATCATCTAAATTTATTAATTTTTTTTTATCATTTATATTATTTTTTTTTTAATAAAAAAATATCATTTTTTTAAAATTTTTTTTACTCTTAAAAAAAGAAATTTTTAATTTTACTCACTTTTTTTAAAAATCTATTCAGTCAAATGAACATAATTTTGAATGACTAAGAAACTTTTTGAATAAAAAAATATTACCTTTTCTATTTTATCCCAAAAAAATAAAATTTTCTATTTTTACCTATTTTTTTTTTCTCCCGTAAATCAGCACACAGTTATGATGGAGAGTATAATATAATAATAATAATAATAAATATTAAGATCTCAATACCTATGGAGAATAGTGCCACGTAGGCAAGTACGGCGGTTATGCACAGCGCAACCGCCCAAACCAATTTCTCGTCGCCGGAGCGGTCGACGGCTGTTAGCGCGAACCCTAGCGCCGTGAGCGACACGATCATTCCGGCGACGCTGGACAGGAGCAGCGGCCGGCGGCCGACCTTGTCGAGGAAGAAGGTCGCGACGAGGATGAAGGTCGTCTTGACGAATCCGACGGCGACGGTGGCGAGGAGCTTGTCGTTGTCCTTCTTCACGCCGGCTTTCTCGAAGATCGTCGGACTGTAGAGGACGACGGAATCGATGCCGCTGGCCTGCTGGAAGAAATGGATTCCGACGGCGCACATTAGAATGTGGCGCACCGAAAGCGTTGGGCGGAGGAGGAGCTCGCGCCAGACGCCTTCGCCGTGGTGCTGCTTGGTGACGGCGACTACGTCGTCGTCGCAGTCCGCCGGTATGCCGGCGGCTTCCTTGATGTCGGCGAGGCGGACCTTGGCTTCCTCCGGCGAATCGGAGGTTCTCTGGAGGACTCTTTTGGCTTCGCCAAGGCGACCTTGCATGACCAGCCACCGTGGAGACTCCGGCATGGCCAGGACGCCGATGGCGATGGCGATCGACGGAATAGCTCCGACGCCGAGCATAAATCGCCAGCCGAGATTCTGTGGAAGCTTCGAGAAGCCGTAGTTTGACACGTAGCCGAGCAATATACCTGTAAAAATATACTAATTGCCTCAATTTGCTATAACAATATTTTAGAGATTTTTTTTTTTCACAAAAAAATATAGAAAATGTGATAACTAATATAAAAATAATTAATATGAATAATGTAACAGTGTGTTTGTTTGGGATTTGAATAATAAAAAAATTGAATTGGAATAGTAGTATGATATGATATAAATAAATATTGATGTGATGTTTTAAATGTAAAATTAATTTTTAGTATAATAGAAAAAAATAAAAAATAAATATTTGATTTGATATTTTTTTGGAAGAAAAATTTGTATGAATAGTATAAATGCTTCCTAATCCTCCAAACAAACACACAATTTTTCTATAAACATATTTTGAAAAATACATACTACCTCCGTCCGGCTAGAAAATATACATGTTTCTATTTTAGGAAGTCCAATTACAAAGTAACCATTTCATTAAATACCCTATTTTTTTCACAAATACTCCTACTTTACATCACATCACATCACTACTTTTATACCAAAAAAGCAAGGGCAAAAATGTCATTTCACTATTTTTATCTACCCACTATAATTAAAATACTATTATTCCTTAATCTCCGCGCTAAAAGTAAATATATACTTATTTAGTGGACGGATGGAGTATTTTTTACGGAAAAAAAAAAAAAAAAACATTCTAATATAGAATTTCTTCGTTCAAACTATAGTATTACTAATACAATTTTTCAATTCCAAAATATGCTCTCTTTATTTTGTAAAAGTGTGCTCTGTAGAGAACTAAAATCTTTATTTAAAGCTTTATATACTACTACATTTTCGGCTCTAAGGTCTTATTTACTTGTTGCGTATTGATATTTGAATATTAATTATTATATCAAAATATAATATAAATTTTAAAAAAAATTGCAAAAATACTTCCATTAGTGTTTTATAATACTAATATAATGATATTTGTACAAACAATTATACAAATATAAAAATATTTTTAATATTAAATATAATGATAAAGATAAATGTGACCTTAAAGGAGACGAAGAAAGTATTATAATATATACTTACATAAGTTGTTGAAAATCCTACATATTTCTTACACAAATTTTACTTTAATTCAAAATTTAAATTATTGATCTTATAAAAAATTCTACTTCTACTCTTATAAAAAAAAAAATACAAAAATTATATTAAATAATATTAGTATTTTTTTAATCTCTATGCAAAAAAATTTGAGCATTATTTTATAAAATTGGAAGTATATTTTATTTTCTAGCAAAGAGTTAATATTTAATATTATAAAATATTATTTTTTATATTAACTATATATTCTTTTATATGATTGTAAAAAAAAAAATATTTCAAATTAAAATACTAAATAAACAATCTATAAAACTGGCTCATAAAAGATTTAAAAGAATTGGAATTTTAAAAAAAAAACTAAAAATAGAAAAATATATTCCCTCCATCCATTTACAAGGTTTATATTTACTTTAGGCGCGGTGTTTAAAAAATAATAGTATTTTAATTATAGTGAGTAGTTAAAAGTAGTGTAATGATATTTTTGCCCTTACTTTTTTTTTTATGTAAAAGTAATGATGTGATGTAAAGTAAGTGTATTTGTGGAAAAAAGTAGGGTATTTAATGAAATAATAACTTTGTAATTGGACGTCCCAAAATAGAATTATGTAAACATTGTAAGTGGACGGAGGGAGTAATAATTTAAAAATACTAAATATATTATTACAATTATTTTTTTATTTAAAATATTAGGAGTGTGTTTATTTTGTAAAATTATTTGAAGTGATATATCTTTTTTTTTATGTAAGATATATTATAAATAATATAAAAATAATGAATATGTGGAATATATTAATTTTTTGGGCCCAATTTTAGCTTAAATTAACATGATATATTTAACTACTTGCCCTACAGCTAAACAATTTGATTAAAAATAATAATTACAAAATAATTAAAAAATTAATATATATATATATATAATAGTTTGTGAAAAAAAAAAATAAAATTAATTTGAGTTTAAAAAAATAAATAGTATCAAACAACCCAAAGTCTTGTTTAAACAAAACTTTAAAAGTGTGTTTCTTTGCGTTTGATTTGAGAAATTTTGATTTTCTACTTAAATAATATTTAATGTGATAGTTTGTGATTTTCAAAAATCACATAGTACAAATAATAAATTTTGAAAAAACTTTGGTAAATAAACACACTTACTCAAATAATATTTAGATGATTGCCAACTCACTTTAGTTAGAAGTTTTTGTTAAAATAACAGTTTAAAATAAATTTATAAATATCTTAAATTAAAAATACTTAAGTTATTACCAATGGATTAATTAAGTTGGATTAAAACTCATTGAGCTAATTTTTTTTTTTTCTTTTTGATATATTAATATAGAGTATGACAAAATTATTATAGTATTTCATCGAGATTACCTACAAATTAAACTTAGAATTGAGGTTACCTATGAATATGAACACTCGAATTCGGCTCATTCTTTTAATTGGGCTAAACTAGAGAGGTAGTTAATATAAATACTACACTAACACGTATTTATTGATAAATAATTATATTAGCCACTCTAAACTTTAATTAATTGCAAAAGTATTGTTTCCAATCCACTATTCCTTAAAATACTTTGAAAAATAAAAATAAAAAGTATTGAATAAATAGATTGTCAATTGTATTTTTGTTTAAAGATTTTTTCACGTTTTATACTATTTATTAATTTTTTTTAAAAAAAAATTATATCAAAAAATTATTAATTTTCTTTTATTTTTTTTATATTATGTTATAAATTAAATTTATATTTAAAAATCTAAAATCAATACCCAACCTAACTATATTTTTTTCTATTTTAAAATTTTATTATTTGGATCCTACCTACCGAACACTCCCACGAATTTTATTTTTTTTAATGCTGTAATTGAAATAATATATACACTATATTTAAATATATATATATATTAATATTCAAGCCTGAATTATCTACTTAAGTTTGAAAATTCGTACCACCAACCAATCAAGTTACTTCCTTGAACCATATTTGAAACGCATGTGAAATGACACAAATACCCTTCAATCCAAAAACCCACCGCCACAGAAACAGCACACACTCACCGAAATTGATGAAAACCTCCGGAAAAGAGCTGAGGAAGCCGCGCGACGCCGCCGGCGCCACCTCCGCCGTGTACACCGGCGCGATCATCAAAGCGTATCCGACGCCAATTCCGGCGACGAATCTCCCGATCATGAGGAACGCGTAGTTCGTAGCGAATCCCATAAGCAGCGCCCCGAGGAAGAAAATAGCTCCGGCCAACACTATCGTGTACCGCCGGCCGATCCAATCGGAGGTCCTACCGGCGGCGGCGGAGCCGATAAGCGAGTATAGATTCAGTATCCCCATTATAACCTCCTTCTGGACGTGGTTCATATGAATATCTTTCACGATATAAATTATAGCTCCGCTCATAACTCCGATATCTGCAATTCGAGTACGAATTCATCAAAATTAAGGAAAACATATCACCGAATTACCGAATCGAACATCAAAACTGATGAATTACTGAATCAATTTTGATTATTACGTACCGTAGCCGAGTAAGATCGAGGTCATGGAAGCAAGGAAGGAACAGGCGAGGGCGTACATGTTGCGCTTCGGTTTTTTTGGCGGAGGAAGCTCCGGTACCGTCGGATTTGATTTTGCGACGGCGGCGGTCTCCGAGGAGGAGGAAGAGGAGAAGAAACTGTTCTTCTCCGGCGACATCGCGGCGGTGCAATTTGTGATGTTGAATTACTTGTATGCGTATGCGCGTGTATATATTTATAGGGGAGGATGTGCTACGCACGCGCGCATATGTATATACATGTATATGTATATGTATACGGTGCCCCCGCGATCACTTTTATACTCCTCCCCTCTTACATCTGTCTCATTTAAAATAAAATAAAATAAAAAATTCTACAATTTTAATTATATTTTAAAATATAATTATTTATATTTTTATCATAATTATATTTATTGATATATTTATATTTTTTTAAACGAGCTAGACTATGCATGACTCGATATCTATGGCTCTAATACTATATTAAATTATCGAAATGATTATCTCACCTAAAAATTTAAATTATAAATAATACATATCATTAATATATATATATATACTAAAGTTAACCAACACGTCCCCTCATGTGCAAAATGATGCATATGAATATATGTCGAATGGAGATAGAGATATTCAAATTCGAGAACGATGACTCTGATATCATATTTTCGATCATCTAACATACGCAACTCTAAAAATCTCATATCTACGTATACAAGATATCATATGTAAAATAGAGGGAGTATATAAATAAAATATGATTAATTGTTTTAAAATATTTTGTGTACTCAAATTAATTATAGTAGTGTATTACTATTATATACTAATAAGTTTATGTATTATATTTGTATTATATAAAAATATCGATCTAATGCTACTATTATATTTTATATATGATTAGCATGTATTGATTATAATTAATCATAACACTGCCATACAAAATATAAATTTAGATATATTTCAAAATCTTATTTATTGTGGATATAAAATATATAACTTGTTTGGTTTGTCATTGAATTTGAATTTTAGTTTAAATTTGTTATTTGACTTTTTAGATAAAAAATAATAATAATTTGATATAATATTGTATAAATCAAATATATATTGCTATTGAGAACGCATGAGCAGCTGTAATTTTAAAAAAAAAAAAAAGAATTGATGCAAAAAGAGCATGTTCATATATTTTTAATTTTCAATTTCGATGTTATAGAAATTTACGGCCGTTACTTTTCGAATATTCAACAAGTAAACTCTAGTTAAGCACGATAGGTTGCAATCTTCGCCAAGTGGATATGCGAAATTAAAAAATCCCTCCGTTCCAATACAATAGTCCTATTTATCATTTTTATTCGTTCCAAAACAATAGTCTCATTTCTATAAATAACCATATCACTATAAAAACTACCCTTACTTTTTCATTATTATTACACAATTGCCACTATTTTTTACACTAATATATTCACAAGGGCAGAAAAATTTTTTACCCGTACTTTTTACCCACTACCAATATAATATCAATATTCCTTAAATCTCGTATCAAACACAACTTAGACTATAGTTCTAGGACGGAGGGAGTAATAAAAAATAAAAATTGTGTGATAAATTCAACCGAAAAAATATCAATAAGATTTTAACTCATATACAAACTTGCAGTCATAAGTACATCGGTCACCTCTTATGGAGCAAAAATAATTAAAATTTGAATTAAAATAGCGTTGATATATGACAAATCATTTATTCCAAAAATCTATATACTCCGATAGGAACCCCGATATATATATATATATATCACAAAAGATAAATAATCATATTCAAATATTTACGTATCATATCTAAATGAACTTCATAATATTTTTCACACCATAAATTGTGTCTAAGAATACTTTTCCAAATAAATAAATATTACAAACATTAACAATAAAGATTACAGACATTAACATCTTGCTCAAATTAGAGCATGCTGATTTGGAATGCCCAATTTTGCCAAAAAAATAGTTAAAGTAACATTTTACAAGCGTCTCCTTAAATATATACTAATTGAGTATGAGTAAGAACAACGTCGATATGTTTAGCTCATCTATGAAACATTGAATTGCTAGCAATATGCAAAGGTACTTCATTGTCATAGTAAAGTTGTATGGAGTGAGGATGAGTGATACCAAAATCATTAACCATTTTAGGTTAAATGAAGTGGTAGCCATGACATGATACTTTGCTTCATCCAATAATTAAACCAAGTGTATTGTTTCTTTGTAGCCAAGAGATGGGAGAACTGTCTAACTAAATAAATCAGTCAATGACAGAGCGACAGGTCAAAAAAATAGCTAATCCAATCAGAATCACATCAACCATGAAGTTACAAATTGCAATAAGTTGGTAAAAGACTTTCTTGCTCGGGGACAAAGGGAAGTTCGAGGAACTAACATTATGAAAGACAAAATCACAAAGTCGAGACTAAGGAATTTTAGTCCAGTAACCTCCAATATTTTAATAGAACTAGAAGAATCTAAAATCACTCTATCATTGGTAGTCATAATATCTAACGATAATTCAACCAAATGAACAACCATAGATATGTTCAATGTAGGTTGAGCAACCAGATGGCAATCAGTATCATCATCATAATCATTTATTGGCAGTGATAACGAAGAAGACTCACCACCATATATCATAGATTGGAATCTTGTCTGGTGGTATGGAGATGGACTCGTGACCATAAGGTCATGGGTTCAAACTTCGTGCCTCCAGGTCTTGCTTGTCATACATGGTTTTTTTAGTATGATTTGCTTTATCGGGCCTCGTTTGCAGGCTATTAGATTCGGTCGAGGTTTATTCAGAGTGCACCCGAAGTATAGCAGCTGCGGTTTCTCATGTAATAAAAAAATAAAAAAAATTAAAAATTATCCAATGCAATACCATAAAACTCGCATGTGTATAAAGACTTTTACACATTCAAGACATGTGTATGCAGCCTGTTAATGAGTCAAAATATGCTACATTAAGAATTTGTTGGTGCTTATATTCTACACAACCAAAAATAAATAAATAAATAATGAACTTAAAAAATGATAAATATGATAAAGTCCTCATAAATCACAAGTAATCATTTGTTAAAGTAGACATCGCATGCATTATTTATCAAAAAAAGTATTGAATTCAAAAGAAATTTGTTCAACTATTTTTCAGGATAGGTAACCGGTAAATAGAGCAACGCAATTAAATCGTTTCAATAATTGATATAAAAATATTAAATCGCATTACAAACTTGAAATATATATATATATTGTACAACGTAATATGATGATTGAGGTGCATTGTTCCAACTTTAGTAATAGTAGTAATTGTCTCATATGAAAATTGCACGTGTTGTGGCAACAAATCTGAAATAGCTATAAAATAGCATTCCATGATATGATGAAAAGTTCTACAATCATACGTCTAATACCTATAATATTGTTTTCTAGTCAATTTTTTGTTAATTCTAAGTTTAGTTGCATGTAAAGTTGCAAGAAGAGATTTCTGTTGTTCATTGATCAGGCTAGTCATGTTTGATTTTTTGTGATCAAGATTAATAGATTCACAAAAACTTTGATCAATAGCAACATGCGATGCATTAGCACAAACCGGTCTTACACCAAGATTACTTATAGCGGCCAAACCTTATTTGGTGTTGTTACTTCTAACAATTTCTGTTCCATGATTTGTTCTTAATGTTTGACCGACATCGCTACAATTGTTGGTTTGGATAGTTGCCCCACTATTTCAGATAACCAATTTACTCGAAGTAATAAGAAACATAATATTTACAATAATTACAGTTAATGCATAGTTGATTTCGATCATGCATCCCCCTGCTATAAAGATTAAACTGTGATGGTCGACCATTACCAACGAAAAATGTCATAACCTCTCTAACATATTCAATTTGTTCAGTAGTACGTATATGTTCTACTTAAACCACCATTTAAAAAAAAAAAAAAAAAAAAAAAAAAAAAAAAAAAAAAAAAAACTCAATATTGGTAATGGATCATGTTCTAAAACTGGAGAACAAAATGCAACATACAAATTAGAATCCAATCCCATGAAGAATTGATGATTATGAAATTCTTCAAGATTTTTTTCATCAAGTTATTCATTATTGCTGGACAAATATTATATAAATCAAGAAGTAGAAAGTCAACGATGATCATTTACTTCTTCCCACAAAATTTGTAGTTTCGCATAGTAAGAAATAATAAATATACATTTTTGCTAACAATCCAGCAATGCAAACTTGAGTTGTTGAATTCTTAGTTCGGATAATTTATGACTGAAAATTTCTCCAAAAATGTGCTTCACAAATCAACGGCAGCTTTCATGTGATACATCACAAAATAAAGAGATGGTTCAATATAATTCCAGATGACACCAAAAGGAATTGAATAGTCCACCAATCTTCAAGATCCGACAATCCTATATCAAATTTTAGAATTGAACCATCAACTAATCTAAATTTCTTACGCGTGAAATGCATTTTGAAATGATCGAGACTGCTATCATAGTTAATATCACTACGTGGCTGAACCTGAGTAATCAATGCTCCAAGGTTATCATTAGCCATGATATTATACGGGGAAATAATTTCCAATTAGATGATGCAACAAAACCATCAAGATTATTCGTCAAATCGGCAATAATTTTGATAGTTAGAAGAAAAACTAAATATAAAATATCTTTGTAATTAGGTATCAATAGCATGACATACAATCGTTTATTCTAAAAATTTATATTCTCTAGAAGGAATTCCGATGCAAATATGTTTGGATAAATAATCTTATCCGAGTATTTACCTACTATGTCTAAATCTACTCTACAGTAATTTTTACACCATAAATTATGCTTAAAAATATTTTTCTAAATAAATAAAGATTATAAGCATTACAAATGTGCTATAAATATATGTTTAATACCAATGATGTGTTGTTTTGGTTATTTTTTATTTTTATTTTTATTTAAATATAATATTATGTGCAGTATTTTTTATAAAATTGTGAAAATTTATCAAACACATGTAATATTTTACAATAAAAAATATTGTTTTATAATATATATTAGAAATACTATATATAAAGTTTGATAATTTCATAAGGAAAAATGTATATATAGGGTTTGTTCACGTAAGAAAATAATATTTTTTAATAAAATTTTTTTTCCATAAATTTATTTTTTTTCAGTACTAATGATATTACCAACGAAAATTTATTAAATTTTGTCCCTAAATGTCATCTAGCTAACGCCAGTCATTCTCAATTTTCGTAACAACTATATTATTTTTCTGTAATAGTTATTTTGTGATTTCATGCTAAAATCAATACTATTCATTTAACATAATTTTTTATAAAAAAAAATATATACTATTTTATTTCACAAAATATTATATCAAAAATATTTAAATAAAAATTCAAATCAATATCTTATTTCAAATCAATTTTAAATCATAATATGATAAAAGTATAAGACTAGAACTATTCGAGACGGAACTAGCTTTCGGAGTTAGGGGGTGGAGTTGTGTAGTAAGTTTTGAGTTTTTATGATTAGATTTTATTTTTAACATATTTTAAATTATAAATTGGCGATTTTTTTTTGTTCAAATAGATAGTTTAATTTATAAAAACATATTAGTTAGATTCTCTTATATACTACAATTTTATTTTCTTCTATTTCTCTTGATGCCGAGATGATAAAAATAAAATAAAATAAATGATGATAATGCAATTAAACACTTGTAACTATATATTTAGCATAGAAAATTATTTTTTTATATAAATAAAATATAATTAAAATTATTATATTAATATAAATTAAATTTAAAAAATAATAACAAAATATATAATAAATTTAAATTTTCAAATGAGCAAAATAATCAATTTAAATTTCAGGGAGATAAAATAATACTCCCTCCGTCCCACCGGAATTGAATCCTTTGATTAGGGACACGATATTTAAGATAAAGATGTTTAATTAGTTAATAATAATTAGTTATCGTATTAGTATATTATTTTTTATAATTAATAATATTTATAGTTTAAAAGTAAATTTAATATATATTATTAAAAAATTAAAATATATGTTTAAATATTTAAAAATTATATAACAATTTAAAAAAATATTTTTGTTTATTTATAATTAATATAGATCAATTTTATAAAAATGTGTAGTTTAAATATAGAAAAAAAATATTTATTTTTTTGAGGAGAAAGGTAAAAATAAAAAAGTTTTGAGTGGATCCTATGTCATTTATGATGTTATATATTATGTAGTTAATTAAGTTGATTTCAATTGTTACGGAACAGACAAAAATAAAAATAATGTCAATTATAATGCGATGGATGAAATATATATTTTATTTATTTAAATTGAAAAACAAAATGTTTTTTGGGGCTTGGGGCAATTGCCTCCAAGTCCGAGTCCCGAAGTAGGTTTACCCAGTTTAAAAATAGACACTTCGATTGTTTTAATAATTTAAATATAATATTTTACATACAAAATTATCAGTATAATTTATTTATTTTTAATAATTTGAATATTATATTAAAAAATTAAAAAATAATACGCCTATAATAATAATTATAAAAATGTCGCACAATAATTGAACTATTTATTGAAGGATACGTATTCCTTTATAGTAAAATAAAATAAAACATTAACTTGTAGTCAACTATGCATTAAAAAATTAAAATTTACAGAGTAGTTTTCTCTTTTTATTATTATTATTATTATTATTATTATTATTATTATTATTATTATTATTATTATGTGGATTTAAATCATATATATAATGTCCAAAAATATATTTTTATTGCACTTATATACTACAATTAAGTTGAATACTATATTGGTATTTATTCATTGGTGTGTTTGATTTGGAAATTATTAACTTAAGATTAGGCAAACCTGGAGTTTAGTTTCCATTTTTATTTCTAAATTAATTTTTTTTATATAGAAAATATATTATTTATTTTTATAATATGGCATATTTAAATTACTATTATTTAAATATACATTTAAAATTATCCAACTATCTTTTACCATTGTGTACCTTTTCTCCGATTAATATATTAAATATTAGAATATCAATTATATATAAAAATAATAATAATATAAAGTATGTTGAATATGTTATTTAGTTTATTTATTATTTTTACTATTTTATTATAATATTTTTAAATTAAATACATAAATCTTTACTTATGTTGTGTCGAAATTGAGTTTGGATTCAATCTTAAATTAAAATTAAAGAATTTTAAAAGTTATTCGTAGGTCTTCTGGGTTTATCAGATTTTGTTCAAATTAGGGTCCGCATATCTTGAATTCAATAATATATATATTCAAGTCGAATATTTGATCCCTGATATATTGTCATCTTTAATTTAATATGACACTCTAATCTTATAAAAATAAAAATAATAATAATAATATCTGATCATAATAATTTTAAACATAAGTTTGATATTATTTTATTTTTTATTGCTATTTACTAATTTCTTGTAAAAAAAAAAAAAAAACTCCCGATGGACATTGAGCTCATTATAAAATTAATTATAAACAGAAAATTATTTAGTGGACCAAACAAAAAGGGTTTAGACATATTGGCTGGTCAAAAACGACGTCGGAGGCTTATATGGTCGATTCGTGGGCCCCACTTCACTCCCACAGTCAGACTTTTCAATGAAGTTATTTTTTAATGTTTTTTGTCACTTTGCAATCATATTATTATGGACCCATTATTTTTATTATTATTATTATTATTATTATTACATACTCAATCATTTCCATTCATATACTCATTTTGACTTCTTTTAGTCTTTGAGGGTGCGATTGTTCGGGGATTGGATTTTAAATACACTATTTATTTATTTTTTTTTTTTAAGAATATCAAATTAAATATTTATTTTTTATTTTTTATATAATACTCCTTCCGTCTCATATTTATATATTCATTTACTTTTTGCATGGAGTTTTAGAAATATTAGTATTATATTGGGATAAAATAGAAATAAAGATAAAAAAATTAAATTAACTCTATTGATGTTGTATGATATAAAGGTAATGATAGTTGTGTAATATATTATTATAAATTGGAAATGTATTTATAATGTTAGGTAGATAGTACAATTACTAAAAAAAAGAAATTGATACTTTGTTATGGGACGGACCGAAATGGAAAAATTGATAGATTGTTAAGGGACGAAAGAAGTACTTAAAATCAATTTTACATTCAAAACGTCACATCAACACCTATTTATATCATATCATACAATTATTCAAATTCAATTTTTTTACTATTCAAATCTTAACTCAAAATCCAAACTCTCGAACAAATACACCAGATATATTTGAAGTTTTGATAATATTAATAAAGTAAAGAAATAAAAAATGTATTCAAAATGGTATTTTGTAAAAATAAATTTTAATATAATATTGTGTATAGAAAATAAGACTCAATTTATTTGTTTATTTTGTGTTTTTATTTGATGAAAAGTTTTTAAATGAAACATGGAAAATTGTGCGTATAATATAAAAAAAAATATAAAGATTTTTAAATGTCATATAATATAAAAAATAAATATTGTTTATAAAATGCTTTAAATTGTAAGAGATGAATTATAAAATTGATGATATATTTTCACTAGCTATAATAAATTTATATTTATTAAATTAATTAATTAATTTAATTTATATTTATTAAATAAATTTAGTTAAAAAAGTGAGTTGGACAAAAAAAATAAATAAATAAAGTTTGAATTTATGACTGCTCATGAGTCCAATTGCAAGACTAAATTGTTTTCTTTAATTAACAAACAAATAATTGAGCCTAATAACTGAATTATTTAAACAAATAAATAAAGTTGAAAACGATATCGTTTAGCTCAGTGCAGGCAACAGCTATTATGAGGTCTGAAAGTAATTGGTGAAGTATAATAATATCATGGCACGTGATTTTGAATTTTATTTCATTTCAAATCTGTAATTGTCACAAATTAGTACAAGTGAACTACACTATCTTCAAATTTCAAACCAATAGAATCAACTCATATATAAGTTCTAATAGTACTATTTATTAAAAATAGTTAAATTGTCAAAACTATCAAATATTTATTTTTATTAATTTTTTTTTTATATATATACAATATAATACTTCTTTCGTTTCACATAAAATGATTTTTTTTTTTTAATTTTCGTCCAACTAATATAATTTATTACTATATTTTTTTTAAAAAAAATGGTATACACTTTAATTATATTTTAAATTTTATGATTTATAAATTTTTAATTTTAATTAAATTAATTTATAATTATCTTTACTAATATATTTTTTAATTACTTACTAATTAAATTTTACCTAAAATATCGTATCTATAGTAATATTGACATATTACCTTAAACGAATGAAGTATTATCTATAATACTCCCTTCGTTCAGTGCTAAACTTCTCATTTTCTATTTTAGTATGTCTAAATCAAAATTTTCTATTTTTTTTTTAAGAAAAAATAGTTCTTAACTAAAGATTAATATATCCATTTTTTTATATTATTTTTTAAGAATAAAATAGATATTACATTACTTTTAATAGTTATGTATTTATAAAATACTAATACTATTAAAAATTATTCTTAGAAAAACAAACAAACATCTTAGTCCACAAAGGAGTATAAAATTCATCACACAAATCTCAGCAGCACTGAATGCTGACTCACATACGTAATGTAACAATTATATATTCCCTAGGTCCCATATACTATGTCCATGTTCCGTTTCTGTCCGTCCCACATATTATGTCACTTTTTTTTTTTGGAAAATGATTACACACTTTAATTTTTTTTTAATTTTAATTAAACTAATTAGTTATCTTAATCTTAATTTATAATTATTTATATTCTAGAATAATTATTTTCACCAAAACATTCTTAATTATCTACTAATTACACCCCTACTAAAATACCGTGTCTACAGTGTAGCAGACACGGACGAATAGAGTAAAAAATAAAGGATAGTTTTCCTAATCGAATCGGAACCGTTCACGACTGGGCCCCACACTATGAACGGTAAAGATCATATCCGGATCCCGGATCCTGGGACCGTCGAAGAATCGTATAAGAAGGATATGGACACAAGCAGCCCACCTCTATCAATTGTGCACCAAGTCATATTTTCTAAAATAATTAAATTTATTTGTCCTATGTCGAAATTTATTTATTTATTTTATTATTTTGATGGGTTTATTAATTGATTTTATTTTTTAATAATTGTATTAAAAAATATTTGTATAAACCCACAATATATGTATAAAGTATATATAGCCACAATAATCCAAGTCATATAAAAAATAAAGGATAGTTTTAAGTGTATATATGCATATATATATATATATTTAATAGTTTTAAAACAAACAATTTGTCACATATATTTTTTTTTTATTAATTTGTCACTTTTTTCTAAATTTTTTTGTTAATTATTTATCACAATACCCTGACTAGACTTTTTATTTATCTTATTTTTATATTAAAACACTATTATTTCAATATTTCCAATATTAGTTTTAAATATCTATTTTAATTTATATTATTGTATTGATCCTTGCATAAGTTATTGTCATTATGTATTGACTAGTCCTTACATATTGACTAGTCAATTTATATTTCTAAAAGCTTGGCTAAAAATAGATCAATAAAAAATATATAATTTCAAACTTGTAGTTGCTAGTTATACTTTTCAAATAATTCAAATTTAGAATGGTAAATCAAATAAATTGGGGTATAAATAATTATTATATGTTAATGTGTCGATTTTAATTTTTGTTTCATGCTATGTTTTTTTTTTCTTAAGTGCATTTTGGACAAATCAATAGTCGAACTGAACCAATAACATGCAAATAACGGAATATCAAATCATACAAAACGAATACGTGGACATACAAAATTTGAAAGCTCGGAAGTTTGAACCATTTCATCATCACACGACCAGACCAGTACTTACGAGATTGCATCATGCTACGTCTTTTATACGGTAAACTATGGGTAAAACATAAAAATTGCAAATTTAAATATAATCCAAACTTATATTTTTAATTTGAAATTTCAATATTCGGCACAATTTGAATCATTTCATGTGAGTTTCAAGTTAATTTAATTTTTTTTAGATTATCCGATGACCTAGCCAAACTCGATTAATCCAATACCATAGGGACCCGAAAAGTTGGAAAATTAAATTTATGTAAAAATTTGAATAGAAATTAAGAATTTGTTAGCACTACAAAAAGATAATATTTGTAACGGAATTTCGTCTCTAAAGTTCACGTAGCTAACGTAATTCCATTCTTAATTCCGTCTCTAATGTCATTAGTAACGGAAAAAGTAGATTTAAAGACAAAAAAGTTTTATTACAAAAATGATTTTTTCTTATAGAATAGATTGTGTTTTTAATTAATTATTTTTACTATTCATCTAAAATAAATTATTTTTCTTTTAAAAAATCGCTATCGTACATTTAATTTTATATTTCATATGATAAATGCAAAAATTATTTTTATTTAAAAATATTAATCAATTACTTATTTATATCAAATATCAAATCATTCAATTTAAAATTGTATTATTTTCAAAACACATGAAATCAATCAATTTTTGCTAAAATTATATTACTCCCACCGTCAACCCGCCCATCAATCCGTTTACTTTTTGCACGTAGATTTTAGTATATTAGTATTATGTTGATATATGGTCCAATTGATATACATAAAGACTATTATACCCTTTAATATTTATGGTATTAAATGGTGTTATTTGATGATATTTGTGTAATATTATGTAAAGGATGGATTAATTTTATATTTTAGTAGAAGATATATTTACTAAAAAGGAAAATTGATACATTTGCGGCAAAATGGATAGATTGACGGTGGACGAATGAAGTATTATTATTAGCTTCAAAACTTTTATCATATAAATATCTGTGATCTTATATAAAAACATATACGGTTTACGTTCCACTTTTTGCTTTGATTATTTCGCATAATTTTTTTTTATTTATTTATTTTATGTAAGTATAATTTAATAATAATTTTTACAAAAGATTTTTAAAAATATAAAATAGGAAAATTCAACATTCTAATTAGAAATAGTAATAAATGAGTGGAGACAAAAAAAAAAAAAAAAACTTTATTTTTTTTACTATCTCTATCTGTTTCACTCAAAATTATATATTTCTTATTATAGTAAAAATTATCACACATTAACATCTAAATAATTTTAATTTTTATATAAATTATAAATGTAGTATTGCACTTATACATAAAGTACAAAAATAAAAATATCAAAATATCTTACATATTTTTACTAACTAATAAAATATTATTATTTTGCAATTTACTCCGAATATTCAAATTTATATTTCAATCTAAGGAGGAAGTAATATTTATTTTTATAAAATAAATTATTATTTAAACAAAAACCTTAAAATTAAAATACAAATTTATAAATCTCGAATAAATATTTATGATAGCGATAAGTATTATTTAAATAAATAAATAAGTAAATAATTGTATAGTCAAATTGGAGTGATGGGAAGATGCGTGCAGTGTTGCCCGTTGACTGCATATACTTTTAGAGATATGCCTTATCTTAGGATTGTCCTCATCCACCCAAAACTACTGTATTTTCTGCTATATTATTTTTAAATTTTATTTTTAAATTTTTATTATATTATTACAATTTTTTGATAAAAATATTTTTATAAAATACTATCATATTTAAATTATTAATTAAATATAATAAAAATTAAATTCCAAACCTCCTGAAGGGAATATGCAACCGCTTAGCTACAGTTAAAATTGACTATTGTGCATTCCCACTATGAAGCAATGTTTCCACACATATATTTATTTTGTTTACTTATATTCGTAATAATAATAATGTAATTTTTTTATAGAATGATAATAGGACATGATTATTAGAATAAAACAAAATTAATGTAATCTAACATTTTTTTAGAAAAAATAAATAAATAATTTCATTATAATAATTTGTTTAAAAATACTAAAAAACAAATCCTATTGAAAAATGAAATAATATATGGTGGCGTATGTTTCTTTCTATTTAATTTTATATTATTATGTAATTTTTATGCAATAATCAAATATTCTCTCTCCGTTCCACATAATTTGTCCATATTTTTTTATTTTAGTCCGTTCCACGTAACTTGTCCTTAATATTTTTGGAAATATAATTATGCACTTTAATCGCATTTTAAATTTTAAATTTACTTATCTTAATCTATAATTATTTTTACTAAAGAATTATTATTTTTACTAATACACTTCGTAATTATTTACTAATTATACTTTATCTAAATTCCAGTATTTACAGTCCCATATCCTCTGGGACGGAGGAAGTACAATATATTGTCAGTAGTTAAAAAAAATCAGAGTTAAACAATGATCTGTTTAGTTTTGTTTTTAAATAGAATATTTTTTTATAAATATTACTCACTCTCCGTGTCCAGGGTTGAGCCTGGGGTTTGACTGCGGACTAAAAGTGTTTTAAAAATCAAAATATCTTTACTTTATGTAATTATTGTGAAAAAGTAAAAATAGTTTTGTAAAAGGTAAGAAGATAATTACTAAAAATAAAAATGAGACTATTGTTTTGGAACGGAGGAAGTATTAAAAAATATATTCTCTTTGTTCATGGTCATATAACTCATTTAGTTAAGTAAAATGTAGGTCAGTAAATTATTAATAATAAGTTATAAATATTTATCTATTTTTATTATTGTTAGTATTCTAAATATTTTTAGCATTATATTTCAATTTCAATGCAATATGAATATTATTTTGTAATAAATAAAAAATATATATTTATTTATAATTTTATATAATATAAAAAATTAAATATAAATAAAAATATTTGTTTATTAAATAGGAAAATTGAAAACGCAATATCACAAACAAACCCTATTTTACAAATTAGAACCAAAACAAACCATAATAACTATTGGGCTAATGAAATTGGGCTCAAATAATTTAATCAACGTTGGTGGCCCAATAAAAATCTACTCTTTACGGGACAACTGATGAACTGGAGTTCTAACGTAGTCATAGACAGTGAATTGATCGAACAACCCACAGTTGCCAGTCCAGTGACGAAGGGAGAAGCTCCAGAAGAATCAAGTAAATCTTCTCATGGTAAATTGTTTCGAATCGCCTTCTCCTTTTGGTATTCATGGCGGCGCTGTAGTGGATTTTTTGTACACGCGATTTTCTCATCAACAGTTGTTTGTGTATGCGAAATTTGGGGCAGGAGTCGAGAGATGAGGCCGCCGTTGTAGTAATTGGTGGAATGGTTCTTGATGTTAATGCAACCGCTTCTTCCATGGCTGCTAATCCGCGAACTACGGTTCCTGGAAAGGTACGATGCAACTAATTTAGGCCTGTGTTAATCCTTATTGGATGCAGTTTGTTAAAGAGCTTGAGAGATGATTTTTAGGAAAATTTATATGGTACATTCATTAGGATGATGATGCATTTGTAAGGTTGATTACATGGCGAATACTTGAGATTGAAATCAATTGATGCCCTAATTTCTTATTGATCCCTTACAGGTTAGTGTTATTTTCAAGCTGTAAAGCTACAATGAGAACCAAAATGAAAATGGCAAAATGAAGGCCGGAGACTCTGAGATTATCTGTTATACCTGGGACTTGCTTCTTCAGGTTCTGTATATGTTAGGAGGTGTTGGAAGAAATGTTGCCGAATGCATGTCGAAGCTAGGAGAGAAGCCTTTCATGATAAGTGTTGTAGGATATGATCTGGCAGGTCTGACTCTGTCTATGATGATTTTTGTCGAAAATTGCTTACCTATTTATGGCGTGGTCGAACTAATTCTCGAATTCTGGTGAAATTCTTTCGGAAAAAATTAGTTTGTTTTGAGGCAGTATTCAGTCTTCTTCTAGTGATGAGATTTTGCTGTGGAAGTTCCTAAAGCAGCATTCTTTATAATTTTCTGAATGAAGTATTAGTAGAATGGATTTAATGCTTACGAGCATTCGTCATATCATTGGTGCTACTGTTTTATATTGTAAAAGAACTTTAGATTAGGATTTCTGCTGCAGACTTACACATTGCGGTTTACTTATTCCATTACAATAAAAAGAGACACCGATCGATTGACGTTTGTGTTATAAACAGGAAGCTTCTTGTTGGAATCCTGGAAATATGCTGGATTGTCTGATGAAGGTAAAAATTTTACCAAACTTTCTCAGGAATCATCAATCATGATTGGACCCTTATAAAGTTCTTATGAGCTGAAATATTGCGGGTGCCTGTCATGCTAGAGTAATTAGAAATGAACGGAAAGAAGAATAAGATATCATATAATAAGTTGCAGGAGACTGGTCAAATGTTTTAATTTGTGGTGAGGCACATTTATATTGAATAAATATTCATCAATCATCGATAGTTTTTGTTTCTAACCTTGCAAACTGGTAACTAAATTAGGTTTGTAACATTTTGTCATGGTTAATTTCTCCATCTATCTTAATTTCGGGAAACCATAGTAAATTTTCCCATCTTAAATGTTATACATGGTCAGGCATTCAGAGAAAGCAAGATATTGATACTGGTGTGGTTTGCAACGTCTTTGATGGTAAAGGAGAATTGGCTGCTGGCATTGCTAGCGCAGAAGCAATCGTAAGTTTTTGCTTAAAGAAGCCATTACTATGTTGAATGTTTTGCACAAAACAAAATTTATGAATTTTTATTATGTGGCACGACAATAGGAAAAGTTCCTTACTCCACAATGGATTGGAAACTTCAAGTCCAAAATCTGTTCTGCTCCTATGTTGATGCTTGATGCAAATTTAAGTGATTCTGCTCTTCTTGCATCTTGTCAATGTACGGTAAATTTTGCTTTTTGTTATGTTAGTTTCTTCCACCTCTTTGCGTGTTTGCAGGTTGTTGAAATGCTTAGAAAGTATTTTACTAGTTTAATCTTAATCATTTTAGTTCATTTTATTTTTCATGTGATCATGGAGGCACACATATGCAAATCTATGTGATATTGCATTGGTAAATGGAGCCTAGACATAATGACGAACTGGAATTCAAACATAGAATAAACATTAATTGTGGACTTAATTCGGTGATTCCTTAGTTACAAACACATAATTCTAAATGGACCCTCATTTTATGGTTTACAATAATGCATAGTCAGTTGTTTGATGTTCTAGCACACACTCCCTTGTATGCAGAGATTATTCTTTTTGAAACACTATTTCATAAATAAATGCAACAATCCCGAAATTTGATGTGGCATCGATATGAAACTACATAGCTACATTAACCTTAGGTATAAGCTGTTACATAGATAAACACTGCAAAATCTAATTACTCTGAACATCTGGCATAGTTATCATTTGTTATTCTGTCATTTGTCGAAACAAATTGTTACATGCTTATATGGTGATGCTGAATTGACACAACCGAAGTACTTAAATTGATAAATATATTGGCACCATGGGAAACTATCCTTCCAATGTGGTGATTAGTTGCTCGTCTTGTTACCCATGTAAATCACTTAACTGTGACCCCTGACATAGTTACGAGGCTTCCCTTTTTATGCAATCTGCAACCTTAACAAAATTAGGCATCTTTCTGCCGGCTAACCATATTGACGAACCCTAATATTGCTGAATATGTACATATGTATGTGTATATATATTTGTAATAACACATCTTAGCTGGATATAATTTTTCAGTGGCAGTGGAATGTCGAACTCCTGTATGGTTTGAGCCTGTATCAGTTACAAAATCGAAAAGAATTGCTTCCATCGTGAGACATGTGAGTGTCCTTCGATATATGGCTAAAACTAACAAAGTGATCTCATCTTCGCCATTTAAAGTATCACCATGTAGGTGTGTGTGTGAACTTTATCAACTTTTAACCTAATAATTTACTTTTTTTTTTCAGGTAACTTTCACCTCGCCCAATGAAGACGAGCTCATAGCAATGGCAAATGTTCTGTCTCCAGGGGACAAATTCTCACCAATTCCAAGGGATAACGACACTGCTAATTTATCTATAGGATCATTATTTCAAATGCTAAAGCCGGCTATATGGGTTTTGCTACATAGCGGTGTTCGTATCGTAGTTGCTACACTCGGATCACACGGTGTGTTCTTATGCTTTGAAGCAACATACGGAGCTAAAAGACACGATCATACTAGAAAAGCATCCTCTTCTTTTAGTACGAAATTATATGATTCGATAAACCTATGTTGCGTGTCGAATAGCATCTTAAGCTCTCGGAAGACTAATCGAAGAAGCTCTTACATTGCCATACATTTTCCGGCACTGCCTGCCTCAGTAGCGAGGCTTACCGGCGCCGGAGATTGCTTAGTCGGTGCCACCATAGCTTCTTACTGTGCCGGTTTAGATATAATGCAAAGTGTTGCAGTCGGCATTGCTGCAGCAAAAGGGGCTGTTGAGTCTGAGCTCAATGTTCCTGCTGACTACGAATTAACCAAAATTTCAGGTACCATCGTTTGCAGTTTTCTTAGTTTAATGTTTTGTTTTCGATTTTGCTGTTTTGCCCATGATTTTCCCTGCAGATGACGCGGCTTCTGTCTATTCCAATGCAAAAGTTGTGTTCTGTGAATCGAAGCTGTAACCATACCTTGTGGTTATTATTACAGATCGAGCATTGCAACATGTCGGGTATGTACACTTTATGGCATTCTTGCATCGGATGAGTTCGATTTGCTTTCGTAATTTATATACATACTTGTGGAGAAAAGTTTGCCATGTGGTTAATTGATCGAACCTGTTATTGGCTGTGTTCTTTTTTGTGTTTTCCTATGTTTTCGTTTTTGTTTGATTTTTGTAAGTAAAATTGCGATGTTTTGAATGTAAAATATGTATATGCCTTTGTTGGGAAGAACACAAGGTAAGAAGCAAAAGAGTATTGGAAGAATTATTTTACAAGTAGAAAAGATAAATTGAAATGAAATTACATTACATTGCTTATTTGCATGCCTATATCTATCTACCTACCAAAATATTTATTCTAGTGTCCAAGTTCACAATTATATTTTAGACATAATACCAATGTGAGTAAAGGCAGGAATAATACCTGAGGCACTTCGAACAAAAAAGTACAATTCTTAGTTCGCAATTATTATTTTTTATTTTTATTTTATAAAAAATGAATAGTAAAATTTTAAATTTGAATAATTGTTTGAATGTAAATTGATTTTTAGTATAATATAAAAAATAAAAAATTATTATTTGATTTGATATTTTCAGACTACTGAGTGTAATAAGAATGTGATGTTTTATGTATTTTTTAAGAGAAATAATAAAATTAATTGTAAAAATTTTGTAAGAAATTAAAAAAGGCAAATTTCTCTTTTATCCACCAAATCTCAAATGAAATGATGCTAAAGTTTGTCCCGCAAGAGATGAACTAATGGTGAAAAGGTTTGTGATCGTGAAATTATAAGATTTGTTACATTATCAACAAAAAAAAAAAAAATGATGATGAAACTCTTTTTATTTTACATTTTTTTTTTCGTATTTTCCTAAAAATTAAAAAAAAATTAATATCATTATTTTTATATTTTTCATACTTTCTATAAAACTATATATATATATATTCAAACCATTTTACAAAATAAATATAGCACCGCCAGCTTTTTAAAAAGTAAAGTAATAATAATAAATGTGATATTAAACTTTTATATATATATATATTTATTATACATATGTATTTTGAAATTTTAACGGCATTTATTAATAAATATTCTTTTATCCATTAAATTTATACTTCTTTTTGTTGGTCCATATAAAAAATATATTTTTTATTTATACAAATTAAATATTTATACAATCAATTTAAGAACATAAATTTTATAGACAAAAGAAAATAGCTTATTTTTTAAAAATGTAATTTGTTTAAATATATAATAATAGATTTTATAATTGTCCAAACACAAAATATTTATTTTTTTTTTTTCACTATATATGAGCTCGTTATAAGTTACTAATACCTTTATATTTATAATTATTTATATCAATATCTTGCACTAATTTTACAAATCATAAAGAATAAAATAATCTCTACATACTTACATACCAAAACTATAGTTAACTATCACTAAAATATAATATTTATTAAAATTTTTATGTAAAAAAAAAATAAAAAAATATTTACTTTTTATATTAATAGAGAAAATATCATTCTATTTTAATAAAATCTCACATAAAATACAATTCTTTTTCAGAATATCAAAATTTTTTAAAATTTCTAAAGCTTTTACTATTCTAAATTCCAAACCAAACTCTCAAACTCACAGACAAACAAGCGCCCTATAAATTCAATCTCCCATTGAAGAAACGCCCGCCCGGGGCAAAGAGACAACCTCATTCCAGAAAGAACGTTGAGTTAATGTTCATGTACCTTAGATCCCTCAAAGAAGCTCTGCAATTCCACGCCCTTTCCATTAAATCCGGCCGCCGTCCGCCGGTCGCCGCCGCTAACAACCTCATACATCTCTACTCCAAACACGGCCTCACTCATGACGCCCGCAAGGTGTTCGACGAAATGCCTCAACGAAACATCTTCTCATGGAACACCATACTCCACGCTCACGTCGCCGCCGGAGACTTCGATCGAGCGAAAGCTGTATTCGATTCTTCGCCATGCAGAGATTCCGTTTCGTTCAACACAATGATCTCCGGCTACGCTCATTCCGGCGACGAGAGCGACGCCGTTGAGTTATTCGTTCGCATGCAGTCCGAGGGCGGCGATGCAGCTCGGGTCGACGAGTTCACGGTGTCTATGATGCTCAATTTAGCGGCCAATTTGGGAGGTCCGGTTTTCGGGAGAGAAATGCATTCGATTGCGGTGAAGACCGGGAACGACTCGAGCGGATTCGTGTCGAGCGCTTTGATATATATGTATTCCAATTGCGGCTTTTTTCCGGATGCATGCCGCGTCGTCGACGATCATTATTGTCGCGATTCGTTTGTGAAGAACGCGTTGCTCGCCGCGTGTTGTCGGGAGGGCGAAATGGGAATGGCGAGGGAGGTATTCACTCGAAATCCCGATTTGAACGACGTCGTGTCGTGGAACACGTTGATCTCTGGGTACGTTCAAAGCGAGCGTGACGAGGAAGTGGTGGAGATGTGCGTGCGCGCGATCGAGTCGGGAATACGGTGGAATTGTTACACGTTTGCCGCTTTGTTGTCGGCTTGCGGCGCGTTGAGGTGGTCGAAGCTCGGGAAGGAAGTTCACGGTCGAGTCTTGCGAGACGGGATTTTTTCGAATCCGTATTTGAGTAGCGGCGTCGTCGACGTGTACGCCAAATGCAGTGAGATGAGGTACGCCGAGCGCGTGTATAGAGTATGTGGACAGGGGAACGTATTCGCAACGACTTCGATGATCGTCGGATATTCGACGAAAGGAGACATGTTGAGCGCGAGACAACTCTTCGACATGTTGCCCAATAAGAATTTCGTCGTGTGGACGTCGATCATTTCGGGCTACGCAAAGCTCCAACGATGCGAGGAAGCGTTCATTTTATTCCGCGAGTACGCGGTGACAACGTTTCCCGATTCGGTGATACTCGTCGTTATGCTCTCCGCTTGCGCGACGTCGGCGACGGTCGGCGCGGGGAAGGAAATCCACGCGCACATGTTGAGGACGCGAACAACTTTCGACGAGAAAGCGACGAGCGCATTAATGGACATGTATTGTAAGAGCGGAGTCTTATCGTACGCGAAGCGAGCGTTCGAAAGATTTTCCACCCCCGACATCGTCGTGTACAACGTCATGATCGCAGGATTCGCCCACCACGGGCACGACGTCGAAGCGATCGAACTTTTCGACGAAATGGTCGATCGAGGGATAAATCCCGACGCCGTCACATTCGTCGCGCTTCTCTCCGCCTGTCGCCACCGCGCGCTAGTTGAGAGGGGCGAAAGCTACTTCTCGTCGATGATTAAAATCTACGGGATCGAGCCGGAGATGGATCACTACGCGTGCATGGTCGACTTATACGGAAGGTCGAACCGATTCGAGGAGGCGGTCGCGTTCATCGAGAGAATGCCGGTGGAGCCGGATCCGATCGTGGCGAGCGCGTTTCTAAGTTGTTGCCGGAATGTCGAGGCGACGAGGAAGGTGGAGGGCAAGTTGTTGGGGGCTGAGGGGGGCGGAGACCCCCACGGGGGGCGGTATGTACAAGTGGCGAGGGCATACGCGCGGGGAGGCTTGTGGGCGGAGATGGGCCGGGTGATGAGGGAGATGAGAGGGAGGGAGGTTAAGAAAGTCGCCGGATGTAGTTGGGTGCACGTCGCTGGCGGCGTCCATACGTTTATTTCCGGCGACCGGTCGCACTCGCAGGCGGAGGCGATATACCGGACGTTGGATTGCCTGACGGGCAGGTCGGAAGAGGAAAGAAATGAATTTTTTTTGGATGTTTAGTTATGATATTACTTTGAACGATGAGAAATTTTCCCGTATAGTTTTTTTTTTCAACGACGTTGAGTCATTTTTTAAAACACATGTGATTATGATGCATAAAATTCGTAGCATAACCTATATGCAATGTGTTATGGTTATTGGAGTAAATCATGCAAATAATAGGGAAGGAGAAGACCATTTTCATTGAAGAAAACATATAGAGGTTCACAAATTAATTTGCTTACAGTAAGAGGCGCGGCGAGTGTCGACAAAATTCAGTATGCTGGAACCGTCGCCCTGTAAAACTACTCGGCCGTCTTCCATGTAGACAGCGCCGTCTGCATGCTCGAGTTCTTCCAACCTGTGAGTTACCCAAAATGCTGTAGTTCCGGGTGAACTAGCCAAGGAGCTTTTCACGGCTCTTATCACCCCGACCTACGACAAATTACTCTTGTTATGCAATGCAATCATCCAACTCCAAAACTATAAATAACCACGCATATAAGTGTATATATATTTGTAAATGTACTTGATCGCCTTCATCCAGGAATGATGTGAGTTCATCGAGCAACAATACTTTGCAGGCTTCTGCTAGAGCCCCGGCAATGGCGACCCTTTGCTTCTGGCCACCGCTAAGAGTTTGAACTGGTCTCTAGAGGAGTGCAATTGCTAGTTAAATATACCGACTAATTCTTAGGTTAAAATAAATTTATGTTTTCTTGACGTGCCTGCAAATACTTAGACATGCCTACAGCATCCAAAGCTTTAGCCACTTTCGACATAATCTCACCATCTGTTAGATTGAATTTGCCGAGGCCAAATGCCACATCTGCCTCCACAGTCGGCATAACCACCTGCAGACAAAATGAAATCCTTTATCCTAGACGACAATTTTATGTGACCAGTAAATTATCTTCGTCTAGAAAGCCTCAAGGTGCTATAAAGATATGCCCAGAAAGGCACCAAACGAGAAAGTAGAAATTATAAAATTTAATTAGAAAAAGATTACTCCCTTCGTCCATTATTTCTAATTTGCGAGATCCTAAAACATTTACAATTTTTTCCTTATTTCCACAGTTTTTTCTCTCTTACCCTTTTAAATACACTTTATAAAATCATTTCAGACAAAAGTAAGGCAATGGTAATAAAGACTATAAAAATAATCACACTAAAAGCAAAGGTAGCAAACAAAATGGGATATGGAGAGTATAATTTTACTTACTTTGATTATTTAGGAGTTGATACAGTTTGGTTATTTATAAATATAAAAGTATTTGATATTCGAACAGAATCAAACAAATATTTGAAATTGTAAATCGTATTTGTACTGAAATTTTTGGTGTTTGATTAAGAGAAAATATTTGCAAATATTTCAAATCGAATCGACTACAAGTACATATATTTCTAATGGTGAGAACATATTAATATAAATATTTAATAATATTTAATTATGTTTAAATATATTTAGAAGCAATATATTATATTTATGGAAATATGCGTAGGATTCGTAGGATTCTTGTCTTATTTAGACGATTTGTATATCCCTATAAATATATCGTATTCTTATGATTGAAATAGAAAAATTCAGTTTCATATTCTAACATGGTATCAGAATCAAATTCTCTCTGGGTACCTCCATGACCCGTTATATCCCGTATATATTTCTATATTTTATTAATGGATTAGCTTTTTTATCCACGATCATGTTGTTATTTTCATGTTGTCTCCGTCTTTACTACTCCACTTATAGAGTCTACTTTCGACTCTAACGCTGTTGAAAGCCTTGTTTTCAACTCTAACTCTATTGAGAGCGATGGCGTTTTGTTTTCGACTCTAGCTCTGTTGTGAGCGAGCGAATCCGGTTTCCGACTCTAGCTCGATAGAGTGAGCGAGTCCTGTTTTCGGCTCTAGTTCCGTTGTAAGCGAGCGAGTCCTGTTTTCAACTATAACGGTGTTGAGAGTTCTGCTTCTGACTCTGATTCAGTGGACGGCTATACTACTTTCAGTCGATCTTGGCGAATTCAAATTCGTACATGGAAGATCTCGGCTATATCTTTTTCGGTCATTTTTTACAAACTCAAGTTTGTTCCATCATATCTTGAGTTTGAGGAGGGGTGTTAAATTATATTTAGAAGCAATATATTATATTTATGATAATTATCTTATTTAAGAGATTCGTAGGATTCTTGTCTTATTTAGACGATTTGTATATCACTATAAATATGTACGTATTATTATGATTGAAATAGAAAATTTCAGTTTCATATTCTAACAAATTATATAGTATAATTTGGTTCAGTTTGATTATAGGTCTTTTTAGATTTATTGAACTCAATTCGATAAATCCAAAAAAAATTAAAAATGAAAACCGAATCGAATCAAACAAATATCTAATATTTAATATTTGTAATTGAGCCAAAATTCCTCAACTAATCTAAAATTCAATTTGGCGAGTCAATGGTTCGGTTCGAATATTTTGCTCAGCTATAGTTATTGTCCTAAATCAGTGGGTGTCTACTAGAGAGGACTACTTCTAAGAATTTAATAATCTATTTCTCTCAATATTTGCATAATATTTCTCTTTCTATATATGTGTTTATTTATATACCTCTTTCGCTATTTATTTATTACCATTTTAGTATTTCTTTACCCCACAAGTGTATTGCATTTCTTCCCACTAGCCTCTAGAGATATTCTACATGGCCCTTACATTGACAACACTGAGCTTATGTATGCAGTTATTGGACTCTTTGAACAAGAATTTTTGGAATATCCTTGATGCCAACACAAATAATAGGAATGAGTGAAAATTTTGAGTATACTACATCAAAATGTGCTAGTGTTTCTTAATCCATCCAAACAAACAGAGGACTACCAGTATCTAGACCACCACGTAGGGGTGCCACTTGGCATCAAACCAGTCACCGTTTCCACATTGAGGGAGGTCTATCATTTCTCGCAAGACCAAGGGACTAATACCAAATGACTGGAATAAATTCAAACCACTATGTCGAAATTTTAGATTGATAGAAAGGCCACAACTTTCATTAATCAATGCAAGTTAGACATGGACATAGCAGTCTCCATCATCTCCTAACCCATCTCTGAAACTAAGGATAAATCATCCCATGAGTAGAAAGTTCGACCATAGACTGTTAACAGGCCACGCTGAGTCATATTCCTTTAACTTGACAAAAATGTATGTGCCCGGAATTATGAGCAGTATACATCTCAAAACCTAAATTCATTTCGTGCACATTAAACTAAAAACGTGTTCTTTCACTCCAAAACTATGCGGTCATCATGATCTTCTTCATTCCTCTCTCCTCTCTGACTCACTATCGATAGAAACAACAATATCATCCAGCATAACAACAACGATATCTTCCCTAAAACAATAGATTTACTTATTCAGAATGTCTAACCAAACCAACTCTTTCTGGCTGTAAAATAACCATGCATCAGAAAGGAAAAAGAAAAAAACAAACAAAACAAAAACAGAAACAGAAAAAAACCAAAAAAACAAAACTTTTCGACATATCTTATCAAAAAATTACAACGTGGCCCATTATCATAGATTGAAACAAGCTTATACCTGGTATGATTTAACATTTTTTCACCGGTGATGTGTGGTCATAACAATATATCTGACACTTTTGTGGGTAAGAAGTTCAAAGATTAACTATTATCTTTACAATCACCTAGAGTTGTTAAACGAGCGAAGCAAGTTTGAGCCTATGTTTTCAAGGTTGACTCGAACATGCTATCGGTGCAAAGTTGACTTTGCTTGTCTAGGATTTGAGCTAAAACGGTAGTAGCTCAAGCTCAGCTCATTAAGTTCAAATTCAAATGTTATTAATAATTACAAATTTTGATATAAAAAATTATATCCACTATATTAATATATAAAACGATATAAATATACTATGTTTATCTCTATAAATGAGTCAAGAGCAAGCTTAGCTTGATTTAAAAGCCTCTATTACCTAAGGCATATTAATGGAAAGCAACAAACATATGTATAACTGTGAACTTTCAGAATCTTACAAATGTAACATTTTTAACAGCGGGAAAATTGAGCATGCCCTAATTTTGCAATTACTAAAACCAACCTGATGATCAGGATTCTGAAACACAAAACTCCTCGGTTTGCTTACTCTCACATATCCACTGCTTGGATTTAATAAACCACCTAAAACCTGCACAAATTTCAACAAGAACAACTAATTGAGCCTTAATGAACCGAAAGTCTCCAATAGACGAAAAATCTGCGCAAAAATGTAGATTAAAAGGAAAAACTGGATAGCATTTACATGAAACAAATGAATACCTTTAGGAGAGTCGATTTCCCGCAGCCATTGGGTCCCAGAAGCATCCAGAACTGTCCAGCGGGTATGTTGAGCGAACAATCATTTAAAATCGGTAAAATTCTTCCCTGACGAGTTCTGACCGAGTAGCAGAGATTCCGACACTCTATCGCAAAATTATCGGGCGCAGCGGCGGCAGTATCAACGGCGACGGAACTATTTCCGGTGGAATGAGAGCGGAGGAGAGGGAATTGCACCGCCGCGGTGCCGGTGGTTCCAGCAAGTGCCGTGCAATTCATTCTCCCCCTCAAACGGACGGTTCGTAGCGGTAAATAAATTGTGAATAAATATAGTTACATACTGAAATTTAGGGCCCATGTATAATTTGTTTTTTTTTAATAATTGATACACTGTAACACTTAACTCACTCAAATGAATATATTCTGAAATTTTGAATTCGACTAAAAATGCTTGATGTGATATATAAATAAATTTTGAATGAAAAATGTGTTTTCTTATATAATATTCTAACTAACAAATCATTTTTTAACATGAAGTTTTTTTTAAAGGTGTTTTTTTTAAAAAAAAAAAAATTCAAATCATAAATAAAGTATAGTATTAATATAATCATTTGTATTTTTAATAAAAATTGAAGTAGCTTGATAGTAAATAAAATTTTAAAAGAATTATTTTTATCAATTAAATACTTGTTTTTTTTTAAAAAAAAAAATGATTTGATTTTGTTTTAAGTGTAACTTAAATACTAATGTAATAAAAATAATAATAATAATAAATCAAATCATATCAAACCAAAATCAAATTCTCCAATAACACATTTTAAATGTGAATGGCCATGTTGCCTTTAGAATTAGCAAAAATAGTTACGGTCCGAAAACTCGATCTAAATCTAATTAAAAAAAAAAAAAGTTTTTTAGCTTAGAACAATAAGTTCAAAATAATTCAGGTTGTGTCTGGCTTGGCACGAGTCTAAACCGGGCAATGTCCGGACCATCAAAGTTTTAAAAAATAATTTCATAAATATATTAGCAAATAAATTTATATAAAAAAATTATTATATAATTCAATAGTTTTGTTCTTGTTTAACTAAATAATTAGATTGTTTCAGAATTTTTTTCAAAAAAAAAGAAAATTAATTAAAATTAAAATAAATATAAAAACTCAACTGACGGAACTAGTCTGACACGAAAAGATCGAGCCAGCCCAATTTGCTACCTTTAAGTTACTTTCAGAAAAATATATATATATATATATATTCTCAAATTCATTATTCAAATAATCAATTAAAGTAAATTTTGGATGCTTTTAGCGGTGTTGCTTGCCATCTTGTTAGATTTAATTTGCATGCGAATATTCATATTATAAAAATTATAATAATTATGAATGAAGTAAATTGGTTTGATACAAAACAATAATCAAATATTCAGTCCATCCCTCACCCCAAATTTATTTTTACTTTTTATTTCTTATTCCATTACTATATTTGAAAAAATAATCGATACTTATTTATAACAACTGTGTTACTAACTCTCTTCAATGAACTAAACTAAATATGACAACGGAAAAAATAATACACATTGAATATAGATAACATTGATCTAATTTATCTTAAGGATTTGTTTGATTTTGATTTGATTTGTTTATTTGTATGATCGGGAGGGATAGGGTGCTGAAATTTTTAATTCAGCACCAATGTTGAACACTTTAAATTAATTAGTCTGATTTATATAATTAATTAAAATAATTAACATAATTATATATTATTAAATTCTAAGTGTTCAGCATGAGTGCTGAATTTTTTGATTCAGCGCCCTATCCTCTCCCTTGTACGATAGAGATAATTTTTGGACATAAGAATAAAATTAATTACATTCAAAATATATTTTTATTATAATAACTATATTCAATATTTATTTATTTGTAATAAAAATAAATAAATAAATTCAAAAGAATTTAAATAAATCCTTTTACAGGATTCAAAACAAATAAAATAATGAATAACACTATTCACAAAATTCCCTAAAGTCTACAGAGTCGATAAACATAACAGCTTACAGCAAGTGGAATAAACTAACTAATATTCCAAGAACTTTCTAAATTTTCTTTTGGGGGTTTAGCTAAGGTAAAAAATGAAAAAAGAAAAAAATCAATAATAAAATAAAAATAAAATGCAGGAGAATGAAGATATAGTTACTTACTACTAGAGACAAGTCATCCATGGCTGGCTGGCTGGCTGGCTGGCCTTACTATTTTTCAATGCCCTGTTGCAAGTACTGGATCAAGTCGTACCCGGCCGTCGTCCACTTATTATAGGCATCGGTGCAAGTCCGGATCATGTAGTTGGCGGCTTCGCGCTCGCTCATTTCTGGATGAAATCGCTTGCGTAGATGTCCTATGGGGTCCCCTCTGCTGAAGCAGGGCAATCCGCTGTCGATCATTAGCAGGACTGTTGTGATGATCCCATCCATGTAGCGCCGCGCAGCTAGGTACCCCTTTACACATAAGCTGTGGAATGGAAATCCGCTTTATTGGTAGAGTTACTAAAATGATCATTTATGCTAATATAATACAAATGCTAACATATAAACTGACACAACTCACAACTGATCCAAGACATATGACATGTTAGAACAGCACAATGCGGATGATATGTTAGCACATCACAGAGAAACAATAAATATTTTATGTTAATATAATGCTATATCTGTCATCCAATTGTGTGCTCAAATATTTGGAGACGAATTTTAATAAAAATGAGTAATAATTGTTACTTTTTTTACTTTTATAGTAAAAAGTACAAAAATGTGATTGACCTTTTTGCTAAAAAATAAAACGAAAATATTTTTTTATGACAATTTGAAAAGAAAAATGAATATAAATTTGAATGATACCACTCTAGTGGACAGCATTGATGAGAAAATAAACAGGCCAGTTAGTTAGTTAGTTACCTGACGAATTGGTACCACGTGTCGCTTTTCATGACTCCTGATGGATCGAGTAGTTGAGTCATCTCATGGCTGAGTTTGAAATGTGCGCTTTCGAATCTCATGTTTCCACCGGGGGAAGTCTCCAAAATGAAACCGAAATCAATATGAACAAGCCTGCCTATACTGTAGTAAACAGAACAAGAATCCGGCGTCAGTGTAATAAAAAAAGGGCATCGAATATGAAAAGTGTAATATGTCACATTTGATGACTTTATCATATTAATATGCCCAATCGAACCAAATTATCACACTGGTTGGTGCACAATAGTGACTAAAATAACAAAACAGAGGTGGGAATTTACGTACTTAAAGAACCCTTGTATGGTATTGGCTAAATACTAATAAAATAGTTCATAGGGTGTGGGATCTCATTCATCAATGAAAACAGAGAGCAGTAAAATATTTACTTGTCGAACAAAAGATTCCCATTGTGTCTGTCCTTCGGTTGAAGCAAAAGACTCGCAACTGCATATCCTGCGCTGCTAATGAGAAAATTCTCACGGGCAGTTTCAAAGCTCGGGGAGCCAACAGGCCCAAAGTCTTGCTGAAAAATCTCATATAGGCCACCATCAGTGGTCTCACCCATCTGACTCCTGCTTCGTGAATTGGGAACGACCTGAGAAGGATGAAGGATAGCAGAACTTAGGTGTAATCTTGAACGAACAAGAGACAGAAGCTTGCATGCTTGACACACACCAAGTGTGCGACAAGAAAGCTGATGACAGTTCGAAAAAGGAAACAAGGAATGACAGACCATGAATATACCTCAATAATTCCTCTCTCTGGTCCCGTCGGGAGCACTCCATACGGATACAGATATAAATTAAGCCCCACAGCTTCAAAGATATCCTTCAAAAGAGAAATAACTTGCAAAGCGAGAACATCTTGTCGACAGTCATCTCCAACCTATATCCAACAAATTCAGAGCCATCAGGCTATGAATTATCAAAACCAAAATAAATATTGACTTGAATCAACATACTTAAACATTTTCATGTCCATAACAAAGAAAAGATTTTAACAAGCAGATTTCTATACTGCATCTCCACATGACAGAAAGATATAGTCATAACTCATAAGCTTGTGAGGAGTCAAACTGAAATTGAACTACAGTTGGACAATTACAAGCCTGCTTTGTAACTTACTATTCCAAAAACTCAGATGCAAAGGATAGATCCATAAGGGGGGGTGCAGGGGGCAAGGGTCCCAGTGAACTTTTTTGGTTATACACAACCATATCTTAAATACTTTATTTGAGTATTGAATAAGAACGGCCAGCATGGATTTATGAGGAAGTAAATTTTTTCCATTTCCACATTTCTGTAGTTTTTTTAAACCAATAACTTGGATTGATTGATTGATTGGTTTTGGTATGATATGATGTTAATATGACTTAAGATTTTTGCTACGACCGTCCCCTCACTCCTTCAGCCCAAATTCTAATCCATCGTTGAAATAATAACATCAAAATTTTTATATGTGGGCACTTCTCCAGTAGAATAAAAAATCTTCCATGCAGAACCATATTGGCATACCTTGAAAATACAAGCTTGTGGCTTTATGTCATTGGGATCACCATCTTTATCCGCCACATTAAATGTAATCATTATAGGAACTTTTGCTGCTGATTGTAAAGGAATTCCACTATCAACCTGAATACCCCTGACGAGTTTATTAGGAGCTGTAGGTAGATACAGGTCCTCTCCGTCCACCTGAATTTTCTCCAACTCCCTATTCAAATATCATAATTAAGCTATTGTAATCATGGTTTATTAAGAAATCAGCAGTGGCAGAAATCTGTGGATGCAAGAACCACACTTTTCCAAGCCTCTCAAAAATTACCTTCTTATTCCGGCTCGCCTTTCGTCCTTTGGAATAGGGAAGAGAACGCCAGATATGGATGTAACTTTATCAAAGAAATCAAACTCCCTTTGAAACACATCAAGTGCTTTAGAATTGAAACCATCAATAATTTTTTGTCTGACAACTGGAAGAAGTTCTTGAAATGAGTTATTCTGCAAGAAACGAAACACCCAACACAGATATGATTCTATATGCTTTATGATATAACAAATTTCCTTATTAAATTAAATACAAGTTGTGACCCGCAATATAAATAAATATATATATATATAGAAAGATCTTTTATAGTGAGCAATTCAATGTTTGAGCGCTGCTGATTCAGCAAAAAACCAGCTGAAAACATATGTGAGCAACACTTCAAGAGAGAGACAGGATTATCTTGCAATGAAGTTAAAAGAGGAAGCAGTGTGAAAGATTAATAGGAAATCATGATAACCAAAAAAAGCAATATGCATTCTGTCCCCATAACAGATACAGCACATGACTAAGTACCGGTTTGGGAAAAATTATCCCACAGCACATCTGTGATTCACACTAAAGTGCACAAGGATGCCTAGGTGTAGAAGTTCCATTATTAAAGGTCAATGGGGAATGAAAAAATAACTTCTATAGGACTATATTAGGGTTAACTATATGAGGATTGCGGGGGACATGCAAGACATGATTCAGAGGAATATGAAATGAATTTTGAACCAAACATGTGTATATTCCAAGAATTAATACTATATATACTTTAAGACACATTCAATATCAGTCACTAAATACAAGCAAGCTTTAAGATACAACCAGGTAACATGATGTCGATTGGACTAGTTGCATAGAATAAAGATAGTTTTTCAAAAAAGTAATGAGTCTCATGACAACCTAATATAATACAAATGAATCTTCACTTAGGAAACAGAAATAAATTTAGTACCATAATCAGCATTAATAAAGACAGTTAATGTTTCTTATATCTAAAAGCAGTTGTATTAACAAGTATACCACGCCAGCGCCAGCGGGAGTGCCAGTGGGAGTGGTAGCACCAGCACCAGCTGGTATATCTTTATCAGGCTCAGGAACACTCTCACCCTGCAAAACCACACCATCATAAGCAAGTCAAAGAAATCTCACAACACAAACCAACCGTTGTAACACGCCAATAATTTACTCACATATAAATGTAATTTTTGTCACCTGTAAATGCCAAATTAATATGTGGGCAAAAACATCACTCCTCTGTGCAGCTCTTAGCAGATATCCCTCGACCAATTTCTGCAAGTTGGTATTGCCAATGTAAATAGAGAAATTGCAGCTGATATTGCATGCATAAGTAAGACAAATCAAGTTACTGTAACATAGTGAGAGAATTGAAGGTACTGAACTAGAAAATGATGCACAACGCAGTTTTTCAAAAAGTAAAAGCTGTTTACTATAAACCGTGGATGATCTCATAGTACAAGGATCTAGGTAACAAGCATTTGAAAGATCAACCTTGTAATGGGAGATGTATCTAAATGAGGCTAGCTTCAGCTAAGTGGCAAAATCTGCACTAACCCAAGCACCACATTTTACAAAAAAATCTAAGCAGTTTGCACTTGGCAACACAAACTTAAACTTTTTTTTTTCTCAGGACTTGGCGAATAGCAGTAAAAGGTTTATATATTATGATCTTCAAGTATTAATAGTTGATTATAAGTCAATGACATCAAATATGCTTTAAGGACCCATAATACATTTAAAATTAGTACGAGCAGGACAATAAACACTTCCAAGCTAATTTATATTTCGGTCACACTGATGCCTTGAGGTTTTTAGATTACTCTTTGAAAATGATAATGAAAACACAGCCATGCCAGACAAACACAACAAGAACTAACCTCGTCGTCATATCTTAGCGCCTGTACCAACTGAGGCATGAAGAAAGTCACTCTCTCAGGAGGATAAGATTCCAACACCCTGAGAACATAAGCCATGACTCGAGGATGACCTTTATATGCTGGACTAAGAAACTCCAAAGCTTGTGTAATTGAACAAGCTGCCCAGTGTGGTAGTTGTTGCAAAAGTGTAGAATTCTCATCCGCTGCTTTGGGCGTGACAAAATAAGGCAGAGCTGCAGGAATGCTGCGGATCTCCAAAACATGTGACTAAGAAAACAATGAAAACATAGGTCCAAATTAGTTAAAAATGAACATAAATGAAAGAAGTATATTTGAAAATACTCATCAAAATACCAATGAATGCTCTGTAGTTTAAAAACTATTAAACTAGTTAACCTACAAAATTGCTCATTAAATATATATATATATATATATATAACACTATGATACTGGGAAACATGAATTTGGAGGCAGTAACTGACTACAGCTCTTCTGGCACTTCTACCTCATCAATATTTACATTCACAATTGGACATTATTAATTACAAACATTAGGGGTTTATACTTTTCACTCAGAAAACTTCATCAACATACCTGAACTAGTTGGGTGATTTCAGTCTTCAGAGCTGCATTTGTCGGAAATCTTCCAGCAAGTGATAAAGCAATTTGAGGATCAACAGAGAAGGCCGTCCTTGCAAATTCTATCCATTTATCTGAGCTAACTTTAAGTCGAGAACTGCTTTCCCTGTTTAATTCATTACACAAGAAGACAAATATTCAAATAGGACTGCCATCATAGATTAGAATACAATAAGATAGTGATCATTTGAAAAGTTCAAACATTCAGTACTTTGATCCAACTGGTTGGGCCCAAACCTCAAGCCGGTCAGCCTCACGCTGGCATAACATCATCAGCAACTGCCTCCTTTTCTCCCGTCCAGTCCAATAGTTTTCCATCTGGCCCCAGACAGGATGGCAGTGACCCTTCAAAAGAACATAAACTTATAACTAAGTTTTCCACCCAAAAACCACTTTCATCATAAAATAAATAAATGGACAAATATTAGGCACAAAACTGCATCACCCTTTGTATGATTATCTTACAGTATTATCTGAAGAGGAACCATTTTCAACCCCATCTGTTTTCTGGTCAGGCTGCGGTTGTTCCACCCTCTCATTTAAGAGATGCTGAACAAGTATTGAAACAGACTGGGCTTCACTCTGAGCAAAATTGTTATTATTCAAATCATACCATTCAGGTTGATGAGCAAACCACCCTAAGAAGGCCCTGTTTTCACAAAAAGCACGCAGTAGGATTAAGACAAAAAGATCCTTCAACAAATAAATGAGAAAATCTAGAAAAGGGTAACTTAGCAAAATGGCCATAAAACACCACCTAAAGTGCTCAATGATTACAACAACAATACACATTAAGTGCATACTTTCACGGATGAATAGGACCATGCACTTGTGGGGTTCAAAATGCTTCACTCTCAGGATACTGGGTAATATGCACAGTATAGGCACCTAAGTGACAGAGGATATATACTAAATCTGCCAATTTAATTGTCAATTGACCACAATAACAGGTATGTTATTCAAAAGAATACATAATGATCTGCACAAGTAGCATAGGCACAGCTGACTCATGAAGAGAATGTAAAATTTTCACTATGATATCATTTTAAGGATCCTAACATCCATAAATAAAAAAGGTTTTATAGATATGATTTCCGTTCTATGATCCATGGATGTGAGTTGAATAATCATGCTAAACTATTGCTCACATCAGCTTAGTGAGCAAATCCTGCTGCTTGCATCCTTTCAATAGTCAAGCCTAGAATAGATTTATGGACAGTAATACATGTGAATAGTAAGAAAACAATAATCAGTATAAGCAAACGCAATATGTCATCAAACAAAGAACTGCTGGTTATGACAATGGCATTCTCCTTATATCATACCTATATATCCTATCTTCAAGCAATTGAAGTCCTGATTTGAAGTTCTGAAGGTTCCCCTGTGTTTGGCATGCACAAAATTTCAGGCCAAAAAGCATAAGCGTGAAAAAAGTTCCTGTAGCAGCTGGATGCCGTGAGAATTTCCAGGGGAGCTTTGTAGTTCCTTGTAACATTCGACCAAGTAGCAAAAGCTGTTCAATACTATCATGCCGAACAACCTGAATTAAATATTTTTCAAAATCTAAATAAAGTTTATAATGGTGATGGATAGCAGTAAGAATGAAGAAAAGAATGGGTATTCATCCATAACACAAGAATATACAATAGTAATTTTTCCAAAGACATGTTCAATCAAACTGAAAATCTGATTCAAAAGCATCGTCACAAAAAAAGCATGCCAGACTTTCTCAAGTGGGAAACTTACTTCAAATCGATCTATAAAGAATCCAAGCCACAGCCTATGAGCCATTATCTGTTCAACAGGGTCTTTCTCAGGCTCCGGTTCAGGTTCACCAGGGGTAAGGTGCGGCCTCAGCTTTGCAGATGGTCCAGCATACCTTATATCCGATGCAAAAAGGCCTTTCTTGGTGTCAATTGTCCATAACCATGCATCTACAAGCTCCGCAAGAATAAGAGATCCCAACTTAGGAGCAGCAGAAACCAGCCATGTCCAAATGTACACACCAATCTCCACAGCATCAAGTGTGGTTATATAAGCTGGGCACCAGCAAAGAAGGCGCAGAAGTTGGGAAAAGCTCTCAAGATTTAAATTTGAATCTGAATCCTGAGAAAAGTAAGTTACTTAAGTTCACTGAAATTGTTAGAGCAGTCTATTGTTATAAATAAAAAATAGAAAATGAAAAACCAAGTTTATCTTTACCAAATTTGAAAGAAGCAAGGCAGTAGCTTGTGAACAAGTTTCACGAAAAGATGACTTGTCTAGTTTTTCACCTTTCTCTGCGGTATTTATAAACTTCTGAAGGAGCTTTACAAATTTTGCAAGCAATACTTCACTAAAGGGTAGCTGTTTGGGTTGTGCAGAGGAATCAGGGTCAGAATTCAGACCACTATTTGTAAGAGCAAGTTCACCCATGGTCTCATATAACCTTTTCATGCCAGCAATTTCTCCAGCATGGTTACACTTCGCTGTGGCACTGACCATGCCAGTACCAAGAACCTCCAAGTTAAATGCATCAGTTAATTTCAAGTTTCCACCTGAAGCTGCAGCAGCAGCAGCCATGACTGCAGGAATATTCGCAGTTTTTGTACCAGTCCAACATTCATTTTTCCCAGTACCAATTCTAATCTCAGACAACAGTGAGACCACATCTGCTGTTGGCTGCGTTCTCTGTGATGAATTAGCTTTGCAAAGGTTTTCCTGAACACCATCGTTATGTTTGTTACATTCTTGCAAACTTTGCCCACCAATAACATCTCCAAGCATGCAATAGTTCAAAAATCATCTCTTACAAATGCACAAACATCTATTAATTACCCAACCATTACATCTATTTAAAATAATTTATATAAAGTGAACGCCACCATAACCTTAACCCCCCCCCCCCTGCCCTCTCTCTCTCTCTCTATATATATATAGCATCATGCTCCATAAACTAGTTGCATGCTGCACATAAAAACTACATACTTCTCTAACAAAATTAGTAATATTTCCTTTGCAAGCATCAAAATTTTAGTCTCCTAACACTTCTTTAGGTTGATCTTTAGACCACAAAAATGGTAGAGATGAAGAGGAATTTGAATGTGGAGAAGAACAGATTAAATATACTAAAAACATTATAGGAAATATCATCAACAGAATTTAGCTGTTAAAAAAAAAAAAAAAAAAAAAAAGCAAAAAGAAAGAAAGATTACAAAATCATTGAAAAAGCAAGAGAATGTCACTCCCTTTTAATGCGAGAATACAAGGACCACTTTTTTTGCATATATATACAAGCCTATCTCATTATCAGAGGAATACAAACCCATGATGGGTTCCATATTGAAAAACTGAAATGGCTTTTTGTTCATAAATAAAACATTTGAATTAAACATATTCACATCAGATGGCATGGCATGCCTCAAAAGCATTCAAAAGTGACTTTCTCAAAAGATAGGCCAGCATTCAGGATGAAGAACAATTTCTTACACAATTTAACAGTCAGATAATTGTGTGAAGTCCCAACGCAATACAAAATGTTGTTGAGTATTGTAGTAATGTTTTATACATCCAACAGATAGGCTAAGAAACAATGATAGGCTAAGAACCCCAGCAAAAACAGAAACAAGATCATCCATCATTGAAATATGAACTTTGTGACTAAGAAAGCTATATATGCATGCCCATGAGTCAAGCAATATACATAGAAGAGATCAAAAGTAACAACACAAGACACATCCAACAAAGAAGTGAACCTGAAGAAGACCCTGAGTAGTGCACGGAGCATGTGAAAGTGAAACAATGATCCACTCTCTAACAATTTTCTGGTACAAAGCGCGGACATTGGCAAGATAAGCAGGATCACTCACTACAGCGGAAGGTGGATCATTATGCATTGAGAGTTGCAGGGAATCCAGACAAGACGAATTCCACAAGATCTTCAATCATGCAAATCAATTGCAGTAACTCTTAGAATATGCAGCAAGAAAAACAAGAGAATGACAGCACAGTCATAGTGCATTTTTACCTGTGGAAATTTATCTCTGAGTTGAGTTAACAAACTAAGAGAGAGATCCCGTACATGTTCATCCCTCTGAGATAAATTTTTTATCAGAAAACAGGCATGGATTGAGAGTGTGGACTCCCTAACCACTGCTTCTGAACCTGTATCAGCAGCCCTATCCTCCTGCATGCAAATTGCAAGGACTGTAGAATATGGGGAAAGCACCTCCAATGAAGGTTATTGATTAATTTATTTTAAACCTTTAAGATTGTGCGTAGATGCAGTGGAAACAAAGATGATCTTATGTGTCTTAGAAGACCCATGTACATTATAATGCAAACAAACTCAGCTCTCTGATATGAAGCTTTAATGCCCCGGGGACATAGTCTACTATTTTAGTCATTTAAGGTAACACAATTCAGGAACAAAGAAAAATGATAGAAATAAATATGCTGAAGAGAACAGCATTTCAGTTCCAGTCTACAACACTGCACATAATTTCTTTGGACAGACACTAAACCATAATACATGTAAGCAACAGAATATGAAATGGACACAGATGCAGCCTAGAGTAGAGAATGATACATGCAAATTTAAACCAAACAGGTTTATGCAGTACAGGGGAAGAAATACGCTAGAAATCCTTGACAGTCTTTGACAAATATAACTAGGACACCAGGAATATGCATAGTGAACTGAATCATCACTTACAAAAGCAGATATCTGTAACCAGGAATAAATTCTGCCAGAACCCAAAGTAAAGCTTTTTAAAGTTACGACATAGAATTGACCTCATTCAGAACTTGTCAAGGACCAAGTAGATAATGGAAATTCTTAATCAAGTAATAACAAGAAATTATCCCTCATACATAGACTTTTTCTAGAGGATCACTAAATCGTAAAAGCATAATATTGAACAAAAATACACAAGAAATCAGCATCCATGTTATACCACACATTTCAAAGATATAAACAGGAGTATAAGGTAAGATGATGCTTGAATACCAGCCAAGTTATTGCGGTTTCAAAAGCCCGATGGACAATAGCAGTCAAGCACTGGGAGACAGCTGGCATTAAATTTGGACTTCTCAGGTACTCAAAGACACAATTGAAAGCACTTCTAGAAGCAGTAGAACTTTCCCCTCCATTCAGAAGACCACCATTGCTGCTAAATCTGATTATCTCCAAAAATGCTACAGCCAACAGATAGGTTGCTTTGACACCTGAACAAAGTCAGACATATTGAATAAAAAAGGAAATGACATGAGCAAGGACTTCTGATTTACTTCATATACAGACCATCTTATGAAATGAATATATAATTAGACCTGAAATTGTACTCATAGCAGAAACTTCCACTCGCCCTCCAAAGGCAGCAGAAAGAGCAGTCTTTTGAGTCAAAGCAGCTTTTTCATTTCCGCTTCCTCGCCGACTACCTGGGTTGTGAAGAGCATTGAGCTCCAACTCATCTTCAAGCCATTTCACAGAGCTCACAACCTGCAGTTTCATTTCTACTCTCAAAACATAATAAAGAGCTTATGATGATAAAGTGGAGAGAGAAACCTTCCAATGAAGCTTTAAACAATCAATAATTGTACAAACCAAGCAAAGGTAAATCTAAATAATAGAATGAAACCAGTTTACCATAGTTGATGCAATATGAATGTTGAGTTTTTGGAAAAATCTAGATGGATAAAGCAAATTGCCTCATTCTTTGTCAATGTGGAAAATGAATTAGGATCTTCAATTCAAAAAGAAAAGGATCTCACCAAAGCACTAAGCAGCACAACAAACTTTTTGTCTGCAGACATAATATTTAGTTTTTAAGAATTGAATAGCATAGATTGAAATATTTGTTAAAATAGAGGTAGTATTGATCCCCACAGGAGGCATTTTCTAAGCTGCTGTAATCTGAAAACCAAAAATTGTAGCTGAAGACATTGCATTAATTCTACAACAACATGACAAGCAAGACCACACATGTTATCCTTCATTTAAATCCCTTACTTCTTTCACACCAAATTCTTAAATTGAAGAATTTAATGTGTAAGGTACCATTTTCCCAATCATCAAACAATTAAAAAAAAAAAAAAAGGAAAAGATAAGACAGACTAACATACAATTTGAATGTCAATCATCAAAAGAGAAAATCTGAAAGAGCCAAAAACAATAGTCATCAACATTATCTTTATGATTAGAACTCCCCATTAAATATATAACAAAGTCGAGCCCACTATGGTTTTGGGTAAATTAACTTGAAATATTTCAGAAGTCTATGCTGTCACCATTCACATCATAAAGACAAACTTGACATGTAGTGCAATACATATCAATGAGATACCGGCAAAAACCAATAAGACTTGTTACAGGTAATTTCAGAATGATGAAGAGTGAGCAGACATATTTATTAGTGATTACTCAAAATGCCATATATATCCAATCACTTTTGTGAAACACTTCAAGCATAGAAATAGCTCCTACAGCGATCACCGAAGAAAATTATAGATCTTAAAGTGTACTTAGTATTAACTTACAAGAGGAGGAGTCCCCTTTGATATGCACTGCACAGCAGACGCCCATGATGAATCCCACATGTATGGTCCAGTCACAGCTTGGAGTACAAGTGTGCCCGTAGTACCTCCACTTGTGCTGCCTGCAATATTAGATGTTGACGAAACTGGTTTTGTATTGGGCCCAGCTTTCTGTATTGGAGGTGCTAATCCAAAGAGAGCAATATAGAACCACAAATTTCGAAATAGCTTCAAGAGAGATGGCTCCACATCCGTGCTGGGCTCAAAGTCGGAACATATTTCAGCCACGGCAGGCAGAAGAGGCCCAAGAAAATCTGCCCCACTCCTGAAATTTAAATTCTATAAGAAATATTTGTATAATGATCATAATGATGATGAGCAAGGCAGCAAACAAATGCTCAGCATTTCCTATTCCACAAGAAAAAACCATAATGCATAAACTGTTGAGGAACTTTACCTTCCACTTTTTGACTCTGCAGCCAAACCCACATCTGAGCACAATGACAACAAACGATGTCGGTATTCTGAACGCAACTTATTACTTGAAATGCCTTTGGCAATTAATAAAAATCCTGCAGGTAATGTCTACAGTGAAATTGAACCAATAAGCATCCACTAGATATGCAAAACAACTTCTCTTGCAAATTTATCACTTAAATCAATGAATAAATTATAACATACTTCAACACGTTCAGTTGCAGCTTCTGGTGCCTGGGCATTACTTTCCTCAGAGCCAATACTGGAAAGTTTGCCCAAGTAACTTCGGGTCATTAAGACTACAGCTTCACGGTAGGACTTATCAAAACCTAAACTCGCCAAGCGAGAAACAGCATCAAGAAGCTGCAGTAACTCAAGAAAAGCAGGTTGAGAAATTGTGGAAAACATAATTCTCCAAATAATTAATAGAAAATGTTATGTCTTCTTTTTATGATTGCGCTCTTTCTACAAGGGAAAGAAAAACAGTTAAAAAAAAAAAGAAAAAGCAAACTAACAATAGCACACATTAAAGGATGGGATCATACTCGGAGTCTCAACAACCCTGGAATTGAACCATCACCCTCTTCTAAACTCTCAATAAATAGGGGTAATATCATGTCAACAACTTCAGGCTTGTTAATAGAAACATTTACGTCGGCTAACAGCCGTATGACATTTAGCTGTACAGGTGGAGCTTCCTGCTTCTCTTTTCCATCCTGAAAAACATTCTAAATATTAGATCACATGTCCATAACAAATACTTTAACAGCAAGACCTCAGCATTTACATGTTAGGCAGAAACCTTGTAATGTAAAAGCATCTAATTGTTTGATATTTCAAGTATTTCCATAATGGACTTACCATCAAAGGTAAATTTTAGATCTACTAATGGCCTGATATGGTTTCCCTCCCCTTCAGTTCAATATCAAACATTTAATATTGTCTCGAGAGAACCACTATTATGATAAAAATAGAGCTTCAGCCTTTCATGATCCATACAAAAGTATCTAATCCAAGACAAATCCTATAGGAAAAACAGCATTGCTCTTTAAAACAAACATCAGCTACATTATTTGTTGACATCCTCTGGTAAAGTATAAACTGAAATAAAAAGCAGTCTTAAATAATAAGCAGATCAGCACATCCTGCTGATAGCAGATTTACCCTAAAAGAGAATCAATTTATGAATTGTGCATGACTTTGTCAAACTAAAAGGTCAGGAAAAAAGAAAGTGTGAAAGCATTTCAAGTCAACATGCAATACAGTTCAACAAATCAATTTAGTGAAGCTCGGATTACTTAATATTGATAGCACCGATTCAATACTGTCCCAGTTTGGGCCACATCTACATCAGAAAGTCCTTAATTTCCAGATAAAACATTTAAATGTGGGTTGCAAGGAAGTGGTTGCAATCAGCTCCCTAGAAAGGGTTTGAACATTTTGCAAGTTAGGGAAACCGTGGTGCAAATGCATATTCAAGAGATGAAGTGACAGGAAAATTAAATAAATAAACTACAATAGTAGCCATGAACCATAGAATACTGCAATAAAGAAATATATAAGATACTATTAGAATATGCAAGGCAATAGTATGAATACCTCTTCCTCAAAATCATTCCTTTCACGGATACTGGTCGCCAGTCCCATGATAAAAGTATCCACAGGTGACCGGTCCTTGGCCCATCCAAATTCGATTATTTCACAACATGTTTTGAGGACACTTTCAAACATGCATCCCTGGCTTTTGGCCCAAGTTTCAGCCTGCACATAGTGGTTTAAAGAGTAACTATCTATCACCACAACCATCATGGAGTGTCGACATCACGACTGATCCAATAGAAGAACAAATTTTACTTGGGCACAAGTAGCAAGCACAAGGGGCTTAAAACGAATTAGCAGAACTCTGAGAAGCTGGCCGCCACGAATAACTGCTGCTTGAGATATCCCAGAAAGCAAACAACCAAAAAGCTCTTCACAAGCTCTCAATTTCCGCCATGCTGAGAACAAGCATCCTTCTGCAGCCTCTATCAACAACGCAAGGGCTCCGTGCAACAACCTCTTCGATGACTTCCCTTCCGTGTCGAGAGATGCCAGAGTCTTAATATGCAATCTTGCAGCAGCATGGTAAACTGACAACTTATTATCAATCCTAGCTTTCAGCACCTGCCCTTGCTCCGACCAATCCCGCTTTCTTATCTGTCCACGCAAACAAAACCAAAATATAACATTCATCAATACCTTTTCTTTCCTCAATTTTACCACTTCTGATTATCTCGCATATGCAGTGCTGTTTACACTAACTAAGCTACTTACCTTTAGAAATAAAAGCATTAAACGAAGCTGATTCTTAGCAATAATTCTCACTTGCTCCATAAGCTTGGGATCGATGTCCACCTTACTAAATACATTCCCGATTAGCTTAAAAGCAATTTCTTGTTTCTCAAGACTCTCCATCGATTCTTCCTCAAACAATGTCACGGCCCTCTTACCAGTTGCAGGGCTGGCTGCACCACCTCCGTCAACATCATAGATTCCGGTACTGGAACCAAATAAATCCCCATTGCTCTTCCACGTAATGCTTCCACTCCCGTCCGCCGCCATATCCTGAGACGATGACGGATTTGAACCTGCTCTGCTGCCATCAGGATTCGCACTCAGTGAGGAGCCCTGAACCGAACTCGGAACCGCAATTTCAAACCGATCAAGAAGAACGGTTATCAATTTGTTGACGTCGGACTGAATAATAGGAGGGAAATTTGAACACAGAGCATTCAAAAAAATCCTGGAAACAACAGGATTAGCACTGTTTGTCGTCTGAATCACAATTTCCCCTGTGAATCCAGCCACATCGGAAGCAAAATCTTGAGACTGTTCCGACGCTTTCAAAATATAACTCAGGAAATCATTGAAGAACGAAGAAATCGCCTCGGACGAAAATGCCTGCGGCCAGAAAGTCGGATTAAACGATGCAGGAATTGAGCGGTAAAAAGCGAGGAGCAGAGACTTGGCGACATCGTTGTCAAAATTCCAGGATTTGGAAAGCAAACGCGCGACCGCTAGTATGGCATGTAGCTGAGACCTAGAAACCCTCGGCGATTCGGATTGCAGACTCTCCGCCGACGGGCAACGGCTGCATATCCAACCGATTTTCCCTGCATATCTTACCGGATTCTGTGCGATCAAATCGCAGAGCTCCACCAACGATTCCATTGCTTCAATTGCAAGCTCCGAACCGTGAGGAATCGCCCCCTAGTCTCAATCAAATTCAAATTAAATTGACAGTGATCGGAGAATGCATGTGGCGACGAATGAATGGCGTTGCGGTGATTCTGAAAACGAAATGCATGAATTTAGGGTTGGCGAGAAGCGTCAGAAAGTGATAGATGCAATGACTGTGATGGAACGCCGCCGTGGGATGGCTGCCGATGGTGGTCCTCCTCCGCCTGAGCGATGATGTGGTTGAGGGCACAGGCACACATTACCGCGCAATCCGTGTTTTCAGATCTTTTTTTGGTTTTCTTTTTATAACTTAAATTTAACTCTGCCTTTTCTATTTTTTTTGGTTTATATATTTCCTCTTTTTTTAATTTATGGGTCGACCATTTATTTTATAAAGTATATTTCCCAAAAATAGGAAAATGCTCTCGTTCAACTTACCTCCTATCTTATAAACCATTTTTACTTTTATTTAAAATGAAAATAAATATGATATTTGAAGGGAATTATATTAATTATATATTCGTGATATTTTATTTTGTATATAAATTTGAACATATAGATTTTTTATTTAAAATCAATTTTGCTCCCATTTGTAGTATTGTTTTGTTGAATTATACCTACTGCACCATTTGAAATGAAATTTAAGAATGTTATCTTCGATTTGATGTTGGTTGAATTTTTTAAAAAATGCACAAAATAAAAGTTGATTGGCTATGTTTGATAGTTTTGGTAGAATCGGATTGAACCAAGTTATACGAGTTCATAGTGGTTGAGTTGATTGGTCTCCTCTAAGTAAAATAATTAATTAAAATTAAGGTAAATTATATAACATATCTTCGTATTTTACTAAAAATGCACAAAATATCCTGTATTTTATTTATTGCGTAAAACCCCTTATGTTAATGGAAAGTTTGCATGAAACACTCTCTATGTCCAAAACTGATGTTTGGTTCAAAATAAAACCTAAATTACGTAAGTTTTATACAAATAAAAAACGTAAAATATCTTAAATAATTTTTTTTTTCATAAAATAAATAAATAAATAATTGATCAATCATTTATTTTTTTACTTTTTATAAAAATCAGGTAACTCTCCAAAAACTATAAATGAATGATTAATAATTAATATGGCCGTATTTGTTCTAGATCACTTGCTATGTCAGTTTTCGTTATGCCACGTCAGCCAATTCTATTAAAAATTTAACTGTAGAACTAAAAATGATAATTTATTTTTTATTGTATGGAACTAATTTTGATAATAATTTTTGAATGGTACCAAAAATGAAAAAAATAGAATTATTTGGTACTAATTTTGATATTTGCTCTAAAATTTTGAAATATATCAGCCTGCAAATTATATGTTTATATACGAGTTTTAATGAATATATATTATATTAGTTGAATATAGTATAAAATTAAGATATTTTTAGAATTAAAGTTGATGAAGTAAGACAAAATTTCGGATAAATAAAATATAAAATAATGACATATTTTTAAGGAAATATAATATTAAAAATTATAAATTAATTTGTGCTTAGTTTTTGTTTTTTTTTTGGTTACAAATTAAAAAATGTATATTTTTGTGAATAAATAAAATAAAAATAAGAACCAGTGTATACTCGTATGGGTGGAAACAATATTAATTTATATATAAATGATAAAATAAAATTTAAATATAAAATATCATTATTATTATTAAAATATAATATTTAATAAAATTCATAAAAATATATATATAATTTTAAAATAGACCAAAACAAGTATTTTAAATATAAATTTAATTTGAAAATAAAAATAAATAAATTGTAGTATTTATTTTGGATTTTATTAATTGAACATTATATTATTAAAAAGTACCTTTTTCCTTTTAGAAAATATTAATGTAAAAAAGATAGTATGTGTTTTTTTATTTGGTATGAAATAATTTATTTGAATTTGGTATTAAAATAATATATAATAGAATATTTTGTAAAAAAAATATATTTTTTTTTCGAAAATGTATAATTAAATAATAGAAATATGGATTTTAATATATAAACAAAAAATAGACTCATGTAAAATTTAAACTCTATTTAGAAAATAATAAAGGGTGTTTTTGTCTGTGATTTTAGTTTTTGGGTTTAAATTTTTAATAGTAAAAAGTTGAATTTGAATTGTTGTTTGATTTGATATAAATAAAAATTGATGTGATATTTTAAATATAAAATAAATTTATAGTATAATATATATATAAATAATTATTTGATGTGATATTTTCGAAGGGAAAAAAATCTGAATAGTAACAATATGCGGTAAAACCCAAGTAAATGCCGCATGTGTAATTCCAAACTCGATACTCAATTTTAAGTTTTGTCAGGAATTTGTTTTTTCTTTTTCTTTTTTTAATTGAAATAAATATGATTTATTATAATTTCAGTAAAAATATATTATTTTTTAAAAATATTACTATATTAAAATGTTATTTAAAATAAAATTTTTAATTAATATTTTGTTTCAAATTAATTGTATTTAACAATCAAACAAAACAAAGAACACTTCTGGAATTTTTAACAGCATATGTTACAATCCCTTCATTTCAATAATATTATTTTCATAAATAACTATATCACCATAAAATTGCTCTTATCTTTTTATTTTTATTACATAATTGTCACTATTTTTTACACCAATACACTCACTCGTAAGGGCAAAAAACTCTTTTACCTATACTTTTTACCGATTATTAATATAATATTAATATTCTTTCAATTTCATATCCAACCCAATTAAAACTATAATTCTGGGATCAATTAAATCTTGCACCCAGTTTGGGGACGTACCACGAAAATGTACTGTGTTGTGTGGAATAACATATTGACAAATTAATTAATTAATTAATTAATTAATTAATTTGAGTAATGCCTAATCTTTCTACCTGTTGCAATCATTTCAGTCAACAAATGGGTTGGGACAAATCACATTTTGGTTTTATTATCCCATTAAAACATAGTAATAAATAAATATATATATATATTTTTATATATTTTTTTTACATTATTGTATAAATATTTTTAAATTATTTTATTAAAATGCTTTGAATAGATGATAATCATATATTGTTTTTATTTATATGCAAGGACGGGTGGTACTAAATGGAGATTAGGGGCAGCTATAATTTTTATTATTTTGTCTTTTTTTTAGTTTTTGTACAGCGTAAAAAATAATATAATTTATATAATTTTTGTTGATTTATTTTTTAGATTTTATTTTTTTAATGAAAAAAATATTGAATTTTATATCATTTTATTAATTTTTTCTCAAAATATTTAACTTTTACCCCTTTTTTCTCTCCTTATTTACCTGATAGCACCAAAAGAAATCTAAAAAAATAAAATTGAATAAAAAATAAAAATAAACTGACATTTTATACCCAGGAGTTTTACGACCGGTTCCCCGTCATTGTATCATCGAGTAAAAATTCATATTTTGTTGCTTGTATTGTATGTATTTAATTAGATGTATATTATTCACTGAAAATATCAATTATATGTGGGGTGTGTTCTTTTAGTAAATATTATATCAACACATATTTATATCACATCTTATAATTATTTCAATTCAAAATTTTACCGTGCGAATTCAACTCAAAATACAAATCATCAAACAAATACACCCTAAGATATGTTCTATATATATATATATATTAGTAGATTAAATAGTACAAAGTTTTTATAGTATTTATGATATTTTTATTTTAAGTATAAACTAATATTATTTCATTTGTATTTCTTGAAAAAATATAAAACTTTAAAAATATTTTATTAAAATAATATACTATTTAAAATAAAATCCCAAAAAAAAAAAAACAGTTTCAAACAAAAAAAAAAAATTATCAATACATGACGTGTGTGATTATTTTGTGAAATAATTGAAAATAAATAAATATATAAAGTATAGTGGAATATGTAGATAATATAACAATAATAAATGTATGTAGTCTATTAATTTTTTTTGAAAAATTATATAAAGAAAAAGATTGAAAAAAACAAAGTCTCGAGTTCTTGTAAACAGAAATTATTTTCTCACAAATATTAATTTATATTTAATCACTATTCAGATAAAAATAATTATCAATTTAAAATACATCAGTTTATGTTTTGTTTTGTTTTTAATATACAAAATTATAATTCTATATTTAAACAAAAAAGTCAAATTTTTAGACATTACATGACATCTAATATCTATTTCATCCAAAAATCAAAACAAAGACATAAAATTAAATAAATATAAAGTAAACAAATCCAGGGCTGTGTTAACTAAAAAAAACAGTAGAAAAGTAATAAATATTATGTTCTTTTAAGTACTATTTTTTAATTTTGGTACCCAAATAATAATAATAATAACAAATACAAAATATTTTATACAAAAGTAAAAAAATTAAAATACTCATTATAAAAAAAAAAATCATTACAAAAAATATAAAAGCTACACATTTAATTAAATATATATATATTTTTACAATTTTTTATATTACACATTAAAAATTATTTCATCCGAAAATATTGCGTGAACAGACTCAAAAGTTTCATATCAAATGTTTTCATCCTAATTTATTTTTTTCCCATTTTGTCTTTTATAATCACACTATTTAGTAATTATTTTAATATATCTATCTTTACTTAAGTCATAATTTTAATTTTACAAATTTAAAAAATTTGAATTTATTCATTTTTTTATAAAGTTTATTTTATTTGTAGATCTACAATTGTATTCAAGTACATGCAAAATTATATATACATGCTTTTAAATATTTTAAATAAAAACTATAATTTAATATAATATTTTAAGTACAAGTGAAGAATTATAAGGTAAAATTGTGTATTATAAGAAATTTATTAAAGAATTAATAAAATATAAAGAGATAAAAAAAAGAGTAAATTCATTATTATTTATTAAAATATAAATAATAAATTATGAAGAAATAAAATTATTATTATAAATATTATATATATATATATTTAATAGATAGCTGAGAAAGAAGATATTGACTTAAGTTTAACGGATAGTATTGAAAAAATCAAAAATAAAAAATCAAACCAAATCAAATAGTGTGTTTTCTTATAATTAAAAAAATATATTATTTTTAAAAAAAATTAATATACTCCCCCCGTCCATAAACTAATGTCCTACTTTTCTATTTGGGACGTTCAACAACTATTGTCCTATTTTTTTTTTAAACATAAATTTTACATTTTTACCATTCATTCATTTATTACTTTTAATTTCTACCATACAATTAATGATAAATTTGTCAATTCATAACAAAAAGACAAATCACCTAAAAAATCGTGCAAATATACTTTAGGACAATAGAAATTGGACGGAAATAGTATAATATATATTAATTATTTTCTTGTACTACTTACGCAATTTTTTATACTTCAGGTTATCTGCCACACATAGTTTGTCTGTGACCAGTCTGTTGGACTTAGTTTGCAACGCATTAAATTTGATCGAAGTTTATCCAGTGCGCATTTTTATGCAGCGGTTTGCGATTTCCACAGAGAAAAATAAAATTAAAAAATAAAAATAAAACTGTGAGGTTATTGGCATCGGCAAGAAACGTGTCAAAATAGATTATCTATTATCCAATTATACACAATGATGGTGCTGAACTGTGAAGTCAAACACACAAAATGTGTGTCTATATATCTAGAACATACATAAACTTATTATTATTATTATTATTATTATTATTAAAAATACATATTTAATTTTTATATAAAAAAAATTCACTTAAAAAACCAAAATTTAAAACTCTCGTTATTTCGAAGTTAAGAGTTAAAATTGTTGAAAGAATCAAGTAACTCGCGAGTCGATTTCAATCAGACTTGATTATAATTTGAATCGATTTGTATATAGAAATAAATGAATCGAGCTCGAGCTCAACTTATTTCTATAAATGAGCGGAGCTCAGCTTACAGATAACTAGGATTAACTCGTTAATGATGATATATTTATTTTATTTATTAAAAAAATATAATATTTAATTATAGCCGAACTCAAATTCGATTTCGAGTTTTACGAGTCGTATTCGAGCTTGAATTTGAGTTGAATGAGCTGAACTCAAATTTCCATTTTAGCTCGAAATCATAACAACTTGAGTCGAACATGTACCATTAACAAATTCAAATTCAGCTCGATCAAGAGATAATCAAATTTACTCGACTCGTTTAACGACTCTAATAATATTGCAAGTTGACAATATACCTTTTTAGTTTTTTCTTTTCTTTTTAATTATTTTCTCAAAAATTTTAAAATTAAACCTACTTAATTTTATATTTTTTTATATTCATCTCCTAAATAAATAAGTATTCTCTTCATTATATTTTTTTACTAGTATAATTTTTAATTTGAGACGTTATAAAATATATATATATTTATATAATATATTTTTATTTTTTATCACTCTAAAAAAATCTATAAAAGCTACCCAACAAAAACTAGAGGTAAGAAATAATACATATATATATCAAACAAACAAAAAAGAAAAAAAAAAACAGTATGAAAGTAGTAAAAAGTATGACCAAAATAATGTATAATTTGTACTTGTATATTTTATTTAAATAATTATTTAATAAAATATTTTATTAGAGATATAATATATATTTTTTTTATAGAGAATTATAGTAGTAATAGTTATATTAGAAAAGGAGACATAACCAAAGGTTATGTTTGTTTGTAGGCTTTGAATCCAAAATTTAGTATTCATAAAAATAAATAAATAAATTTTATATTCAAAGTATTGTATTAATATCTATTTATATCAGGTCAAATAATTATTTTATTTCAAAACTAACTTTCAAATCTATAACTAAACACTAATGTGTTCCTTTTTCTATTTTTATTTGTTATTTGTCATTTGAACTCCATATTTTTTTAATATACAAAATGTTACATAGAAATTTATTTAAATAAAAAAATTTAAACTCTCAAATTTAATACTCCATCAGTCTCAATACAATAGTCTTGTTTACTATTTTTGTCCGTTCCAAAACAATAGTTTTATTTTCATAAATTTCTATGTCACTATAAAATTACTTTTACTTTTTCATTATTATTACACAATTGTCACTACTTTTTACACTAATACACTTACAAGAGCAAAAAAGTCTTTTATCCATACCTTTTACCTACTATTAATATAATATCAATATTTCTTAAATTTTGTGTCAAATCCAATTAAACTATAGTCGTAGCACAGAGGGAAGGAGTAGTAAGAAACAACAGTGCGCATATCTTGAATATTTTCTGAAATATATATATATAATATTATATAAAAAAAATTAAATAAAAAATTCAAACTTAAAAAGCAGCACAGTGTGCGTATCTTGAGTTAGTCAACTACGGTATTCATAAGATAGATATGACTTAACTTTGAGTGGCTCACAATAAATTAAACCACTATTAATTAAAATATTATATTATTATTATTATTATTATTATTATTATTATAATACAAAATTAAAGTCAAACTTAACGCTTCCATGCATGCATACCATTTTAAAATTTTAATTCCATTTATTATTATTATTATTATTATTATTAGTTTATTGGTTAATGACCATGAACGCGTCTATTATTCCTTTATATATATGTTTGTTACATATTTTAATTTTAGATATTTTTTTATACGAGGCATGCCAAATTGTATTTATAATATGAAAAAAAAAAAAAAACAGTTATAAGTACTCCCTCTTTTCACTTACCATGTCTACATTGTTGTTTCTATCCGTCCCACATTTCATATCACTTTTTTTTTAAAATAATTATACACTTTAATCTCATTTTAAATTTTCTAATTTAATTTTAATCAGATAATTAGTTATTTTAATCTTAATATATAATTATTTATATTATAAAATAATTATTTTCACTAATACATTATTATTTATCTATATTATATTTATCTTAAATTCTGGTGTTTACGGTGACTCAAATATCCAACGTGGGACAGAGGGAATAATATACTATATTGAATATTGATTTTTATTAAGACTAAAATGTGTTTGTTTGTAAGATTTTACTTTTTATTTTAATATTTAAAAAATATAATTTTATATTAAAAATATTATATTCACTCCGCCTCTTATTTATTTATCAAATTGCTTTTTTTACGAAGTTTTATGAATATTTATATTATATTATGATATAGTAGAAATAGAAGTAAAAAATTAAATTAACTTTATTAATATTGTATGATATTTATGTAAATGAGTGAGATCCTATGCTGAAACATAATATTTAGCATTATGCTGATTCATTAATAACTATTGGATTATAAAAGTTAATCTAAAGGCTTATATTAGGTACATAGTACAATTATTAGAAAAAAATGAATACTTTACTATGAGACGGATTAAAATAAAAAATATGGATAAATTGTTAAGTGACGGAGAGAGTATCAAATAACTATTGAAATTTAAAATTTTAATATTTAAAGTTAAAATTTAAAATCAAGACAAATAAACACATTAGATATATATATATATATATATTATACACATATTTAGAATTGTAATACTAGTTAAAAAAATATTTTGGTGAATCATACTTCTTTCATTCACTCAAAGAGAGTGTTTGTTTGTTAGACTTTAGTATTGATTTGACTTTAAAAAAAAAAAAAAAAAACACCTAAAATACTAAATTAAATACTTCATCCGTCCCAATATAATAGTTTTATTTACTATTTTTGTCCAATCTCAAAAAAATAGTCTCATTTTCATAAATAACAATATCACTATAAAACAACGTTTATTTATTTTTATTATTATTATACAATTGCATTACTTTTTACACTAATACACTTATGGGAGCAAAAAAATCTTTTATCCTTATTTTCTATCTACTACCAATATAATATCAATATTTTTTAAATCTCATGTCAAACACAACTCAAACTATAATTTTGGAACGAAAAGAATATATATTTTTAATTTACTCTAATATAGAAGGTTTTGCGGATGAAATCGAGACCTTTTTTCCTTTATTAAAAATTTAAAAAGTAAATATACAACGATTTACACAATTACTTTTAGAGACAAATATAAAGAGTAAATCATAGTCTACATTAAAACTAAACCAATTTGTTTATTTATTTATTATTTTTAATTTATTTTGTATATTTATGTTTTTTATTATTCGATTTTTCATGTATGTATTTTTGGTGTTTTCTTATAGTTGAAATTTTGACAAAAAATAAAGAAACAAAAAATAATACTCTCTCCGTCCTAGCTACAGTGTCTCATTTACTGTAAATACGAAAAATTATTAGGGATATAATTAATAAATAATTAATAATGTATTTGTAAAATTATTATCTAATAAAAACAATATTTTATTAAGATTAAGATAACTAATTAATATAATTAAAATTAAAATTAAAAAATATATAAATTTAAAAAATTAAAATAAAATTAAAATATATAATTCTTTTTTTTAAAAAAAAATGACATACTAAGTGGACATACGAAAATTGAAAAATGAACACACTATTAGAATAAGAGGGTATTAAATAAATAAAATTAAACTCTAAATAAAAAAATTCAACATAAAAATCTCATTTTACATTTCATCTCACATTTTTTACTATTTTATATTTTTATAAAAAATAAATCAAATCAAAATATTATTTAAATAATTTTATTTAAGAGAAAAAAAAAAAAAAAAACCACTGATACCAACACTAGAAAATAGACCAACTAATTTTTCATGCACATAGACATACAATGAGATAGTTATTTTCTACTCTATCTGTCCCAAAATATAGTATTGTTGTGTTGGGTACGAGATTTAAAAAATATTAATATTATATTAGTGCTTGGTAAAAAGTAAAGATAAATGATTTTTTTGTTCTTGTGAGTATATTAGTGTAAAAAGTATTGTGTAATAATAATAAAAAATTATTAATAGTTTTATGGTGATATGCTTATTTATGTAAATGAGACTATTATTTTGAAACGGATAAAAATGATAAATAAGATTATTGTAATGGAATGGAGGGAGTATTATTTTTAATAAAAAGATTCATTCTAGATAAATAAATATATGCATGATTTTTTTTTATTAAATATTTAACCAATAATTCCCGCAAATAATATTGCAATTTATTAAAATACTTTTATTTTCATAAACTAATAATCAACCTTCCATTATTTCTAGAACATTGAAAAAACACAACCGATGTGAATCATGCGGTAGTTAAACTCATAGGTATGATCTTTAGACATTTAGTTAAATTTTTACCATTTAATTAATTATTTTTTTTCAAAATATCAAATCAAATATTTATTTTTTTATTTTTTATAGTATTTCAAAAAATAAATTCATTATAATATTACATCAAAATTTATTTATTTATAATAAATTCAAATCAATTATTCTTTTTTTTTTCCTCATCTAATTCTAAAACAAATGATCCCCTTTTTTAAAAAAATAAATTTATTTACATTAATCATATTTAATAAATATAAATTAATTAAACTAAAATTTTAACATTTTATATATAGAATTCATTCAAAATTTATTTATTTATATTTTTATAATAAACAAATATTTTTCTCTATATTTAAAATTCACTCATTTTTATAAAATTACTTTACGTTAAATTATAAATAAATTATTTATTTATTTATTTATATTATATACAATTTTATTATCTATATAGGAGTAAAATAATACTTCTCATATTATATACTCCTATATGTTATTGAAATATAATAATAAAAATATTTAAATATATATCTAAATTTCTTTTAATAATATATATTAATTATATTTTTTAAATATGAATAACATTATTATATAAAAAAATAATATAGAAAAATAATATTTAGTAATTATTAATATGTTTATCTTTTATTTAGCAATGAGAATTACACTTTTTATTTATTTTTTTTTATATTTATTTACAAGAATTATAATTCTTTATTTAGTACAATAACATATTTCACTATTCAGTACAAATATTTTTTTCAATAACATTTATTCACACAATATCATTTTATTAAAAATAAAGTCAAAGAATATATTTGTTATTTAATTTAAAATGCCACCAACTTTCATTAAAATATAACATTTCTTTATACAACTCTTATACACGGAAGAAGTACTATAATAGTGTTTGAAACAAATTTGGATTTGTTTGTTCAGAGTCTTTTTTAACACAATTTTCAATAAATATATATTCTCATATAACTTTTGTATCATTGTGTTTAATATTAAATACTTTTATATTTGTATAATTTTTTACATAAATGTCATTGTATTATTATTATAAGATACCAATAGAAGTATTTTTGTCATTTTTTCTTAATTTATATTACGTTTTTATATAATAATTAATATTTAAATATCAACACGCAAAAACATAAATGAGATCTTAGAGCCAAATGAAAGTAGTATATATTATCATTTCAAAAAATCAATATTCAATATAAAATATTACTTCATCCGTCTCATATCTATATATTAATTTGCTTTTTGCACGGAATTTTAAAAAAATTAGTATTATATTGAAATAAAGTAGAAATAAATGTAAAAAGATTAAATTAACCCTATTGGTATTGTATAATATAATATAAAAGTAATGACATTTGTGTAATATATTGTAAATTAGAAGAATATTTGTAATGTTAGGTACATACTACGGTTACTAAAAAACTGAAATGAATATTTTGTTATAGAACATATCAAAATAAAAAAATAAATAAATTATTAAAGGACGAATGAAATATATTTATATTATCGACGTAATTTTCTATACATCACGTGAAAACAAAAAATTCAAATAAAAACAATAAGCAAACAACAATAAATTATCTCCTATTAAAGTGAGAGAGTACATGTAATAGCTTAGAATCAAACATAGGCTTAGTGGTCTCTATAAATAGAGATAGATAGCAAGGGAGAGACTCATATGTCGAACTCCGACATAGTTAAATCAGCAGCGCACCAAGTTCAGACCAGACCAGACCAGACCAGATCGCAATTCCTGTCCGAAGATGGATTTCCGAGCTCTCAAACGCACGCCTCTCTCCTTCTTCCTTCTCATCATCTCTCTTTCACTGGTAATTAATAATCAATTCTAATTTTTATTTTTTTTTATCCGCACTCCTACATCCTCGATCGAATCTCAAATTCTCACATTCACATACACACACATATATATATATATATTTGCAGTTTGAGTGTATTGTTATTACAAGTGGTGTAAGAGACTTAGATCCGACGGCGAGAAGCTACTGGAAGAGCCGAATGAAGGAGGAGCCAATGCCCGACGCAATCGCAGATCTCATCCGTCCGATCAATCCACCGTCGCCTTCGCCTACACCGTCGGATTATTATCCGTTTGTTAGAGATTTTAAGACAAAACACACTTTCATTATTTACCACAGCCGCCCCGACAATCGGCCTCTCGGATCGAAACCCTAATTCATCTCAATTGGGGGCTGACTAGTTATGCATCCCTCTTATGTATGTATCTATCTATTATTACAGCTGGATAGGATCGTGCCCATTTTTTCCAACATTGTATTTTTTTTTTAGTTTAATATATTAAACTTTTTAGTAGGATAGTAGGCTTGCTTTTTTTTTTTTTTTTTTTTTTTTTTTTTTTTTTTTTATAAATAAAATAAAATAAAATCAATCAAAATTGATTCCGTTGAAACCAAAAAATATATTCCCTCCGTCCATAAATATAGTCTTAATTGGGTTGGATACGATATTTAAAAAATATTGATATTATATTGACAGTTGATAAAATATATGGATAAAAATATTTTTGCCATTGTGAGTGTATTAGAGTAAAAAATAGTGACAATTGTGTAATAAAAATGAAAAAGTAGAAGTAGTTTTATGGTGATATGGTTATTTATGAAAATAAGACTATTGTTTTAGGACAGTAAAAAATGATAAACAAGGCTATTGTATTGGGACGGATGAAGTATATATTAATTTTGGTTTTAATATAAAAAATTATTAATTTTAATTTAATTATAGCTAATTTTAATTTAATTCGATTTTATTATTAAAATGTTAATGTAAAATGTTTGACATGGACTATCCGACATGATATTTGATCTACCATTTCATCACCCCTCACTATAAAAAAATAAAAATAAAAAGAAATAATAATAATATATTTTTAACATAATTTCGTTTATAAAGTTTATATAATTAACATAATTTTATCCTTAATTCGTTTCTATTGACCTTAGTAACAAAAAAAAAAAAAATAAAATAAAATTTAAAGACGAAAAAATCTATTTTCCTATAGTGGCTAGAGTGTGGTTGTTTGTGAGTTTGAATTTTTGAATATTTAAAAAGTTAATTTAAATAATTATTTGATATGATATTTTGAATGTAAAATAAATTTATAATAATATAATATAAAAAAAAAAAAATTGTGATAAACAAATCTTTCTTGCTTTGTTCGTGTCATGCTTCCATTGATGTTTAAAGTATTTTGTGAAACTTGGTAATGCTTGTTAGTGTATTCAAGGGTTTGATTTGTCCTTTGGGATTAAAGTCGCTTTATAACTACTTTTTTATTAATTGAATATTAATTATTATATAAAATATAGTAAACATAGAGATAATGACAAAAATATATTTATTAGTCTCTTATAAATAATTACAATCATATTTTTGAAATAAACTATACAAATATAAAAATATTATTTTGATTTCATAACACTATTTCTCAGATTCCTCTATATCACTAATCAGACGATCGCATGTTCGAAGTCACTGAAAAACTAAAATTGAATTAATTTCTAAATTTATAAATAAAACATAGTTGTGCTGAATATATAATTGATTTTTTAAAATATAATACTTCCTCCTTCCCATGTATTATGTTCACATTGCCGTTTCTGTCCGTCCCACGTTCCATGTCACTTCTCTTTTTTGAAAAATGATTACACACTTTAATCTCATTTTAAACTTTTTAATTAATTTCTTTTAATTTTAATTAAACTAAATAGTTATATAATCTTAATTAATAATTATTTATATTATAAAATAATTATTTTCACTAATATATTCTTAATTATTTATTAATTACACATCTCCTAAAATACTGTATCTACAGTGTAGCATACACTCCTGTATCTACAATATAGCATACACGGTATATGGGATGGAGGGAGTATTAAAATACTATTTAAAGTCATATACCGTTAGATTTCAAATTAATTTAAACACACCACCAAAGAGTTTTGGGCTTACGATGCTCTACAATGAATACTAACGTGTTTGGGCTTCCGACCGTCGCTATAAAAACCCGAACCCGGTTCAGAAATCTTCTAGAAGCCCTCCATTCCCAGTTAAGGGTTTTGCGAATCAGTCCGTATCCTCGGCACGTTAGGGTTTTACAGGACTCCGACATTGCTGTGACTCCTTGATTCTTCGTCGTGCTTTTACCAGTTATCTTTGGCCTCAATTTCTCGTTCGAGAACGCACCAAGATGAGGGTGAAAAAGCAGAAACGTCATCGGAAAACGGTTCGATTTTACACGGCATGCTTTGGATTCCGGGAGCCGTTCAAGATCCTTTGCGACGGGACTTTCGTGCATCATCTTCTAGCGAATGGCATCGTCCCGGCTGATACTGCATTGGCCAATGCTCTTGGCGGTCGTGTCAAAGTCTTCGCTACTAGGTCCTCTGGTTTTCTGTGGTTTTGGTTTCGTTATGTAATTGGTGGTCGCTTCTGTTTCATAACTCTGTTGAATAAATTGATGGATTGGATGGAATTGCGATTTGTTTGATTGCAGATGCGCTGTTGCGGAGCTCAGCAGCCTTGGTGAATCTTACTCTGAGTCACTTGATGCTGCCCGTTCCCTCATAACTGCGAGGTTAGCTGTTCGTCACCAATCTCACCTTTTTCTTTCTTTTTTTGCCCCCGCTATGTGTGTTCTGTTATATCATTACTGAGCAACTATGGAACTTCTTTTAAAAAATAAAAAATAAAAAATAAATTATTTTTTAATGTTTTCTGAAGCATGTATTTGGTGTGAGCTATATGTCCCTAAAGAAGGGATTTGTTTGGTTCAATTTGTTATCTATCCAATGTTCGATAAATTAGGCTGGGAGGATTTAAGAATGTGATGCATTTATCAAACTTAATTTTAAAGTTTTTTTGAGTTTAGACTTTAGTGTTAGACTGTTAGTGCAACGATGGGAGTTTATTAGCAAGATTTGGAGGAAGAAATTAAATATAAAATAGAAATAATTTAAATGTATATATACGGCATGTATATGCTTGAGTGTGAAAATGTGGGTAGAAATCATAGTTGTCAATTTGAGATAGGGTTACATTGCTGTAAGGGGATAGTGGAATCAGTGCTGTTTAAAAATTAAAAAATATACATATCAAAATTATTATATTTACCAAATTATAATAAAAAACATAAGAATAATCTATCATTATTCTCATAATTATCATTCAAACCAATAGAATTGCAAAAAATATGTATTCCTAGTCATATATAGTTTAGATCACAACTACAGTGATAAGTAGATAATCAAAGCTAATCTGGTTCGAAATCTGATAAATAATTTAAGTCTCTACCCACCGCTAAAAGCCGGCTATTGCGTAAAAGTGGCATCACAGGGCAGTGGTAGCGGAAGACTGCCGCTCCGTTCCGCTATTAGCATGCTATTGACAGCTATGGTAGAAACTAAAAAGATTATGATGGATATATTCCTCTTTATCAATAAATTAGCGAAAGGAAGTCATATAAGTTTAAAGAATTTTTTAACGTTCCCAATGTTTTATTTTGCCTTCTACATGTATCCCTCAACAGTTACTTTATGCATATGCTTCATTTCAACCTTTTAAGTGGAGCTCGGTTTCATTTGCATTCACTGGTTGGTTTAAATTCAAATTCTTTCTTCATCTTTATTTTTCCCCATTATTTGGGCTATCACTTTACATGTAGAGAGGACACCTGTCTTGGGATATTTTATGTTATGCTGGTGAAATAATCTTTTTTCTAATTGTTAAAACATAATTCTGAAAGTAGTAACTTCTAACATACAGATAATGTTGTCAGCTCCCATTCTTGTACTTTTATGCAAAATGGGTGTTTTTCTATTATTGTGCTTGTGTGCTACAAGATAGAAGTTTGCTTCGAAAGTCATTAAATATTTGATAAATTTTCTTTCTGCTCATCAAATTTCAATAATTCATTTAATGTATGTGCTACGCGTGCTGTGCAATTTTTATTAATTTTTCCTTTATTTTTCTTGATATGTCTTGAACCTCTTATTTAGATGTGAACATGAGAAGCGGAAGAGTGCCATAGCATGCATAATGGATGTTATTGGAGAAAAGAATCCCGAGCACTTCTTTGTTGCGACGCAAGATGCTGAGCTGAGGAAGAAGTTCCAAAAGGTATGTGACTATGTGTATATAAGTCTTTTTCCTAATACATATTTATTCGAGGGATAGTTTTTACTGTTTGTATATTTTGTTGAAACTTATTTTCATTCGACTGAGATCACTATGGTGGGATAGTTACTTTGGTTATTAACTAAATGAGTGGGGCAGATTCCAGGTGTGCCGGTAATATATGGTCTCAGGAATGCTCTCTTTCTAGAACGCCCGTCAACATTTCAGCATGACTTTGTGAAGACTGCTGAAGAAGAACGGTTACACATGACTGACTTGGAGTACAAGATGCTGAAAATAAAGAAGAAAAGGGTTGTTTCGGGTGAAGTAAGGGAGTCTTCGGATGCTAATGAAGATAATGGAGATCAAATGTTGGAGGTGCAGAATCTTAGTAAATATGTTAAACGAGACAGAAAAAATGCAAAGGATAGAGTTCAGTTCAAGCTAAAGAAAGCTAAGGTTCGTTGCTGACACTCTCTTTTTCTACCCTTCTAGCATCTGCTCATGGAACTTCATGAAACTTTTATTCTTGTTGTTTTTGAGGGGTACTTCATATATAGAGTTGTTAAACAAGCCGAGCGAGCTCGACTCGAACATGCTATTAGTAAAGGCCTAAATTGTGGCTCGACCTCCGCTCGCAGAGCTTGAACTTGAGTTTGACTTGAATTTTATGCATATTATATATGTTTTAATATATAAATTGAATAAATAAAATTTTATTCATAATTTATTATAATAAAATATTCAAAATTTACTAATAAATGTAAACTTTGACACATTTTTTTATTAATATATAAAATAATATAATATCGAGTTGCTTCGAGCCGAGTTGAGCTTGGCATGCGCTACTAGGTTCATTTAACAGCTCTATTCATATGTATTTAATTGTCATTTGACAGATAGGTAGGTGAGTTTAACATTTCACCATGTTAAGGGTTGAGGGTGGGTAGGTAGATCCAAGTCCAAGTTGAGAACAATATTCTGGTTTATATCTTGGCTATTTAAGTTTGTTTTGGAGTTTAAAGATGACGAAAAATGGGTGTGAGTGCTATGGGTATATCTTTTCGAAGAAACCAATAGTTTATGCCTTATTTTAAATTTTGCAGGGTCCGAATCCCCTCTCATGCAAGAAGAAAAAAAGCGACGGGGCTACAACCCTTGCATCTGGAAAGGTTGGTTGATGTTATTATTAAATTTGTCTGCGGCCGTCAGTTTCCATGGTTCATTTAAAACTAAAATTATATCTGAAATGATTAGCATGCGGCATTTATGTTATTAGTGAGAGCATATTATGATTGCTTGCATGATCTGATTGATGTTACTCTAGTAGGAACGACGAGTGTCCTATGAGGTTTGGATTTGTGAATAGTAAAAATTTGAATTGAAATAGCCTTTGATGTAATGATATGATATAAATAGGTATTTGATGCAATTGTTCATTATTTTGTGTAATACTCTCTCCGTCGTTAAAAATAGATTCATTTCTCTTATTGGTTGGTCAAAAAAATAGACATGTTTCTTTCTTAGTAAAAAATCATATTACATGAGGAGTATATTAAATAAAAATAAATATTTGATTTGATTGCTTTAGTGCAATTCTTTTTTTTTTTTTTTTTTTTATATAGTGCAAGATCAAAACGAGACTGTAGTGTGTGCTATTCTAGGTGAGTAATGACTCGACTGTGTTTAAGAAGCAATTTTTGCTGCAGGGAAATAATGTCGACAGCAGCAGCAGGAGTAGGAAACGAAAGAGATCAAGGAAAAACAAAGGCGTATCTCAGCCTAGTTCTTAGTCCGGTTTCGAGAGTCTCTACTTTCAATCATGCTGCTTATTGAGTACAATTTTGCAAAGGTATAGAGTGCTAACACACCTTTATTTATATCTTTTATGTCGTAGAATACGTCAGCTGTTGTCAATTGTGCGCCATTTTATCGAGCCGAGCTGCTCTAATATGCCGGAATCTGCTCAATAGCGGCTATAGAGCTGGTTAGAGTTGGCCAAAGCTCCAGGCTGTTCTTACATGTAAGATTTTGTATTTACATTATATTTTAGTGCTAATCAATTCACGATAATTTAGTTTATTATGTAAGATAGTTGTGGTTATTTGGTTTTGATTTGGATTTTGGTTTAAGTAATACTTTAATATGATATTTTGTTAAAATAATAATAATAATAAGTATATATATTTTTATTGATTATAGTTGATTTGAAATAGGAAACATGATAGTATAATAATTATTATTAGAAAGAAAAGGGATTTGTACAAAGCCTAAGAACATATAATGGAATTAATGAAGGAAAGATAAGAGGGAAATGTTTATTCAAGATTAAAGGTGCTGGATCACCTCAAAGTGATGTTTGTTTTATGTTGATATTTATATTGGTTTGTATAGATTTTTCTTATTTATATATGTATATATGCAAAACTACAAGAAAAAAGAATGTATATAATTTCCATTGTGATTTTAAATTTTTTTTGAAAGTATAATATTTTATACAAAAATTAAAACATTTAAAGTGTCAGTTACAGGAAGTAAAAAAAATTAAATACTCTTTGTTCCGCTTTATTAAGATGATTGATTAGTAAAAAATTATAAATTAAACTTTTTAAAATAAGGTTAAAATGTATAATTGTTTTTAACAGAAAGAAAGTGACAAAATAACTGAGGTGGAGATGGAAAAGTGGGACAAAGTGAATATTTGATTTTAAAAGGTATAATATTTTATTAAAAAATTAAAATATTTTAAAGTGTCAGTTAGAGAAAGTAAAAAAAAATAAAATATTTATTTTTTATCTTTTATATTTTTGACATAATTTTTTATTATATACATTATTTCATCCAAGAAAATGCTAAAGGAGCCATACTCTTATAAAAATAGTAGTAATATTTTATTGTCATTTAAAAGTATTTTTTTTTCTTTTATTTTGTAAGTTTATCTATTTTTTATTATTTTTTTATAAAAACAAAAATCATCAATTAATATTTATGTATATTAAAAATACCTATATAAATATAATAATTTATAGGTATTTTTCAAAAAAAATTTATGGTTGTACTGTATGATATTGACAATGGTATATAGGATTGGTTTCTTCTAATTAATAAATACAGTTGCATTCTTTTTCTTATTTATTTATTTATTTATTTATTACTTCTAATGCCTGAATGAATTTCTTGCTAATTGAAAAAAGAACAAATAAAAAAATACAATAGCTTGTTTGTTTTTAATTTTTATTATTCTTAATAAACATGAGTTTCAATAACATAAATTATTTTAATAATAAATTCAAAATTCAAAATAATTAACAATAAAAACCTAAAAAAATACTAACTCCGTCGTCTACATTTTTTTTTAAAAAAAAAAAATAGTAGAAAACAAAATTTATATTTAAAATAAAAATAAAAATAAAAATATCTTTTTATTAAAATAGGAAACAATAATATATAAATATATTTTTTTGATAACAATCAAAAACAAAAATCAAATAAAAATTGGAATGACATAGAGAGTTTAAATACTAAAAAAATCAGCAATTCGTCTTTGTACTTCCTTTTCTTCTTCTTTTCTCTTAGTAGAGGTTTTGATGGTTTTCGAAACACCAACACCTACCTGTCTTTCTTTGTTAATCTCTTTGGGCGTTTTTCGAATCATAGTAAAAATTGATTTGTTTTGCTTTTCAATTCTTGAATGTTCAGCAAACTTCAGAGTTGATTGAATTAACTTTCTTTTATCACGTGCTTTCGAACTTGAATGCATTGAAAAGTGAGATGATGAATTTTTATCATTCACCAATTGTTTTTTATCAGGCTCTTTGTTGTTTTGATTATCCTGAAAATACTCAAATTCAATACTTTGTGATGCTTTAACTTGATCTTTTGACAAATTTTGAATACTTTTATTAACGGCCATGAAACTAAAGCGGATACATATATAAATCCATGAATAGTGAAATACAACTAGGGTGTGTTTGTTTGGGAGTTTGGATTTTGAGTTGGGATTTGAATAGTAAAAATTTTGAATTTGAATAGTTGTATGATGTGATATAAATAGGTGTTGATGTGATGTTTTGAATGTAAAATTAATTTTTAGTATAATATAAAAAGTGAAAAATAGGTATTTGATTTGATGTTTTTGGGGAAAAAAAATTGGATGAATAGTAGAATTTTGTTGAAATTCTACAAACGAACACACCCCTAGTTTTTTCACTTGTACAAACCACTATATATTTTTTCAATAAAAATACAATATATTTTTCAATAAAAAAAAATTAAAAAGTTATTTTTATAAAATATTAAGAAACAACATTTTTTTTAAATAAATATTTTAATAACGCGCCTTCAAAATTTTCAATAACTGACAACAAAAATTTATTAAATTCTTAAAAACTCTAAATATTTTTTGAATTTAGAAAAATTGAAAACATTAAAAAAATACATTTTTGTGTGGTGTTTTATAAAAAATAAATATCAAGGTACCATTTTGTTTGATTTTAATTTGAGTTTCAAATCATCATTATTTACACTATTCTTAATATAAAAATAATACTTCCCCCTCCCAAAATAGTTGTCTTGTTTTTTATTTTCGTCCGTCCCAAAATAATTGTCTTGTTTCCTTATTTAGTAACTGTGGTCTTTGTAACAAAATTATTCCTACTTTTTCAAATTACCTATAATTATTACTCTAACCTACATTTTAAAATCTTAAAAAAAGCAATGACATTGTAGTCTTTTATATTATACTTTATACCCACTTTTAATTAAATATTATTATTTTTTAATTCCTATGTCAACTCCCAACAAAACGTCGACGGAGGGAATATTATTTTTTCTAAAAAATATTAGTATATAAAAATACTAGTATTATTTAAACAAAAAATTTAAATTTATATTCAATTTTAAACCATAATCAAATTTTTAATAAAATATAGTTTTTAATTTATTAAAAAAAATAAATGTGTACTTTAGATAGAGACGGAAGAAAATATATTTTAAGCATTCATAAAAAATAACAATAATATTATTTTTTTTTTAAAACTACGATACAATTTTCATACTAGTGTAAAAAACATATTAGTTTATCTCTGCCTAACATAATTCATTGTTAATCAACAAGATTACAACATTCGAAAATATAAAACTATGTTTACATAGAGTTTTTGAAATTTCTATAATTATAACTGTTTATCTACAATAATTTTTTTAGAAATTAAAAAAATAACATAGAACATTAATGTGATTTCAGAATTTACTGAAAATTCTCACTAATTTTAAATTTTAATATTACTTATTCGTAATTTTTAATATATTGCATGAAAAACACTATCCGTGATTTCATATTATCTGCTTGTAATTGCATGAAAATACTATTTGTAATTTCATATTACCTACTAATGATTTACAAAATATTGCATGAAAAACACTATCAATTAGTATTCAGTGACGATTACAATTCATGTATCCAAAGTCCGACCGTAGATAAAGAAGAGCAAGTCCGTTAATACTTCGCGTGTTGAAGTGAGCACAATCGAATAGTACTACAAACTTTACTTTATGATTATTGTGCTACAGTGTCTAAGTATAATCCCTAGAGCAATTGTCTTTAGATGCAGAGAATTATAATAGCTTTTTAAGTAATATGAAATTTAAGATCCATAAGAATTTTCATCAAATTCCGAAAACACATAGAATTTTATACTTCATCCGTCTCACTTCTCATGTCCATCTAAAATAATTATACATTTTAATTTTATTTTTAAAAATTTAATTTTTAATTTTTTAAAATTTTTTTAATTTTAATTATACTAATCAATTATTTTAATCATAATCTATAATTATTTTTATTATACGATAATTATTTAATATATTTTTAATTATTTACTAATTATATCCTTCCTAAATTCTGTGTCTACACTAACGTGGTCAAATTATCCGGGACGGAGAGAGTACTATTTTGCTTTAAAAATTCATGTTAACTTATTACTCCCTCCGTCCAAAACACCCAGCAATATTTCCTTTTTGATATGTCCCAAACACCCAGCAATATTTTCAAAATAGGAAATAATTAATTATATATTTCTCTCCATCACATCACCTAATTTCTAAATTATCCTACTTAATACTACTAAAAATCTATGCCAAAAATAAATGTTGCATTTTATGCCAAAATTAAATGTTGGCATCTTATTTGAGATGGGTGAGTTCTATTCTAAATCAGAACTCCAAAATAAAATTCAAATAAAAGGTACGTTGTTTCCAACATTCAAATACAAATAAAAAAACATACATACAAGGTCACTCACAAACCTTACCTATCAGACGGCCGGCGACGGCGGAGAGAACAGGGGAAGAAAAAACGCTACGCAGCAGCGGACGGCGACGGCGGACGGTCAGAGAGAACAGAGGAAGAAAAATACGCCGCAGAGGACAGGGGGCTAGGGTTATGCTTTTACAGGAGGATTTAAATAACAAGCGGCCGGGTCGGGTCAAAAATCGGGTCAAATAGCCGAACTCTCGCCGTTTGGCGTCGCCAGGACGCCGTGCACCGCCGGAACGCCAAGGCGGCGCCGTCGACCATGTTCTGGACGCTTGATTCTCTGTGATGATTTAGGTCACTGCAGTCTGCAGGTAATTTATTTAGAGTAGAGCAATCATGTTTTCACATTAAGTTAAAGCATTAGCTAGCCGTCACAATAACTTCTGCAGAAAATCTGATTATCGAGCATCGACGAACTTAGATAGGAATCTGAAAAAGGATTGCGAAATGTGAACCACCGGAATATTGTTGTCTCTGATGATTATTGAATTCTAGGAACGCTGAATCTCGTGTAGTTTGTCTCACTTCCATTAAACAAAAAGTCTCCATTACATCAATCTGTGCTTTTCAGTTTATCGCAGGAAAGATCAGAATAATTTAGAAGAATCAGTTTGTTATTAAACTGCAGTTGAAATGGCTGCTCCATAGCTCCATTAGATCAATGTCTAGCTACTTTTCTTCCTTGGCATGGCTATTCATGCAATCAAATTTATGATTTGGTGTTTATTAGGGTAAGATTTTTGCAGTATTCATCACCAAAGTTCTCTTGTTCAACTATGTCAATTTGTGCAAACATCTAATTTATACGAAATTCATCGATAATGAAAGTATATGATCACATAACATGGCTAGAACACAACAATACTAGAGAATCAGAATTAACACCATTTCTGAACTCAAATTATTTCAGAACCTCTCTTACCTGCAGCTAAGTTTGTAGTAGAAGCTCAAGCAACCATAACAAAATGATCTTCTGGAAAGAAATGGCACACCGGCGACGACCCCGGTTCGATCCCGAGCACCTCGAAGGCGACATGCTTATGGCTCCATTGCGACGTGTCCATGTGGCAGACAGCAACCGCCTCCACCTTATCGCCATTCTCTCCAGTAAGTGAAACCTTAAACACCTTGCTCGGACTCTTTTGGTAATGACAATACAGAACGCCGTAAGGATAAGGCATGGTATGGCACGCCATCATTTTACCTGCCGTAATTTCATCGATTCCATTTACCGTATATTTCTGCAGGAGCGTATTCGATCTTGTCAAATGAATCGTCGACAGAATCTTCAACTCCAAATCTCTCCCCAAATTCGTCCTCGCGAAATCGAGCATGGATTCCCAAGATGTCGCGCATAGTTTTGTCTCCCCCTTGATGGCTCTCGTCTCGCATTGTCTTAACGTGTCTTCCATGGCTACCGCCTGAGGAGAGCCCTGTCTGAACGAGAACAGGCGAAGCAGATAATCGAGATCCCGGGATGAGAATGGAATCGAATCGGCTTCCTCCCTCGGAAGCATTCGAGAGGTATTTGATCCCCGTTTCGGAAAATGTATCGGTAATGTGTTCCCCTGTTTCAGATCCTCCAAGAAGAAGAACACAATCACTGAAGGATCCATGTGGTGATGCACGTGCGGCAATGACGACGATCGAACTTGTTCGATACGGAGATCGACGTGAGGATTACGGCTGTCGATCGATCCCGGGCTGCTCAAAATCGCGACGCTCGATCCGCTCGCGCCGCGACCTACCTGCTTAAAATTCCAGGTAACACTGTTACATTCAGTTCTTTATTTATTTATTTTTTTGCAATGAAAAATTTATCATCTTTTGATTGCATAATGTGTTGGAAATGATCATAAGGAAAATATTACCAGTAGAATTAGGAGATGAAATAGGAATAGCTTTGCTTCCGCCATTGAAATGAGCTGAGCTGAGGAAAGGTTTCCAGGGGAAAACTGGTTGAGATTCTAACACTACACATTTTATTAAATGATTAGAGAAAACCTTATCGTAAGGATGGTACGTAAGAGGTAATCATTTTTTTTTACTCTTAATGTGAATTGGATCTGTTTGGTTGTATATATATATATTTTAAAAATAGTAATTCGATATAATATTTTATTAGAATAAATAATACTCCATCCATCCCAATTTGAGGTCTTTTTGAATTTATAATATTTTATTGGTTAATAGAAATGTGTAACAGTTTTTTATATTTTTGTGTTTGTAATTTAAATAAACATTAAGAGTCTTCTGATACTGATCTATAATTACTTTGAAATAGATAAAAATGATAAAAAATAATACTTTGAATTGGGATTGATGGTATAACTTTATTGGAAACTTTAATAGTAAAAAAGTGTGTTTGAAATCAAAACCAAACATGGAATATAATTTTATATAATACATTTAAATAAAAAAATATATTTATTTATTTATGATTAATTTAAATTAATTTTATAAAAAAAAAATAAGATTTTCTAGACGTGAATAAAATATTTATTTATTAAAGAGAGAAATTTTTTTTTTTTTAAGTAAGTCATGTAGGAGAGTAGAAATTCGATTTATATTTGTTAAAAAGTATATTAGATTAAATAATTAAAAAATAGTTAAATTTAATTATATTTGGATGAATAATGTTAAAATTTTAAAAAGTATATATTAAATAATTAAAACATAGCTAAATTTGTGGTTGTTAAGTATGTCCCCACAGATAAATTTCATATCATGGAAACATTATACAATACGGTGGGTTTATCAATAATATCATCACTTTTGGACATATGTTGGTCTCTCGTACTATTATTTTAGATTTTTTGTATTCAATTATGACAATTTTTGTCTGATTTCACGTGGAACACGTAGCTGTTGCTGTGAATTGTGTGTGTGTGTGTGTGTGTGCCTGAAGATATATTATTAGTCGTTTATCAATTGGATATGATTTTTTAAAATTGAAGTGTGTGGACCCATATACAGACAGACTTGATAATTAATTGATCACGGCCATGTTACTATATTTCTTATAATAAATATCATATATTCTTGGGTGTAAATGCACTTTTTAAATACCAAAAATTATGGTAGAGGGTTGGGTTTTGATTTAAATAATAATTTAATAAGTATAATAAATTATCTATTTTGTTATTTTAGTTTGTTTCATAGTAAAGTATTTATTTTTTTTAATACATGTACTATCTACCTAATATTACAAATACTCTTATAATTTACAATATATTATACAAATGTCATTACCTTTATATTACACCATACTAACAAAGTTATTTTAGTTATGTCCACTTTGTTCCTACTATATTCTAATATAATATTAGTATTTTTTTAAAAGAGTAAAATGAAAATGTTGTATTGATAAAGATATATTTCTTCCATCTATGCAGGGCGTCTCGGACCTTTTTGGGATCGTGAACAAAAATAAATTATAGGCCCAATAAACACATGATTAAAATATATTTTTAAAATAATACCACTTATTGGCATCAATTGGATAAGAAATTTTAACGTGTGACGGTATGTGCGTAATAGATTTGAGAAAAGTTTTTTAAGAAATATTAGTATATACTATTGTAATCATAGATAGTGTGTAAGAATTTTATCACCTAAAATGTATTTGAAAGTTCAATAAAAATTAGAGGTGACAATGAGTCGATTCGTGTTGGGTTCGTATGGGGTTGAATACTTTAAATAAGTTAAATTACTCAACCATAATTCGATCCGTTTATTATCGTGTCGGGTTCATATTGATCCGTTTATTATTGTGTAGGGTTCGGGTTGACTCGTGTTGACCCGTATATATAATTAAGTCTAATTTCTTGATTTAAATTAAATAATTTTTTTTTATGTTATCGTGTTATGTTAGTTTTTATTGGTTTGAGCGTAAATTATATTAAATTATTTGAAATTGAACTTAGTTTAAACTAATTTATGAGAAAATTATTAAATTATGATTATTTTACATATATATATAATAAATATATTAATAAATATTAATATATTATAATTGGATTGTCGTGTCGAATTCGAGTTGAGAGCCTCAACCCTAACTCGATTTGTTTACTATTGTGTCGGGTTCGTGTCAACTTGTATACATAATCGAGTTGAAATCTTTGACTCAAACCCAATTATTTCTTGTCGGATTGTCTTATCGGATCAGTTTTTGCGGGCTCTAATTAAAATAAATTGTAAATTAAGGTAGTTGTGTGTAATTTTTTGATTTATTGCGCGACAAGTGGGAGAGATTATGATGGTTGATTTGCCTAAATTAATACAAGAAAAATATGTGGATAGTATGTAGTTTTAATTAATACAGCATATATATATATATATATTCTTCTTCTTTTTTTTTTTTTTTTTTTTCCGAATTGAAAAGGATTATTTCAAGTTTTATAATAAATTTAAAAATAATACAGCAATATTTTATTAGTTAGTAAAAATATGCTAAATATTTTAACATTTTTTTCTTTAATTTTATGTTTAAATAAATTACATGCGTAAGATCATCTCTAACTATATCCTCTATTTTTTCTTCTTATAAAATATAATTTCAAATGCCTAACTTTTTTATTCTATTTTTTTATTATTATTATTATTTTTTATTTTTTAATCTAAACGGTTATGTTTACATAACATATTTTAAAAGTTTTGATACTATTTATCATTTTTTTGCAAAAAAATATAACATCATATACTCTCCATGATCTATCTATTTTATTTTATCATTTTGATACTACTTATCAATTATTTTTTTCAAAAAAATATCACATCAAATGCTATCTCCATGAATCTTATCTATTTTTATCATTTTGATTTGTAGATCCCACAAATATCTTTTTTAGAAAATAAAAAATAAAAAATAACATCTTATGTATTAAATAATTACAAAATATCTCTAAGGATAAATTTGTACATGTATATCTATATTGTATTATATACCAATAAAATATTAAGATTACAAAATGTATGTTAAAAATTACATTGGTACATTCATACCGGATATAAAGAGTATGTTTTTTCTATATATATAAAATTCTCGAATTTTTATTATTTTCAATTTTTTTAAAATAAAAATTCAAAATTTTATATATCAAAGCCTAAATTATTGAATCGCGTTACTAAGCAGCATCAAATTTGGATCAGATATGGATCCACATTATTATTATTATTATTATTTTTATTATTATTATTATTATTATTATTATTATTATATACTCTCTTGCCTTGTCTACTCGTGACATAATGTACAGTATAGCTTCATTATTTGATAGAGAAAGACCTCCTACTTGTTACTGTATTTCTTTATTTATTTTATTTGTTTTTCACTCCAATACAACGTCAATTTCGACGCTGCAAACTCATTTATGCCGCTAACGGTCTTCAATCGGACGTTAATTGCAACACCATTTTTTGTGTTTGTTTTACACTGTAGCAAACGTCATTTATAGTGTGTTTGTTTTATTTTTATTTTTATTTTTATAAAAAATTGTTTAAAATATTAGGAAAAATTGAATATTTGAAGAATAATAGTGAAAAATAGAATTATAATTAGAGTAAAATTGTTGTAACAACTGCATATTTGAAGATAAAACCTCAATTAAACTTATTGCAATCTAAATATTTTTACATTCAATAATGCAGCTTATTGCAAAAATTTTAAATCTACGTTACTTGATTTTCGAAAGAAAAGAAAACTCAAAACATTTCGATAGATGATTGATTTAGACTATATAAAATATTATATTGAATTGTTTGGTTGTGTATTTTTTTTTATTCTGTTTTCACTATTATCTATATTAATTTAATTTTCTCTCATATCATAACATTATAGACAAGATTGTTTATAATTCTCTTGTGGTTTCGAAACTCAGTATAAATTCTCCTTTACTTTAAAAATTGTATGGTCCCCTTATACTTTAAAAAGTTTTACATGAAACCCCACAGTGGTTTTAAAATTTAGCGTAAATCCTCGTTTTACTTTAAAAAATTGCATGACACTCTTCTTATATTTAAAAATAAATATTGCATGAAACCCCATTATTCAAAACATACATATAGAAAATCATCTTCTCATCGTACAAGGGAATTTTTATGGTGGTAGGGTTTCATGCAATATTTTCGAAAGTATAAAGGGGTGTCATGTAATTTTTAAAGTACAAATAGATTTTACGCTGGATTTCGAAATTACAAGAGTTACGAACAATTTTACCTAATATTATATCATACATTTAATTTTTATTTAATAGGAGTACATTATATATTTATATATATATATATAAATTCTACTCAAAACATCACATTATATATTTATATATAAGAATGAATTCAATGGTGCTAAATTTGATCCGGACGGCTAATTATTTAGATTATTTATTTAATTAATACAATTAGATTTAAATTAATAATATAGATTAATTTCAGCTTATGCTGAATTATTTATTATATTAGCACTGCAAACTCTCATTATTATTAATTTTATTTTACCATATTGTAAAACACATCAAAATATTGCACCCAATACCTATTTATATAACTTCATATACTTATTTTTTATTTAACTTTTTACTATCATCAAAACCCTCCAAAACTTCCGTAACTCTTATCTAACTAGAGCCTTAGGAAGTGTTTGGTCCGTGTTTATGTTTTGATGAAATATTTTGTAAAAGATAAATATATTTTAATTGGATAAATGAATTATAAAACTTCTAATATAATAGTTTGATCTAATAATTTGTGAAAAAATAATGTATTTTTATTAATGTTATAAACCAAAAAAAATTCAAAAAGAACATAATCTAATGATCATATGTAAGAATGTATTAACTAAAATACCCTTTAGATATAATATGAAATAAGATTGTGACATATTTAAAATTTTAGGTGAAAAATAATATTAATTGTGAGGTTTTAGTTTTGGGTTTTGATTTTGAATAGTAAAATTTTGAATTGAAATAGTTGTTTGATGTGATATAAATATGTGTTTTGAATGTAAAATTAAATTTTAGTGTAATAAAATAAATAAAAATTGAATGTTTAATTTGATATTTTTTGAGAGAAAAAAAATTGAAATAGTAAAATCATATTTTACCTAACAAGTAAACACACTATATTTTTTAATAATTTATGTAGGGACTACAACTATTAAACTATGAGATATATTTTTTTTTATTATAGACAATCTAAAATAATAAAAATGAATACATTGATTATAGTCAAGCTTTAGAAAAATAAAACTACATTTTAGTACGATTGAAAATAAAATCCTTGAAATTCTTTCATCTATAAATAGCTACTCAGTTTGCAAATAACTAATTTCATAATAATAATATTACTAAAGAACTTTATTAGGAAGCCATGAAATCCCTTTTCATTTTATCATGCCTTGTCTCATCTCTTCATCTGATTTTGGTATGAATCTATGTTTTGTTCGAGTTGTTATTATTATTAGATAAAATTGTTTATAGTTTATCTGTGATTTCGAAAGTATTTATTATTTCTCTTTTAATGTATAAAAATTGTGAAATCTTTCTTCATATTTTTCAAAAATATTACATAAAATATCAAAATTGTCTAAATTTAACATTTTGAGAGAGGTTTTTACTATTTAAGCACTGTTGTTTGGGAAATTTTATTTTATTATTTTCTTAACAGTATTTTTTAAAAATATGTTAAAAGAATGCGTAATTTCTAGATTATGACGGGATCATGATGCAAAGTTTTCAAATCATATGAAGATTACGAGCAATTACGCCTTATTAGTACATCTATCTTATGTTTCGATGTAGCTTTTGAAGCCGATGGATGCAAGAAAAGGCCCCGGTGGTGATGACAAATCTTGGCCGAGTGATGAATCGAAGACAAGGGCAACCATTTGGGATCCAAGATCAAGAGTTTGGACCAAAAGTAATTTAGAGCAATTATAATTGGCGAGAGATGATGATGATGGACAAGTATGGGTTTATGTTGATGAGAAGAAGAAGAGAAGTAACATATGGTTTTACAATGATGATCATTGATGAATGGATCAATTATGGAATCAAGATCACCAATATAATATATTATGTACTTTTTTCGTCTGCTATCAATGTATTTCTTTACTATTTTTTACTATCTACTATCAATATATATAAAGTTGAAGGTATTTGAATTTAATAAATGTAGTTCCAGTATAAATAATATATACATATATATGTGTATTCTGATTTAATAAGTATGATTTCTATAAATAAAATAAAACATAATAAAATTACTATTGGAGTTAGATACGGCCATGTAAAACAAAATACACCAATGTTATTACAGTTAGCAACAATCGAGACCTATTAATTTATGCTATCTCTGGAGTATGTTTGAGCGTGAGCCTATCAATATGTGTTTTGTGCTTGCTCGATTTATTATACATCAGGTTGAAGACGACTGTCAAGGAAAAATGACTTTTAGTTCCGTATGTTACTTAACTAGAAAAGCGCCTTGGAATTTCTTACGAGGAGATTGAAGATCCAATATATGTCATGATGCCTTGTGGTTTCTGATGCAGCAGATGACGGTTATGATTATGAATGTGACGACAACAAAAGTATATATATATTCCCAGTGATCAGGGGGCGCCGAAATGTGATTAGCTTGGTCGTATGGTTCAGGATATGCCGATTGACAAGTCCGTCATTAATAATTTACGTATAGATGTGTATCGCCCTATAGACGATATGTAGATGAAAATGTATCGCCAGATGGACGATAATGAAATTTTCATTTTGTGTATTTTTCAACATCTTTTTATTACTATTACACCAAACAATAGCGCTCCACATGCACCTACACCGACCCATGGCGACATCACATGGTGACATCAATATTGATGCCTTGTTTGCAGATCATTCAAGCCGGAATAAGGATTAGAGCTTTGTGTTTTTTCTTGTATTTTGTTTTTAAGTAAGTAAATGATTTTTTATTTTAAGTATGTAATGTTTTTTAATTTAATTTAATGTTTGTTATATTATTTTTATTGACTTAAATTCAAACTTTTTAAGTTGGTATAGTTTAATTTTTTTAATATATCAATTTTTTTAAATTCAATATATAATTTTTTATAAAAAAAATTTCAAGAAAACAACCGTTCAAAACAAAAAGAAACATAATTGTGTACTTAAAAACACACGATTAAACATGAGGGAGACTATTGAATTAAACGACCTTGTACAAGTATGACACGATTGTGTTTGATTGCAAAAATGTTGTAGTTAAGTTCAGATTTACACGACCTTGTACGTATACCATTCCGGTATATGATTGTAATACACGACCGTGTTTAACACAGTTGTGTACAATTTAACATGACTGTTGTTAATTGACTTGGTTGTTGTTGACTATGATAATATATACAAGTGTTTTATTGTACATGGCCGTGTGTAATTCAGATTATCCACTACGTCGACTCTTTTATATTTATGTCAGCAATTTTTATTGATTTTTCAACGATAAAATTAAAATTAATTAAAATTATTTATAATGATACCAAAATTAATATTTATTATTATTATTTTTTATTGAAATCAAAATTGATGCATTTTTATCGTGACCAAAATTAAGAGGTAGCCATACAACATTACATCATTTTTCCGGACCGAAGGTGAAGGAATACTATATTTTGAGAGGAAGCCATACAACATTTTGTTCCATTGCTAAATGCGACTTTTTGGACTCCACTTGCAAAAGCGTGTATATATATCATCTCAGCGATTTTTGCTCGTATGTATATCTCTCTCCTATCTCCAATCTCCACCGTTGATATATTGCACGTTTTTAATCAACGGCACAGAGAAATAGATTTATAATTGTGCCCTATATTACGGTGGGGCGGCACCACAGGCGATAACTCTCTCCATATAGCCAGCTACTTCACTCGGCGGATGAATGCATTTCGCTGAGGCAGACTGAGGAAGAAGAAATCGCGCAGCACTATGGAAGAGAAGAGGCGAGATTCAATCGGAACCCCTCCGCCGCCGTCGGCCGGGGCGGATGGGGCGACGCCGGAGCAGCCTACGACTCGGCGGAGCCGCGGGGGGCAGAAGAGGAAATCGACCTCTATCAACAGCGTTGGCAGCGGATCGAACCCTCAAACGACGTCGTCCAAGAGGCAGGCTCGGGAGAAGCCGCCGCCGGTGCCTTTTCCTTCGATCCACATGAATGGACCTTGCACTAGGGCGCGCGTGCAGCCGTACAACTGGAATAGCTTCTCGGAGGTGGTTGCGGTGAAGAGCGAGGCGGAGGTGCGGGAGGCGGCGGCGAAGGCGGAGGAGATGATTAGAGCGAACGAGAATTGGCAAGCGTTGGGGGCTAAGATCGAGGCCGATTACGAGGCTATTAGATCGAGGGATGCGAGTGTTCATGTGGTGCCTTTTCACGCTGGTGAGTTGATGGTTGCTGGTTTCTATGGAGCTTCATTTCCTCGTTGTTCATGAATTTCGAAGCATTGAACTTCTTTATTGATGAATGTGGGTGCAATTTCTCTTCCATTGTATATATTTTTGGTCATTGAATTAACCCTCTGCTTTACATCATTCTCAGTGTTCGCTTCAAAAGCCTGGTTTTCTAGAATTAGGGTTTAACTAGATAATTGATAGATGCTTTTCCAACAACACGATTGAGCTTGATCATTTGGATATAGAACACTCTGATGTACTAATTCCAATACATTGAACTCATCAGGTTTGTGATGACGACTGAAATTGGATTTTCTTGGGATTAGTGAGGAAACTATGTTATAACAAGCTATATATATGTGTGTGTGTCTGTTAATGAATTGATAAATTTATTTATTTTTGTATTTAGCTACTTATTTCTCTGTGGGGTAGGGCTCGTTATCTATTAAACTCGATCGATCAACCGTATAGATAATCTAGTGTAATAAATAAGCTAAAGTTATTGTATCATATGATCAATGAATTACACGTGGAGTTAGAGGAAATTCGAAAGTAGGGATATGCATAGATTAGTTGGGGTTTAAATGCACCTCTTTCGGCCTTTTTGCGTAATTCCTGGAAGAACATTCCTTTCCTTTGTTCTCATTATTTTTCTAAAAGCGTTCATCAATAATGGACTTCAATTTTTAGCATTGTTTTATTTCCGTAAGTTTTGCTTTCATTATTGTGTGGGACGTTTGAAGTTGTAGCTATGGCTGTATTACACTATCTGTTATTTATTGCAGGATGGTTTTCATGGACAAAAGTTCATCCAATGGAGGAGAAGATGCTGCCTTCTTTTTTTAATGGAAAATCTGAGAGTAGGACTTCAGAGATATATATGGAGATACGGAATTGGATAATGAAGAAGTTTCATTTCAACCCTAATGAACAAATTGAGACAAAACATCTTTCTGAGATTAAAGTTGGAGATTCGGATGCTCAGCAGGAGGTGATGGAGTTCCTGGATTACTGGGGCTTGATTAATTACCACCCATTTCCGTTACAGGAGTCTTCTGCAATAGCAGTTGACAATGATGCTGACAAGGATGAGAATGGAAAAAATGTCTCGCTAGTTGAGAACTTATTTAAGTTTGAAACTGTTGAATCATGGACTCCAGTTGTTCCAAGAATGAATACAACAATGCCAAGTGCATCATCTGGTTTGCTTCCAGAATCTGTAGTTGCTGATGAATTGGTGAGGTCTGAGGAGCCTCGTGTTGAGTACCATTGTAATTCTTGCTCAGCGGACTGTTCAAGAAAGCGCTATCATTGCCAAAAGCAGGTTTTGTGTCTGAATTATGTTTCTCATTAAATGCTTATGTCGCATTGCTGTTACACCTTTAAGATTATTTATTGCTTTTATTTTAATGGCATCTGCCAAAAAAAATAAAAGAAAACAAGACGAAAAGAAAATATATATAGGGACCTTCCAATGATGCATTGTGCTCTAAATCACTAGCACAATATCATTTTTGTATATTGTGTTGGATTTCACCTAGTGGTATTTATGGCATGCCCCTTGAGAATGGTTACGAAACGTGGGTGCATGTAATGGGCCTTCTATTTTACATTACTTATGCATGTTTTAAAGGAAACAAATTGCTAATTTACTCAATTTGGCCAACTAACTGTTTTTATTCTTGATATCCTCCTTTCGTTTATAATTTTCTTTTTCTCTCCCCTTTTTCCTTTGTTGGAGTTAATTTCTTACTCTCTTATCCTCCGTTCTGTTTCAATGAAGGCATGTTTTACTAGGTTTTTCTTTCTTTTTTTTGCTTTCTTTCACTAAGTTACATATTTCTTACAGTTTCTTTTTATTTACTATGGGTCATTTCAAAATGCATTTGCTGTCTTAACTTGGTGCACTGTAAGAATGTATGGATAGGGTATGTCAATTTTGGTCTTTAAAAAAAATTGTATGATAAATGAAACAACAGTTTTGTTGTTTTATTTACTATAAGTCTATAACATGATGGTTGATAAGTATTTGTACTCCATTTTTTCAATCTATAATTTTGAGTATAATTTCTAGTAGGATATATAAGTGTGAGCCTGCACATTTGTGCCTTTACTTTGGAAAATTGTATCAAATAGGTGTGTATCTATGTGCTGTGTGTGATGTTATAGAAATTTTTTTGTGCCAGTCTGCAGTTTCAAAAACAGATGTGCTTGGAGAATCAATATTTGCTTTTCTGAACTTCTTGTTATACTAATCAACTCAAAATTCAGCACGTTTGGTTTTGTTTAACTGCTTTTTTATTTATTCGTCTTCCTCTCTGTGATGCCTTTTAGGTGAAATAGTGGTGGATGTTTTGAATGGAAAAGGGGTGTTAGATATGATGTTTTTGGAGGAAATTTGGGAGATTGAATTGTAAAAAGCTGGTAAAAAACACCTAAGTAAACAAAACCTCTTATCTGTCTATATTTGTGAGTATTGAATGGGAGTGGATCACCAGCCCCCCTCCCATTCAGCCCCATCCTGCCCCTCACATACATACATATATATACATATATGTGTGTATATGTATATATGTATGTATATATATATACACATATATATAGTGTATATGTATACTATATATGTATATATATGTGCATGTATACATACACATATAGTGTATACACTATATGTGAGGGGGGGCTGGATGGGAGGGGGGCTGGTGATCCCCTCCTGCATTGAATACATAGGGTTGACAACCCAAAATAAATCAATATGGGTCTAATATATTGGAGGAAACAAGATAGATTTACTTGTTTCTTGCATGTCTTTTTGGCTTTCTTATTGTCAACAGTAGGTTTCTTGTTAATTTTGCGGGTCCCTTATTGTTTATATTTATCATCATCTGTGGTGAATATATTGATTGGCTTTCTCTATACCCATTGGATGAGTTAAGAACTTATTTAGCTGAATATGTTGTCCATTTGCTAGATTAGTTTGGGCCAGGTTAATCCATCATTGTAACTGGGTCCAGATATTTCTGAACACGAAATATTATGTGATAATAAAACACCTAATGGAAGTGCAGTTAAGTAGATGGTTTTGAAATAGTGAAAGGGCTGTTTGTACCAGTTTGTTGTGAAAGAAACTTAGCTAATTAAAACTAGATACTATTTTTTTGCTGCATAAAATTTGCTCATGATTTATTTGCATTTTATGCTTTCTTGGTACTGATCTTTTCCTGCAATGAAGTTAATGAATAATATATTTAGTCCTTAATTACTGTTTGTATAAAGAGAAGTGCTTCTGCGGGAAACACTGCAAGTCTGCAATCATCCGGAATTTTCTTAAATAGGGAAACCGGCTTCTATAGGCTTTTTCTGTTTTTTTTTTTTAACCGCCCAAATGTTAGCAGCTGCTGCCTCCTCAGTAGGAGGCGTATATACAGCCATCTCACATGAATGCACTTTTATACATTACCTTTCCCGTTGTGCCTATACCTATATTTTGAAAGAAACTAATTTTCATAATTATAATATGTTGACAGGCTGATTTTGATTTATGTGCTGATTGTTTCAACAATGGGAAGTTCGGCTCAGATATGTCCCCATCCGATTTCATTCTTATGGAACCAGGAGAAGTTGGTGGTGCTAGCGGAGGGAACTGGACAGATCAAGAGACACTTCTTCTGCTTGAAGCGATAGAATTGTTTAGAGATAACTGGAGTGAGATTGCTGAGCACGTGGCAACGAAAACAAAGGCTCAGTGTATACTTCACTTTGTTCAAATGCCAATTGTAGATGCATTTTATAATCATGATGATGAAGTTAACGACCCTCCCAAAGACAATGAAGCACCAGTTGCCACCACTACTGAAAACTCAGCTATGGAAACCGATCAAGATGGAAATGCAATTCCTCAAGAGGTCCTTCCGAAAACAGAAAGTCAAGAAGGTGCTACTGATAATCAAGACCCATCGTGTCCGACGGACACATCAAAGCCAGATGAGATCAATGTATTAGATAAGAATTCCGAGGGTGGGGAAAGCTTTGTGTTGAAGGCCCTCCAGGAAGCATTTGAAGCTGTGGGTTCTCTTCCAGCACCTGGGGAAAAACTCTCTTTTGCTGAAGCTGGTAATCCTGTGATGGCAATGGTATGTGGACTATCCTTCCTTTTTACTGCTAATGCGATACATCTTTCTTCCAGATTGAGAATGATGTTGCTTTGAGTTCGTATCTGAAAATCCTGCAACTTATACTTCTCTAAATTCAACATGGCATTTCTCCAATGCAGGCAGCATTCCTAGTGCGTTTGGTGGACCCCACTGTGGTCACAGCATCAGTTCATAATCTTTTGAAATCTCTATCGAGCCATTCTTCCAGCGAGCATCTTGCTGCCCGACATTGCTTCCCTTTGGAGGATCCACCAGATGATAAGAAGAATCAGACCAATGTGGAAGGGTCGGTGCCTTTCTTTTCCATTTCCATAGCATACTTTTATTTGAATTATCTGATTTAACTGCGGGTTTTGCAGAGCATTAACTGAAACAATTGAACATGAGGCTCATAAGAACAAGAATAATCAGGCCAAGAACAAAGAAGGAACACCTGAATCAGTTGTCAATGAGAATAGTTCACAAGATGAGACTGAAGCCAGCAAAGATTCTTTATCTCAAGAACATGAAAAAATGGATTCTGCTTCTGAAGGTCAGAAATCTGTTTCAGACAAGTCTGATACTGTGAAGGAGCCTGATGAAATGGTTGCATCTGACAAAGCCCAACCAGTCTCTGCAAGGGAACCAAGCAGCACTAAATCTCGTAAAGATCGTGAAAACTTGACTGTCTCAGTGCACCATGCAGAGGCTGAATCCAAGCTTGTGAAAGAATCAGAAGACAAAGCTTCAGCTGGGGATGCCTCTCAGCCTAAAGAGCATAAAAAAGATGAGAAAATGACATCAGAGGCTGACTTGTCGGCATCATCTTCAATAAATGGGAAAGAAACAAATACAGGTACTAATTTCAGTAAGTCGGTTTAACTTGATATTTTCTTTTGAAATTCCTTGAAACAATTAATTTAACTACCGAGTAAATCAGCGGATAAATAATTGTGACTACCTCCGTTTGGTAACTTGGGAAAAGAAAAAAATACAGTACTAATTTCAGTAAGTCAGTTTAACTTGTTCTTATCTTTTGAAATTCCTTGGAATAATTAATTTAACTACCGAGTAAATCAGCGGATAAATAATTGTGACTACCTCCGTTCGGTAACATAGGCTGTAAGATGTATAAATTTGGCCCATTCACCTTTTGGACATGGTGGAACTGTAAAAGCACATAAAAGAAGTGCTTTATCTCAGAAATTTGGTTGGATATATTTGATGTTAATGATAAGATAAAGGAACTATCAAATGCCCACAGGTGAAAAAAGCGAAACTGATAGCGCTAAAGAGGAGCTAAATATCGACAAGCTTAAGAAGGCTGCTGTAACTGCTCTTTCGGCTGCTGCAGTGAAAGCAAAATTTCTTGCAGACCAAGAAGAAGAAGAGATACTTAAGCTCACCACAATGCTCATCGAAAAACAGGTAAGAATGCTTCCAAGTCATTTGGTCATCTGGTAACTTCCTGGTAGCCCTGAAAAATGAACTTAATTACACAACTATTTCAGTAAGAATTGAAAATAGCATGCTCAGTACTAACAGTAATTTGGTCCTACCATTTACATGAATTAATTTGACGTGAATCGTGACAAGATTTTTGGTAGCCAGCAGTAGAATTATTCACATTTCACAATTATTTAAATATACTAATCCATGTTTGACGATTGAATTTCTTTTGGTTTTCTAGTTACTATATTGATAGAGCTAAAATTGCAATCACTCTCTATTGTGTGTTTTGTTCAAGCATATTATTTTACTGCCGGAATGGTGTCTAGGGGAGTTCCATCTTTAACAATAATTTGGTTTATTTTCACTGTGATTATTTATTTTTCATTTTGACACGATATTATACAAAACAACACATGCACGTGCGCATCCCTAACGGGCGAAGTTTCCTTTCTTGCAGGTGTACAAGCTGGAGACCAAAATGGCGTTCTTTCATGATATGGAAAATGTGATGATGCGGGTGAAGGAGCAATTGGATAGGTCGAAGCAGAAACTTTTTCATGAAAGAGCACAAATTATCGCGACAAGATTTGGCATGTCAGCATCTGCTCGTCCCAACATGCCGGGTGCACCTTCAAACAGAGCTGCGCCGAATGTTCCCAACCCGACACCAAGACCCCCTTTTATGGGCATGAACTCCCTTAGGCCCCCTTTTCCGAGACCGCCGAATCCAAATCCTAGTTCGGCTGCTACTTTTGCAGCAGCTGCGAGTAACAACACAGCGCCGGGTTCTGCACAGCCCAACACAGCAGGCATGAAGTAGTTGCTTCGATTGCCTGCCTGCTGCCATGTAAGTTCCTTCCAACTGTCGCCTTGAACGCTTTTACTTATATATATATATACACCAAAGATTTGGGCAGATAAACTGACTGACTGACTGACTACATATGTTATGATCGATATTACTAAAAACTCAGAGAGCTTCTATGTGTAGGATATTATGATATTCTTTGTGTTGTGTGGTTTTTTGTACTTTGGCTTAGTTTTAACTAATGACCCCTTTTGAACTGCTTCTGCTTGGTTTCCTTTCTTGTTGTTTTGATGAATTTTACAATATCATAGGCTGTGTTTTATTGTGTTTGGATTTTTGGATTTGGATTTTTTAATAATAAAATTTTGAAATTGAATAGGTATTTGACGTCCCTTTTTCACAGGTTTGGAGTTTTAAAGCTTTGAAAAAATTTTATTTTTATTCTTACATAATTCTCAATATATATATAGTTTTTTATACATTTCGATCCAAAACACTAAATAAATAAATTTTATATAATTTGATATGGATTTTTTTATTATTTTATATATTCGATGTGTTTGTTTTCAAAAAAAGAAAATAATAAATCATTGTAGATAAATAGTACAAATATTTACAAAATTGGGGTAAGTGGTTTTTTGGAGTTTGATTATTATTATTATCATTTAGAAATTGCAAATAGATATTGAATTTATATAAATATTTTGTAGAATTTAATGGATGGAGTAGAATTTGCACTTTGGATGTTTTTATTGGGTTAGAAACGAATCTAAAAGTTATAACTTAAAAAAAATACTAATAATTTAACAAAATAATTATATCTTAAAATTAAAATGACTAAATAATTATATTAAAATAAAAAATTATAAATTATGATTTTAAAATATAATTAAAATGTATAATTTATATTTTTTTTTGTAAGATTGACAAAAGTAGAAAAAATAAACAAATTATGTAAAAGGAAGAGAATATAAAATAATGCTATAGATTCTCTATCAACTCACAAAAATAAAAAAATCAACACAAAAAATATACTATATATATATATATATCTTTTCATATTAAACATACAAGTCTACATACTAATATTGAAAAACAGATTTATTTATTTATTTATTTTTATTTTTTTTTGTTGAGTTCGGGAAAAATTTATTTGAATTTCGTATTAAAATAATGTTTGAGTGAATATTATGGGAAAGAAAATCCAAATAGTAAAATTTGAAAAAATTTGATTAAAATGAACTATATTAATGTAATTAATTAAATAATATAATTAAAGTACTTATATAAATATGCTTAAATGAAAGTTTGTAAGATATGATCTCATGCAATTATAAACCATACAAATTCAAAAACACAAAGTGAACACACCCTATAAGCAAAAAATGTTTGAACTCAAACTTGAACTCACTTTATCCCATTTTAAAAGTTGCAGAAAGTATTCAATGCAATGATAAACATGAGATGATGCATAAGAGAAGCCAAAGAAACAAAAATAAATAATGAGATGAAACTTAGATCAATCGAGAGAGCGCACACACTTAACCCTACAAAATTATATATAAACACAGGCGTACTTACGTGTGTTTGTTCAGACTCGGACCAACACCAACTCGACAAAATAAAGCTATCATCAATCCATCCATCCATCCTACTTCTCATTGCTCCCGACTCAAAAGCATCAACACTCGCATCCTGATGAAGCCCTTTGCTGATTGCTGCTCCCGACATCTATTGTGTCGGGCAAGTATCTTTTATAAACATCCAAGAATTGGAATACACAAAGATTGATCAGTATGGTTGGCATAATACGCAAGAAATGAAAGCAATCCAGGAATGTATTATAGTAACTAAACTATCATGATGTAATACAATTAGGCCCGGCTCTTTCGGAGTTTAGTTTTAGTTTTAGTTTTTTTTATTATGCATCAACTATATACTATTTTCTATCACAAAATATCATATCCAAACTACTATACAAAGCAAAAAAAAAAAAAAAAATAATAATAATAATAAATAAAAGTAAAAATAATAGTAATAATAATAATAATAAAATCAAATTATACTTACATTTCTTCTTCTTCTCCACTCTTCATGGCATTCTTTGCAATGACCTGGAATGCTTCCTCCACATTGATGCCTTCTTTTGCAGAAGTCTCAAAGTATGGAATATTCCCTTTCGAGGCACACCATGCTCGAGCCTTTTTCTCAGATACCTGTGGCAGCGACAACAAGGAAATTGGCAATGGGGATTAGCATGAGCTCACCAAATATATATATATATATATATATAAGAGAGAGAGAGAGAGAGATGATTACCACTCTACTATTTCCACCATCCACATCAACCTTGTTACCTATCACAACAAATGGGAAATTTTCTGGATCGGATGGGCTTGCCTGCAATTAAAGATCTCTTTTTCAGGATTCTTCAGGTAAGTTACGAGGAATGGGGAAGAATTACGAAGTTCACCCTATCAGATCGAACCTTTGTTAACCATTGTGTAGTGATATATTTTAGATATTTAGTTTATGGTTTTGAATAAATTTCTATCATCTATATTAGACAGTTATTATTTTTTAGTCTATCCGGTTTATATCATGCCTAATTATAGGCCCTCTAATTTCATCATTAATAATATGCAATTATGAAATTCTACAAAATATAACATGACGAGCTACATTTTCTCCAAATACATCCCTGTAACTTAGAATGTACCTACTCTCAAATCTGAAATTTACTACCACTTCAAAAATATATAACCCAGAGTCGGTAAATATATCTCAACACATTGAAATTTAAGAGACGCAGCATAATTTCAGCAACGTCGAATAAAGCCTACAAGAAACTATATTCATAGTAACAACCATGAAGATAATAAGGAAAGGAAACGTCCAAGAAAACAATATATTCTTACACTAATTTGAAGCACATGCATGTTAGGGCCATGATTTATGAATATAAGCATCCTGTTATCAATAATACTAAAAATTCAATAAGACAGGCACTACATTCATCTTATCCCTTGGTGAACTCGGATGAAAAAGGAGGTAAAGTTCTCGAACAATAGAGCAAAAAGTAAGAATTAAAAATACCTGAACTAAGAATTCCTCCCTCCAATTGTTGAGATTGTCAAATGATTTCATCAGATTGACATCGTAGACTAGCACACAGCAATCAGCACCACGGTAGAAAGCGACCCCCAGACTTTGAAACCTCTCTTGCCCAGCTGTGTCCCATATCTAAGTGAAGATAAACTCAAACTCTAAGAAAAAGATTGCTACAGTGTGTTTCTTTTCAGACTCTACATGGTTTTTTACTCTTTGGACTCCACGGATCCCGAAAAAAATATATTTATTTTACTGTCACAAAACATTATTTAAATAAAAAACGCAAAGCTCCAAACCAATCTAGACTGAAAAGAAACACATTGTTTCCTTCTTAATGTGTTTGTTCGACTTTGATCATATACTGATACACACATACCATTCCAATAACTAAAGTACTAAAGTAGGGAACTGAACTGTTCCCTCATATTACCCTGATAAAGAAAATTATGATGACACATTTGAAATTTCGATATTTGTAACATAGTATAAATATTTGGAAGGGTATGTGAAGTTCTATTGTTTTTATTGTTTTTCATTTTCGTATGCTTATGGCAATGGTTTTGCAAGTAAAAAGGCCCTCTTGACAACACAGACAACAGATTGATGCATTTCAATGACATCAATATGCTCTACTCCATTGACAATACCCAGTAACATTTTCGATCGTATGTTCATACTATAAATTTAAAGTTAAATAATTTTTCACCCTAAACAAATAGTATCCATTGCCTCTTTCTTATTTAAAACATCATATCCAACATATGCTTTCCATTCAAAACATTACATCCAAAACCTATTTTGATATTTTCTATTAGAAAAAATTCAAAAATACAAAACACAACCAAACAAGTAACCATTCAAACTAACCTGTAATGTGAAAAGCCTGTCTTCAAACTGCACTTCTTTTGTGAGGAAATCTGCTCCAATTGTTGCCTTGTATTGGTTGCTAAACTTCTTATTTACATATCTTTAAATGATAAGTCAATGAACACATCACATTCAAACTAATAACCAAATTCACTTCCACCAGTAGGTTTAGTAAATTCTAAAATGTTTGGAAGAAATTAACGTAACAATTAATGATCGTAAACAGAGCCTAAATGTTTGGAAGAAATTAACATAACAATAATTGATCTAGGATACTGGTTCATCAAGGAGGTCTTCCCCACCCTGAAAATCAAACAAAAAACAATATTGACAAAAGACATAAAATGAAATCATGATATATATCTACTCGTAATCATCATATGCACACAAAGATAAACATGGATAACAATTTCCAAAGAGCTCATATAAATTTTCTAAGGGTGTGTTTGTTTGGGGGTTTGGATTTTGAGTTGGGATTTGAATAGTAAAAATTTTGAATTTGAATAGTTGTATGATGTGATATAAATAGGTGTTGATGTGATGTTTTGAATGTAAAATTAATTTTTAGTATAATATAAAAAATAAAAAATAGGTATTTGATTTGATGTTTTTGGGGGGAAAAAATTGGATGAATAGTAGAATTTGGTTGAAATTCTACAACCGAACACACCCTAAATATATTTGAGGAAACAGAATATGTAAAAGAAATTACCCCTCATGAAAAAACTTGCTCAATAATCAAGGAATTTAATGATCTCCATTTATCAGGCTAACTATAAACTCTACAATATAATATCACCAGTGTGTGTGTGTGTGTTTGATCTTAGCAACAGTAAGCTTCTTATTAGTTTGACTTGAACCGATTTATTAGTTTGATCTTGAATTGATTCAGAATTTTGAAACTCAAATCACTCCAAAAACATACAACGCACAAGCATACTACATGCAATCCCAGTTTCCATTAATTGCTTCTTTCCTCTACTTATATCTACTCAATCAACGAGTGTGATGTTCAAATTGCGAACTCACATCATATCTAACTAAACACTCAAAACAGCAATCCACACCAAAATTGTTCTCTAAACATAAAATCAAACAAATAAACAGCAAATAAAATCCAAGGAACGGAGCAATTTTGACATAAGTAGTCAATTTCAGTGAATGCAACAAAAACACTGACCCGCTGTCGCCGAGAATGATGACCTTGAGGAGAGCTCGTTTCCGCGACGGCATCCTGTGGACTTAGTAATCAGGACTCGCGGCTAACCCGATCTAAGATTCTCAGTTAGCCTCCTCAGATCGAAGCTCTCAAGAGGGTTTCGGATTCAAATTTCTACCCCTTTTGGGTGTTTTGGATTTGCGAAAAAATCGGGTTGATTTGAAACAGAAAAGAAAATTTCCTATTGTGTGCGAATCGAATTTTTGGATTGAAATTTTTTTTCTTTAATTTATAATATTTATATTATATTTAAAATAAAATAATATATATAATTTTAAAATTACTAAAAATATATATATAATATAAACCTAAATCAGGTATTTAGTTAAGGTTCATTAGTTTATATGAATCCGATCCAAAAGATATATGAGTCGTGTAGATTTGAAGTTAAAATTTAAATTTACATTAATAATGTTTTTGTTACACTGATACATCAACCGATAATAATATGACCCGAAATTTATTTAATATAATCATGAGAAAAAAATGAGAAATTATGTTCTGATAAAAGCCGGAGTCTTGGTAAAATAGTAGATAGATTAGCTAAAAAAAAAAATAGACGATCAGCATGCACAGTGAGCACCGGTGAAATTAGATGCTGTGAAATATTTTGTGAAAGAGGAGAAATTTATGAGGCTGAATATCATAATGCTACTTTGTAAGCTCGATCTTATTGTTATGAGTTGATGTGAGCTTGGATTGGAAATTTCAGATGTAGGTTAGTTGCACCAGAATTAGGTTACTAATTGTTATGTATTTTATTTTTCGCTCAAAGTGTTGTGTTGTTTGATTATCTTTTTAACTACCTCTTTGCATAAATTTGCAGCGTTTCTTGATGTTTCATTTTCTTTTTCTTGACAATTTAAGCGAGTTTGGAACCAACAATTCGTATCATAGCCTCATCTTTAAAATATTATCGAAAAGCTATTCAAATGTATGTCAAAGAAAAAAATTTGTTTCCAAACATATTTCTCTCATGTTGTAAGAGACGATAGACAAAAAATTCATTCATAAGTCTGTCTAAAATTTTAATTTGAAGAAGATTCAAATGATTGATAGACGGCTTGTGAAGAAAGCCTAAAAATCTATAGCTCTAGCGAACACAACATAACAAAAAGCTGGTGTTACGAGAAAATGAAAAATTACGAAAATTTTTATCATGTTTGATGATGCAATATGTTGTGGTTGTAATGAATATGGACACCTTCAGAGTGTTGGGTGAAACTTGGAGTTACGATGAAAATGAAGAAGATGAAGTAATTGTTTTCACCGTACACGATGATGAGAAAGTTGAAAAAAAAAATGATGCTGAATTCAAAGAATTGAGTTGTGAAGAACTGATCGATACCTATGAAATGGTCGTGGCTGACAAAAGGTATTGATTTTCCAAAATGAAAAATTAAAGGCGTGTGTTGTGAGATTGGACAAAAATATCGAAATGCCGATAGAAATGAATAAGAAATCAGACTGAAATGAATGATTAATTTGTTGTAGAGCATGAAAATTGCTTCAAACCTCAAATGAACAATTGAAGAAAATCAATAAATTGGAGGTGGAGAATAAGAAGTTTGTTAATAAAAATAGTCAATCAATGATAGAGAAACAAAAAACTAGACGAGGTGTTGAATTTTGAGAAATCATACGATGATCACAATGGAATTAAATACACTAATGGGGCTGGAACCTCTCAAACAAGATTTATTAAAGGTAGACTTCTTTTAGAATCAAACAATAATAAGGATACCGAGAAACTTAATGTGGATTTCAAACATTTTAAAATCGAAGAAATGTTCGAAGATCAGACAGACCGTAGTCAGACTTGGTGTATTGTAGGAGAATATGACATAATTCAAATCAATATGCTCAAATTATATGTGATATACTTAAAGGAAAATAAAGTTGCGATAAAAACTTAAATAGAGAATAAAAATCAGATGTCCGTGAAGGCCAAAGGTAACATCAAATGTCGACAATTGCACCATTTATGAAAGATTCAAATGAAAATATATTCAACTCAAAAGTTAATGTTAGTGATATTATTTAAGTCATTAATGAATTATCCTCTGATGATATTGAAGTAAAATTTGGTGTAAGGACAAAACCTTTAACTGATTAATATGCTATTGTTGACAATCTTAAAAGTGGAATAATTATAAAAGATAAATTCACGATCAAGCCAAAGAAAGTGCAAAAATTCTAGATAACGAATATGCGATAATCAATAAAAAAAAATTAAATCATCGCAATTGAGCACAATCACAAATAGATGTGCTACTATTTTTACTATTTACTCTACTACTTTATTATTAATATTTTAATAAATTTACTACTCTTTCACTCCAAGTAAGAAGTATACATTTACTTTTGCCACAGAATTTAATTTAATTACAGTAGTAGGTAAAAGAACTCTTTAGTATAAAAGTAATGATGCGAGTAAGGGTATTTGTGAAAAAAAAAATAGCGTATTTAATAAGATAGTTACTTTGTAATTGGACGTCCCAAAATAGAAATATGTATTCTTTATAGTTGGAAGAGGGAGAGAGTATAATATTTTTATTTTACTTTTACCTTAGTATTTTTATATTAAAATACTATTATTATTATTTGTCTTTTATTGTAGCATATTGTAGCATATCTAGTCAGGAGGGAATAATATTTCTTTTTTTATATTAATAAAAGGAATAAATATTTATTATATAGCATGAAAATGAATATAAAAATAAAATAGAAATTAAAAAATAGAGAATAAAAAAGCGTATTTGTAGGAGACAAATTAGGAAGGGGAACGGCCACAGTTATTTTAAGTTTGAAAGAAACGCCATGCAGCATTTTCTTTTCTCTCTCTACTCTCAAAATCCTTCCCCGCGCTTCTCCTCAAGGTAATGGAATTTTATCTGTTTCTTTGTTGAAGTTTTGCGTATGATTTATGCACTGACCGATTACTTTTGACGAATTTGTTGTTGCGTTGATGTGTGCTGTCTGATTAGGAATATTCAATTTGTTGATTTTTTAAATTTGCGTTGAAGCTTTTGTGTTGGTTTAATTGAAATGATTGTAGGCTTAAAGTTGCATTGTTTATAGGATTCGTTGATATTGAATTGGAGGTGAAGATTTACGATGATTATAGAAATATGTAATTTGAAGATTATTTAAATTTGCGTTGGAGATTCTGTGTTGGTTTGATTGGATGAAATTTCTTCGTTTATGTGAATGCTTGAGGAAACGATTGCAGGCTTAAAGTTGCAGCGTTTATTGGTTTTGTTGATTTGATATGGAGGTGAAGATTTGTGATGATTCGACTGATTGTCTGAGAAAACATTTCTGTAATTGTGTTAATGGTAGAAAACTTGACGAGCAGCGGGTTGGAAGAAGGTGGAAACCTTGGACAGCGGTACGGCGAGTTCAGGAATGTCTTCCTCGCCGCCGCCGCCGCCGTCCGATGTTTGGACGTTGCCATCAGGCGACGATTCTTCATTATTGTCTCCACCGCCGCCGCCGTATTCAGACTTCTATTCTCCACCGCCGCCGCCGCCGCCGCCATCTTCTGATTCCGATGGTGTTTCAAGAGCCTCGGCACCATCCGATTCTTCTTCGAACGAAAATTCATCCGATCAATACGAACCATCACCTCCGCCGCGATCAGGATCTCACTCGCACCACCACCGCCACCACAACTCTCACTCATTAACCAGTGATAGGATCATCGGCGCCGCCGCCGGTGCGGCAGCGATACTCGCCGTGGTTGTCCTCATCGTGATTTGCGTCGTGAGGAAGAAACGAAAGGCTCGTAAGTCCAAATACTACGACGATTCTCAGGAAAATCCAAGTAAGCTAACTTCCAATCAATCAATCGATGCAATTTCCGTTCTCAATCAACAAAAACTGCAGAATTAACGCTTCTAATTCGCAGGTGGATACTACGGCAACAAACAAGGGCAAAATTGGAACAACAACTACCAGGACCACATGGTAAAGATCCCTCCTCAATCCACCGGCTGGGCGATGCCGCCGCGGCCGCCGACGGTGAGCAATAGCGACGTTAGCTCCGGTGGCTTCAATTCCGGTCCAGCACTGCCGCCGCCGCCGCCGCACACAGGGATGGCCCTAGGGTTCAACCAGAGCAGCTTCTCGTACGAAGACCTAGCTGCAGCAACCTCGGGGTTTGCAAAATCGAATCTGCTAGGGCAGGGCGGTTTCGGATACGTCTACAAAGGAGTTCTTCGCAACGGGAAGGAAGTTGCGGTGAAGAGCCTGAAGGCGAACAGCGGACAAGGGGAGCGCGAATTTCAGGCGGAGGTGGACATCATCAGCCGAGTCCATCACCGCTATTTGGTGTCTCTGGTCGGATATTGCATCGCCGGAGCTCAACGGATGTTGGTTTACGAGTATGTTCCTAATGGCACTCTGGAATTCCACCTTCACGGTATGGATTGGAATGGATTCACTTGATCTCCCTCCCTATTTCATTCATTCCTTTGCTCTTGTCTTCGTGAATCGATTAGATGAACATTATAATGATTGATTGATGCAGGAGAAGGTCGGCCGCCATTGGATTGGGCCACCAGGCTTAAAATTGCTCTGGGAGCTGCCAAAGGATTTGCCTACCTACATGAAGACTGTAAGTTCATCTCTGTTTTACGTTCATCTCAACTCCATTTAGTTCTGTCATGTCTTTGCTTAGATTTTTTTTTTTATTGATTTTTTATTATTTATATATATATATATTTAAAAGACTAAATTTAAATTTTATATTACTTTTTATATTACTCAAAATATTATCACAATATACATTTATATATAGCATCAAATAATTAATTCTAAATTCGACATCAAAATCTACAACTAAACACACCCTCATTAAAAAGTTAAATTTATTTTTAAATTATGTTTTTAAAAACTACTGAAGAAATTTATTGAATATATAAAAAATAGTATAATCAAGTAATAATTGTTATTTGTTAATTAAAATGATTATTAAAGGTTTTTTTTAGAGGAGTTTGTTTGGTTTTGATTTGAAAGTGAGGCGGTGATTTGAGTTTTGATTTAAAAATAAGATTAAAAGTAAATCCACCCTAATTAGTAATGTAATTTTTAGAATTTTACCTTATATTAAATACATTTTTAATAGTTAATCTTTCAAATTTGATGTAAACTTGAAAATATAGTATGTTTGTTTGAGGGTTTGAATTTTGAATTGAGATTTGAATAGTTGTGATATTTTGAATATAAAATTAATTTTTAGTATAATATAAAAATAAAAAATAAGTGTTTAATTTGATATTTTAGAGGAAGGGGAAAAAAATTGGATAAATAGTAGATTTAAAATTCAATATCCCAAACAAACACACCAATTTGTTGAAAATATATTGAATGTATATAATAAATTCTGCACACAAGAATATTATGCAATTATATATATAATGCTCGGGATGACTACTGCAAGTAGACATTTTTAATATGTGAAAATGGAGTATAATTATGATTTTTTAATATTTTATTAATTTTAAGGGTTCTAAAGATTTTTATGTTTTGTGGATTTTGACTTACTTATATTTTGGTTTATGTTCAGTAAGAAAAAATAGCAAATATTTACAATGAATTACAATAATTTGACAATAAGTAAAGTTAAAATAAATAAATAAAAAAAAAAATATCAACTAAATTCATAATCACTATTTTGCGAGTGCATACTCAGTAAACCTTTGAATCGAACATATTAGCAAGCAAAGTTTTCATTGTTGGTGTTGTTGTAATTGGGCTAGCTGATGTTTATCAAATCCTAACATACCTTTTAATTATATTCTTTGTTGATCAGGTCAGCCTCGTATCATCCACAGGGATATAAAAGGTGCAAACATTTTGCTAGAGATGAATTTTGAAGCAAAGGTACCACATTGCAGGGCTATACTGCAACCATATCAACTTATTTATTTTATTTTATTTTTCTTGATAATTTTGATTATTTACGATATATATGTGTATATATATATATATGTATGTATATATATGTACATCTTGGTTTCATTCGACTTACTGTTTGTGATGATCTAAAGTTGCATATCATATATTTACACGTACAGGTTTCTGATTTTGGATTAGCTAAGCTTTCTCAAGACACCAACACTCATGTTTCGACTCGAATCATGGGAACATTCGGGTGAGGACGAGTATATTTAAATGTCACGTTCTTAATATGTTGCACATGATATTATGAACAGGAGGATGGTTATGGTGCTAATTGTGGCTAATCAATCATGTGTTGTTTTGTTTTAGTTTATATATGTGTTATGTTAATATACATAGGACCAATTATACTATCTGATGCGCAAATTATTATCATATAGTGTTATTTTATATATTTATTTATATTATATTAATACGTATATTTTATGTTGACCGAGACATGTATAGTTTATATGGTGTTAACACTATGTTGATTAATTATAATTACTATAGTAATAATTGCATATGACTAGATATGGTTAGTAAAAAATATATAGTATTTTTAAATAATAATGAAAAATATTTCATTAAATATTGTACCATATAAAAATGCGATACATGAAAAAAACAATTGTTGTAATGTAGGTACCTAGCTCCTGAATATGCATCTACTGGGAAGCTGACTGAAAAGTCCGATGTCTATTCATTCGGGGTAATGCTTTTGGAGCTGATAACCGGACGGCGTCCTGTTGACTTAACCGAAGAAGATGAAGATAGTTTGGTTGAATGGGTATGAAAACATACACTCTGCTTTCGATGTTTTGGAATCCACAGATTATTCGATCAAATTATTTGCCTAACCAATCCATTTCTTTGTGATATGCAATTATTATTTGTATGTTCCTAAAGGCTACACCCATCATGGAGAGAGCCATGGAAGGAGGAAGCTTCGAAGAGATGGTGGATCCGCGGTTGGGGAAGAACTACGATGAACAGGAGATGTATCGCATGCTTTGTTGTGCTGCTGCTGCCATTCGACATTCTGCAAGGCGACGCCCTAAAATGAGCCAGGTCTGAAACTCTGTCAATTTTTTGTTTTTTTTTTTTACACCACATACACTCACACACACCCAAAATTGAATTCAGGTCATAGTCCTAACTAGAAATGTCTTACCGCTTGATTTACAAAAATTTGACTAAAATTCTTTCAAATTTCCTTGCATGCTCGTGCACGCACACGCACATACGCACATTTATATACATGCAAATAATTAACAAGGATAATAATTAGTAGCTTAAGATTTACGAATTTCTTTCAAGATAGTAATCAGGTTAAATTGTTTTAAACTCACTTAAATTAGCTTTCTTTTCGTGTTAAAAACAAATTTTGAAATTTGAAAACATGAATGAATGTTAGATGCAGTTTCTTTTGAGAATTTTGTGTTAGAAGCAATTTTACACAGTAGATGAACAACTATTTCTCAACTCATGTTTCGAACTAAATCATAATATGCTATGTGAATTTTTATTGTATATTGGTAGTTCATATTATGCATTTTATATTAAGATCAATTGTGGCATGTGTTATGTTAACTGTTATTATGTTCTATCAATTCAATCATTATTTGTATTATGTTAATACACATTTTATATTAAAATCATTATACAAATTATTAACATGTAATATCAATTTATAATTAATCTGCACTGTAACTACTGTTATATATATATATTTATCAATAATAATTTGTAAATATTTACGTCCTTGTATTTAACTTGCAACATTATGCGCGTAGATTGTTCGCGCTCTAGAGGGCGACGTGTCTCTAAACGATTTAAGCGTGAAGCAAGGCGGCAAGGCACTAATGGGGTCTAGGAGCAACTCAGATTTTGACCTAAGGCCCCTCGAAAAGGCCAATGGATCATCCTCGTCTAGCCAAGAGTTTAACAGCGGCGACGAAGGGCGAACAAATTCACGAGCCTAAACAACAGCCGAGAATCCAATAAAATGAAAAGAAAAAAAAAAAAAAAAAAACAAAGCTCCTATCGATCAGGTCAGTCGATCTAACAACATTGGGTTAATTAAACTCACCTAACATATATATGCTTGCTACCTTTGAACCTAAACAGAAAACCACATAGGAAGAAATATTAAGTCGAATTATTATACAACATATAATATGAATAGGATCGCAAGTTTTGCCACGTGACACGTATGTGTGCTTGAATTAATTAATTATATGGTTTTGAAGATGTTGTTTGTAGTTTCTAACATTTTTTATTGTCCGGTTGAAGTTGTGCTTGTATATTTTCAGATCGAACTATATTTCATGAAAGATAGTAGATGGAGTGTGTATACATGTAACCATAGCATGATTGATCTTCTTCATTCTATTCATTGTCATTTTATATACAAAATATCTATTTGAATTGATCGGTCAATGATGACATGCTTGGCTAGAAGAAAGGTTTTTAGACTACAAATACTCTAAACTTTGTCAAGAAAAAAAAAAAAAGAAAAAAGAAAAAAAGCTCTATAAAGATTAATATTATCAATTAATTATTAATATGAATTGTAAAACAACACATATTTACTAGACTAACAATTTTGTTATACCGAAATATATGAATAATGATCACGAGTATTTAATTCTCTCTAATATGTATATATGTATAATAGAGAGTATATAATTCTGCAACCCGATTGTACAAGTATATATGCATGATTTTTTGTTTTCCAGTAGTAGCTTCCTAATATGTATAATGTCATTCACTTATTACTATGGAACTTAGATATTTAGTCATTCGCTTATTACTATGGAACTTAGATATTTAGTAGACTATGACATAAATATAAAAAGATCAAATGTGTTCTGATAATTGTAATGAATTTCATACATAATTTTTAATACGAACGAAAACACCCACAACTCTTTCTCTATATTTATATGCACATATGCTATTCCACTACAAAGTTCCACTTTTAAGGAGAATCTATTAATTTCATAATATCGAATGTTATGGATGTATTTATTGTAAATTATTAGACTCATATCAATTCTCTATTTGCATGTATATATATTGATGGCGGACATAAAAGTATTTTTAAACGACCAAAATGTTCATACTTTATATAATTATTGTAGAAAAATAGGGATAATTTTGTAAAAAAATGGGGACATAATTATTAAAAATAGAAATGAGTATATTATTTTGAGACTGAATAAATGACAAAATTGAACTATTGTTTTGGAAAAAAAAAAATATATACACATATCCTTACACAATATTAGTGGTTGAACTAACTTTTGAGCTCGGGGCGAAATACTAATATTTTTATTAATATTTAATAAATAATAAACTAATTTAAATAAAATAATTAGTTACTTCCACTAATTAATCCAAGTATTCCATGCAGTCTTCTTTAATTGTGGTATGCTATTGTTATAAAATCAAAATATGTTAGTATAAATTGACGAACTATTGTTATAAAAACAAAATATATTAATATAAATAAATATTCATATGATCTTTAAAAAAAATTAAATAAATAATAAAATTCTAATAAGAAATCTACAAAACAACGGGACCAAATGAACACACTTAAAATTTTGTTTAAATACATATTTAAAATTTTTTTTGATATTATCTATATATTTTCAAAAAAATATACTCCTCCCTGATTAAATTTCTCATCTATTATTTTAATTTTTATAAATTAATTTTTTTTATTTATTTATTTTTTAAAAATAATTTTCAATCAAATAGTAAAATTCTTATATATATATATTTTTAAATATTACATTACTTTATTAAATTAAATATCTATAAAATATTATTTTACTGGTAAAAAGAAAATAAAAATTTACTGATGGACAGATATAATACTATATAAAAAAGTATATTTTAATTTTAAGTTTGAATTTTGAATAATAAAATTTTAAATTAAAATAATTGTTTGATGTGATATAAATATGTATTGACGTGATATTTTTAATATAAAATTAAATTTTAATATAATAAAATAAATAAAAATAAAAATTTTAATTTAATATTTTTGAAAAAAAAAAAAAAACCATCGGTCAACCCTAAACCCAACATTAAACACAACCTATATTTTATTTACTCCATCGGTCCGACCTAATTAACCTCCGCACTTCAAAATTCCTCACTTGTACCTTGTGCTGTGTCTGTGGGACGTCGAGAAATCTCCAGAGCTGAGGTGAGGTGAGGTGAGGTGATCGATCCGCACTTCTTCCCACTCCTCGCTCCTTTGTTTATCAGCCGAAATGGGAGTTTGCGTTTCAACGATCTGAGAATTGTGTGTCTATTTGTCGTTTGAAGCCATCATTTTTATTGTTTTCAGTTGGGGAAGGAAGCAAATCTCTGTACAATGGCGCAGCCGCTTGTGAAGAAGGACGATGATCGCGACGAGGAAGGTTTGTTTCTGGGATTTGGATATTTGTTTCTATAGATTTTGGATTTGTGCTGCAATTATTTGCGGTTTCAGATCGAACTTGCCTGATTTAATTTCATATTCAGATCTGTCGATTTGGTATCGATTTGGAGCCCGTAGTTAGTAACGCGCGATTAATTTGAATTAGAGTATTAGGCAATTTGATAGAGTTCATCGTCGTCCTGTGTTGTTTGGATTCTAATTAGGTTTCCTTTTTTCTGGAATTACATGATTTGCTTGACACAATATTGTTTGGAGATTTCCCGTGTAGCATTGTTTAGATTAGGGCGTTTTTGACTGCATAACTGATTCAATTGGGGTTTTAATCTTACATGTTTTCCTTTTCCTCTTATTCTAGATCTGCATTTTTTATTTTTTAAGTTTGAATTGTGATAGATTGAAATAGGCAAGGGATCATATAATTGTTCAATCAGGGTATAAGATTGAATTTCTTCGTATGTTATTATGTTTGATCACATGCTTAATATGTCTCTTCGATACTGTCACAGCTGAGGAGTATATCATAGGTCTTAAAAAATGACTTTTCTATATTCTAAAGCATTGGATTTTGGATGTGGATTTGGAGAAAGGGATTGTGTTGACTATATAGTTTGATGGAACGTTCAAATTGGCAATCGCCCATATTCGTAGAGGTTTATCAGAAGGCTCTGTTCATATAGAAGTTTTTGAAAAAACAAAATGGGTATTTGATGAATAGGGTCAAAAATTTCAAAATATCTATGTAAGCAGAGTCTTAATATTTAAAATTTGTCGATACTTGTGATCCTGAATGCGTTATACATGTAGCAGATTACTCCCCATTTTTGGGGATTGAGAAAGGTGCAGTATTGCAGGAAGCAAGGGTTTTTAACGACCCTCAGTTAGATGCAAGAAGATGTTCACAGGTATGTCTCTTAAATGTTTATATCAAATGAAATAATGTTTCTATGTTTATGACCTTTTGTTGTATGTAAAACTTACATAGTTGTATGTGGTGCGCAATGACGAAAATTACAAATGGTGCAGCCTCTGCGCCATTTGCTATGTCATGGCACGCCTCATCCAGTGATCTGGCCAACGCTCTGTTGCCATGGCACAAGGCGCCAAGGCGTGATTTTTTTAATTTTTTATGTATATTTATTAGGGTTAGTTAAGATTAATCTGGTTTTCTTCTGTATTTATTCATTAAAATTAGGTTACAAAAAGTTTGATTGTACCTCTCTTTCTACCTTTCTCCCACCCAAAGCTGCTGCCCCTCTACCCTCCTTCTTTCTTTTTTCTTCTTACCTCTCATCACTTTCTTACCACTGGTCAACTGCCTGGTAAGGCAGTGGCTGCTTCTGTTTTTCATATATGTATATATATATTAGTCTAGGTTTGTGTTACTATTCAATATTCATACCTAAACTGTTCTATTATATAGTTATATACATATATATATGTTATATACTCCCTCCAGCATAATTATGCCACTTTCTTTGTAAATTATGCTGGACGGAGGGAGTATTTTATAATGTGTATGACTTGAAGTTCAATCTTGTCCAATGTTATGTATGTTTGTATGATATATACGTGTTTTATGTACAAATATGTGTATGATGTATATTAAAATATAGTTATAGTGCATGGCACGCTCCATGGTGTACCGTTTGCTATTTTTAACTATGAAAAAGTACAATGAAATTAACTGCCTTATATTTATTCATTTAGGTAATCACAAAGCTTCTATATCTGCTGAATCAGGGCGAAACATTCACAAAGGTCAGATATTCTATTCTGTTTACTATCTCTCTAGCGCTATAGTTCCGTAATTTTTCCGTATATACCTGATCCAGAACATGAATGCTTAGTAAAATGTAAATAAGGAACTACTCTTTCATTCTTTAAAATTGTGCTTCCTGTACTACATCGATTGGAGCATTTTTAGGTAAGCATAATAGGTTTTTCAGTGATCTAAACTCTTACAATTCAATTCCAAGGTTGAAGCCACGGAAGTGTTTTTTTCGGTTACAAAGCTGTTTCAGTCCAAAGATACTGGGCTGCGAAGAATGGTATATCTGATGATAAAAGAGCTTTCTCCTTCTGCAGATGAGGTAACTTCGCACAACCTGTACCTCTGAATACTTCAACCCTACTATGGGTGAAGAATCAAATCTTATATTTGACTTTACAGGTTATCATTGTCACTAGCTCCCTTATGAAGGACATGAATAGCCGCACTGATATGTATCGAGCAAATGCTATTCGTGTACTTTGCCGAATTACTGATGGGACACTTTTGACCCAAATTGAGAGATACCTAAAACAGGCTATAGTTGACAAAAATCCTGTTGTTTCCAGTGCTGCCCTTGTGAGTGGTATTCATCTGCTACAGGTACTCCTTATTTTTGGAACAGCGATTTTTTTTTTTAAGTTGGAGGGAATGTGTCGGTGTTAATACTACTACACTTGTTGGAACAGACAAATCCAGAGATAGTCAAAAGATGGAGTAATGAAGTACAAGAAGCAGTTCAGTCTAGAGCTGCACTTGTACAATTCCATGCACTTGCCTTACTTCATCAGGTGAAATGTTTTACTGCTGGATAGTTTTTAGTCAAATGACTGATCATTATGAGTATGGTCAACTCTTTTTTGCTTATTTTATTGTCTTCCTAGAGATAGCCATTCTTAGAAACTTTAAATAAAGTATTATGGTGAAGCAGAATTGCATTATGCTAGTAATTGTTCTGAATATGAGGAGTTATTTCTTACTAATCATTTTTTGCCAATGTAAGGGGCTAAGGGCGGCTGTTTTCATATCCATTTAAGTATTTATCATCCAACACCCTGAAATTTTTTGTTATTAGGATTTATGGATATAGATGTTGAGTTTACCTGGTGTTGGAATTAAAATGGCTGGTATATTTGTAATGTTCCCATCTTTGATGGGGTTGGTACGGTGATTATTTTACCATGCGAGTGTCTTCTCCATAAAAGATGTTGGGTTTTTCTATTCTTCAAAATAGTGAGTTTTAAATACAGCAGGGATGCCACTTCTTGAATAGATGCTTCATTCGTATTTCTGACTGTCTTATCTTTTGTTGGAATCTTCCTTGTGCCTGTTGTTTCTCTATGGCATTGGTAATTTAGTACAATTGTGAAGGTTGAAGCGAACAGTAGTTCACACACTTTGGTGCATTTTATTCATTTGCTAATTTGGATAGCTATAAGTTCAAACAACTTAATTTTACCACATTGTTGCATATATCTTTTTTTTTTTTTAAAATGGTACTTCATGTAGTACCGCTTTTCTTCTGTAGAATCTAGACGTGGTTTGGTTGGGTTGAGCTTATATTTGTGACATTGCAGATACGGCAAAATGATAGGTTGGCTGTTAGCAAGCTGGTTACCAGCTTAACAAAGGGGAGTGTTCGGTCACCTTTAGCACAATGCCTTCTTGTTCGCTACACTTGTCAGGTAGTGTTATACTGTTATTAATTATCTGATTAAAGTTGACAAGTGACTTACCACTATTTTATAATTTTCTGTTGAGGTCAACAGATTAACTGTGGTTCTTTCAGTACTAATGTATTTTTTTGAGGTATGTAGGTTATCAGAGAGTCAGCTGTTAATAACCAAAGTAGCGACCGGCCATTTTATGACTATCTTGAGGGTTGTCTTCGTCACAAAGCTGAAATGGTCATCTTTGAAGCAGCCCGTGCCATCACAGAATTGAGCAATGTGACTACGAGAGAGCTAACACCTGCAATAACTGTATTACAACTTTTCTTAAGTTCATCAAAACCCGTGATTAGATTTGCTGCTGTCCGGACACTGAATAAGGTTGGTCTTCCAATTACAATGTGGTATATATTTTGCCATATCTATATGATTGATTATACATAGGTTATAATTTTATCTTGGTTTTACTTAATTTGCATTTGCAAATATTGATTTTACTATAGATTGTAAGAGTTATGTGCATATGAAAAAGAGATGTATGTAAGAAGTTTAAACTATCTTGTTTTGGAATGTTCTGAACATTATAATGACAGGTTTTTTAATGTTTGGCTGTGGTCCCTAATTCAATTAAAAATCAAGCAAACATAAAGAATGAGCGTTTCTGATATTTTTTTATGAGAACTTCAAAGATTTGTTTATTATTTGTCATGTGAGCTAGATATAGAAATTACTATCACGAACTATATGATTTTACAGTCTTTCCTTTGTGGAGGACTTGAATATGATGTCTGCTGATCTGAATTTTGTGCGAGAACAGCTTAACATTATAGTTGGTTCTGACCTACGATTCAGAAAATTATTGTGCAGAACGCTCCAAGCCATTTTGAAGCCATTGCTATGACATAGACAGAGATCACACAAGTTTCTTTTATGTGTTATTGATCATAATTTGCTTAATCGAATTGATGCTGGGATACTACTCAAATGCTAGCTTAAACTAGACTTAGGAACTAATCAAAGGTACTCATAGTCATGATGCATGCCGTAGTTTTTATCTGAAAATTTGATTACTATAGTGTGTCCTTAACTTCTTAGGACCCTGAGTCTTATGGTGAGCATTTCACAAACAGTAAGGGTAGGTGTTCTTGTGAAACTTGTGTCACTTATAGGATGTAATGAGGCCTCCTATTTGAGCCATTTATTTAATAAGGGATCTCACATTTTTTAGGTTTTGACTCCCTATAATCCATTTTCCTAATCCCTAGCAGTAGTCTTTCACATCAAGTCATTTTGTTTGTATTGATGTATTTCAATATCACAATGTCTGCAGGTAGCAATGACGCATCCAATGGCTGTAACCAATTGCAATATAGACATGGAGAGCTTGATCTCAGACCAGAATAGAAGTATAGCTACACTTGCCATCACCACTTTGTTGAAAACTGGAAATGAATCTAGTGTAGATCGCTTGATGAAGCAAATTACGAATTTTATGTCTGATATTGCTGATGAGTTCAAGATTGTCGTGGTAGAAGCTATAAGATCATTGTGCCTGAAGTTCCCTCTCAAGTTCAGATCTCTGTGAGTATTTTAAAGTTTTCCCTCGAAATAGTAGACCAACTTCCGTTAGTTGTCTTTTAATCATGATATTTCCCTTACATATTCTTTGAAAATAAATATCTTTCTGTGCTTTTGGATTACTGTCAGGATGAATTTCTTAAGCAGCATCTTGAGAGAAGAGGGTGGGTTTGAGTTCAAAAAGGCAATTGTTGATTCTATTGTGATATTAATTAGAGATATTCCGGATGCCAAAGAAGGTGGATTGCTGCACTTGTGCGAGTTCATTGAAGATTGTGAATTCACATATCTTTCCACCCAGGTTTTACTTTTATTTTTTCTTCGTACCATACTTTTAATCCTAGTCGTCCATGCTACTCTTCTTTGATGACTCCAATATCCCGCTAACTTGATGTCATTGTTTAATAATTGTTAGATTCTTCACTTTCTTGGAAATGAGGGCCCCAAGACCTCAGACCCTAGCAAATATATCAGGTATATTTACAATCGAGTAATACTTGAGAATGCTACTGTCCGGGCCAGTGCTGTCAGTACACTGGCAAAATTTGGTGCCATGGTTGATTCATTAAAGGTAACACTGAATCTCCTTTGACTTCATCTTAAAATTTGAGTTATTGTCTCGATAATATGTGTTCTGTGATGCAGCCTCGCATATTTATTTTGTTAAGGCGCTGTCTTTTTGACACTGATGATGAGGTCAGCTTCCATCAACCATAATAATATATATATATATCTTGCAGGAATTCCGTTTTTTGTTAAATCTCTTTCCACCTGTTTTTACTTCCACCATACAGGTGCGAGACAGAGCCACACTCTACTTGAAAAGCCTTGAACATGATTCAGTTGCTGAAACAGACAAAGATGTTAAAGAATTCTTGTTTGGCCCACTTGCTATCCCACTGACGAATATGGAAAACAGTTTGAAAAGCTACGTAAGTGTTCAGTCTTATTCCCATTAGTATATGTTTTCTTTAATGTTTTTCTGTTAGTGATCAGCTCGACACATTCATTCTATCCTTTACTCTTCTCAAACAGATACAAGATCCGAAAGAAGAGCCTTTTGACATCGATTCTGTACCCAAGGAGGTTAAATCTCTGCCCCCTTCAGAGAAGAAAGCACCCAGCAAAAAGCCAACTGGTTTGGGTGCAGCACCTCCTGCCCCCACCTCTGCTTCCGATGTTTATGAAAAACTTCTGTCTTCTATCCCAGAATTTGTGACATTTGGAAATCTATTCAAGGTTTGTGGATTAACATTACTGACCTGTAAAGTCCATCTGTGCTTGTTTATCTTATCAATGGGAATAACTAAGGATTTTTGTGGCAAACGATCAGTCATCAATGCCGGTGGAGCTTACAGAAGCAGAAACTGAGTATGCAGTAAATGTTGTCAAACACATATTTGATCGCCACGTGGTCTTCCAGTATAATTGCACCAATACAATACCGGAGCAGCTCCTTGAAAACGTAATGATTGTTCAGAACCATTTATACCTGATCTATTATGAGTCTTTGTTTTTAAAATTGTCTTTTGCTTCTTCTAGGTGACCGTCATTGTGGATGCTTCTGAAGCTGAGGAATTTTCTGAAGTTGCAGTAAAACCTTTGAAATCTCTTCCATATGACACATCAGTGCCGACATTTGTAGCATTTGAGAAACCTGATGGTGTCCCGGCAGTCGGAAAATTCTCAAACATATTGAGGTTTGCTGTTAAAGAGGTAATATTTTGAAGTTCAAACTATCATTTGTGGATGATTAGTCGTATGTCATCATGGTTTTGAAGATTGGCATGTCGATAACTCTATCAATTTATTGGTCGTAACTCTGCAAACCGGAAACTTCCCAAGCCTTGAGTAGGAATCGTTTCATTAGTTATGATTTTCTCCTGGAAGATTTCATGTGATTTCATTTTTTTCTTTTTGGCGACTGCTTGAATTTAATAGGTTGATCCCTCAACTGGTGAGGCTGAAGACGACGGTGTTGAAGATGAATACCAGCTCGAGGATTTCGAGGTCGTTGCTGCAGATTATATGCTTAAAGTTGGCGTCTCGAACTTTAAGAATGCTTGGGAAAGTTTGGATCCTGAAAGCGAGCGCGTAGACGAATATGGTCTCGGGCATAGGGAAAGCCTTGCTGAAGCCGTTAATGCAGTCATTAATCTTCTCGGCATGCACCCTTGTGAGGTTAGTTAACACTACTACACCCATTAATAGTAAATCATATATGGCTTCCCTAGGTTGTTAAATCACGAAAGTATATATATATATATACATACAGTACTCCCTCCGTCCCCGTCTTATCTACATTGTCTCACTTACCATTTAGAGTTGTCCCACTTAAATAGTCTTTTTCTATTTATAGTCTATTCGATTCCATCTATCGGTTCCACACAATTAACAATTTATCCTCACTCTTATTACTGTTTATCAAAATATCTGTCCCACATTATACACCCACTAAATCTAAGTGTATTTTAAATTTTTTAATCTTACACAAACATACTCACTAATAATATTGTTTTTATTTTTCAATCTACTGCAAAAAAAATCTTTTGAGACAATACATGTGGGAGGGAGGAAGTATTTCAATTTAGGCTTGTTGATAGCATGCGAAATTGACGGAATTCACTCTTTGTTATACTGTTCTCTTGGTCCTTACTCTTGTAGAAATTTAAATTTGAAGCTAAATTATAGTAATTTCGATCTCATGAGATGTGTTTTAACTATTGATGGAAATTATGGTGCTTTGTTTATGTTAGATCATTTAGCACTGTACAGATAATTTAGCGACAATATGTTGGTTGATTTTAGTATCCGAATATCTTGTGAGATTGAAACTGCATCGATTTGGCTTTCACGAAGAAATTCTAATAATTTGATTTGTAGCAATCTTGATGAGGTGGGATTCAAAATATGATAAGTTTTATGGCATTGATTGATATTTATTCGTTTTCCAGGGAACGGAAGTGGTGGGGAGCAACTCAAGATCGCACACATGTTTGTTGTCGGGGGTGTACATAGGAAACGTGAAGGTGCTTGTTCGTCTCTCATTTGGGATTGACGGGGCGAGAGATGTTGCCATGAAGTTAGCAGTGAGGTCGGAGGATGTGACAGTGAGCGACGCCATTCATGAGATTGTTGCCAGCGGGTAATATGAATATGAATATGAATATGAATGTCCCCTCCCATGTTTTAGGTTATTCTGATTCGATTTTTGCCTGTCTGTCTGCTGAGAAAATGCATACATACATATATATATGTAGAGGGAGAGAGGGGTTGACAGGGAAGTGTTGTTAGAATTTGGTAGAGAGAGAGAGAGAGGTGTTGTAGTTGTAATGAAGAAAATGGACCTCTGCCTTTGATTTTACATACATACATACATACATACTTCCAATCATTAACTTAGTTGTAATGAAGTAATGAAATTTAATCCTGGTAGAAAATGCACGTTGTTTTCAATGAATTAACCTATAATATTATCTTTTTCTTTTAGTTTTAGTTTTTTAAAATGAATAAATACATTTACTTACATTTTAAAGTTTTTATCTTTCATGTGTATATATTACCAAAATTTAGTAGTATTCGAAAATGCATTTGATTTGATGGGTTATGAAATAGATCTTTTAAATTGTTAAGAAAAAAGAGAGATTTGTGTTCGTTGAGTTGAAGTATCGATATTAGTATCATTGTTAAAGTAATTGAATGTGGAAAGATGTGTTTGTTTGGAGAATTAGTAGTATAATGTCTATAAATAAAATAAATATAAAATTAATTTTTAATATAAATATTTAATTTGATATTTAAAAGAAAAATAAAAATCTCATAAACAAATATATTACTCTAAAAAGATACTAAGATAAATATAATAATTAAAAGAAATGCTTTTATATACAAACTTATTTTTTATAAAATAATATTTATATTAAATATATTGTATTAAAATATTTTTAAAAATTATTAAATTAATTTAATTCATTATAATTATAATCAGTATAGTACTAATTAATTTTAAACTGTTTGCGCATGTATAATATGTAATCATTAACCAAACAAATTTTCAAGTTCTCATGGATACTTTCGACTCATTAGATTTGACTTGAAAATTTACTCAAAAACCCATCGGAACAATAACAACAAATCCATTAGATTTGACTGAAAAGTTTCTCAAAAATGCATTCGAAGAATAACAATCCAATGTAGTTAGTAGTTACATGATGACATAACAATGTCTACTACTCAAACTCACAGACTCAAATCATTCTTCTTATGGATTCATTGATTGCTTCACTATTACATTACTATTAGTATTTATTTATTACACACACAAAGAAAGATCAATGGAGGATAGGATAGGATAGGATATCAAAAAACAACAAGAAACCTTTTACCAGTCCATAAATCTTCTATCTATCTATATGTATTATATCTATGCACACTTATTCATTCTTACAGTACAACACAAAATCAAATCTCACCTCTACTGTACTCTACAGTGGCGCTTATCCGGCCGCCGCCGGGTAAACACATCCGCCGTAGCCTGCAAATAACAACATCATCGATCACGGTTACAATTACAATTACGATTAAATGAGAAGAAGAAGAAACAACAAAACTTACTGGGATTAACACTCGTGACGGTGGCCGTCTGCAGGAAGTCGCAGTTCCACGGATTCCCTCCCGCTGTTTGGTATAGCAGATTCATCGCATACGTCGCGTGGGATACCACCGTAGCCGGATCAAAGCACGCCCCTCCCGGCTGAATAGGACCGCAGTCTATCCCTTGCCCGCACGCGTAATCCAGATTTGCCTGCAATTGAACATCAGACACGCCTGCGCGCGGCACACACCAGCCTCCTGCTGTCGGAGGAACTACCGGAGGAGGAGGAGGAATAGTTGTTGTTGGACTTGTCGGGGCAGGAGTTTCTGGAATTGGCGCCGGAGTCTGAACTCGAAAGAATTAAGTTACGCATCGCAAAATAACCAAACCCAAACGAACATGGAAAGATAAGGCTCGAGAAACTCTCAATTAAGGTTAATCATATGTTTAGGTAAGAACATAATCGACACATGTAACAAATTTGAAGCTGCAATAAATGAACAACACAGTCGATCAAACAGTTCAAATGAACACCCTAACCAAACCGATATATGTAAGTTAAAGTCTTATTTTCAAGAAAATGAAATGTTCATACATACATACCTGTGTCTTTGCAAGGCCGACATCATAAGTCACGGCAAGATCAGGCTTAAAAAGTCCAAACGAGCGCTCAGAGCCCGGGCCAGGTTTCAGATTCTCGTCGTAGAGAGCAAACAGGTATGTATCGACAGACTTCCCCGGCATAAGTGGGGTGCCCACCTGTGACCTAAGGTGTTTTATCAAATTCCCGTTGTAGGCTCTTGCATTTTCGAAACTAGGACCAACTTCGTTCGGGTCCCCTCTATACGGCCACCCTGTCTCGGCTACCACAATCTCGACATCCTTATATCCAATTCGTTTCATTGCAGTGTGCACTGCATCAACCTAATCGGTCAAGAAAGAAGAAAACAATCAATCCTTTAAACAAACAACATCGCAAGCAAAAATCTTCTCATTTGCAAATCGGCATATGTACTCAAGAAATTGGAGATATTCCATTGAGATTCTGTGCAGATTCATAAGAACCAACTTCTTCTTATTTTTTTCCTTTATCTGTAGAAAGAGATCAATTTGCGATCAATGCCATTCTTGAACATGTGTAAAATCATTTCAGGCAAAATACAAATTATTTTCAAACAAATTAAGAGATACCGTCTTCAGATATAATAAGCCATAGAAAATCACCACATGATCAACAATATTCGGGATAAAATCGACTTCAAATATACCAATTATTGCCATGAATCCAGAATTCCAAGTTCATTTGCAACCAAAACATCTTCAGAAAAATTAACAGATACCATCTTCAGATATAACAAGTCATAGGAAATCACCATATGATCAACAATATTCAGGAAAGATATCGAATTCTAATCTATCAATTATTGCCGTCAATCCGAAATTCCAAGTTCATTTGCAATCAAAACTGTGAGAATCTTACCTGTGCATCAAACATGTTCATGTATCTGATCCCTGTTCCTGAATCGACTCGTCCGGCATTCGGCTGCAACAAACAGAATGCCAAAGTTTCGGGCCTCGGATCACTCTGGTATGCAAAGAAAGGGTATGGATTGATCATTAAAGGCGAGGCATTCTCGCTGAGGAATTGTAGCAATGCTCTAATGGTGTCTCCGTAGCCGAATGCCCCCGTCGAGGGCGGGTCCGATTGACTCAAAATCGCCATGGAATGGACTGTGGACACCTTCACTTTCCCTCCCAATGATGCTGAAATTTCCATTCATCAATCAAAACAATTCTCAGACGCGAAATGATAAAGTAATCATCACTTTGAGATGTGAAATGGTATATTGCATAATCAGATGTGCGAGGAAATCCTAAGTAAGTTTCTATTATGCATTGCGACTTCCAAACTAGGGCAAATTTTCATTCATAATCATAGTTGTGACCTGAAGGAAGAAATTCAAGGAAAAGAGGAAGAACTCCGACGGTTACCGGCGTTAATGGCGTTCTGAACATTCTGCATAGCAGGTAAGAGCTGCGTGACGAGATTCTGGTCCGGCGACGTGACGACCTCGTTTCCGACGCTGACGATGATGATCTTGCTGGCCGGATAGAAGGCGACGACGTTAGAATTCACCCAAACAACGGCGAAATTAGGGTCGGTGGCAAGCGCGGGGATGTCGCCGTCGGAAGCACCGATGACGATTCCGATGCCGGTGTTGGCTAGCGCCTTAATGATCGCAGGATCGGCGCCGTAGAGGCGCACTTTCTCGATGCTGGTAGACTGCAAGAGCTTCGCAGTTGCCTCCGCCGGCGGCAAGTTGTTCGCCACTTCACCGTAATTAACTCCGACGAAAGGCTGCGAATCTATAAAAAAAAAAAAAAAAAAAAAAAAAAAAAAAAAAAAAAAAGAACCAACAAAAAGCCTGTTTATTTAGAAAACGCGATTTTAAATAAATAAAGCTAAAAGCGTTATTGCGAAGTGTGGAAGTTTGAGAAGCAGAAAAAGAAAAAGGGTAAAACGGTGGCTGGCTTTTTCTTCCTGTTTCTGGGTTTCATTCTCAGATTCTTCTTTCTTTTCCATTAAAACAAACCCCAAAAGTAAAGAAATCTTGAAAAAGTACCAAAATGGAAAGCAGCAATATTATAATTAATAATAATGAAAAAAAGACTTACGGGCAGTGTGGGGAAGGAGAAGGAGAGAGCAAAGAAGAATCAAGAATGGAGAGGAGATTCTGCGTGTGAATGGAGGAGCCATGGCCGTACGATTGCGATGAAGAAGAATCAACAACGTCGATAATCAGAGAGAGTGAGTCACTGTAGAGAGAGAGAGAGAGAGCAACGGTAAAAGAATGAAAGTGGGGTGGGGATCTACTACAGATATAGATATATATATACATATATGGTAATGGTGATGAAGATGAAGAAGATGGAGGAGAGAGAGTGAACTGGAAATATGGCAGTGTGGGGTGTGGGGGGCCGGTGACGGCTACGGGGGCGGGTGGGAGCGGCGTGGGTATGTAATATGTATATGTATATGTATATGTACATTATTATATGAATTATTTGGTAGTTTCTACTTGTACTTCTATCTGCTCTCGCACTGTTAGGTTTGTTTATTTGTTTTTGTTGTATGCCTGTAATTTTAAAAATGAAAATAATAATAATAATAATAATAATTTTATTGAAATTAAAATTAATTAATTTGGATTCTATTATAAATAATTTAAATTATTTTTATGATATCTTTACAAAAATAATTATCATTGCTGACATGAACTTCATGTAGCATAAGATATCAACAAAATATGAACATATACATATAGGGTGTGTTGACGGGGTTTGGATTTTGAATTGGGATTTGAATAGTAAAAATTTTGAATTTGAATAGTTGCATGATGTCGTATAAATAGGTGTTGATGTGATGTTTTGAATGTAAAATTGATTTTTAGTATAATATTAAAGATAAAAAATAGGTGTTTGATTTGATATTTTTGAAAAAAAAATGGATGAATAGTAAAAATTAAATCCAATCCCCAAACAAACACACCCATAATTGATTTTGAAACATCATCGAAAATACTGCCCTGTATCCTTTCATATAAAATTTTAAATTATTCATTTAAATATTTATTTATTATTAGAAAAACACTCCCGGTTTGTGCCACTAACCGAGTGTTTTGGAAGTTTGAAAAAAAAAAAAATCAATAAATGATACTGACAGTGAAAGCTGTAGAAATTTTAGAGTTTGAAAATAAATCAGCAAATGTTGAAAATTAAATTTTGGCTTTAAATCCAAATTCTTCTAAAAAGAAAAAAATAATAAAATTGTGTCTCTGTATTTATTTTTACTGTTTTTTGTGTCCATTTTTTTTTTTTTTCGATTCAATAAGAGTATTTAAAATTTAATGTTTCAATTAATTATAAATTTTTATTATTAAACACAACAATTGATTTAACCTAGACCAATTTATATGAGAGTAAAAATATTTAGAGAAGTTAGTAAAACTATTTACTAATTAAAAAAGGTGTTGAAATAAGCGATTAATATTACTTCATGCGTCAGTCAAATTTATTCTCATTTTTTCTTTTTAGTTGGTCCACTAATTTTATTTCATTGTTAATTTTGGCAAAATCAACAAATCAACATTTAATTATTACCTCCATTCAACACTTATTTACACAAATACTACTAACTTTATTACATTTTTTCTTTTCATTTATTTTACTTTGTAACTAAATTTCCAAAAATATCCTTAACTATCTATCATTTTTTCAATAAAATATATTTTTTTTAAATTTACGTGTCGAGTCCAAATTGGCTAATTTTAATGGACGGAGAAAGTATATATAAATATATATATAATTATTTTGTAGTAATGAATAATTGAATTATTTAATATTGACTTCAATTAGAGCATCACAATCTCATTGACCTCTAACTAGTTTTGGTTCATTCTTTTAAAACATGTTAATTATTATTGAAATGAACTTTAGATTGACTCAATTTTGTAGGTCCAATGTTGTTGGATAAAAAAGTTCACTCTGGGTGGGTCGTGTATAATATTTTCTAAGGTATAAACATTAAAATTAAATAAATATATGACATAATACTTTTCTAAAAATATTTGAAAGTGTTCAGTCTCGTTATTGCCGGGATGTCCAAATGACGATTCCCTCTGTCTCTTAACAACAATACCATTTTCTATCTCATAATTTTACAATTTTTAATTTAGTAATTGCATTGTTTATCTAACATAATTAATATCATTACAATTTTTAATATATTACACAAATATCATTACAATTTTTAATATATTACACAAATATCATTACTTTTATATCATACAATCTAGCAATGATATTTTTGTTATTTTAATATAAATCAATATAACACTAATATTAAAAAACAATGTATAAAAATTAAATATTACTAATAAATATATACTAAACATATATATTTAAAAAGTAAATATATATTTTTGTGTAGACTTATGGTCTTACATAAACATATACGTAGTATTAAGTAGGATAATTTAGAACTTTTAGCACAGGTTTTTAAGGTGGATAGTATTAAATATAATAATTTAGAAATTAGGTTATGTGATGGAGAGAAAAATATATATTTTATTTTTTTATTTGGATGATTTGAGAGAATAAAATGTGAGGGTTTAGGGTTTATATCTCACACATACAGTGAAACATTTGATTTTCGAAACAAAAATTTGAGAAAATCGTATTAAATAGAATAAATTAAAAATTAGTGATACAATGAGAATATATATATATATATATACATATATAACCTTTTTTTTTATTTTAAAAATATTACAAATACCGTCAAACATACCAAAATAAAATACTAAAGTATATGAGACAGTAGAAGATTTATCAATATGCAGTCAATAGAATTCATGGCATACCAACCAACCAATTCATTTGCCTAAAAACACATCGCAAATTCAAGCTAGGGGTCTCTCTCTCTCTGCGCACATTAACAACAGCAGCCAAATACAACTCCTCCCAAAAAAAACACAGCATCACCATCAATTTATCAAACATCATATATGTATTGATTGTGCAAATAAATGAAAGAACAAGAACAATCCCAACCTGGCCACGCACACAGCACATATGAAAATCTGACCTCTGGTTTAGGCTCCCGAGTGGGACACCGGAGTCGTCACAAATTGCCCGTCCTTGAATGCGTGAATATATTGTTGAGGCAAAGCATGCTCCACCTGCACCAATGCACATTGCATCCTGCTCTGTCAAATCTATCGCGCATTTGCATGAAATGTAAAAAATTTCAGAAAGACATACCCAATCGCCGTCTGGATCAGAGCCGGGCACCAAAACATTGGTTTCACTCGATTTTGCTGTTGTTATAGAAGTAGCAAGAGAATCTTTGCTCAAGTACAACTGGCAGCCCGATGTATTGTCTACCGATATTGTAGGAGCTGAGCCCTGAACAAGGCCAAATTTTCCGGAAAGAATAAGTATTAACATCACTTGACTAAATACTGACGATGACTAGAAACTTTTAGTCGACAGTTGTGATTTTTATCGTTACCTGACACTGCACCTCCACGCCATTGCAATTGACAATCTCACAAGCAGCCACAACATCCTAGTCCCCAAATTATGAATTTAAGAAAAATATGTGTTGACCGTTCGGAAAATGGGTTTAAAGATTTTAAAAATGATATCTTCACTAACCTTGAATACAACACCCATTTTTGTGCACTTGTCAACAGTTATGTTGTTTACCTTTCCTGTGCTCGCCATAAAATTTCCAATTAGCTCGTGATTAGCTTCGGAAAAGATTTTATGTTTCTTTTGATAGATGTATATAAATTACACTGTAACAAAAAGCAGAAGATATTACCTTGGATCTGTAGAACAGAGTTTTTGCATCCGTAGACATAAACAGACTGTTTTGCATCACAGTCGTCAATTACTAAATTGCTTCTTCCAATTTGATTCTCAACCACCCATCTGTACACATTACGGCACTATGTTGACAAAAAACTGAAAAGAAACATATAAGATTTGTCGTTAAGCACAATGTTTTACCCACTTGCGGCCCATTTGAAGTTCCAATTTAGGAGGTCCTGCCTTTGAGAAAGCAGGTGAAGCAGCCCGGCCTTCTTTCTCAGAGAGTGTAACGACACCACTTCTGTCAGCACGATTCTTGGTTTTCATATCATCAGTAACCTTTCTCAAGCCTTGATTTTAGAACAAAACATACAAACAAATTATATCTTTTAAAAATCATCTGCAGCATACATGTAAGAAATTTAAGGTTGGATATTTACCAGAAGTAACAGGCTTTCCAGAATTAATTTCCTGGAAAACAGCAGACATCCCTTCCTTTGGGCGTGATGAGGATGGTTGACTTGTTTCAGAAGTGAAAAGTGATGCAGGTGGAGGCGGGGGAGGAGCGGGAGCAGCTGGAGCAGGAGCTTTGGCTGGGGCTGGGGCTGCTTTCTTCCCTGTCATACTCCATACAGGACCGAGTGGGTAATGACTCTTGACATAATCCCGCAAACCCGGTATATAGAGCTCTTTCAAAGCCTTTGCCCACTCAACATGATTAGCATCTTTGTTTCTGTACTCCACAAGAATCTACATCATAAGCAAAATACATCAGAACTTACACACTAAGTGATGAAGTAGATAAAGCAAAACCAAATTCTATTTTTGAGTTGGCAAGGCACCAAAAATCAAGTATTATACGATCTCAACTTAGCAATGGAAAGATGGTGGGGACATAAAACAGCAATGGCATCAAAGCCATGTTACTATGCATACATAAACGTCTTAAGGAAACGTGGAGCAAGAGAAAATTCAGTGTTCTCAATCTGGTTATAATTTTCAGTAAGTCCAAACATTTCGATTGCCCTAGTCTGGTTTTACCTACCAATCAGTTCTATGCTATTCCCTCGATTAGAGTCCCCATGGTTCCTTGGGTTTTAATTTGATATCGCTAATTATTTATAATGTAACCCTTTCTTTCCAGGAAAAGATTAAATAAATATACAAAGGAGTCCGCACTCATATGGACCTTCCATACTCAACTGCATGCTCATAGTTTATCTAATATCCAGGACTTAAAGTTTCAATATAATCAAGTAACTCTGACTATTTAGATAAATATAAACTTTCAATCTTCAAAATTTTACATGTTTTCATAAATTCATGCTGCTTGAGAACTTTTTTGGGTGGAATTTAGCAAAAAATGCGTAGGAATCAATCAAATGAAGTGATCTAGCAGTCTCAACTCTTGGCTTCTTATACGGAGTAGCTCAACAGGGTAAATTAGAACAGACAACTTGGAAAGATCATGAATTCTACTCTAGTTATAGAACTTTTCCTTTTATGCCAGCAGAGACCAACGTCGTAATTACAAATTTCCAGTAAGTTAGAATTCACAAGTAAAACAATTTTAATTGACAATTAAGCATTACACATCAAATTCACTTCCCAATACTATTCATTTAATTTATTTGTCAGATCCTCTAGAATGTTGCTGTTAAGAATATGTGTAATCACTAATCAGAAAAATAGAATTCCTACAACTTCAAATCCATGGGAAACTAAGACCAGCACGAGTGCAAAAACCAATAGTCACGTCAGCCTAAACGATGAGTTCCATCCTCCCTATCTTCTGCCATTTTATAGGCAGTAGACAGGTCTCAGCATTGGAGGTTCAAAACTAATACCTTGTTACAATAGAACTCTGCCATTTGCCAACTTTCTTCAACATGTGCAATAGGCATGCTCATACCTATAAAAGGAGTGCGGCTTAAACATAATATCTGAAAAGGAAACAAACAGTAAATTGAATCACTATTTGTAAATTTTCTTACCACAATCTTTTCCTGTATAAGCAATCCATGCCAAAGCAGACAGACTATCAGCACCAGTTTTCAAGTGATGGAAATAATCAGATCGCCTTCCTTCACTCAATGCCGAAGCCTTCGCCATCACTTCATTCAATGGCTTTAGGAACTCCACCAACCCTGCCATATCAGGTTTCTGCAAAGAGAGCACGAGCAAGCTGAGGTTCATAGGACACATCACACATACATATATATACATATATAAGAAGAGAGAAATTGGAGGTCAGGCATATCAAGCAACAAGCTTCATGTGTAATATAAGAGCATCTCACATAAGGGTTTCGTTACACTTTTTTTACCATCTCCAAGCATCATACCTTAAACACTAAATTAAATCAAACAAGATTTGACTGATTGAAAGTATAATCCTTACAGCAACCATTTCTACAGCACACTCTATAAAGTAAATGCTCACCAATAAGGAAGGCCGTTGTGCTGGTAATAGGACATAGTTGGCCCCAAATTATTAATAAGATGAAAACAAAAAGAGGGTGTGTTTGTTTGTGTTTTTCAATTCATGTCAATATTACTTTCTTCAGTCAACTAATTTTTCCCCCGAAAATCATCACAACAAAAACTATTTAACATGTAAAACATCACATCAAAACATATTTTTGGGTCAAAACATCAAGTCCAAAATCTATTTTTCATTAATAGCGTCTCAAATAGTGGTTTTTTCATTTAAAACATAGTACCAACAACATACTTTCAATTCAAAATATTATAAACCCAAAAAATTACTTTCCATTCAAAAATTTTCAAATCAAGACACCCAAAACACAAACAAACAAGACTCATTTCTGTTTCCCGATATTTGTGTGCACATTGTGGAATGCTCCTAAAAATAGATTCCGCATTCAAAGTCATCCAACAGTTTATAATATGAATCACCAATAAATCTTTATCTATTCAAATCAACATGATACAACATAAATGGATTCGGAATATTCATAACCAGTTCTCAGAAAAACAATAAAATTGATGAAATAATAAGCCCAGTGGTATTCCAAAAATCCGCAACAATCCACACAAGTAATTCATATCGACACCAAACTAATATTACCCTAATTACCTCCATCCTCTAGAACAACATTACACCAGAAGCAACAACACTGGCAACGGACGAGCAAAGCTCAAATATCATCAAAGAGCTACAACTAACCTGAGTTTCCTTGACTTTAACCAGCAGCTCCTTCTGCACAGAAAACGCTTCAGCAATAATCTTGGACACATCCAGAACCTGTCCTCCAATCTTCTCCCCAGCGGTAGTAACTCTTTGTACGTACTCCGAAATCAGATCTTCAAACGCGACAATGGAAGGATCCGCCGCCGTCGCATCGCCGCCGTCTCCCTGGCGAAATCCTCCGGCGGACAGCGCCTCCAACCGCGCAACCGCGGATTCCAACCTCTTGACCAAATTCTCATCCATCCTTGCTCGATCAAGTTAGGGATAGACGATTTGGGCACCACAGATCTGTGTGCTCACGAAAATTTGGAGTATTAATGGAGGATTTCTTTTTGGCCCTCTCTTCTCTGCCGCCGAAAGGTGAATGGACGGTCTGGTCTAACTGTAAATGTTTTCTTCATTTCGGATTTTTCTTTACAGGGGTGGAGGGAATATGGCTTTCCACGTGGCCATGTATGATTGGTTGGAGTGAAATAATAAAACAATATTCAGGCTTCAATTATTAAAATAAAAAAAAAAAAAAAGCCACGCTGTTATTGACTAAGGGCGTGTTTGTTTGAGAGATTTGTTTGGATTTTCACTATTCATCTTATTTTTTTTTTTCAAAAACATCAAATCAAACACATATTTTTTATTTTTTATATTATACTAAAAATCAATTTTACATTTAAAACATCACATCAACACCTATTTATATCACATCATACAACTATTCAAATTCAAAATTTTTACTATTCAAATTTCAATCCAAAATCCAAACCCCCGAACAAACACCAAACAAGGGTTTTAGAGTTGTGAATTTTTACAAAATTTCGTTTAGGCAAAAAAAAATTATTTTAGAGTGTGTTTGTTTGGGGGATTGGATTGGATTTATATTATTCATCCAATTTTTTTTTCTCTCAAAAATATCAAATCAAACATCTATTTTTTATTTTTTATATTATACTAAAAATCAATGTTTACGTTCAAAACATCACATCATACAATTATTCAAATTAAAAATTTTTACTATTTAAATCCCAACTCAAAATCCAAACCCTCAAACAAATACACTCTAAATATTAGCTATAATATAGGTTTGGTTGTCTATATACTTGTTCATTTTAATATTTTTTTAAGAGTATATTTTTCTAAAAAAATTAATACGCTACATACATTTATTATTTTTATTTATTCTATAAAATTATCTATGCACATAACATACCCATCTTTTTATAAAAAATTAATATTTTATTATTTTTTTAAAAAACAAATTACTTAATTTCATTTTAATTTTTAAATATATATATAGTAATTTAATTAGACTAACTAATTATTTTAATTTTAATTTATACATATTTATTATATTAATTATATTCATTCTAAGTTCTTATATTTACAATAAAATAGACACTATAGTTGGAGAAAATATTTTTTTCTTTTATTAACAACAGAATTTTGATATTTCACATAAAAAAAAAAAAATCAAATCAAAAAATTAAATAAAATTAATATTGTATTTTTTTGAATTATTATTAGTTTTGGCTCAAGTTTCCTATATTTATATACTTGTTGGACATTTATCGAAAAGCTACTCATCATAAACAAGTTTTCAAAAGATCAAGCCTCTATTTACATAACACATTTTCAATCTTTCAATTATTTGCAATTATTTATTTTTTAAAAAATATCATATTAAATATATTTTTTCTCTCTCTGAATTATAGAGAATTGTCATTTACTAGTATGTAATCACTATAAGAACAAACACACATACATTATCCAAAATTCAAATTTTATCATTTTATTTTCTAAATAATTTATTAGTAGATTGTATCCATTACTTTTAAATTTTCGTTGTCTCATTTTATCATATACTATTATTTTATCTTTTCATACATATTTTTATTTGTTTTTTAATAGATTTTATACAAATTCGTCGGATTTAGCCCTAAAGATTCGAAATGGTGTAGAGAAAGGCTTGGATGTCACCGATATTTATTACAATATTTTTATTTACCATTTTTATCAGTACCAAAAAAAATAGTATTTTTTTCATAAATAACCCTATCACCATAAAATTACTTTTAATTTTTCATTTTTATTACACAATTGCTACTACTTTTTACACTAAAACACTCACAAGGCAAAAAAAAAGTCTTTTATACATACATTTTACCTATTATCATTATAATATCAAAATTCCTTAAATCTGTTTCAACCCAATTGAGTATGTTTTAGTAAAAATATACTCTTTTATTTCCATATTGGATGAAACATTTGATATCTCAAGAATATTTAGGTAGGTATTTAAGTAGAACAAAGTGATAATTAAGTTATACGATTAGATATAACTGCATATTTATTTAAGTAACGTGACAAAATAAAATGTAATTAATTATTTTATATTTTTGAAATATTATATGATAGGTGAAATAAATCAAAATAGAAATTTTTGCAAATATATAAGAGAAACAAAATATGTGTTTATTTTGTGAAATATATTAAAAGAATTTTTTTTTATATCAATAATAAATAATTATATAGTTAATATAAAAATAATGAATTATATAAAATATTATATTTTTAAAAAATGTATTCCCTTCATCCCACCACAATTGATCACTATTTTCATTTTTGTGTGTCCAGTAATAATTGACACATTTATATTTTTGGTAAAAATTATTAAATCAAAATGTATTTAACAAATATAAACCAATTTAATTACCTACGTAACATATATTATTATAAATGACGTGGAACTCACTCAAAACTATTTATTTATATTTCTCTTAAAAAAATATTTTGATTTATATATAAAACGATATATCTTTTATAAAATTTATTTATGTTAATTATAAATAAACAAAAATATTTTTTTATTTATTTGTATATTAAAAAATTTTATTTTTTACAAAATAATATCTATATTACATATATTTTTTAATTTCTATATAATTTTAAATATTTAAACATATATTTTAATATTTTTAGTTATATATATTAATTTTACTTTAAAATTATAAATATTATTAATTATATAAAATATAAATATAATATTATAATATGTTATTATTAATTAATTAAATATTTTTATCTAAAATATGGTATCCTAATTAAAGGATTTAATTCCGATTGAACGGGGAAGTGTGTAGAAGTATTTTCTTTTTTTTAAAAAAAAAAATGTAAAAGAACGCACCGATCATTTTTTCCAAAATGTTTTGTATAAAATAAAATGAATTAAAAAAAATAAAAAATAAAATACAGAACTCACCCTTCCGTATAATGCTTGCCTATCTGCCAGCCAGCACATTTCATTTCTGCCTGCGATCCCTAATTCCGATTTCCCCCCCGATTTTATCGCCACCGCACCATGGCCACCGCCGGCGGCACACTCAAGAAGAAGCAGCGCGTCGGCAGCAGTGGCCGCCTGTCGTCCCTTCTCGATTCCGCCTCTTTCCCTGACGCAACCCTACCGGATGGCGCACACAAACCGCCCAGCCTCCGCCGCTCCTCCTCCCGTACGATCCTCCTCCCCGTTGTATCCTCCTGCCCCGGAGGATTCAACGATTCGGCCACCGGCGATGTCGTTCTTCGCCTCTTCCTCGATCAATGGTGCGAAATGTCCGACTCGCCGACTTCGCCGCAGGATCAGTCCGAAATGCAGGTATATCTTCATTCGCATGCTCTCCGTCGCTCAAATTACTTTACAGCGCTCCTATCCGATCGATGGCAACAGCAAGAGCAGCAGCAGCAGAGCGAGTCGTCTTCAAGTAATCCTGAAAATGCTCCCAAGATTTACCGTTTTGAGCTTAGTGTTCCTTCCGATAATGATTCGATAAACAACTATTTAAAGGTTCTGCAACTTCTGTACTCAGACGATTTGATGTCTTCGATTGATTCCGTATCTACTGCTCTTGCTTTACTTCCAATCGCGCTCGAATTTCTATTCGAGGATTGCGTCAAGGTTTGTCTTAGATTCCTGGAGGCAGTTCCTTGGACGGATGAAGAAGAAAACAAGGTACTAAATCTGATTCCATTTTTGAGGAAGGAAGAGTCAAAAGAGCTCCTCACTAGGGTTTCGCCACTAAAAAACGATTCATCTGATGAAATGCTTCACGGTCTAATCCAATCCGCAATTCACAACCATCCAAACATGGCTTTTGCAAAGGCATTTGTGGCAAAGCTGCTGAGGGATTTTTCTTCGAGGGATTCAGCTAGGAGGGTTTTGGAAAAGGTGTTTGAGAAGAGTTTAAGGGTTGTGAGGCAGGCATTGGAGGAGTACACGAGTCCGGTTTTCAGGGTCGATCAGAATGAGACCGAGGCCCTGCAGAGGTTGAATCTGCACACAGCGATGACTAATTTGAAGCACTTACTGTGGTTGGTGGAGAGGATGATTGAGCTAAAAGTTGCTGATACAGCTGTCCAGGCCTGGAGTGAGCAGGCTTCGCTTGCCGCAGATTTTCAGAGAGCGCTTCGGGATGATGCATGGAGAAATATCGTTCCAAGTCTTCCTACTGTTGTGCTTCGCTGCACGAGCAGGCTTGCAAATGCCGTTGCTACAGGGAATGTGGTAGCTAGTAGACAGGTTTGCCTTAAAACAGTTTGTTCATGTTTGCTGATATCTTCGATTATATTACAGTTCCTGCCCAATTGAGCTTTGAATGGATTGCGTTGCCTTAATGTATGATTTTGTATCTATCTGCTTTCAATTTTGGGACTAGACAACTAACATTTTGACTAGATCGATACTGACAAGCAACTTAAGAATCGTTCTCGCCCATCGCCAGTTGATTATTGCTAGGCAGTAATGAGTAACCGGATACTAGTTCCTTAAAATATAAGAATTATTGTCATTTGTTGATTGCGTTGCTTTAATGTATGATTTTGTATCTATCTGCTTTCACTTTTGGGACTAGACAACTAACATTTTGACGACATCGATACTGACAGGCAACTTAAGATTCATTCTCGATAATTGCCAGTTGTTTCAATTATAGCTAGGCAGTTATGAGTAACAAGATACTAGTTCCTTAAAAAAAGAGAGTTAGTCATTTTTTGATTGCGATGCTTTAATGCATGAATTTGTATCTATCTGCTTTCACTTTTGGGACTTGGCAACTAACATTTTGACTACATCGATACTGACAAGCAACTTAAGATTCACTATCACCTATCACCAGTTGTTCGATTACAGCTAGGCAGTTATGAGCAACAGGAGACTAGTTCCTTAAAAAAACAGTTGTCATTTTTTGACTGCTTGCACCTATCTGTTTGGTTATACTCAGGTTTCTTTTACTACAGTGTGGCGCATCCCTTCATTATTGCATGATATAAAACCCTTCATTTGGCACTTTGCGTACCACATTGAAGAGCAACGTTTCTATTCTCGGAGAAAGTGGTCGTATTATGCTTTTCTTTCCTTTTCGCTGCCCTGAAGAAAATTCTAGATTCTGTTGCAAAGGGCTTTGAGTTCTCTGTCCGTGGTGGCTGATTCTGTTTCCACTTGCTTCCCTCCCCCTTTTCTTTTATGTGTTTTTGGAAATGTGTGTGAGGTTTTTTGAGTGTTTAATTGGTTCTCACTTTTTCGGTCTGCATATGTTTACACTACTTGCTTACATTTTTATTATATCTTTCATTTTTGAAAGTATTCTGCATTTTTTGTGTTCGAACCATATTTAAGTATTACCAGTTTTTCCTGTGATTAGTCTGTCTCTACTATCTATTATGACCGAGCCAGATTTGTCAAAAAAGTCTATTTTCTACTAACAATGCAATTATCTATCATATAGTATGCTCTTTTAACTCTTTTAACTTTTTCCTCCGGGTGGCATTCGCTATATACTACCATGGTTTCTATAACATAACTGACCAGTATCTTCTTCTTCTTCTTCTTCTTCTTCTTCTTAGCATGTGATGTAGATGCATATGCTGGTATCTTCTAATATAGGTGTGTGAAATACAGTACTGAATCATATTTGTGTCGCTTTGATTCTATATAAAATGGAAGGTTTGGTTTTCGTTAGGATTTGATGATTTGGAAATGCTACCTGCCGAAATGCTGTTGAGCTTGAGAACAATGAAAGGTTTTGTGTAGCTTAAGTATGGAAAATGAGAGTGTTCACTAAACATCTTCTTATAGACAGTGTTTACGAGAATCAAATATGATTTCGAGGATGAATTTTGCTATGCCAATGGCATTGAAGGTCACTATAGAGTTAGGAACTCAATTAACAATTTAAGTCAGTACGTTGTAATTTCTACGTGGTAAAGTACTCTTGAAATGTTCACAGCATTTACCTTTTTACGGGGTAGCATATAAGGTGGTTCTGTGAATAAAAGTAAAAAAAATCGAATTTTAACTCTAAAGAGAGTACTGATTAAATATGCTAATCAGTCCCATCCATGGGGTTTAGAAAAGTAATGGATCGAGTCGGGTTTTAGGTTCTCCCTATAAGAAAGAACAGTATGTGTTATTACCCTGTTTTTTGTTTTTTTGTCAGCAATTTATTCCGTCCTAAAAATGGCATCCTTACATTGATTTACATTCATCTGACTGTTTTAATACATCTACTGTCCGCATGCTTTATGCAACAGGTCAGAACGAAGCTCGTAAGAGATTGGCTTCCAATGTTGATTATATGCAAAGAGCGCGGCTCCCTCATGGGCCCAGCCCACAAGTTGTCATCGTCGCCCTACATTGAGCTGGAAGAGACCTTCCTGAGAATCATATCGACACTTCCTTTGTCTGAATCCCAGGGCTTATTGCAGCAGTGTCTCTCCTTATCAACCCGCAACGTCGACGACTGCCCTCACTTGGTCGCCGCCTTCACCACATGGTTTCGCCGCGCAAACCGCCCCCCACAGCCCGACTCTCTTCAGTAACCACCCACCCCACCCCATCCCTGGTTGATAATGTAAGGATTGTACAACAAAAGTTAGGAGTTTGCGACGAATATGGTGGATGGAGTTCATTATGTATAAAGCCTCGAGAACCTCCTGTAGATAACTTTCGCATCAATAATCTTAAAATCTCGGCTGTAAAAGCAACGCTAAGCGCGCCGGCAGGCAGGCAGGTATTTGCTACATTTTTCTGCACTTTTATTTGCCTGTGATTTCATGTTCTTGTTTGTGTGAGTTAGAGAAAGTATGTAAGAAAAATTTGATAGATTGTGTGTGTATATATATTTATATATTTGTGGGTGAAAGTATATAAGAAAATTTTGATAGATTTTGTATTTGTATATATAAATATTTTTGTTGTATTTAATAGTATTAAAAATATATATTTTTCATAAACGTCAATTTATTAGTATTATAAGATAGAATGTTTTGTGTCAAATTTTTTTATTTATACTATATTTTGATATAATAATTAATATTAAAAAATAATGTAAACTCTCAAACAAATGCAACTAGTCCACTATATATTAGTTGGAATAATTTTTTATAAATATTATTAAAAATATATAATATATGCCCATCAACACAAATATATATATTTTTTATTTTACTTGCAAAAAATCAAATTTTACATTTAAAAATATTTATAATATATAATATGATCAAACTGCTAAAAAGATAAATGCATAGCTTGTGATTCTCATGAAGAATTTATTTAATCTTTGAATTAGATTTTTTATTTTAATTTTAATTTAAATAATATGTTTGATAAAATACATTTTCTATTAAAAAAAACATTACTATATTTTATAAAAAAATCGTACACACTAAATAATAATATTATTAAAATAAAAAATAATAGTATCGTTATGGAAAACATCAATAAAAATATATTATTTTTTTATAAAATAAAAAATTATTAAAACAAAGTTCAATTTCAAATCAAACCTATTAATTAAATATCACTAAATTAATAAATCAGTACAGTTTATATGTAAATTAGTGTGTATTTTGAAATCTCTTTTTAATTTTTTATAGTTTTTTAACCGTTGAACTTTTATTTTTAATAAAAATTATTATTTACATTAAAGTATAGTTTTTTTAGAAAAAAAAAATTCAAAATGAAGTTTTCTTTTTATGTTTTTTTTTTTTAATTTTATTTGTGCTTTTATTTTTTAAAAAATTTGAAGTAATAATAATCCCTTTCTTTAATGTTTTACTACGTAAGTAAATGTTTTTAAATATGAAAAATAAAAGAATAAAAATAGCATAAAACAAAAAATAAAAACGAACCCAACTCCAACGTCTCCATCTCGCCTTCTTATAGTCTAGACATTTTCACATTGCTACATATTGGGTCGGGTTAGACCTAGTACGGTCGGTTCGGGTCGGACCTAGTCAGTCCGGGTCACTGCGTCATACATAAACCCCAAGTGGGTATTTGACTGTTAGCCATTTGGACCCGGCGCATATCAGGTGTCTTTCTCTCTCACACACAAGCACGCACCCGCGCGAGCTCGCCGGAGAAGCCGCAGTTCTACATCTTTCAGTCATCTTGTCGGGGGAGATTATTTACGTAAGGTTTTTGAACGAATCAGTGGAGTTAGTATGAAGTTCTTCTTAAATTTTTGCCTATAAGCTGTTCGACGAAATGTCTGAAAGATTGTGTGTGTAGTGTGCGTTTATGTGTATTATTCTAATATGCAATTACTCCTGTTTTGTCTCTATGTCTATCTAATCGATGATGTTGAGCGTTTTTGCAATTGTTATTCCTTATTTGGGAATTTTGATTTTTTTAGGGCAGGCTCTCTTTGGTTTTTGTGTATTGAACAAGACGATGAATACCGGGGGGGCAAGTTTGTTTAGAAGATTAAGCATTAGGGATCTGATTGCGGACACACCTGTTTATACCTCTGCTACTGGTCAGGGAGTTCGCTTATGCTTAATGTTTGGTCATTTTATTTTGTAGAGAAATTTGTTTGTGTTCATATTTTGTTGATTTTACAGATGCATTTGGACAAGGATTGAGCTTGGTGTTCAGGCGATGGGCTACCAAAAAAACGGCAGGATCCACTAAAAATGGTCGTGACTCGTTGCCGAAGAATCTCGGGGTTAAGAAATTTGGTGGTGAGGTATGAAACATCACCATCACCATCGACACATAATTTGGTTATTTATCTGTGCAGTCCCTTCCCCAATTTTGCATTGCTGGTTATCTACATATATATTTTTTCGATTTTGTGTTGAAACTTGAAAGTGAACAAGCAATTTTTTTTTTTTTTTTTAACATGTGTTCAATGGTTCTTACCATCTATATATGTGTGCGTGTGTTTCGATTTTTTGTTTAAATTGAACAAGCAATTCATTCCTTGTTTTAAGTTTATATATTTTCTGTATATCATGTGGTTTCTTTCAATGGTTCTCTACATTTTACATATTTGTTGGATTTTGTTTTTAAAGTGATCAAGCAATTTGTTTATTAGTTTAAGGTTATATATGTTCTCCATATCATGTTTGTTTCCTGGTGTTCAATGGTTCTATACACTTATATATATATATATATATATGCTCGGTTTTGTGTTTAAAGTGAACAAGCAATTGGTTTATCATTTTAAGGTTATATATGTTCTCCATATCATGTTTGTTTTCTGGTGTTCAATGGTTCTATACATCTATATATATATGCTCGAGATTGTGTTTAAAGTGAACATGCAATTCATTTCTCATTTTAAGGTTATATATGTTCTGCATATCATGTTTGTTTTCTGGTGTTCAGTGGTTCTGTACATATATGTTTGGTTTTGTGTTTAAAGTGAACTAGCAGTTCATTTCGTTTCTCATTTTAAGTTTATATATGTTCTGCATATCATGTTTTTTTTTTTTTTTTTTTTTTTTTTTTTTTTTTTTTCTTTGTGTTCACTGTTTCTCTATACCTATATATTTGTGTTCGGTTTTGTGTTTAAAGTGAACAACCAATTCATTTCGTTTCTCATCTTTACTTTATATATGTACTTCATATGGTGTTTGTTTTTCTGGCATTCAATGGTTTGTATCACCGAGCGATAAATTTATACCAATAACTTCAATTGTTAATGTTTGTAATTTCTTGAGCACTAAAGTTATTTAATCTTATTCCTTCGGTTATTTGGGTTGTTACCTTCATTTTCACTTACATTAATACAATTTCTGACATGGGCGCAGCGAGTGATTCCAGGGAACATCATTGTTCGTCAAAGGGGCACTCGTTTCCATCCTGGAGACTACGTTGGAATCGGGAAAGATCACACTCTATATGCCTTGAAGGAAGGGCAAGTCAAGTTTGAGCGCAGCAAGTTGACTGGGCGCAAATGGGTTCACATTGAGCCTAAAGAAGGCTACGACATTCATCCTGTCTACGCAAAAGCAGGAGACGCTTCTGAGATGGAGACAGCAGCTTAAGGTACTCGATTTATCAATGCTTTATTTAATCCTTTCCTTATCTTGCTAAACAACGTATCTTTTAATCCGCATATTATGTTCTAGGATATATTCCCAAATCGTTTGATTGGTAACTTAATAAGGTGTCTATGTTTTCACTTCATCTTTGGATCGTTTTAGGGCTTTACGGTAGCATAGACAGTCGACTTTCGAAGAACTTCTTCGCAAGAAGTTTATTGCATTACTTGTTTTGCAAAATTTATGTTTACTAATTTTGATTTATGAGACAAAAAAGAAAGTTGGTGTGCTGCTATTTGATGCGATGTCTTCCCCATTGTTTTTTTTTTTTTTTTATGACGTGGGAACCCGAAGTGCGCACGTGTGGCAGATGACCTGAAGCGTTAGGGGTTTGAACCATGACCTCACAGTCAGAAGTCCAACCCCTACACCATGAGGCCATCCCTTACGGGACTAATTCTTCTCCATTGTTGATCTTTGTAGTAATTGTTATAGCTTCAATATTCTTTCTACGTTATCTCTGCATTTAACTATGGCCACATTTTGCGAGCCATGGTTCGAATTTATCCGAATGGCTCAATTAAGCGTAACAACATGCGGTTTGGCATAGTCCAAAATGTTAGAGCTTTTACACATGTCGGGTTATAGTGTTGTGCGAGCCGAGCTACTCGGAAAGCCGCTCATATAGGCTTAAGCTTTTTCCTTGATCTTGAAAAGTTACTTTGGAGTCATTTTGGCTTGACAAGGTAATAAAATAAAATCTACATGTCTATGTACTAAAATAAAGATAAAATCTCCTATCAAAGAAATAAATAAAATCTCTCAACGTATAGTAAACTATTATTATTATTGTTATTATAAAATATTACATTTAAACGACCATTCAGAATAATTTTAATATATTTGTTAAAAAATATTTTATTAAAATTGTGCTTAAAAAATTGTGTCGAGAATGATAAAAAAACTCAAGATAAACACATCCTCAAAATGAGGATATAATAGAAAATTTGAATTGATTCCAAAGACAAAAAAATCAGTGTATAATAAGACATATACGTGCATTTATCTCTGAGTTATTAGTATTGTGATTTTAGAATATGGATTTTATTTATTTATTTATTATTATTATTATTATTTAATCTGAGTTGGATTGGATAGTTATTTTGATTTGGTTGAAAATTTTGATTTGAATTTAATATTATAATAGTGTATGATGAATTATTTATATTAAGAAGAAAAATACTCCAACCGTCTCAAACAAACAATGTGCTACATTTAAGTTGGGCACGAAATTTTAAGTGTTATATACAGTGGGAGAAAGTACTATACACAAAATACTATACTTAAACCTCTTTAGCTGTCATTTCTAATCTAGAAGGTTTTGAATCCTTTTTATATATAGACAATTTTTCATGTTTTGCTCTGGAATAAAATGTATAAAATCATCTTTAAAAAAAAGATAAAATTGTCACATATTTTTATTTTTTTTTTATCAAAATTATATCATCAAATTGTTCCAAAATAATTAAATCAAAAGAAAAGGAACAAAGATACTATAATTTAGTTAAAATAATAATATTGATTATATACATATATTTTTTTTGGTTAAAATGTATTATAAATGAAGTAGTATTTTTTAAAACTATAAAATTAAACCAGCATATACTATATGAATTATTACCTACCTTGTACTATCCACTTATACCATACACATTTGTGCTATTTGTTAACATGAGATCAATCCTAATATTTATCATGTAGACTATTACCATGCACGTTTTATTGAGATCAATCTCAATCGTGACTATATAGTATGTAATTAAATATCTATTCACAAGATTTTTATTTCGATCAAAGTTGGTATGACTTACCGGGATTCGAAGCTTCTCCGTCTCTCCACAGCTTCCTCCACCCTCTCATTAAATTCGTCGTCCGTGCTCGCTAACATATACCGCAACTTAAAGTTAACCCGGTTCTCGACCATAATCTTATGCCTCGGCATTATTCGCTCCTCTAGCGAATAGCTAAAAAACCTGTCGAGGATCAACACCGTAACCAATATACATCTACCAATATTAAAGGCTAGTAATTTAAAACTGAGGCGAATCCATATATATATATATATATATATAGATATATCGATAGATAGGTACCTTGGGAATTCGATAACTTCCTGTAATGGCCGTATCATCGTTCTCCTTAAGTATCGATACTTTGGTCGCAACACGTCTGCGTTGTATCTAAGCAGCATCGGGAAGTCGGAAACCATCTCTCCCAGCTGTCGAACAGTTATTCCGAGCGAGAGAAAGTATTTCACGTTGTGATCTAGTTTATTGGCTATGCTGCATCCCAAGAGTTCGGGTGCTAAGGCAATCACCTTCCCAACGTCTTTCTGGGAAATCCCGGCCTTCGTCAAAAGAAAAATCACCTGTACGAAGATGAAGATGGAGATGAAGATTCGAGCCAGGTTCCATTGATGAATGGTACTTTGTTTATATCGCGCCAAAAAAGGTTAAAAAAAAAAAAAGTTACGAGGGGTGTACCACGGGCCGTATTTTCTTGTAGAGGCTATATGTCAACATTGAAGGAAACCGGGAAAGCATGTTGCCAATTGCGCCTTCCTCGACACCAATGTCCCGTAGGAATTGAACCTTAATAGAAGTAAAATGAAGAAACTTGTTAGCGCAAATGTCTGGCAATAAAACAATATTCACTTTAAGTTTCGGAAGTTAGGTTTGTTTACTTTTACAACTTGGTTTTGTATTCGGGTTTTGGATTTTAGTTTAAATAGTAGTTCAAATATGATATTTTATGAGAAAAAAGAATATCTTAATAGAAAATCGCAATAATTGCATAGTAGCTAAATTTATTTTTTTGTAAAACATTGTGATTGATTCTATAAAAATATATTCTCTTATAAAATATCATATTCAACCGGTGTTTAAATACAAACACAAAAGCGCAACTAGAAAATTCACATTGGCAAAAACTCTTTCACAACTTCAAAAATAGACTATTCAACCCCTAAGGCTACCAATATATTATCTCGTAAAATGTCATATTAAAATACTCCCTCCGTCCCAAATACCGTGCAATATTTCCTTTTTGGTATGTCCCAAACACTCTGCAATTTTTTTAAATTAAGAAATAATTAATTATATTTAATCTATATCCCCACACTTTATCCCATTACATCACCCTAATAAAATAAAATAAAATATATACTTCTCTCTCCATCACATCAACTAATTACTCAATTATCCTACTTAATACTTCTCACCTAAAATCACGTGCCCAACTTAACTGTAGCATCTTGTTTGGGACGGAGGGAGTACTATTTAAACTAAAACTCAAATAAAAGATTTAAACTCAAGCCAAAACCAACAAAAAATGATCTAATACCATGTGATTTTTTTAGCGACAGAAAAAAATCTTCATGGATATATATCGACACAATTTACCCGCAAATTGTAATTGTCCTCATCAATAGGACTAAAATTATATAAGAGTTCTACTCGGATTAAAATTGAAATGAATCTTTCTGGTCAGACGAAACACGTAATTCATCCCAAAAATAGAGCAATAATAACTAAACAACTTAATTGCAGGAAAGAAGAGACTGTCGGGGGCATAGAAATGATTATTTGAAAAAGTTCTTGCAAAAACTTTCACATTAATTAAATGAAACTTAGACGAGGAATAATAGGATACCTTTGGCACAACGATGCTGTCAAGATCAACACAGAAAACCATAGGCTTCAAGGTGAGGATTCTTCTCATCCCATCCTTGGAAATCCCAAGATAATAAAAATACCTTACGAGAGGCTTCCATCTATCCTCGATGCTACAAGACATCAACTGTGGCTTAAATGCTAACAATCTCCCGATATCCTCATCATCAAGGCCAAACTCTTTCAAATATGCTACCTGAACAACGACGAACTTATGAATTTGTAACTATGGGAGTATTTGCAAAGGGCTAAAGTGATCACTTGCTTTGCTGTTATCTAAAAAATTTTTAAAAAAAATTGCAGTCTAAAGGCTGATGAAAATTCCGGTTTCTACTTCTAACAACTTACAAAGAAAAAGCTTTTCATCATAAGCAAGAAGCTTGCATATATGACATCTAGTTGTTTTTTTGAAGTAAAATTGAATTATTTCGATAATTTAATCTCAAAACATTGATATTTATAATCATATCTTTCTAATAGTCTTGATCGATTACCTTCAAATAATTAAGATTAAAAATGTCCTTCAAACATAAAAGTAGAGTTTCGAAATCACCTTCTCTCTTTTTCTACATATCCATATTTAACTTCTATCTTCTCTATTACGACCTTATTTGCAAACATCCTAACGAAACACAAATATTTCCAACTTCAAGCTTTCAACTACAAACAAATAAGAGCAACAGGTACAAGTATTTCAAAAAATGAACCCTACCTGAAAGATAGCTAACTCGGCATTTCAAATAAGCAATCATCAAACTCGAAATGTTCCCAAAGTTAAAATGCATACAAACGACAAAAAGAAGCATTACAGATTAGATTTCGTAGACCTGTTTTAACTACCAAAACCTGAGAGTATGTATAGTGTTCATATATTCTTTAAAGGCGTATACGGTTATGTACCTTTTCATTCATCTCTTCCATGGAGAGGTAGCCGAGCACTTTAGGAGAGTCGAACAGCATTGTCCCAAAGTCGTTCTTACTCATTCCCATACGGAAGTAGAACTGAGCACGAGCTCTCAATTCCTCCATGCTAAATGCCAATATTTCGGGACACCTACTAACTACATAACCCATCCAATCCCTCCTCACGCCGTTCTCCTCCAAATACTCAACAATCTCATCAAAATCCTCTAAATGCTGACCCAATAAATTCCTGCCAGCACGTGTCAACGCCACGCCTATAAACCTCCCTTTCACGTGTATCGACTTCAACCACTCCACAACCCTTCTTATGGACCCGAGATCCCCGTTCGACGCACAAATAAGCTTCCCTATTTGCCGATAGGATAATGAGTTGTGTTTCAACCACCTATTCGTGTGATGTTAAACACTTTAGCACATCAAAAGTTTGAAGTGAGCAATAAACTATTCTTATAAATCAATCATCGATCCATTTTTGGTACATTTTGCATAATCTTAAAATTGCATATGATTAATAATAAAAGCAGACCAATAAATAGGCATGATTAACAGATATAACCAAATAAATTATAAAAAAAATCTCTCAACCGTAGTTAAGAGTGGTAAACAAGACTCTGAACTAGCCAAAATCGTCCACTGATCACTCTCAACTAAGATAAAATCAGAACTATATCTGACTATCAACGAAGTTAGAATCGGAAACAAGATTATCGGCGCATTTAGAATAAGCTGAACTTTGAATTGAAGGGAATCAGAAAGAATGGTCGAAGGTCTAATATATATGACTTTACTAAAACTAAAAAAACGAATTTAACAGCATATGTAGGCATAGTTGAGGACCTCAAAATCGAGAGAACTCAGGATACTTTCTTAGTTGGATGTACCCTTGGCTTTGATACTATATTACATTTGGCATTTTGCCTATGAATGATAACGACAAAAGTGGAATCCAAATTTCTTATGATTAACATTCCCAAACTACACAATCAATTGTATATCATTGACGTTTCAATAGAACTTGCAGAGGAACTTAATTAGTTAGGGTTAGGATTGTTACCTGATAAGAGGCACAACTTGGGATTCATCGATGAAGGCTCGTGCGCGATGATTGTACGAAGACTGCGAGAATTCAGGGAATTTCTTCATCGAAACAGCCTTGATTATCACATAGTCAAGAAATTCGGATAATTCGGAAGCCATATTGTCCGTGTAAGTGATCCCAAACTTAACTTTCCTCATCGCCTCCTTGAAAATATCTGCAGTCACTTTCCTCCTTATCTCCAGCGCCTTTATCAGCATTTCCTCATCGATTTCCCCGGAATTAGTGTCGTTTCCTCGGAGGACGCTCGCCGGAGAAGAAGAATTTATGTAAACGGAGCCTGGAAACTGCGGCGTTCGTCTAATCTGCAATGAGACTTCGAGCACTCTTTCCTTGTCCTCTTCCGCTAACGCTAGATTCGTCCCCAGATTTTCTTCGTCTGGATTCCGGTCTTCGTGAGAGGATAGGTGGCGGAGGAGCACGGCCGCCGATCTGGCGTTGTGGGTTCGGAGAATAGCGGTTTCGCTGGTTGATGCCGCGCCATTTTGCTTGTCGGAGAGGGAGGACGATATTAAAGAGAAGCGGCGGGGCTTGGTGAAGAAGATTGGAGGACGTCGGCGGTGGCTGTGGAGGTCGCCGGCGGCCGTGGAGGTGAGGCGGTGGTGAGAAGCCAGCATAATAGTGACGGAAAGTGGATAGGGCGGGATGAGGTTTCAGTTCAGTTCAGTTCCGTTCCACACCCGAGGCTAAAATAGTAAATTTAAGTATTTATATAATATATATTAAAATATGAAATCAAATAACAAAATGGTCCCATGGTCTAGTGGTCAGGACATTGGACTCTGAATCCAGTAACCCGAGTTCAAATCTCGGTGGGACCTGAATTTTAATTTTTTTTTTATTTTTTAATTTCTATTTTAGTTTAGAGTCGTACCTGATTGGGCCAAGCACGATTTTTTTTTGTACCCAATTCGGTTCAAATTTTCGGACGGTCTATTTTTACATTTTGTCCGATTCATACTTGTTGGGCTAGCCGGCTAAGCACGATTCAATATTTTTTTAATTTATTTTTTTTTAGGATTAACTTTTTCGTGTCTATTTTTATCAAATTTTAAGTAAGATAAAAAAACAAATTATTCATATTTGACTTAAAACGAATAATATGATATTAGTGTTGTAATGTTTAGTTGGACGGTCATCCCCACAAATACGATCAGACAAGCTTAATTGTTTCTGTTTTTGTTTGAACTTTTTTTTTTTTTTTTTTCATATATATTAAAAAATTACTATCTTCAAAACAAATTAAAATACCAAAATACTTGTAAATCCCTAGCCAAACCAACCCCAAATTATGAAAAGAAAGCCTCCCAACATATGCTTTGAAATTATAGCACAACAAAAAAATAAAATAAATTTACAGTTCAACTTCGCCAACGGCCAAAAAGTCCCAAAAAGACTAAAGCAAAGAATCATAGCTTCTTTCGAATCGAAGACACCCTAAAATTCACCAAACAAAAACAACAACAACCAACGACTAAATCCAACACAATCTGAATCAATCTCTCCTGTCCGAATTCAGCCAACAACAAAAAAAAAAGCCTTCATTTCCACAACAATGGCAGCTCTCCCTCTCCCCAAACCCCACCCGACCCGAAAACCCGAACCCCTTTATCCGAAAAGAATCGAGAATGTACATAGAAATACTACCTCCCGAGCATCGCCGGAGTCGAGCAGACCGCATTATTCGAAAAAAAGATCGACCAGAATCACGTCGACGTCAACCCCGATCGTTTTCCCGATCCTCCTCGACGGGCTCGGGAAATATCTCCTTCGAATTCCGCCTACTCGACGGCGAAACCCCGTTCCCGTCTCCGATATGCCCGCTTCCCTGCGACCCTGTCGTTGTCACCGACTGCTTAAAACTGCCGGCGGGTTCGACTCCTCGTCGGGACAGGACGGCGGGAGCTGCCGCCACGTCGGAGGAGCTGTGCCGCCAGCTGCCGAAGACGGCGGCGGCGTTCCACGAGCTTCGGGACGAGGCTGTCCGGAGCCGGGTGGAGCTGCCGCCGTGCTCTTCCCGGACTACCTTTAGAGGATTTTCGAGGGCCTTGAGGATGTACCGCATGAGGGGGCGGCGGGCGGGGCGGGGGTTGAGGCACGACCGCGCGACGATCGACATCGCCCAAACCTCCTCGAGAAGATCCTCGTCGATGATTAACGACGGGTCGATGATGTTGGTGACGAGCTCCTTGTCGTAGATGCTGATGTATGGGAGAGTTTTGTCGAGCCACTCCTTGACGGCGGGGTCCGCCGACGAACTCGAATTCGAACTTATTCCAAGCTTTCCAGTTACGAGCTCGAGTAGGACCTTCCCAAAGCAGTAGACGTCGTACGCGCACGATGCGTTAGCGTTGCCTGCGTGATCGAGATAGCAAGACGACAATCAGAGAACGAAAATGGATCGACGAAATTTAATCATACGGCGACAATAATAGTCTTACGATCGACTACGACTATCTTAATACGATTCCGAAGATTAATCGAACGGACCAAATTCGAAAAAGAAAATTTATTTTCGAGCCACAACAACGGTGTCACGTATCGAACAATTATTTCACTACAACATTGAATCGATACGATTTCAAAAACCAAATCATTTGATATACATAGCAATGCATCAAGAATTAAGAACGCAACAATCGTAGCGACGCAAAAGTGAAAACAGCATAGACATATCGTAAATTTAAACCAAAAACACAATTAGACGTACGTACCCGAAATACCTTGCTCGGACGACCTGCAAATACCGAAAACAACAAAAAGTCAAGACCCGACAAAGATTGGCATATGTTGCAAACATAAATCGCTTTTTCTTTTGAAACGATGAGTTAATAAATGTACTCAATATTTGGCAAGAAAATATAAGATACATATAAGCATAACGGGAAGTGCGACTCACTGTGGCAACCGTAGCAATCTAGTGATTCTATTCTGATGTGAATCGCCTTCTTGAGCGCAAACTCCGCCCAAACTTCCTAATCGAACTTCATATCGATCATCAAGTAGTATACTGCTGGCTTGAACATCCCTGCGAAAAATACGGCGTACGTAAGTGCGGGCAACGTCACATAATCGAAGAACATGTAGTTGCAAATTTAAAGGTACCGATGGACGAGCGGTGGCGAGCATTCATGGTGGAGATAGGAGAGGCCCTCGGCAGCTCCGATAGCGATTTTGAGTCGTGTGATCCAATCCAAAGACTTCAAACCGTCACCGGATGTCATTTTCTTGAACAATGCGCTGGATAGGTCGCCGTTCGGCATGCGTTTGTAGACGAGAAACTTCTCATTCTCATTCAGCAAGCAGTGCCCTAAGAAAGGGACCAATCTAGGGTGCGTAATCTTGCTGAAAAGATCCAATTCTGACATGTACGACGACTCCTTCTTGACCGACGACGAATTCAATTCGATCCTTTTGACGACCACCATAAGTCCTCCTTCAAGAACCCCGTCGAAGAAATCCCCCGTTCGACCTCTCTTGATCAGATTCTCGTTGTTGAATTCTCCCGTCATTTGAAGAATCTGTTGGTACGTAAACGCATCGCCGACAGTCGAAAGGTTCGACGGCAAACCGGGGGGCGAAGGACTCCCACCGGGGGGAACGGGCCCGACGCTTATCCCCCTCTGGTTCGACGCACCACTCCGGCGCTTCCACGCAACGACGACAATCAAAATCAGAACAAACACGAGCAAAAGAAGCCCGACGCCTCCGAAAACCGATGCATAGATGATCGTCGAGCTGTTGCTCTTCTTCTTCGATCCAGGCGGCGGAGGCTGCGCCGGGTTCGGGTTTCCGAAATTATCGAAAACCAAATTCCTGTCGGCATAAAATGAGGCGCATTCCGCAACGCCCCTCTGACTCGGCGTGTTTCGGAGGCAATTCTTCACGAGAGACGCATTGCCGCCGCCACGTGCGAAAATTGGAACCGAGCCTTCAAAATAGTTTCCCGAAATGTCAACGAATCCGAACCGCGCGATCGCTGGCGTAACATTCCCGTAGAACAAATTCCAAGAAATGTTCGCCAATGCCGTCGCGGCGACAGCATTCGACCCGACATTTGGCAGCATGCCAGTAAACATATTCCCCGACACGTCGAGCAATTCCAAAGTAGGAATCGACCACACCACGTGCGGCAAATCCCCGCTAAAACGATTGCGCCGCAAAACCAGAGACTGCAAACGGGTCAACCGAGGAAACAAATCGTCTGGCAGCTCCCCGGCGATCAAATTATCACCGAGAATCATACGCTGCAAGCTCGTCAGATTGCGGAATTCAATCGGCAATGCCCCCGACAGCGAATTGAATCCGAGATCGAGGTCAACAAGCCTCGAAAGATTGCCGAGCTGCGGAGGGATCGACGACGACAAGGCATTGCCGGAAAGATTCAACGTCTGCAGCATAGACAGCCTCCCAAATCCAGAAGGAATCGAGCCTGTCAACGAGTTGCCGGAAAGATCAAGAACAGAGATTCTAAGAAGCTGAGATAAACTCGCCGGAATTACGCCGGTAAGATTGTTATCTGACAGGTATAATTCAGTTAACGAAGATAAGTTCCCAAGAGTAATCGGAATATCGCCGGAAATCCAAGAAGACCTTACGTCGAACACCTTGAGGGCATTAAGCTGCAGGCCTAACCAGGCGGGAATCCGGCCGGGGAGGGCGAAATTCGATGCGTTGAAAGACGATAGCCGAGTGAGGTTGCGGAGAGCGTCGACGGAAAATTGGGGATTCAAATTCCCCTGCCGCGTACGGCGGAATCCGGCGACGTTGATCGCCGTAACGCTTCCGTTAAAGCATTGGATGCCGCGCCAGGATGCGCAGGGGTCGGATTTCACCGGCCAATCGCGAGCCCTAATTCCTAACGAAGATCTCAATTGAATCAACGACAGCCTTTCCTGCCAAGACGTCTGAAATATCTGCTGCTGCTGCTGAACGGCGAAATCGAAGAAGAAGAAGAAGAACAGTACAATAATGGAGGCTGCCCTACGCCACTGATCCGCCATTTCTGCTGCAACTTCATTGAACTGAATTCAGTCAGGCATTCGATTTCTTGAGTAAAATCAAGACTCTGTTCGAAATCGAGGAGAAGAAATTCAATTTATACGTAGAAACAAACAAACAAACAAAAATCGAAATTCTGCTCCTCTTCCTCCTCCTCCTCCTCTGACGGGAGGAGTGAGAAACTCAAAAGAAAGTCAAAATTCGAGCTATGGATGGAGAAAGAGACAGTGGGGTTGGGTTGAGGAAGAGGTGAAAGAAAAGTAAGAATTGCGATCGGAGAAAAGTCAGTGGCGGTAGAAATCGACAGACAATGGTGGAGAGAGAAAGGGAGACGACGCCGCTGTCTGTCTGAATCCTTTTGTCTCTCTCTCTCTCTATCTTTCTTTCTCTCTCTCTCTCTAAAATGAAGAACGTGCGGGGATTTGAAGGTCAAAGTTTCGGCTGCACAAAACGACGTCGGATCGCCGGAATAACTCTGGTGCGCTTTAGCGTGTTGTACTTTGACGCTATCCTGCAACATGATTTTGTACCTAAATTTTTGTATATGTTTATAAAAATATATAACTCTCAGCTGTAATTTAATTGATTTCTTAAGTTGATGACGATCAAATAGTTTAATGATTTTACTATATTTAAAATAAAAAAGAAAGTATTGACTAATAATTTTTAAGATAAATATGTTAAATTGTAAAAATAAATAAATAATGGAATACCTATAAATAAGACTTGGTGCAGATAGAGATTTTAGAGTTTTCAAATTTGTAAGAACTTTTAAAAGTAATCAAAACTAAATATTTAATATAATATTTTCTCGACAAAGCGTATATAGTTTTATTTTGAATTATTATAAAATAATTATTTAAAAAATATTATTATTTTAATAAGAAAAAGTAAAGACAAAATCTCTATATTATTTTTAATTATCCATTATAATTAAAATATGATTATTTTTAATTTTACGTTAAAAATAAATATTATTTATTTTTTAAATTGGACATCTTTTTTGAGAAAAAAATATATTGATATATAGTAACAAAATTAAATAAAAAAATATGTAACTAAACAGAGGTAAAAATTATTGAATTATATAGAACACTTCCATAGTTAACAATATAAAATATGTTAGGTCAAATCATTCTAAAGTTGTAAGATTTATTTACAAAATTAGCTTATCTGGTTTTTGAAAAAAAAAACTTTTTTCTATATAGAAATTGCTTTAAAATTAAGAGTATATGTTTTGTCGCCTTCTCCTTCAAAGTTTTATATATTTTATTAAAATATAATTGTAAAATATTTAATTATATATTTTTAATTTTAATTTAATAAATTAAATATTAATTAAATAAATTATGGACAATTCAATTTCACATATTTTTAATAAAGATAAAGTGCGATTCTCTCTGTCTGACATATTTGGCTAGATATATTATATTTTAGGTAGTATAGATTAATAAGTTATTAATAATAAATTATAGTATTATTTTATTATTTTTTATATGAGTAATATTATTAGTATTATAAATATTTTAGTAAAATATATATAATATGAATAATAAAATTTTATATAATGAAAATAAATTAGATAAATATTTATTTATTTATAACAAATTTAAAACTAATTTATTAAAAAAAATTAAATATAGATAAAAGAAAATATTTATTTATTAAATCTGAAAAAAGATAAAAATAAATAAATTTTGAGTAGATCATAAAATTAAAAATTTAATTAAATAATTTATATTTTTTAAATATGTTTAAAATAACTAAATTTACTAAAAAATAGAAAACCAAAAAAAAATCATATACTCCCTCCGTCCCGCAATAAGGGTGGCGTTTGCTTTTTGCACGTAAATTTTTTAATATTAGTATTATATTGAATTGTAATAAAAAAAACAAAAATATTCCTATTAGTATGGTGTAATATAAAAGTAATGGCATTCGTGTAATATATTGTAAATTGAAAAGGTATTTATTATGTGAAGTAGGTAGTATAATTATTAAATTAGGAAATAGTAACCTTATTTTGAGACAGACAAAAAAAAATGATGACATTTCAATGGGACAAAGAGAGTTTGTAAAAAAGAGGAGTATTTACAGCATATATTTAAAGAAAATAATAAAATATATATATATATTTAAATAAAAATCGCATTTAAAATGAAAACCAAACAATCCTATATTTAGTTAAAGCATTTAATATTTTCTCCCAACTAAAAATTGCATTAAAAATCAGTTGCTGAGGTGTAAAAATCATCAATTGTACCTACAGCATTTATAATCGCTGACAGTATTTTTAACAACTGTTGCTGTTAAAAAGTAAAATACTAAAATAGGTATAATTGTGTAAGATTTTATTACAGGTGTGACTTCACATTTAATTCTACACTTTAATAATTTGGTTGAGCTTTCTTCTTTAAAAATAAAATAAATAAATAAAATTGTGGATCCCACTAATTACTGTTTTCGTCGTCCAATTATGTGCTAATTTGATCGGACACGAGTTTTTAAAAAATATATATATAATAATAGAAATTTTTATTTTTTTTTAATAAAGAAAAATGATATTTTTTTTTACTTTAGAAAAAGGGAAATAAATTTGGATGACAACAAAAAAAAAAGAAAAGTGAAAATAAATTTGAATGGCGGGAGGAATTATTATATAAACATTTTCTTTTTATTGATACAATCTCTATTATATATATATATATTATACCCTCTGTCCCAATACAATAATTCTGATTATTATTTTTATCCGTTCCAAAACAATAGTCTCATTTTCATAAATAATCATATCACTATAAAACTACCTTTATTTTTTCATTATTATTACACAATTACCACTATTTTTTACACTAATATACTCACAAGGGCAAAAAAAGTCTTTTACTCGTACTTTTCACCCACTACCAATATAATATCAATATTCCTTAAATTTCGTGTGAAACACAGCCCAAACTATAATTTTGGAACGAAAGAAGTATTTTTTTGCCAAAAGAAAAACGTCAATATTCAATACAAAATATTGTTCTATTCATCCATAAAATTATGTAAATATGTGTGGACACAAATTCTAAAAAAAAATAATAATAATAGTATGTTATAAAAAAGAAAAAAATGAGTAGGTAAAAAAGTAAGCGAAGAGTATTTTGCTGAGTTCATTAATGGAGTGATATAAGTAGTATTTTGAGTACATATTTTTTATTTATTATTATTATAAATAGAAAGTGCATAAGTTTAATAGACAAACACCAAATGAAACATACTTAAATTAGTGGATGAAAGAAGTATTTTTTATATTATCAAAATAATTTCTTGTACTTCCTATTAAAAAAATATGTCGAACTAAAATACTAAACCAACAATATTATTGTCCTTAATTGATTAATATTTATTATTTTTTTTTTTGGAACGCAATTTATAAATAAATAAATAAATAACGCTATTAATAATAATACTAAATAATAATAAATAAAAAAGAGCCATTTTATGAAAGTAAATTACAAATGGTATTGATTTAATTGAATGATTCCACAAATAAATATATATATATATATAAGCATAAACTACTAATAACAATACAGCTAACAGCTTTATTAAATAATTTGAATTATTCAACAAAATGAAGCCAACTTATAATATTATATTTAGTGTAGCATATATTATAATAAATTAAATTATACTCACATCATTTTCACTTTCTAACTACCAACAGGATAACTGACCATTAATAAACTGCAATTAATTTATACAGTTATGATAACTATCATTATAATAGCTTAGGATTCTTTTTAGTATTTTTATTTGTTTTTTAATCAAAAAAAATACCTATTTTACATTACTTCTAAAAAAATAAATGTATGATATAATTAAATTAAAAAAAAAACATATGTTTAATGTAGTTTATTTGTTTTGTGAATTAGTTTTTTTAAAAAATTAATATATTACACACAATTCATTATTTTTATATTACCATACAATTTTTTATATTTAATATAAAAAAAAAAAAAACATTCTTTCAAACCATTTCAAAAAAAGAAAATACTGCTATATGTTAATATAAAGAAAAACATGGCTCGTGTTTGTTTGGGGGTTTGAATTTTGATTTGAGATTTGAATAGTAAAAATTTTGAATTTGAATAGTTGTATGATGTGATATAAATAGGTGTTGTGTGATGTTTTGAATGTAAAATTGATTTTTAGTATTATATAAAAAATAAAAAATAGATGTTTGATTTGATATTTTTTGAGAAAAAAATAGAATGAATAGTGGATTTAAAATCCAATCCCCCAAACAAACAGGGACAAACCATATAGGTTATATTTAGTTTGGGTTTTAATTATCTTGAGTCAAAAAAAATTATTCATATTTTTCAAAAACAATATGCCTCTCAATTGGTAAATTTATACAAGTTTGTTTAGATACAAAGATTAAAATATAGAGTCCGTAGTATTTTAGTGTTAATGTGAAATATATAAAAAGTAAATTAGTGGTATTATAATGAATTTATAAAAGAATCGGTAAAAAGGTGATGAAGTAAGTAAAAAAAAATAATGATAAATTAATTATTATTTATTAAAATAGGGGTGATAAAATTGTTGACAAATAAAATTACTTGTTATAAAATAAATATATAAATTTAATTGATAAAAAAAAAAAAAAAGAACAATGACATAATTTGAGCCGAACAAAAGATGTAAATGGGTGTGTTTATTTGTGGGAATTTGATTTTGGATTTTGGTTTTAAGTAGTAAAATTTTGAATTAAAATAATTTTTTGATGTGATATAAATATGTATTGATGTCCTATTTCGAATGTAAAATTAAATTTTTAGTATAATATAATAAATAAAAAAAATAGGTGTTTGATTTAAATTTTTTGAAAAAAATATTGCAATAGTAAAATCGAAACCGAAATCGCTCGAATAAATACACTCATTATTTTATCTTATAAATCATCACAGTAAACTATTATTATATAGATTTAATTTTTCATTATTTAAAATTTTATACTATTATTTTCAAATAAATATTAAATTGATATCTTTATAAGACTACGAATAAAATATAAAATATATATATACCATAAATAATACTTCTTCCGTCTCATATTGGATGTCCGCGTTAAGATGCGAAAATTTAGGATAAGTATAATTAGTAGATAATTAAAAATATATTAGTTAAAATAATTGTCCTATAATATAAATAATTATAAATTTAATTATAAATTAATATTAAAATAACTAATTAATTTAATTAAAATTTAAAATGAAATTAAGGTGTATACATGAGATATGAGATAGACATAAACGGCAACATTAACATGGTAGGTCAGCCGAAGAGAGTAATAAAATAATAGTGAACAAAATACATTTGTTTGGTTGTTGTACATTAAAAAAATAAGTGATTAAATTCAATCAATATCATACATTTTGAAAAAAATAAATAAATTCTAATAAAATAAATATATTATATTTAATTATGCATATGTGATAATTTTTATACAATAAATATCAACAATTAATGCAAAATCTGTTTAAAATGGAAGATATCGTACAAATATTATGTGCATATATAGAATCATAACAAATTTGGGATTAAATTAAATAAATTTTGTTAATAAATGAAGTATTATAAATCAAACAAAGAGTCGCGGCTTGAAAAATTACAACAACGGACAACCCAAAGTTCGAGGGCTAGTCTTGGATACATGCCACAAACTCCAATGCGCATTGCTATCAAAAGGACCGTAAACTATCATATTACCGAAAGCGATGACTCATTTTCCAATGCATCTCAAAAGGGCAAGAATAAAACAGTTTCGGTTTTCAAGAAGTTAAGATCTTATGTCTTCACGAGATTAGGACAAAAAAACAATAAAGAGAATAACAAGATGAATCCTACATCAACAAAAATATGTGGACATTGATGGAGAAGTCAAAAGCCTCGTTCTATCCTGCATGACGCATCAAACAAAAATGACAATCTACTGCGAAAAAGTTTTAAAGGCTAAATGTCAAATCATTATCTTCACCAAATCCACAGAGGATAACGATAATGAAAAAACTGTTGCATCATCCTACTAAATGACTGAAGATGGTAAAGAAACAATAGTTGAAGAAGATACTGAAAATGTACCCTCCGCGTTTGAAGGAGTCAAAGCTACAATGGACGAGTTATAAGAAATTGACTTGAGAGTTGAAAATTACCCAAGACCCGTCTACGTTAGCAAAGAACTTAGTGAGGATGATATAAATGCATACACCCAACTTTTCAATGAGCTTAAAGATGTCTTTGTTTGGTCATACAAAAAATGTCCAGTCTAGACCAAGAGTTGTCGTCCACACCTAGGTGTGAGGAATGTAGCTCGCCCTGGGAAGCAAGTACAACGAAAATTCCGTCTTTAACTCATCCCTCTAACTGAAATAAAGTCAACAAACTCATTGAAATGAGATTTATCCGTGAAGTCAAATATCCTCAGTGAATTTCTAAGATTTTGCCTGCAAAGAAGAAGAATGGACAAATATGAGTTTATGTGGATTTTCGAGACTTAAATGAAGCATGCCTAAAAGACGATTTTCCTTTACCCATAATTGAGCTGATGATTGATGCGACGACAAGAGATGAAATGCTTTTTTTCATTGATAGATCATCTTGATACAATCAAATTCACATAACACCTGATGATGAAGAGTTAACCGCATTCCGTAAACCCAAAAGTATTTATTGCTACAAAATTATGTCATTCGAGTTAAAGAATGCGGGAAAAATCTATCAAAAAAACAATACAAAAGATCTTTGATAACATGCTACACAAAAAAGTAGGAGTGCTTGATGTTGTTAAAAAAAACTGTTAATACGTGTTGATACATAATATATATATATATATTGATGTTTATTAAAATTTAATCATGGGTAAATAAAACAAACATATATGTATATATAGGAGAATTCAAAAAATAATAAAAAAAAGTTCAAATTTATCAATTGGTAATCAAAATAAAGAGTACAAATTATATTTAAACATCAATGTTGTACAGCTTTTCCTTGCTATTGTTCAACCACTCTTCCAAGTTTTTTAAGTATTCTTCATTTGGTGCAGGAACATTTTCTACGACGACGAGTTCATCCTTGACTACAGTAACTTGAGTGATGATATTCTCATAGACTGCTTGACGACACTTGATAAGAAAAATACTCTATTTTTTGCTCTTGTAAAGTGTGAGTTCCGCGTCAACACTCTTCACACACTTCTCCAACTCTTTGATAGTTTCGCTCTCCGCAATCTTCCTCGTTTCAAGGCGTGACAATCAATCTTTAATCTCGAAAATCTGTTGATCGCGAGTCGCCTTGTCCAATAGTTGGCCTCTAAACTTAAAAATTGCCAACTCGGTATTACCGGAGGGGGATGAGACATCCTTGAAATAAGCTATCTTACCTAAAAAACAAAAACAAGAATCAAAAGAGAGGAAGAAGAAAAACAATAAATAAATAAACAACACAGGAGAAAGAAACATACATTAGAATGAGAAACCAAGTTATGAAAATTTTAAAATGACAAAAATTCTTTCATAATGAGAGATTTATATAAAGTCCAAAAAAGAGATACGTGAAAAGATATATGTATGAATGAAGAAAATAAAGAAAAGGAAATAAAAATAAAAAAGAAAAGAAAGAAAAAAAAAAAGAAAAGAAGGAAAGAAAAAATATAGATTACAAATTATTTTTGGTCATATTCAATATCATAATTATGAATTTTGGTCTCATTCAAAAAAATTTATCAATTTTGGTCACACTCAAATAAAAGTTTATCAATTTTAGTCCCAAGATGGTTGACTGAAACTGAACACGGTCGTGTTGGCTTGAACACGGCCGTGTTTGATGACTCAGAAGATGACTGGGCGTCCCAGGCAGCCAACACGGCCGTGTTGGTCTCAAATCCATCAAAAGAAATATCCACAATCAAAGACGATGATCAAAATCGCCAACATGGAGACCAAAATCATCCGAAAGCCGAAAAAGTCAAATCAAAGTTCAAATTTGCCAAAAAATTGGATTAAAGATCAAATCCCTAAAATCCTCAAAATTTCGACAAAGTCAAGCCGAAGACCAAATCTCCTTGAATAAAAAAAGTCAAGCACATTCAAGTTAAAAAATGAATCAACTCGAAAAGAGAATCAAATGATCCAAATAAAACATATGACCCACATTACATTTAAATTAAATGTAATTTGTAGAGAATTTTGTGTTTACGAAATTAATAGAATTTTTTTCTTGTCTACTATTGTGGTTTGAAAATAATTTGAAATAGAGTGTTGATTTGAATTTTTATTTAAATAATATTTTAATTTAATATTTTAGAAAAAAAAATAAAATATTTTAATTAAAAATAAATAATATTAACTTTGACTTATAAAATATTATCAAACAAATCTCATAAGTTGCATGCCTTCGTTACCATTTTAATTTTCAGTAAACCTTATATGAATTGGTATCAGAAGTTTCGTATTTGACTTTGGTTCGATTAAAAAAAAGGTCTTTTGAATCCTAATTCATTTAATTAAATAACTAAAATGAGAAATAATAATACATGGAACCCAAAGCGAAAATTTTGAGTTGGGATTTGAATGGTAAAATTTTGAATTTGAATAATTGTATGATGTGATATAAATAAGTGTTGATGTGATGTTTTGAATGTAAAATTAATTTTTAATATAATATAAAAAAATGAAAAATAGGTGTTTGATTTGATGTTTTTGAGGGGAAAAAATTGGATGAATAGTGTAAATCCAATCCAATCTTCCAAACAAACACAGTGAAATTTGTATGAAATTTGTGTGCTCGTTTGAATGATTTTTTATTATTTTTATTATTCATAATTATTTTTTTTTAAAAAAATATCAAATTAAATATTTATTTTTAATATTACATTAAAAATTAATTTTACATTCAAAATATCAAATTAAACAACTATTCAAATTAAAGATTTTACTAGTCAAATCCAAATTCATTAGGAAATATTCCCTCCGTTCTGTATACCGTGTCTGCTACGTTGTAGACACGGTATTTTAGAATGGGTGTAATTATAGATAATTAAAAATGTATTAGTAAAAATAATTATCCTATAATATAAATAATTATAAATTAAGATTAAGATAACTAATTAATTTAATTAAAATTAAAAAAAAATAAAAAGTTTAAAATGAGATTAAAGTGTGTAATCATTCAAAAAAAAAAAAGAGTGACATAGAATGTGGAACAGACATAAACGGCAACGTGGACATAATATGTGAGACGGAGGGAGTATATTTTTAGAATGAAAACAATTTTTTGTAAAAGCCTACAAATAAACAGTCATAAACTTTAAATAAATAAACTCTCAAAGACAACCAAATCACTCAATAATATTTTTTATATTCTTTCTGATTAATATAATTAAATAAATATATACTACCTCCGTTGGACTATAAGAGTTTTATTTAATTTTTGCAAATTGACTTTTGAATATTAATTATTATATCAAAATATAGTATCAAATTTTTAAAAAAAAATTCAAAAATATTTATATTATTGTCTTATAATTACTAATAGAATGACATTTGTACAAAATATAAAGATATTTTTAATGTTAAATACATTAACACAAAAAAGATAAGTGTAACCCTTAAAAGCGGACGAATGGAAAATATAGTAATATACACTCACACAATTTATATTCTATTCACTCAATAAATAAATAATTCAAATAAAATGTTATTTTAATATTTTTTTATTCCTTATGTTATAAAAAAAAAATGTGCTAACTTTTCTTATTTGTCTATTATATATGTAAATTTAAATAACAAATTATTACTATTTGTAACCACTTCTTTTAATTACTTTTCTTACTATAAAAATAAAAATAAACATGTTAAAACTCACGTCCAAACTAAATAAATCTATTTCTACACAAAAAAAATATCCAATATAAAAATGCTTTAGGGTAAATTACATAATATTTTATTGTATATTAGTATAAATACGCAAAATTTCTAATATTTTATTTATTTTGTAAAAAAAAATTTATGTTAAATTAAAATATGCACAATATTTTTTTTCGTCTAAAATCGACATTTGATTATAAACAGATACTTTATTATAAAAATTTTATACAAATAAAGAAATTGAAAACATTTTAAATATTTTATTTGAATAAAATAATAATATTAAATAAATAATTGATCAATTCTTTATTTTATAGTTAAAAAAACTTGGAAACAGTTTGCCTAAAAATTTATTAAACGAATCATTGATATTTTTTTTTAAAAAAAAATCATTTAGAAAACACTATTTAACATATTTTTATTTTATTTATTTGAATAAAACTTGTATAATTAAATACGAATTTACAGGTAAACATCATTTTTGAACAAAATGGGTATGTTATGCATATTTTAATCTAACAAAAAAAAATAAAAATTCAGGCAATAAATAAAATATAAAATATTTTATACATTTTTTATTAAAATAAAATTATACTCCATTCTTCCCACTTAAATTGTTCATTTCAATTTAGACACGAAGTTTTAGATATTGAGGAATAAGTAAGTAATTAAAAAGTATATTAGTAAAAATAATTATAATTTAATAAAAATAATTATAATTTAAAATTAAGATGACTAAATAGTTTACTTAAAATAAAAAAAAAAAATTATAAATTATGAATTTAAAATATAATTAAATTGTATGATTATATTTTAAAAAAATAATAATAAATTAAGTGTGACGGAAGAAAGATAAAAAAGAGTTTTGACAAATTAAGTGTGATTAAACAAACACAAACACTAGTGGGAACAGAGTGGACATTGAGCAATAAATATGCCTTTCAAATGTTGGTAAGAATTTGTGTCTGTCCCCACCAAGCAAAGAAGACCAAAGAAAACATTGACAACTTTATCATATTTGAAGTTTAATTTGAATTTGATTTAGGAATTCGAATATATATATATATATAAAAAAAAAATTATGATATAAGAATTTGAATAAAAAAATTATTTTTATATAATATAATATTAAATAAAAAAATAAATTTTGATTTGATAATTATGCTGTGAAATATAAAATATATATTGCATAAAAATATAATAAATAAAATACCATTTAAATTAAGGTCGGCTTCACCTATCAAAATCATGCCATCTACATAATAATAATAATAATAATAATAATAATAATAAAATAAATAAATAAAATAAAATAGAACTTCATTCTGGATTGAACAAAGGGTTGTGCATCAAATGAATTTGTCTGAAGCATTTATTAATGATGGGTAGGGAAAAAGTACTGTTTGTTTCTCGAAATATCTTAATGCAAAAATGCCCTTTTCCAAGAAAAGGGTAGAGTCGCCTTGCGAAAGCAGCCAAACGCGGCGTCCAGGGCTTATGTTTTTAGAAGGTCCCGGCGCACGAAGACCAGATAGATCGGTGCCGTTTGTAGCGCGGGGCCCACATTATGGACGGTGTGAATGAATCTAACGTCAAACGCCTTTTGTGTTTAATGGATACATAGACGGCGGAAAAGTATCTGCTCTTTTGTATTCTTTTGAAAGTAAAATCAATAATCGATTTGCAATTGGTCCTCCTTAATTTTACATATTCAATTGTGCTTTGATCAAACTTTCCGGTATATTGGTCAACCAATATTTTTTATTTTTGTCCTTTTTAAATAATAATAATAATAATATGATTATTTGGACATCATAATTCTTCAGTGCTAATTTATATCCATAATTGGAACATGAAAATATAGACACAGATATTTTTTTCCTTAAGATTTGAATTTTTAAACCATATGATAATTAATCGTAATTTTCTATAAAAATGTATTATTATTATTATTATTATTATTATTGATTACTCCCTCTGTCCCATATAATATGAGTGTATTATTGTATACACTAGAATTTAGGTAAAATATAATTAGTAAGTAATTAAGAAGTGTATCAGTAAAAATTATTATATATTAAAATTAAGATAAGTAAAAAGTTTAATTAAAATTAAGAAAATTATAATATTAAAATTTAAAATGCGATTAAAGTGCATAATTATATTTCCAAAAATAGAAAAGACAAGTTATGTGGAACGGACGAAAATAGAAAATAGACACAAATTATGTGGGATGGAGGAAGTATTTTAAAAAAATTTGTTTGGGTTTGAAATTGAACGTTTTATTTGAGTCTCAATATGAAAGTAAATTATATAATATTATTTTATATTTTAATAAAAGTACAAAAAAAATGTCTCCTGTTTGGTTATACATATACATTTAATCATTCAGGTTTGAGTCTCAATATGAAAGTATAATAATATTTATATCCGAAAAAAAACTATTAAATAAATAGTTAAAAATTTATTTAATTATTTATTTTATTAAGAAAAATACTATTTAAGATATTTTACCATTTTATTTTTATAAAATTTGTATAATTAAATATCCGTCTCCAATCAAACATAAGTTTTCTACAAATAGAATTTTTTTTACATACTTTAATAATACAAAAAGATTTTACAGAATAAATTAAATACGATGTCTTTTGTTTATTTTTACTAAAATACAAAAGAATATTATTTATTCTAATTCAAATATTATTTTAATATGATATTCTGTAAGAAAAAAAGTGTACTCCTCTCATCCTGGTAGAAAGTATCCATTTGTCTTTTTTTTTTTTACAGTGAAATAAAAAAATAATAGATATTATTTGATATTTTTGTCCTTATAATTAAAAAAAAAAAGAAAAAAAGGTTTTTAAAAAATTGTGAGTATTTTGATATTTGTATATTGAGTATTTTGTTCTTTTTAATTTTTTTCTCCACATATTTTCTCAAAAATATTACTTCATTATATACAATTATTATTTTTGTATTTCATATACGATTTTCTATACCCTACATAAAAAAAAATATTTTTTCAACTCATTTTCACAAAACAAACACTTTTGTCTCTGCTACTGTATGTCATTTAACGTAGATACGAAAATTTAAAAATAGTAAATTATTAAGAATGGATTAGTAAAAATTTATTGTATAATAAAAATAAATTTAGATTAAAATTGAGATAATTAATTAATCTAATTAAAATTAAAAAAATTAAAAAAAAATGAAAATGTATAATTATGTTTTTAAAAAAATAACAAAATAAATGGAAAAAAATGTAAAAATTAACACATTTAGTGAAACCAAGAAAGTATTTATTAATTTAATATAAAATCCAAATAGATAATTTTATTAAAAATGAAGGGAATATAATAATAGTACAAACATTGCTTGACTGATTCTAATATAAATATGTATGTTCATAAAAAAAAATATGTTGATATTTTCTATTTTTGTCTGTTTCATATCTTATGTGATTTTTTTGAAAAAATAATTATATATTTTAATTTCATTTAAAATTTTGCAAAATTAACTAATTTATAATTATTTATAGTTTATTGTAATTAATTTTACTAATAATTTACTAATTATACTTGTTTAAAATTTTTATATTTACAATAACATTGATATCGGAACAGAAAGAATATATAAGTTAATAATAATAATCTACATTATACTCCTCTGTTATTTTAATTCCAAAAATACACTTAGGGTGTGTTTGTTTGGGGGATTGGATTTCCAATTCACTATTCATTCCATTTTTTTCCTCAAAAATTATCACATTAAACACCTATTTTTTATTTTCTATATTATATTAAAAATCAATTTTACATTTAAAACATCACATCAACACCCATTTATATCACATCATACAACTATTCAAATTCAAAATTTTTACTATTCAAATCCCAACTCAAAATCCAAACCCCAACAAACACACCCCTAAAAAAAAATATTTGTTCCTTGCTCATCAACCCTATGTTTATATAAATAAAGTTTGATTAGAAGATCACATGTCGTGGCACATGTAATAATGTGTGACAGCATAATTTAATTATTATATATCATTAATGACGAATATGGTCAGTCAAATTAATCAATTATTGAGATTCTAATTAGTGTTTTCTTGGATGTGAGATTACTTTTGTTACTTAAATTAAATAAAATCACATATGTATATATTTGATTATAAATTGAGATATATATATATATAAAGTGAGAATTCGCAGCCACTATTCGACGAGTGTGCTATGATAATATAGTTTGCGTGGTAAGATCAATTATAATAATTCTATGTGCATTATTGTTATATGTTATCAATTGATGTACTTCCGTCCCAATACAATAATCTTATTTACCATTTTTATCTTTCTTAAAATAATAGTTTTATTTTCATTAATAACTTTATCACTGTAAAACTATACTTACTTTTTTATTATTATTACACAATTGTTACTACTTTTTATACTAATACACTCACAGAGACAAAAAAAAAGTCTTTTATCTGTACTTTTTATCCATTACCAATATAATATCAATATTTCTTAAATCTCGTGTCAAACACAACCCAAACTATAGTTATAGGACGGAGGGAGTATAAATTAAAAATTTGTTTGATTTTAATTTAAAATTTTGGTTTTAATTGTATTTTTATTAAACACAATACAATAGTGGTGGCTTTAATTAGAATTTTTTTTTTCCTCTCTCGCATGCATGATTCAAGCCCCTACCTCATATATAAAAAAGTTGATGGTGTTGAAATATTTTATTATTGAGTTTTTGTTATACCTATTTATAGCCATTTATTTTTGTTATGAATAACAATGTCATTTTTTAATTTTTATCAAATAATTTTATATGGTACCAGTTCTCAGGATAGATTGAATCTGAAATGTACTTGAAGGTCTCCGATTTTTGAGATTCTACCTACAATTGTTAGTCTCTTTATTATTATTATTATTATTTTTTATTTTGATTTTATTTTGAGTTCTGGTTCTGTCTATATTTGAAGTCAGGATTGTGTATCTATCTGCGATCTGTCTACCATGTTTCTTAGAGCTATGTTTTTTACTGTGTTGAGAGTCCCGTCATTTTCGACTCCAATAAGAATCTCGTTGCTTTTGACTTCAGCGAAAGTCTCGTTATTTCTGGCACTGATGAGAGTTCCGTTCTTTACGACTCCATTGAGAGTTTTGTTATTTCCTAATTCAGATACGGTTGTTAGTTCCGTTCTTTCCGGCACTGATGAATATTATGGTTTGGATCATCTTTTATCTCTCTTTGAAAACTCAAGTTGTTTCTGCGAAATCACTCGAGTTTGAGAGGAAATATTGACATATTTTAATTATTGAGTTTTATATTAAATTTAGTTGTTTTATATTTGATTTTATTCATTAGATTAAGTTGTTATGATTTGAGTATATCGAGTCTGTATGTCGCGCCTATTTATACACATTTATCTTTTTTTTTATAAATAACAATACAATTTTTAAATTTTCGTAAAATATTTTCACAGAAAGCCCTGTTTAAACTATACTCCCTTAAATTTAATTTGAAATCCAATGCTAACTCACCTTAAATTTATACAATATAAAAAAGTCTTGTCTATATAACCAACATAAATTTTCATATCTATTTGACATAATATATATATATATATTTATTAAAAATTAAAATTAAAATTAAAAACAAACGCAACACCCGGGCATTTTCAAAGAGAAAATGTGTACGTAAGTATCAATTTTGAATACTATAATGAATGAATTAATCAATCAATGGATTAGTGCATAATGATCTTAATAAACCATTGACTTAAAACTACTTTGACATTTTACATTATTTAATTTGACTTGTTCTTTTGTATCTTATTCATATACATATATCTTTACTAGTGTAAATAAAATAAATAAATAAATGAATAGGAAGGTGTTTTAAATCATTTAAATTATAGATAAACATTAGGTGTAATAATATACTAATATATTAATATTTTTTGTTTGGCTTTAGTTTTTGTTTGAATTTTTTATTTAAATTTTAATTTAAATAATATTTTGATGTAAAATATTTATAAGATAAAATAATACATTTTTATGAAGAATGATGTGATTAAAGAGTGAGAATTTTGATTTCAAATGAAAATCAACACACTTAAATTAAAGTGTGCTTATTTATGGGAAAATAATGAAAACTTTTGAGTTGATTTTGTAAAATTTGAGATAAAAATGGGAATTGAATGTAGTACTTGAGTGTGTTCTTTTAAATAAAAAATAATATATTTTTACACATTCTTTAATTTTTATATTATCTACGCAATAAAATATAATTAAACATATATACCATTATTGCATTTAAAATAAATAAATTTGTAAGAGAAAAAGAAAGAAAAAAAAGGAAATGACAATAAATACTATAATAATAATTAATATAATTGGTACACGTTTAATTAAATAGACGAGTTTGCTTGTGAAATTGACATTTGCCCTATAGTTAACTTTTCTTTTTTTTTTTTTTAATGCTTATTTATGTTATTAAATTAATAATTAATTAATTAAATATTGAGGTCCTTGTGCACAATAGATTTTGTTACAATAAGAGTTTTCTAAGTTTTAGAATTTTACATACGAAATATAATTTATTTTTTTGGATGACCGAACCTAAAATCCTGGTCACAAATCTAACCTTTACACCGCCAGGTCATCCCTTACGGACTACTCAAATACATTTCTTGAATGTATGACTTTTTGTTCTTCCTATTAGGGTTTACTCTGTTATAATTTTAAATCGAAATTAATATTATTTATTTTACATAATTTTTAAAAATAATAATAATTTTTTTTTTATAAAATATTATATCAAAATACTATTTAGATAAAATTCAAATTAACACATCATTTTAAATCAACGCATTTTTTTAACCATGTAATTCTCATGTTGAATAGATTAAAACATTGTAATTTTATTTTTAAAATCATTGTATCAAATTATTATTTAAAAGAATACATTATAATTTATATACATATATTTTTGTTAATTCAGAAAAATCAATAATTCAATGCAAAATATTTTTTTTATATTACTCGCACAATTCTTCATACCTAACATAAAAAATACAAAATGAACATATTCAAAGTAAGACACCTTAGGTTGTATTCTTTCAGTGTTTTAGAATGGTAAAATATTTATTGTTAAGTTATTAAAAATTATAAAAATATTTTTTAGAATTATATTTTTATTTGAGTGAAATAGTTTTATTATCATTTTAAATATTTTTTAGAAAAAATAATTTATTTTAATTTATCTAGTAATATGAATATAAAATATTTTATCTACCATTAATAATAATGTATATATATATATAACCTAATATTATCAGATGGAAATATTATTAGAAGATTGGATATTAATTAGTATACAATTAAATAAATAATTAATTAGTCGGCTGTGGAAGTTGACAAATTCATATATGCATTTCAAAATTAAATAATATTTAAATAAAGTCGTATTTGAAAGCTACCTAGTTGGAATAAACCTATAAATAAATAAATAAATGATTGCATTGTGCCACACAAATTATTCCTTCTGATTTTTCAAATTTTATTTATCCAAAAACACGACTTTCTATTCCGTAGATATGATTGTTTTTTTAGCCAAAATTAAAAACCAAACTTATCAGGAGGGATTTATTCATTAATATTTTCTCTCAATCAACTGAAATATATATTTATCTATTTCATTCCAAAATATAATTTTTATATTATAATAAAAATAATTATATATTAATATTGTTGCGGTAGATTTCCAACAATAAAAAAGTAAAATTCGAAAAAAATTATCTTCGAATTTGATTAAAAGGATGTCTGAAATTGAAAATTTATAGACACCGTACGATACATAAGAAAATTGAAAAGAGCACTAAAGACGAGAAAAGTAAAAGATGATCCCAAAAGTAAAAGATGATCCCAAAAGAAATTTCATTGAATTTGATGTCGATTGAATATACCTTTTTCCAGATTGTAAAAAAGTCTATTTATAAACCTATGTCAACCGTCCCAGATCGTGCCTCCACAATCGCTCGTCAGTTGTAATTTCTTCCAACCGCTGTAAAACTCCTATTCAACCGCGGCATTTAACCAACTGACCTGTGATCCTGGCAAGTTCCCTTTTCTTTATCTGGCCTTCATCAACCGTCCATACAACCTCCACATCAACCGACCTAATCACCCACCGTCTCATTTTCCTTCGCCCGACTTCTCCTTGTTCGACTTCCGTGTCAACCGACTTAAACACCCACTGTCTCCTTTTCTTTTATCCGACCTCCGTATCAACCGACCGCCTGATCGGGGGTCTTTCGAAGAAGCTCATTTTTTGATAACGCCTTAATCTTTGGGTCTACACACCAGCCCATTTAAAAAACCTTAATACAAGTGACAGATGTTATCATAAATCAATCTCTGGTCTTATTTGCAAATTCATTCTCGAAAACTCTATACATTGGTTTTCCTCATTCAACAAATATTAAAATATTTTAAATTTTTATAGATAAAAATTAAAGATATTTTATTATTGTATAATTATTTTTACTAAATTTTTTTTTAATAAAATATATAAAAATAATACCTTAAGATTGGAAATGAATAATCTTTTTTTTTTTTAAAAAAAAAAAAACAAACATTATAATCAAACTATTGTTTAAACATAAGTAAACAAAACATAATTTTCTTTTTTTAATTTTTTTTATTAATAAAGTATGCATTAGTTGATTGGATTGTGTAAACGTTTACTATTATTTACAAAATAAAACACACATTAAATACATTTTATTAAAATATAATTCTTAAATTGCTTCCATGTATATTTTATATTTATATGTTTATAAAAATATATTACAACATATTTCATAATGTATAGTCCTAAACCAATTGTTTCTCTCTTTTTACCTTCTAAATCCAATATAAATTAAAAGCCAGGCCCACATTTTATTTTATTTTTTTTGAAACTGTTAATATTAAATTATTGATTTTTGTGGATAAATAGAATATATTATATACTGTGTTAATATATATTGTAATCCTTCCGTTCTAGGGTGATATTCAAACTGAATTGAAATTTAAAAATATATTAAAAAAATTTAAATTTTAAATAAATAAAATTATTTGCAAATATTTTAAATATTTGAACTGAAATTGAACCGAATATAATTATTGATATAAAATTTAAAATATAATAATATAAATATATAAAGTTCGGTTAATCGAATCGAAAAAAATATCAAATCAAAACTGAATCGAACTGAAGAAATATCAAATATACAGTATTTGTATTCGAACTGAATTTAATCAGTTAATTGAAAAACCTCTACTCTTTTCTAAGTATCATGTCACAATTTATGTTTTTCTTCGTCTCACATATTATGTTACTTTCTCCGTCCAACTTCATTTATCTACTATTTCTATTTTCGTTTGTCCCACGTAATTTGTCTTTTACATTTTTGGAAATATAATTATATACTTTAATAACATTTTAAAATTTACGAATTATAATTTTTTTAATTTTAATTAAAATATTTAATTATTTTAATTTAATCTATAATTATTTATATTAAATCATAATTATTTTTATTAATACGCTTCTTACTTACTTGCTAATTACTCGATACAACTCCGTGTCTAACATAAAATAGACAATTTAAGTGGAACGAATGGAGTATTTTTTTTTTTAAAGAGAATTACACATTTTAATCAAAATTTATATTTTAATTTTCAAAAATTTTAATTATATCGGTTAGTTATCAAATTTTAATTTATAATTATTTTTATTATATTTGAATTACTTTTACTAATATACTTATTATTATTTATTAATCATATCATTCCTAATTTTTTGTTCTATTTGGTACTAAGTATTTTTCCGTAATATTTATGAAAATCATACCATCAAAAACAAATTGAGTGAACAAACTCATTATATTCAACACCTAATTTTCGTAAAAAAATTATTTTTTTCATGCAAAATATTATAAAAATATCTATTTATATTGAATTAAATATTTATTTTATTAAAATCTTTATCATTTCAAAACGTATAATTATATGTTGTTTTCAAATATTTTATACTCTATCCGTAATTTAATTGTGCGGTTATATTTTTGAAAATATATGTTAATATGAATATATATATTTTATTTTTTATAATAAAATAATATAAATATTATTTTGTTTTTTAACTAAAAAAATTTAAAAAGAATATTTTTCTATGAGAATAGATCTGGAGGAATCGAGTATTATCAATTTATCATTGAGCTACAAAATTGGGCCATTTCGAATTATATGATAAGAGTCCAATATTAGACCAATTTATTGGAATAAAGGTTTTTACAAATTTTTGGGCCTTGGCCTATTAAGTTGTATTTATATATATTTAAAAAATGAATATTAAAGGGTGTGTTTATTTGTGTGATTTTACTTATGATTTTACTATTTCAATTTTTATTTTTAAAAAATGTTAAATCAAATATCTAATTTTTATTTATTTTATTACATTTAAATTTTATTTTACATTCAAAATATCAAATCAGTATATATTTATACAACATCGAACAATTATTTCAATTCAAAATTTTACTATTTAATATCAAAATCCAAATTTAAAACCTGACAAGTAAACACACGCCTTTTAGAAAATATTGCATGTATTATTTTAGAAGTTTTTGTGAAATACTTTTTAAAATACTAAGAAATCTCGTACAACTTTTAGTAAATTATTGCCAATAATTTATAAAACACTACATAATTTCAACTAATTTTTTTTTAAAGTCACATAAAGAATATTATAAAATTTTCAAATTACATGTGAGTTATAAATAAGTTTTAATTATTATATTACACTAAATTATAATCAAAACGTTACATTAAACACATATTTATACCACATTAAATAATTATTTCAATTCAAGATTTTACTATTTGTTGTGAATTTATTTTCGGATATTTTGGATTTATCGAAACGATACATCGTATAAAAATATACAATTTGAAGCGAATTCGAAATAAACCCAAATCAAATTGAAATCGAAAACGAAATAAACACACTTATACAAAGGCTAAAAGCAAAATTGAATTTTGGGAAGGGACAACAACTTTCGGCTCAACGGACATTGAAATTCCTACCGGTATCACTCACAAAGAAAAATCGCTCATCGGAATTGCCCAAACCTCACCGGAGAAAACACTTAGGGTGTGTTTGTTTGTGGGTTTTAGTTTTTCAGTTTGGATTTTTGAATGGTAAAAAGTTGAATTTGAATAATTGTTTAATGTGATATGAATAGAGGTTGACTGTGATGTTTTGAATGTAAAATAAATTTATAATATAATATAAAAATAATTGTTTGATGTAATATTTTTGAAGAAAAAAAATTCTTAATAATAAAAATATGTGAAAAAATCCATCTTACAGTTGTCTTCTCTCTCTTTTCTCACCCTCTCGGCTTCCTATTTTTTTTTCTTCTCTCTGTACGGTAAGAAATGAACAATTTTCCTAAACGCTCGATATTTCTATATCTCGGAACTACTCAAATCTAATGGGTGTTGGGTTAGGAGTTGGAATTGGGCTTGGGATATAGTTTGGGTTTTTTTTGGGAGAAAAGGGGTTGGACCGATCCAATGGACCGGACTATGGAGTGGACCAATTTATTTTATTTATTGAGGAACTTGTTGGATTAGGTCTCAAACGACCAAAATTTTCAATACTATTCAATTTTGAAAATGCAAAATCTAAACCCTACAAAACAAATACAATATAAGGATTTGTTTTATTGTTGTTTACAATTAATTTGAAATAAATGTTTGATTTAAATTTTTGTTTAAATATTATTTTGATATAATATTTTTTTAAAAAATAATAATATATTTTTATTAAAAAATATGCGAGTTGAATAGTAATATTTTTATTTTAAAATAAAAATTTGTTTAGTTTTAGATTGACTTTGTGTTTTGAATTTGATTTTTAATTTTAATAATATTTTATTGCGAATTCGATAATGTTGATTTATAAATAAAAAATAATAAAAAAACATCATGAGTTTGTTATTCCGTACTATTTTTAATAAAATATTTTATTTTTATTTTAAATATTATATCAAAACGCTAAAATATTAAAATTAAAATTGAAATGAACATTTCATTTAATTTGAAAACAAAATAGAACAAACTCTAAACAAATTCAAACAAAGAGATTGTTTGTTTATTATTTTGATTTAAACTTTTTGAATGTAAGATATAAAAAATTATATTCGTAATATAAAAATAATATTTATATTTTATATTGATTTTTGTAAAAAGAAATTATATATTTTAAATTGTATAAAAAAATACTCTCTTTCTCCAATAACAATATAATTATTTTTCTATTTTTGTCAGTTTCATAAAAAATATTATTTTATTTTTTAGTAATTGTATTGTATATCTAATATTACACCTTTATAATTTTACAATATATTATATAAATTTTATTACATTTATATTATACAATACTAATAAAGTTATTTTAATTTTTTTATTTTTATTGCTATTACTTTAAAATTTTGTGAAAAATATAAATGGATAAATAAATATAAAAAGACAAACCCAAAACGGTAAAATGTAATGAATATCTAAGATATTTTTTTCAAAGGAAAGTTCCAGCTACCCAAAAAGTAAATATTCAATGGGGCCCACCAAGAAAAATATCTTCTTTAACGCCGTTGGTTATCAGGCCAGCATATTCAGCGAATATTCCGTTAAACGGCGGTTCCATTACTAACCCTAACGTCGGAAGCCTAGCCTTCTCCGCCTATATATATTATTCAAGTGGAGTAGCCTTCCTTTATCAGTCCTCCTACACTCTCCCCTCCTAAATCTCAAACCCTAATTTCGTCAATCGTTCATCAATGGCTGCAGCTGATGTCGAGTTCCGGTGCTTTGTTGGTGGTTTGGCGTGGGCGACGAACGACCAGACTCTCAGCGAGGCTTTCTCGCGGTTTGGAGATGTGATTGAATCGAAGGTCTGTTTGTTGCAGGGATCGTCGGATCTGACTCGATTCCGTTCTGATCTGTGTTAAAAAAACGTGTTACTGTTACTCTATTGTTACTCTGAGTTACTACTGTTACTGTGTTACTGTTTATCCGCTGGAACGGTACGTTCTTTCTTCCTCTGTTTGGGAGGGTCGAAGATCGAATTATCGCTATTCAGTATTATATTTTGCCGGATTTCGTGAGATTTCGCGTGGATCTGATTTTCCGTTGCTCGATTTTTGTGTTCTTCAGGTTATCAACGATCGCGAGACTGGAAGGTCGAGGGGATTCGGATTTGTGACGTTCAGCAACGAGCAGTCAATGAGAGATGCGATTGATGGATTGAACGGTCATGAATTGGACGGCCGTAACATTACTGTGAACGAGGCTCAGTCTCGTGGTGGTGGTGGAGGCGGCGGAGGCGGCGGTGGATTCCGTGGTCCTCGCCGTGATGGCGGTGGTTATGGAGGCCGCCGTGAAGGAGGCGGTGGTGGTTATGGAGGTCGCCGTGACGGTGGTTATGGTGGTGGACGCTCCGGCGGTGACCGTGGTTATTATTAGGGTGTTGTTTAGTTGAGTGCTTTGAGTTTGTTTGTTTTTGCTGTGGGAAAATCATCAAATGACTGTTAGTGACTTGTTGTCCTTATGAAATGAAATGTGGAATGCTTTTTATGATTGTTTGGATACTGATGTTTGGTAGGAGTATTGTTTTGTTAGTATAAAAAATGTTTTATTAAAAAGGCTAAAATATTTTTATTAGGATTATGTAATAAAAATAATGGTACATAATGTAAGTTAAAAAATTATATATTAGGAAATAGTAAATTTATTATTTTGTGACTTAAAAAAATAAAAAATTGATAATTTTATAAATTAATTTAGAATATGTTATAGAAATGTTATTATTTTTATATTAGTATTCTTTTCAGATTTTAATAATTTATTTATTTATTTTAAGTCTTGTTTTACAACAAAATATTTTTTTTTTCTTTCTTTTCATTTTTTTTTAATAATTTTACTATCTATTAAATATTTTTAATCTTTTAATCTTTTGATTTGTTCGGTTAGTCTACTCTTTCTTTTTATCTTTACTTTTAATCGGTCCCTATTTTTTCTGCTCGGCAGCTTAATTTGTTATTCATATTTTTTCTTTAAAATATAATTGTATTTTAAATTTTATGATTTTAATTTAAAATTATTTTATTAATATATTTTTAATTATTTATTAATTATATTTTATTTAAAATTCTGTATTTATAGTAATATATTTTACTTTTATAATACTTATGTAATTTTTATATCTCATATAATTTTTTTTTTTCTTCAAACAATTTTACAAATATATATATATATCTATTAACTATGAATTGTATTAATAAAAAATAATTGCGTGAATACTACACCCCTTATAGCTACGAATTAGTAAAAAGGTTGTATAGGAATGGGAAAGAAACATTTTATAGGTAACAAAACCCTTCGATCTGATTGTTTGTAAGTTTTTATTTCAAATTTTACTTTTTAAAACCTAAAATTTTAACCACATTAGCAAACGCACATTTTTCGAGTGTGTTTTTTTGGGAGATTTTTTCAAATTTTTATTATTCATCCAATTTTTTTCCTTAAAAAATATCAAATCAAACATTTATTTTTTATTTTGATATTATACTAAAAAATAATTTTATATTCAAAACATCACATCGACGCCTACTTATATCACATCATACAACTAGTTCAATTCAAAAATTTTATTATTCAAATTTCAATTCAAAATCCAAACTCCCAAACAAACACACCCGAATTTGTTTTGTTATTTTTTTGTTTTATTTTAAATAAAAAATGCTAATTTTTATTATGTATTGTTTTAAATAAAAATATACTTGTATGCTACTAGTATTTTATTAAGCGACCTTTGGTACAAAGAATATTAGTACTCCGTCCGTCCCAACAGAAGAATAGTCATATTTATCATTTTTGTCCGTCCTAAAATAATAGTTTTATTTTCATAAATAATCATATTACTATAAAATTACTTTTATTTTTTCATTATTATTACACAATTGTCACTACTTTTTATATTAATACATTCACAAGGACAAAAAAAAATTTTATCCATATTTTTTACTCAATGCCAAACACAATTCAGACTATAATTTTGGGACAAATGGAGTATTATTTTAAAAGATAGTAAAAAAAATAAAGAAAATGAAATAGAATTTAAAAAATAGTAAAAAAATAAATATAAAATTGAAATAGAATTAATTTATTTTTCAAACTTTCAGTTCTTTTGTTTAATTAAATAAGATAAATGAGATTATTTTTATTTTTATTTTTTTACCAAACAGACCTACCCAGTAAAGTAATGTCTATTTAGTTAGAAAATTATTTTACTGCACAATAAGAAATGAAAATAAAAAATTTATTAGTTAACAATGGGTATTATTTTTTTAATATAATATATTAAATCAAAATATTATTAAAACAAAAACAAAAATTATGTTTTTATACGAAACAAAAATTATGTTTTTATACGAAATCAATTTTAGATAACAATTTAACAAATCATTTGATTTTGCAATAATATATGTCTTTGTTTGGTGTTTATATTAAACGAAAATTTCTACTCCATCTATTTTTAATTTTTATTAATTAAAGAATAATAATATTTTATTAATTAGTAAAAGTATATAAAATATTTTAACATTTTTGATTTTACAAGTACAAAAAAATTTATTTTTGTAAAATTGATATTTATATATTAAGTATTTTCATAATTAAAAAATAAATACTTTTAAATATGAGTGACAAATATATATATATATATACGTTATTGAAATGAAAAAAAGTATTATTCAATACATAAAAATGTTATTTAAAAATTTACTATTAAAATATTATTTAAATTTAAATTTTTTTTTTTAAAAAAAAAAAAACAGAAAAAACAGAAACCCCATACCCTTCGAGTTTGGGTATGTGAGGAACCCAAACCCCGGAACATATGTAGCCCAATTCAATATGAAGCTGGGTTGTTATTATTGATCCGTAAAAATTAAAATCAATCAATTTTGATTCTATTATAAAAGATTAATTAATTTTAATATAAATAATAATAATAATAATAGATATTATTATTATTATTATTATTATTTTTTATCTCATTTAACTCAAAGCTCGATTTTTTTTTTATTTTTTATTTTTTATAATGTGAGAATTCACCATCGTTGTTTACCTGATACCTGCAAACCAAATCTCACAAGGATTAATATTAATATTATTATTAATATTTTAGAATCTAAAAATGCTAGAAACATTATTTTATTTAATTATTTATATTTTAGTCTATATATAAAAATTCTTGGGGCGAGAGAATATAAAGGAATTTGAACAAAAGATATTCAATCTCCCGAAAGATTTGAAAGATATTGTGCTAATTAATTTAAAAAAAATAAATATATTAAACATATTTTTATTATTTTTATATTATTTACATAATTGCATATATTTCACATTATTATTATTTTATTTTCAAATCAAAACACGAAATAAACACACCCAAATATTTGCAATAAACAAAAGTTTATTTGAAAATGCAAATAAAAATTTGTAATAAATATGTTACAAAAATTTGAATATAAACTTCTCCAATAAACTTGTTCTAAAATATTAAAAATAAATTATTGTACTTCTTATTATTTGAATTAAGTCAAAATTATTAATTAAAGTTTCATTAATCTTTTTAAAATTGTATTTAAGATTAAAAATTATAGATATAAGATGCAACGAAAATACATTATCTTAATTGAAACGGACCAAATAATAATAATAATAACATCATTTGTACGGACAAAAGGAGTAGCAAGGGATGACCTAGTAGTGTAGAGTTGGACTTGTGACCATGAGATCATATAATTTTATACTATAATTTTATGTAAATAAATATAAATTTTAATATATTTATAATGTGTAATAAAATTACATGCTTTTTTAATACTTTATATTTAGACATACAAAATTAACACATTGTATATCTTAATAGTCGAGATGGAGGGATTTTTGATTTTGATTTCTTAATTTATACTTTACAATTAAACTATTAATTAAATATGATATTTCAATATATATTTAGTAATGTGTCAATTAAATTTTTTTTATTAATCTCGTAAATAATATTCTACAATTCAAAACATATTTAGAATGATACCATTTACTAGTTTTTCTAAAAACAGCAAACATATATAATAAAAATATTTTTGTCTTTACACTTGACAAAACAACTTTTACACAAAATATTATTAATCTTTAAATTCTATGTAAAAAAAAAAAAAAGTTATATTAACATAAATCAACTTATTTTGGTGAGTCTCAATATAATACATTGATTATTATATTGATCAATTAATCACATCTGATTGAATATGATTATGTTAATTAACATAAATAAACTTATTTTACTGTGTTCATTATATATATATATATCTACACATACATGTGATTAGGGTGCTAAGTATTTTTGCTTTTTTTTTTTTTTTTTTTCAATGTGTAGTACGTTTTGATATAATAATTAATATTCAAAAATCAATACGCAAAAAAAAGTAAATGAGATCCATATATAATTATATAATCCACTGTTAAATACATACTACATATTGTTTTCTTCTTTATTAACACGTGTTGATTCTTTATCAACATAAATAGTAACCAAACATATATATATATATATAAACTAAATCTTCTAATTTATTTTAGATAAATTACGAGAAATATTACTTTCAGTTAGATATTACTTTCAATTAAATCTATATATTAGTTTATGTTTTGATATGATTTTTTAAGTGATATGATTTCTTTAAGTGATATAATTTTGGTATATATATATATTTACCATGTCGTTCTTACTTTTTTATTTGTGATAAATTTTGTTGTAGCATAAAATCCATCAATAGTAGCGGACAGATTCCGAAGAATTTCAATCTATCAAATAAAATCAATATAAGGCCAATTCAACATGAATTTGTTAGCGTCAAACTCCATCCAAGTACGCCCGATCTTTGCAGATGGAATGATCAATGTTTGTTACCGCAATAAAAGTCTCTCCGGTAAGCTTGTTTTGAAAAAGTGAGGAACATTTTCGGTAGGTCGGGCGATATATAATTGGAGTGGATCAAGACAAGTGTATGTCCGATTAATTGGGATGATCGAGTTTGAAAGATACCGTCAATATCTCTGTCCCAAAGATGATTGGCAAGAAGGTTGGATGCAATTTAATAAAATGACAGAAAAAAATGCAAACTTAATGATGAAGCCGGCCGAACCAATAATATATTATCTTCGTTCTATAACAAATTATCCATTTTTTTATTTTAGTCCGTTTCATAACAAAATATCTATTTTTTTTTAGTAACTGTACTATCTACATAACATTACAAATATCCTTACAACTTACAATATATTACACAAATGCCATTACATTTATATCATACAATACTAATAAAGTTGTTTTAGTAATTTCTACTTTATTTTTACTATCCCAATATAATACTAATATTTCTAAAACTTCGAGAAAAAACAAACGGGTACATAGTTATGAGACGAAAGGAGTATAAGGTTTGGCGATTGGAATGACGAATAAAGTGAGGTTAATAAAGTTAAAAATTGATGGAGTTAGTGACCATTAACAAGATCCTAAAAATAACAGATGTTACAAAAAATAAAAATAGATCATAAATGAATAAATCAAATCAGAAAAGAATATATATGTTGTGAAATGTGCTATCCTTTGGTCAAATCAATATCATTCGGATTTAACCAAATCAGCACGGAAATTGAAATATTCCATTTTACTATTTTGTCCTATTTTTGTTGGTTCCGAACCAATGTTCTCATAATCATAAATAATCACCATCACAAAACTACATCTAATTTATTACTTTAATTATTATTACTACACAAATATCATTACTTTTAATATTTAAATTAAAACACATATTTTCAAAGACAATAAAAAGACTTTTAAGCAACATTTTGTACGGCTACTAATATAATATTAATATTTTTTGAATCTCATGTCTTAAAAATATGTCCATATTGATTTGAGATGGAGAGGAAATATACTCCTTACTCTTTTAGTCTGCCTAGGGTCATATTTACCTTCTGTCTTATTGTACTTAATATTAAAAATATTATTATATTTGTATACATATATATATATCAAATGTCATTCTATTAGTACCATAAGATACTAATAAAAATATTTTGCAATTTTTTTTTTTAATTTGTACTACATTTTGATATAATAATTAATATTCAAATATCAGCATGCAAACTTAGAGCTTTAAACTTAAACTAGAAATTATAATATCTTCCAGGAATATAATAATAAACGGGTCAACACGAACCCGACACGATAATAAACGAGTCGGATTAAAATTGAGTAATTTAACCCATTTAAAGTATTCAATCTGACACGAATCGACTCCTTGCCGGCTCTAATCTTCCTAGAAAAATAAAAATGACAGCCTCATTATAAATAAAAGGTAATTTCAATCCAAGTGGATCCAAGAAAGGCAGTGTGCATCATATGTATATGTGAATGTTATGGTGAACTAAAAAGAAGAGAGAGAAAGAGGGAGAGAGAGAGAGAGAGTGTAAAATACAAAAGTACTAGTAGTAGAAAAGCAAAGCAAAGAAAAGAAAAGAAAGGAAAAGATTGATGAGCAGGTTCAATTCTTATTCTCCCCCAAAGACTTGTAAGTTCATTATTGTAGTCTTTTTTGCAGTTTGTGGGCACAGTGGGATGTGAGTATCAAATGTTCACACAAACAGACCACATATAACTTATCATTTCTGATGATGGGAAGCAACTCCGCTCACCTCACTCAACAAACCCCCCCCCCCCACACACACATGTATATATATATATATATATATCAGAATAACTCAGATGTAACCAACACTCCCACCACAACTTTATAAGAATATATATCTCTATAGTATATAATATATGGTAACACAAAAACAAACAATAATAATTCCCCTCTCTCTCTCTCTCTCTAATATATTCCTTTATGCATAAGAGAATCTCTCTCCCTCTCAATGAACTAACATATATAATGCAAACTAGGTTTGTTCGGTTAGGGGTTTGGATTTTAGATTTGAATTTTGAATGGTAAAAAATTGAATTTTGAATAGTTGTATAATATGATATAAACGGCTGTTGATTTGATGTTATTGGGTGCAAACTTAAGTCCCACAATGGAAGATTTGAAAAAAAAATCTACACGTAAGTCCCTCTACATAAATTCTACTTCACTAGTATGAAGTCTTTTGGAGGAAGTATAAAAATAAATCCGTACGGACTCAGCATCATACTAGTGTTGAGTTGACTCAGTTTCAATGAATATTTTAAATGTTTAAAAAACAAATCCGTGCGGGCTCAACCTAAAGCGGACAATATTGTTTTGGTCCAGTCTGACAATATCATATTAGTGTTGAGTTGATCCAGTCCCAATAAATATTTTAACTGTTCCAAAAATAAATTTGTGCCCCAAACTGACAATATCATACTTAATGTTGAGTTAGTCCAGTTCCAATAGATATTTTAACTCTAAAATTGATTTTCAATATAATATAAAAAAAAAACAAAAAAAAATGTTGAGTTAGTCCAGTTCCAATAGATATTTTAACTCTAAAATTGATTTTCAATATAATATAAAAAAAAACAAAAAAAAAATGTTAAGTTACCCCAGTTCCAATAGATATTTTAACTATAAATTGATTTTCAATGTAATATATATATTAAAAAGAAAAACAAAATAAGAGAAAACAATGCATATTTTAAAACTATCCTGCCCTCTTGTTCATCATGCAACACTACCACCACAGAAATGGATGTTAAAAATTGATTTGAAAACAGTGTATTTTTATTAAAAGCTGTATTAAACGAATAATATTGATTTTGATTTCACACTAAATAATTTTAATTTTGATTTGAAAAATTAAAAAAACCAACGGACAATTTTAAGGAAAAAAAAATTTAAATTAAAAATACAAAGCAAATCCTAATCATTATTTAACCTTAAAACCACGTGGCATTTCAACAAACATCCAAACAAACTCTCATCATATGCCTCTAGGAGCATCCAAAATAATGAAGGTCCCTCACCTAGCTTCTTTCCAACACATGAGGACCATTCTACTCTACTCTACATTTATATATTCTTACTGTTATATACCTAGAGGCGACAATGGGTCGACTCGTGTCTGGTTGAATATTTTTAACGAATTAAATTACTCAATCCTAACTCGACCTGTTTATTATCGTGTCGGATTCGTGTCGACCCGTATACATAATCGGATTGAAATTTTTTACCCAAATTCAATTATTTCGTATTAGATCTTGTCGGATCAATTATATACCACGCTTCGTTCTATAAATATTATTTAAAATTTTTGATACTATTAATCAACAATAAATTTTTTAATAAAAAAAATCACATCAAATACTTAACTTTTTACTACTTTGAAAAATTTCAGAAACTACAAAAATCTTTATCTAAACAAGCTACTTTTTCAAAACAGAGAAATGTAATAATGCTTACTTTCTGGGACCATGGAGCTAGTAAATGAATTCACAACAAGCAGCCAAACATAAGAATAGTATATGACAGTAGGAAGAACAGAAGATCAAACCTGTTCCTTAAGAGCAATAGAGCCGTGCATTAGATTTTTTTGGGGCGGTAGAGGTCGACATGATCTCAACAAGCTAAGACTTTTATCTGCAAACGGTGCAAGAAAAAGTGAAAGAGCAATCATTGTACGGATGTTGCGGATTGACAGCTGTGAATTCTTGGAATGATGGTGGTAACAAACAAGTACTCAAGTGCAGTGTGATAAATAAACAGACAGAAAGACACAGACAAATCTAGATCAAGATGATGATGATGATGGTTGGGTACACTTGAATATCAACTTGATGATATAGTTAATTGATAATTGACATTATAAACTTGGGTGCAAAAAGGGGAAATTCCCTATCTCCAGGGTGACTCAATCAACAATTCATGAGTATTTTATGAGTGAAAGAATCCAGACAGGAGCCTACGAGGACCCCATTCAACATCAATTGTACCACCTACTTCACATAATAAATACATTTTAACTTATAATATATTACACAATACTTATATAGGGGTATTTTTGTTTCTTTATTACAATCTAATATAATATTAATATTAAAAAATTTAAGTACAAAAAGTAAACAACAACCTTTTAATGGGAGTATTATTATTATTATTATTTTTTATTTTAACTATTTTTCCATTTTTTAAAGTACTCATATTATAATTTACTATTTATCTCTCTTTAATACACAAATACCTTTGTATAAATTTAAATTCTCAAGTTTTATAAAGCAAATTCATATTAATTATGTATAAATATATATGCTTTTTATTATTTATTTTTTACAAATAATATTTATAATTTATTAAAAAATATACTATTATTTAGAATATTCTAAGTCTATTTTAAATTTATTATCAAAATATATTATACTACAGCTTAATTTACAACAAAACGTCTCATTACTTAAGAGTAAAATCCAACTTTCAACCAAACGCATTCTCAAATGTAAGAGGCTCTTGTTCTAAAAGCGTGAGTTCTACATGAATAGTCAAATATACAGCCAGTCTTGCAAGAATCAACAATTCTACATCGCTTTTCCACTCTATTTTACTATAAGAAAAAATATTGATAGAGAGAACAAAAATTGCATAAATATTCCTACATTTTCTTTAAAAATAAACTTCTTAAAAATTAAAATAAAATAATCCAATTTTTTCATGTGATTCTCAATTCCCAGTAAAAAACAGAAAATTCTAGCAACATGGCAACAGAGTATTTAGCAGTATCATGGCCAAATAATTACAAGGGAGGCGGAAATTTCGCAATTACCCGAGACAGCTATATTTAAATTAAAAACTTGAACTCCATGTTAGCTGGAGAACTAAAAGGCATACCTATGTTGTTCAAACTACATGTGAGAATGATAGTGAATAAGGTTGATATCGACAGTACGTGTGCATGTGACCTAATCTTAAGACAAGAACACTAATTATTGATATTAACTCCTCCCAAGTGGGATCTCATTTAATTATGGGACTATATCAAATGTAGATTCTTCAATGAAAGTAATTGCCTTTGTGTCCTCCCAATTGTGGCCCTCAAGGATCCAAATCACAAAAATTCCTCACATTTGACAAAGTTCACTGCCTTACTGTCATGACCCCATGGACCTTATTTTTGGGGGGTTCCTAGGACCTCAACTCCAGGGAAAATCCAACAAACATCCCCCCCCCCCCCCCAACCCCAATCCATGTAGGCTATAAATAAGCAGGATTTTCCTTCACTTGTTCACCACACTCACCTAATCTTCACTACACTCAATTGGCATTTCATTCTGTTGAATATTTTAGTGCCAATTGAGTTGAGTGTAAGAAAATGGCTTCTAGCTCCATGACCCATGCTTCAACAAGGTCTTGGTCAGCCAAGGAGAACAAAGCCTTTGAGAAGGCGCTGGCAGTGTTCGATAAGGACACGCCAGACCGTTGGATGAAAGTGGCCAGAGCCATCGGGGGGCGAACCCCGGAGGAGGTCAAGAGACACTATGAGATCCTCGTGGAGGATATCATGTGTATCGAGAGTGGCAGGGTACCATTTCCTAACTACATTACCACCGGAGCTAACGGTGGCGTGAATTAAGGTTAGCTTATATCCTTCAATAGTCAGCATGCTCATCATATCATTCGAAAATCTTACATATTGTTTCAATGTCAGAACAGATAGTAACTTCTAATTACTTCGGGTAAAAATCAATGATGCACTATACCAATCATGCATGCATAAACAAATGAGATGAAATCACTATTAAACTTGTGAACCAAAAGTAGCGCCTTAGGTATCATTCCAAAATGGATAAATCAATCAAAGAACGTATGATTAAGCGCCAAGTTAACGCGTCTAATGGCATACGTGTTGATAGACAAGAAAGCAAGTAGGGTCTATTTGTGCATGCAAGTACATAACACTATCTTTCAATCCTTTGAATAACAAACTAACCAAACAGCAGGTATTACCTGTGGAGGTAAAATCAAATGTGGATTTATTTGCCACCACAAAAGGCAGTTTCCTGAGGAGGCTATAATTAATACACGTAGTTATCAAAGTGCCCACAAAATGATAAGCCTAAATCTTCTCATTGTTGGACCCTATTGCTTTTTGAAGTACTAGTGTTTGTTTATCACTTTTAATGTATACTAACTAGTTCATTTTGCACCTGTTCTAGAACCTCCATGCAGAATAGCTTTTGCATGAATATTTTGGATTATTGATATTTATCATTTCTCCATGCAGGGTGATAGATCCCAACTTATGAAGAAATAAAGAGATGGTTTTCGATCATCGACTTGAAGTATTATTATTAGTATCTAGATTCTAGCATATATAGAGCCTTTTCTTCCTGATGAGTGGACTGAAGTGGTCCATCTACAAAACTTCTTATATTTCATGCCATAAATTATTGGGGACCAGTTTAATTCCTTTCAATATATGTATACCTATTTATGAAATGAAAGCTAGCTTTCAGATCTATGTATTCTCCAGATACCGCTCACCTATATATCCACAGCATTAGCAAAACAGGAGAGATTGTGTATGGAATTGACAAGAAACTGAATCAGACACGGTAAACAATAAGGGGTTAGATAAATAGATTAAAATCTATACACACTCATTTTATTACTGTGGGCTATTCAAGAGGGGCGAGATAAATAAACATCTGGTAACACCAAGAAATATACATCCTGTGATGCAAATTTTGTAGAATAAAATTTATATAGTTATCTACTTAAGGCAACTCTAGCTAAGTTGAATCAACCCACAGTACTAGATGAAAGTGAGATATTTACATGCATAATACACATGATACAAAGGGATGGAAAAAAGAGCAGGATGTGTACTCAATTTCCATGGAAGCCTTATTAAAATAAATACTAATATGCTTGTGAACCCATGCTATTAAACAAGGAGTGTAACTGTTCTGGAGCAAGTATTTAATTAGAGAAATTGTAAATTATTAATAATTACAGGAATATTTTCTGATCTACAGGGCTATTCTCCTTATCCCAAGCCAAAAAACCAAAATGACAAATTATCTTCTGATGATCATTAATTACAATCTGAGTAAAGATTCCCAACCTAAAGAACTTCTACTAAACATGAAATCAAATTCTAAAAGACTTCTACGAAATATAAGAATCTAACTTTAAGGACTCCTACAAGACTTACAATATAATAAATCATTTATTTATTCATCTTATCAACTTACTTTGTTTTACAAAACAACAAAATGAACCTTAACACTTGTGATTAGCGATTACCCCTAATAATACAACACAACAGGTATACTATGCTACAAATGCAAAATAGTGAAATACTGATGTGACAAATGGATTACGCTTTGATGTTATATACCATTATATTCTGGTCCTCCATTGTGGATGCTATTCTTAATTTCAGCTATTCCAGTTAATCAATCTTCCTAAATTATATCTATCATGCTTCTTACATATTATTTCAATTTGAGCAATTTTCCACAAAAATAACGCTCATAACAATCAAATAAGACTTTATTCCTAAGTTTTTGCATATCCCATACACTAATATTTAGATCTATTCCCATATATAAGTGAAATTAATGGTCTAATGCCAACAAGGTTGGATGCATTAAAATGATCACCCAGGTTATGCTTGAGTGTAAAAGTAACTTCCGGTTGAGCGTAATAGTATGCAAACTATTGTAGCACGGTAAAACAACTAACCTAACCCTGCGTGGCAAACAAGACCAAGAAGGCGTTGGCAGGTTTTGAACCTATGACTTCGTGGTCACAAATTCACCCTCTATACCGACTTGGCCTCCCCTTATGGATCGTGTTCTTTTATTATTATCATTTACTGAAGTTAGTTTCTGAATATATATATATATATATTCAATCAAAATAACCTTTCTAAAGCGATGAGATATACAACAACAATATTGAGAACTCGAGTTTTAGATGTGTATGGATCATACAGCTTAAAGAGCCAAACCTGAGCTGTTTTCTCCAACCTAGAAATTAAGAATTGAAAGTACACATCAACATCACACATTATCTACACATCACATTTTTCATCAAATCCACCTCCGAAGATGTCTTAGATAAAATTGCAGATCAGGGCATATCAACTTATAAAATTATGAAGTTTCACCTGAAGAAGCACATACCCACTAGAGATTACCCACACAAATATCATCAATAGACTTTGTGCTTTGTGAATATAGTATGGTCAATGGTGGGCTTTTGGAATTAACATTCCCTAGCATTACTACTTGTACAAACAAGTTTAGCATCTCAAACCACATCAAGAAGCCCATTTGGCCACTCATTAGATTGATTTTCAATTCCGCATATTAACCACTCCAGAAAAGAACCAAAAGTTATCCATTTGGCAGTACAAGGCATTGAATTTTGTAAGCTAAAAAGGATCTCACACATCAAATTAAGGTAAAGGTGGGAGGGATGATTGGTGGTGGTTTAAGTTTCTAGACAATAACTTAATGTAATCAACGTACCTTTGAGGGTGATGCTGATGGCCCAACCACAAAGTAAATAGGATGGTCCACCAGCTGTTATGCAGATTCATTGAATCCTGCACTTGGAAGAATTTATAAACAGGGATATTAAAGATCTTATACTCCAGCAGCTCTGTGTGCATTATCATCTGGCTCTAGTTTATTGACAACTTATCCTCAATAAATAGTGGATATTCACTACCAATTTCAGCTATTTAACCACCCATTCTTTTCTGCGGACCATTTCTTGAAAAGCCAAAACAGCAGCATAGAGTATGTAAACCAGAAAGACTCTAAAATCTTATCTCACTGTATACTTTGACAAAAAGTCATGCATGTTATGAAGATTTTCTTTTAGATTCAACCTAATTGAGTATCAACAGGAGAAACTGCAATGTTTCAACTGATATCCCAACTTGTATATGGTTCCGGAAAGGCTAAAGTCATAAACACTAACCATATGATTACAGCCACTGCAAAGACAGCCTTAATTAACAAGGGACTGGGTCTATGTATAGACACGTGGTGAGTGGAGGCTTAATCTTCACTGGGGCTGAGGATCCTATCACAATTAACACGATAAAAGTGGGGGAATAAGAACTTGATTGGACTGTCCAGAAATGCAAAGGCAAGTAGAAATACAAGACTCCATCCCTAACAAAATGAAAATAATATTTTCAGGTTGATTATTTATAATTTATAGAAGTTCAGTTTATTCGATGATCAGACTTCAAGATTACAGCGCTACAGAGTATCACTATGAAACTTCAAGATTACAGCGCTACAGAGTATCACTATGAAATAAAACATTTACATACAATCATCCAGGTCTATGTGAGCAAAATAGATGCTCAAATAGCAGACAGTAAAACAGAAAAAAAATGCTAACACCAAATTAGATTTGGGGCAGCACCTTAATCAGCAACTGTTGTTCGAAGTGGCAGAGCACTTTCCACTTCTTTAATCTCAGAATGTCTTTCTGCAACTACTTTTGACATTCCAAACATCTGTAAATGTATCAACACCAAGCGTAAGGAATTCTATGATAAACACAGGAAGCACATCCTATTGTAGTGAAAATTAAAATGCCTGAATGGAACCTTCTTGATAGTCTTCTGAAAGCAAGTTTTGTGTTCATCCATAGAAGCATGAATAAATTCGTCAATGTGATCCTTCAAATCTTCCATGAAAGTAGCTTCCTCACTTTTCTTTTTCCGACATGATGTTGTGACTGGGTTTGCTGCTCCAGATGATGGTATCTTCTCGTTTAGACTAGTTTGATTTGACATTGCTAAATAGCACCCAGTTTGGTGTTCAATGTTAAGATGACAGCACAGTAAAGTTGCTCAAACCTGAAATTTCAGAAAATCAGGAAGAATGTGATAGGGCAAACTAAGAACTTAATGACGAATAAAAAAATGCAACAATGTGGCAACTAGGCCAAAGATAAACAGTTGGTCAGTCAAATATCTTCATCATTGATGAAATTGAAACCAGCTTAAGAGTAAACCTCCGACCGAACCTAATACCCTGCAAACCAGGTCCGACGGGCAAGTCACACTAAGCAAACCATGTGTGGCAGGTGACATGAAACATCGGAGTTTGAACCATGACCTCACGGTCACAGCTCCAACCTCTACACCACCAGGCCGTCCCTTACGGGACTTGAGGCATCTATTGTTTTTCGCTACTGAGCTAGTGAACTCTCAAATAAAGTACAATTCAGATCATATAGGATAATTTCACCAGGTAGAAGAGAGGAGAATTACAAGAGAGAAGCAAAACCAGATGTTCGATGCTGAAAACCAGACTCCATTAACACATACCAATGGTTGATTATAAGATAAATTAAGCTTATTGGGTTTAACATTATAGGTGATGGAGCAGACAAACACAAATCAATAGCGCTCAGTGAACCATGTAAACATGATATTTAAGGCACATTAAGACATTATCACGTGCACTCTTGAACTCCAATAGACTATTCTGCCAAATGAGAGCAAAATAACTACAGAACTATTCAGCATATTGGATTCTATATAAGTATAAAAACAATAGTGAATTAGTGATCATATATGTACCCTATTATCAGCAAATTCTTAAATAATTTCCTTGAATGCAATTTACAACCTCCAATAAACTACAAAGAACGTACACTCAATACTCTTAAGGATTAATACAACTGAATTAGATATGAAAAAGTAAAAAGAACCGTATATATCCCACTTCTTCCCCGATTAAATCATGTACGTAATTCCTAAAATTTCCGCCACTCCAGAAAACCCCAAAATTAGACAAAATTCAGAATCAAACAACTCTTCCAACCAAGATGAACAGTCACAATTAAGACATCGTCACGTAAAAAAGAAAAGGTAAAAGGAACTGCAGAATCTCTCACATCTCCAATTAAAAGCATGGAACTCCGTCCCAAATTGTTCAGAAAACGACAAAATCAGGATCAAACTACTCTTTCAACCAAGCTGCAACAGTTACAGAAAAGAAGAAAGACAACAAAACCAAAAAGACCCCCTCCAATTAATAAATCAACACGCCCATTTCCCTTGGCTCAATCAAACCATAATTCAGATGCGCTTACCAATGATGCTAAACTAGATAACAAATCCTCCTCACCTGATCGAACCGAGTCCAAGGAGCAGAGCAATCAAGAGTGAATGGGCAGAGAGAAGAGAAGCCGATGAAGTCGTGGAAAAAAATCCTGCCTTTAGCTTGGAGAACAAGAACAAGTCTAACGGGCCATTTTCGTAATTGGGCCTTACATAATGGGCCTTTGCTTTATGAAACCAATATTTGGCCCAATTATTTGTTTATTTCAAAAATTGAAATGTACAGTTTTCTTGGGGGAAACGACACCGTTTGTGATTAGTCTGGTGGATTATTGGTGAGGACGTAAAGACTTTCCTAATTAGGAAATAAATAGTAGTGCAGTAGATACAGATTCAACAGTTTCATAAACTAACGCTATCTGTATATTAAATAATTACTAATCAATACTTAATATACTATGGGCTTGTTGATTTTGATTTCAAATACAAATTTGGAGATAAACGGTAGATACACATTCAACAGTTTCATAAACAGACGACTATCTGGATATTATGAGTGTGTTTCTTTAGGGGATTTGGGAAAAATTTGGGTTTGAGTTTGGTTTTTATTTGAATTTTGGGATAAGTTTGAATTTTGTTGTTTTTTTTTTCATGTTTGGGTTTGGTTGGGGTTTGGTTGGAGTTTGGGGAGTTTTGATGTGTATGGATCTAAATAAAATAATATAAATGTGTATTAAATTAAATTTATATTATATAATTTGATTATGAATTCATATTATATCCAACATATATATATTTAAATTTTTATTTGTATCGTAGAATTTTATTCTCTACAAAATGACATATATATTGTATATATATATTTTTCCCTATAATTATAATAAATATTAAATTGGATTTTAATTTTTTTTAAAAAAGAAAAAAAAAGTTAAAAAAAAATTAATGGTTAAAGCCTGACAATAGGGAATCTCTCCGGACCCTATACCGTAGGCTTGTTGGATCGTCTCCATAGACGGGGTTTTGCGCCCAAAACCAGACCTACAATGAATCTACAGTGGAATTGCCCCAAATCGCGTTGAAGAAACATACCATAAATAATTGGTAATCAATATACTTATATATTACAGATTTATTTCATTTTAATTTCAAACATAAATCAAGATAAGTGTCAATATAAATAAATTATTTTCACTTAAAAAATATTACAATACAACAAACACACACCAAGGTCTGTTTAATTATATAGTGCAAAATCAAACTTTGTTAAAAATATTATAGTGTAATATCAAATTTTTTATTCAAAACAATTATATTTGTTATTCCCAAATTAACCCTTATGTCAAGTAAACCCAACATTCAACATGATCACAAAAAAATTTCGGGCAACAGATTGAACAAATATTGTGCAACTCAATGATTTACACAATGCAAATATTCCAAATAAACCTCCAATGGCTAATTCTAAGACAACTTTATTGGTGACGAAACTCATTTAGACATACTTTTTTAGTGGGATCAATTTTTCTAATGATGAAATTATTCATTCATTCAAATAGACATACGTTTCAATCAGATGGTTTTTTTTTTTAAAAAATGAAATCATTCACTCATTCAGGCATACTTTTTAATCAGATAATGTTTTTATTAAATATTGAAATTATTCACTCATTCAGGCATACTTTCCAATGAGATGATTTTTTTTTTTTTTTATGATGAAACTATTCACTCATTCAGACATACTCTCCAATCAGATGAACTTTTTTTGTGATGAAATTATTCACTCATTAAGACATACTTTCTAATCAGATGAATATTTTTTATGATGAAATTATTCACTCACTTCAATTATATGATTTTTTTTTAACGATGAAATCTTTCACTCTTTCAAACACACTCTCAATCAAATGATTTTTTTTTTTATTTTTTTATGATGAAATTATTCACTCTTTCAAACATACTTTCTAATCATATGATTTTTTTTTATTTTTTTTTATGATAAAATTATTCACTCATTCAGACATAATCTCCAATCAGATGATTTTTTTTTTTTTTTATATGATGAAATTATTCACTCACTTCAATTATATGATTTTTTTTAATGATGAAATTATTCGCTCTTTCAAACATACTCTTAATCAGATGATTTTTTTTTTTTTTTTATAATAAAATTATTCACTCATTCATACATACTCTCCAATCAGATGATTTTTTTTTATTATTATTCACTCATTCAGACATACTCTCCAATCAGATAAAATTTTTTCTTAACGATGAAATCATTCACTCATTCAGACATACTCTCTAATCAGATGAATTTTTTTCTTTTTTATGATGAAACTATTAACTTATTCAGACATACTCTCCAATAAGATGAACTTTTTTCTTTTTAATGATGAAATCCTTCACTCATTCGGACATACTCTCCAATCAGATGAGTTTTTTTTTGTGATGAAATCATTCACTCATTTAGACATACTTTCCCATCATATGGATTTTATTGATGATGAAATCATTCACTCATTCAGATGTATTCTTCAATCAGAGATTTTTTTTTTTAAATGAGCTTTTTTTAAAAAAAATGATGAAATTATTCACTCATTCAAATATACTCTCTAATTTTGGTGATAAAATTATTCACTCATTCATATACATTCATCAATCAAATGAATTTTCTTGACAGTAAAATCATTCACTTATTGAGACATATTTTCCAATTAAATGATTTTTTCCGGTGAATTTTCTTGGTGGTAAAATCATTTACAAAAAGAAAAAAAAAAGAAAAAAAAAAAGAAAAAACAAATCCACACATACACATTCCTAAATTATATGTATTGTGGATTTGGTAGATATTGCAAGTTAAATAACTTATTAAAAATTTAAATACAATTACTTTAGATTAGTGGTTATATAAGATGTTTATAGAAAAAATTAAAAAAAAAAATAAAAGCATTTTTATAAAAAAAAAAATAAAAGCAAAGAAAATATGGATAAATTTGAATGACAATTAAAAAATAAAATATGAACAAATTTGAATAATGGGAGTATTATTTTTGTGGCTCACAAAATAAAAATAATTAAATGTTTAACTACTTGTATTTATTTTAGAAGCAAAACCTTAAAAATAACACTAAAAAAGATCATTAATATATATATATATATTTTTGAGATATCCTTATCCTTATTGTTTTTTTTTTTTTAATTTCCTATCCCTGGTAATATTTTACTTTTTGTGTTCGCTGGATAATAAAATACTATATTTCAATGATAATTATCCATACATTTTAATCTTTTAATCAAATATTATACTACTTATATCATATTTGGTTAACATAATAATCAGGACATGAAATATAGATCCTATTAGAATATACAATTAATTGCGGCCTATATCCGATCATAAACAACATCTCATTCCAAACCTTAAAATCGAACTTCCAATCACAATTTAAAACGATAAACAAAGAGGCCCTAATCCATGCACATTGTAACATGTTCCTACAAGATCTCGACTCTTCTTCTATAGTGTTATAAGTTAAGGTATATATTGTGTAAGGGCAAGACAACTAACACAGTTGTATCTACCTCTACCCACCCACCCACCCGCCCAACCCCTCAATTTCGATCCCACACCCATCATATACATCTATTTTATCTACCTACCTCTTTTATACCATCTTTATACGTTATTACATTAAATTAAATGCTTCTTTCTCTAACACTCTTAGTTCCACATATTTTTACACTTTTTCTAATGTATTTGCTCTACGTATCTGTTTTAATTATGAATTCACAGATCTATAATCAACACTCTCTATATATGTGTGTGTGTATGGACGTTTCTACGTAAAGCATAGAAATTTAATTAACTCAGTATAATAAAGACTGACCTGTGCTGTCCTGTATTGCATAATAATGACAGCAACCGCCGGAGCTCCACGGCGGGGGTTCCTGCAAAATTGTGTGGTGGAGGAGTTCTTGAAGCTATGCGTGTTATCTTTAATGGCTTTTGTATTGATGTTGTTAGTGTATAGTACCAAGTATTATGGAGAATTTGAGATTTTGTACCGTTTTCTGGAAGTTAATCTCCCCGGAGTTGCGGTTGGCGCCACCGCCGGCGCGGCGGTGGTCGGATTGATTGTGTGCATTGTGGCGCGACCTAGGGCGGTTTATCTCGTCGACTATGCGTGCTATCGGCCGCCGGATGAGCTCCAGGTGAAGTTCGGGAAGTTCATGGAGCACTCGCGGTTGTTTGGGGATTTCGACGATTCGTCGCTGGAATTTCAGCGGAAGATTCTCGAACGTTCTGGAATCGGAGAGGAGACCTACTTGCCTGAAGCGCTGCATCGGCTGCCGCCGAATCCGTCGATGACGGCGGCGCGTGAGGAGGCAGAGCAGGTGATGTTCGGCGTGGTGGATAGTCTATTCGCGGCGACCAGCGTCAAGCCGGAGGAGATCGGAATACTCGTGGTGAACTGCAGCCTTTTCAATCCAGTTCCGTCGCTTTCCGCCATGATTGTGAACAGATACAAGCTCCGACAGAGTGTGAGGAGCTTCAATTTAGGAGGCATGGGATGCAGCGCCGGAGTAATCGCCGTCGATTTGGCAAAGGACATGCTCCGAATCCACCGGAAAACCTACGCCATTGTTGTGAGCACCGAAAACATCACTCAGAATTGGTACTTCGGGAACCAGAAATCGAAGCTAATCCCTAACTGCCTTTTCCGCATGGGAGGATCCGCAATTCTACTCTCGAATCGGAGCTCCGACAAGCGGAGATCCAAATACCAGATCCAACACGTGATCCGAACCCACATTGGATCCGAACCCGACGCATACCGCTGCGTGTACCAGGACGAAGACCAAAGAGGCAAAATCGGAGTTTCTCTGTCAAAGGATCTAATGGCGGTCGCCGGCGCCGCCTTGAAAGCCAACATCACGGCGCTCGGACCGCTCGTCCTCCCCGCCGGCGAGCAGTTCCGGTTCTTATTAACCCTAATTGCACGGAAATTGGTAAATCCCCAAATTAAACCCTACGTACCTGATTTCAAGCTCGCCTTCCACCATTTCTGTATCCACGCCGGCGGAAGAGCAGTAATCGACGAGGTGGAGAGGAATCTCCGGCTGGATCCAATCGACGTCGAAGCTTCGCGCATGACGCTTCACCGATTCGGAAACACTTCGTCTAGCTCGATTTGGTACGAGCTCGCGTACATTGAGGCGAAAGGGAGAATGAAGAAGGGGCAACGAGTGTGGCAGATCGCGTTCGGGAGCGGATTCAAGTGCAACAGCGCCGTGTGGGAGGCGCTGCGCAATGTCCGGCCGCCGCCGCCGGCGGTGGCGGTGGCGGGGAGCCCCTGGCTGGATTGCATTGACAGGTATCCGGTAGAGATAGTTTCCTAAAATTTCAATATATTTTAAAATATATATGGCTGTGTGTGTATGTATAATGTGTGTATATATATATATGGTTTTGTGCATGCATGGGGTCTCCATATACGCAATGCATGTATGTGTGTACTCTCACTAAGGCTGTGTTTGTTTGCGTTTTGTATATATTTTTGACATTATTCATTCCATTTCCCTTTCCACCACGGAGATATGCATGTCCCTCAACAATATCTCTATTTTTTTTCACTTTCGTCCATCTTAAAACAGACATAAATTTTACTTACTTCATTTGCCAAAATTATAAATATAATTATTTTTTTATTATCCGATTTAATTTTTGTGCAATTTATTTATAATAAAAAAATTTATTCATTTATAATTTTATGGAGACTCTTATTTTAATAATAAAAAAAAATAATCAATTGATGTAAAGTCATGTATGTGTTTTTGTACTATGAAATGTCCGCATATTGACTCATAGTTATACACTATCCGTCATCTAATTGTGTGTTCATTTGACCATTTGACCATGCATGAGCTTTATAAAAAATAGATAAAAATGGAACTTTTTATTTTTTTATAGTAAAGAAAAAATTAAAAAGTTGGTATTTTCCTATTAAAAATAAAACGAGAATAAATTTAAATAAAAAAAAAACAAGAATAAATTTGAATGATAAAAAAAAATATAATTAGAGTGTCTATTGTTCAAAATGTAAGGCAACAACCAACTTACCAAACTTTATTATATAAATTTAATGTTCATTATGCTATATTGTTGTATTATCTATTTCTTTTTTTTCTTTTTTTTTCGTATGTATTCGATTTTAAAGATGAATCTATTCGAATATTATCATTGGATAATATATGGGATTTGAATTTTTTAATGTATTAATTTGAATGTTTTATTTAATTTTGAGTGATCGGGAAGTAGCCACAACATCCTTGATTGATAAAAATTATCTGTATATAAATTCGAAATCACATTATTCACATCAATTTCATTATATTTGATGCGATATAATATTTTTAATATAATACTCCATAAAAAAATAAAAATAATTGTTTTTTCAAAAAATATAATTAAAAATATTCCAAAATCTCCCTAAAAAAAATAATTATTCAGAAAGAGAAATGTGCGAGGAATTGAATCTGTTCGGTTGATTGGCCCAATTCCTAAAATGGATATGGATGGACCAATTACATGTGGTCATTTTATCGTTACGTCGGATTCCAATACTTGTCCTTTAATAATAATAATAATAACAATAATAATAATAATAATAATAATAATAATAATAATAATAATAAATGTTATTCTTAGAAAAAAGAATTATTTTAATTAACAGTGTATAAATCTAATAATAATATAAGTATGTTCACTTGTATCTTTCCCTAAATTTTACTGTACAATTTATAGTGAACTTTCTGTTCCTACAAAAAATCATCATTTTCAAATATAAAATTTTATTAAAAATTAATAAAAAAAAATCAAATAGATATAGCCTGTATTTATATTTATATATGTATATCTATTGTTTTTAATTCATAACGTTTCAAAACTGTTGAATTTATTTATAATTTATAGGTTCTTCTCTTTTTGAAATTTCTTAAAGATTCCAAATACAAAAAAAATAAAAAATAAAAAAAAAAATTGTAAAAATTATTAAAACTATACTACCTAACAAATCGAGCCAACACTAACTAAAGCAAAAATATTGGGATAGATGAAATATATAATACTTCTTCTGTTATTTCTATTTTGACATTTCCAAAATACAGTATTTACAATTTTTTGATTTACTTTATCAATACAATTTACCTATAAAATCATTACAAGTAACAAATAATACAAAATGCTACAAAATTTATCAAAATCATCTCACCTAAAAAAAAGACACCATATAAAAGAAATAACAAATAAACATAGGTATTTTCTTTCAACATTTTTTCAATACACTCTTACTAATATTATGAATATATATATATATATATACATTCATACAACATACTCCCTGATTTCTACCTTATCTATCTATCCGTTTATTTTTTCACCGAGTTTTAGGAATATTAATATTATATTGGGTTATGATACGAATAAAATAGAAAAAATTAAAATAATCTTATCAGTATTGTTTGATATAAAAATAATGATATTTGTATAATCTAAAGATATTTTTAATATAACTGATAGAATACTTCAAATCAAAGTTTTTCAATCCAAATCCAAAGGAATATAGCAGACCGTTTATAGTTCTAAGTATTCATTTTTAAGAGACATGCAGAACTGTAAAAGTGCTATGTTGAATAATATTTTGGTTAAATAAATAGAGCTTAATTTTTAAATTTTGTTTGTCACACATAATTCGCTTAAAATTTGTTCAGAATTTACCCAAAATGCATTAAAACAGTAACCACTTATTTCTATAGTCATAAAAATAAATAAATTAATAAATAATATATATATATATCTATATATATAGACAAGTTGGGATTATGATGAGATACGGATATAAGCATAATATTCGCGTTGAGTTCCTCAATTGTGGCTCCGCTTCAGACTTATCACTCAGATTCCCTCCCCATCCCAATTTGGGGATCTTTTTTTTTCCCCCCAAACCCTAATTCCCAAATCCAAACCCCGCCTATAAATACCGCTCCAGCTCCTCCCCAAATTCTTCCATCTCCTGCACCTGACTTGCCCTCCGATCCGATCCGATTCTCTGTAATCCGATCGATCACCGATCGTTAGCTAATCGGAGGGCGGCCATGGCATCGAGTTCGTTGCGCTCATCTCAATGGACGCCTCAGGAGAACAAGCTCTTCGAGAAAGCGCTCGCTCGCTTCGACACCGACTCGCCGGACCGCTGGCACAACGTCGCTAGAGCCGTCGGCGGCGGAAAGTCGCCGGACGAAGTTAAGAGGCACTACGAAATTCTTATCGAGGATCTCCGCCGCATTGAGTGCGGTCACATCCCTATCCCGACCTACCTGAACACCTCCTCCGTCCACGGTAACCTACCTATATATATATATATATTAATATATAATAATATTATTATTATTATTAATTAATTATATTAATGGAAAACTATGTGGTGTAATTTTTAGTTTTATTTTGTTCGAGTTGATTTTATAAATTGTATTGATATATAAATGTGAAATAGAAAGTTGCAGATATATATATTTTAAATTTTACATCTAAAAATAAAAGTAATAGCAGATAAGCTGAAATGAAAATAATATATTATAAGTCTTCTTCTTCTTTTTTTTTTTTTTTAATTGTATAAACTGTGATATATGTTTTTAGTTAGTACGAAAAATGATTATTTAATTTTTATACGTGCATTTTTATAAATGCATGCATGCATGCAATGAATGAGTGGTAAGGAGCTAATGATTGAGAGCTCCATGGAGTAGTGGTCCCGTGCAATGAACCAATTCAATAAAATTATATTTATTTTTTATTGTTTTTTTCAATTTAAAATTAATATATTGTAACTTTCGAATATAACTTGATCAAATATTATAAATAATTTTTTTTTATTAGAAATAATAAAAATACCAATCCAAAACATTAATGCATTTTTAATTGGATCCTTGCTCCCGGGAGCTCCCATACTGATCTCTATATTCTTCATTCCTTCACTTATTTATTTTTTTCCTAAAAGAATATAAAAATTGAGTGATAATTCAAACTGATTTGTACTTTTCAGATACGTATATCTTTTGATTTTGACACACACATATATGTGGATATATACACTGAAATATACCCATAAATATATATATATATATATATAAATGATAAGGTGATTTATTTTAGTTTATTTAATTTAACTAATTTATTTGAACTCGTTTGTTTGGTTTCAGGATTTTAAAGCTTATGAAGATGCGAGGGGTTGCTTCTAGAAGCATCTCAAAGATTCACATATATAATTAGAAATTAATTATCATGTATTAGTAGTTAATTAATACGAATGGTCTCCAATCCAAGCATATATTTATATTTATATTTATATTTATATAATTATACAAAAAAAATAAAATAAAAATGTGAGTGCTTGTAAGGCCTTTATCGATCTACCTTTCATATCTACTCTTATATCATTATTTATCCAATACAAATTCCTAATTTTATTACAATTAAGATCCATGGATGATATTTGTTGTTTATTACCTTATATTTTGTCATATCTACTAATTAAAAATATATTTAATCGTATTTATATCAATATTATTACATCAAATTAAAATAAATGGACAAAAAAATTGGTATACATAATTTGTATGTGACATGCATTCGAGCCGAGCTGAGACAATATTATTAATAAAATACATTCAACTTATATAGCTAAAATCCTAATAAACCAAAATATTGATCCGAACTTAATCAAAAAAATAGTATAAATAAATTTGGTTAGATTTTGTTAACATTAAAAATTAAAATTAGACCGAACAAAGCAAGTATCAAATGCATAATATTTGTATGAGTCAAACTCGTTAGTTTAACCTAAAATTCAGTTCAATTCGACTTTATACAATTCGATTTGATTTTGTTCTTTTTACCAATTTTCTTATACTATTCAAGCCCTATATATATATTCTTAATATGGTTATGGAATTGATTTAATTTTATTACTCCATCCATCCTTTAACAATCTATTCATTTTTCCATTTTGGTCCGTCCCATAACAAAGTATCCGCTTCCTTTTTTAGTAATTGTATTATCTACCTAACATTACAAATACCTTTCTAATTTACAATATATTACACAAATGTCATTACCTTTATATCATACAATACTAATAGAGTTAATTTAGTCTTTTTACATTTATTTCTACTATATCCCAATATAATACTAATATTTCTAAAACTACGTGCAAAAAGCACATGGATAAATAGATTGGGGACGGAGGGAATATTATTTTTTTAAGGTATTTTTTTATAATATGAGAATCCACAGCCGCTACTCGTGATTTTTCTTTTTATATATATAACGTGGAACCTACAATCGCTACAGAATCTAATAGCATGCAAATTAAGTCCGACAATGCAAGTCACCCACAATCGTTACAGAATCTAATAGCTTGCAAATTAGATCTGACAATGCAAGTCACACTAGTCGAACGATATGTTTATTTTAATCTGATATAGAATAGTAATAAGCAAAACTATTTTTATATATATATGCTCATAATGACTTATTGGCCCATTAATATTCAGAGGCCCAAAAAATAAAGCCCATAGTAGTTTATAAAAAGTCTCCATATAACGGTTTCCTTATTGTTTTTCTAACTATTTCTTCCGTCCATATTTAGGTTATTAATTTTTTTTAATATTAAAATTTTATATGTTTGTATAAAAAAATACTAATAGTCAAATTTATCTTTAGAAGAGTTAAATTACTTAAATAATTATGATGATATGTTTAAAATAATATGTAATTTGTACAAATTTTTTTTAAGTTACATAGAAAGTACAATTATTCAAAAATAAAATAAATTGATAGATTGGTTTTGGATAAAATAAAATACCAAAATGAATAAATTGATTTTGGACTAAATGAGTATTAATTTTTCTTTTAGAAACAATACACCATTTATTTTTATTTTTTTATTCAAAATTTTACCTCATACAATTTATTTTAATTCAATACATAAAATCTATTGAAAGTTTTGTAAACAGTAAAAACCAAAATTGACCATTTGACGTGGTGCATTTTGGGGGGAAAAAAATTACATTTGATTAATAATACCAAATATACCAAAAATGTCGATGTAAATATGGGAAAAAAAAACGAAAAAGAAAAAAGAAAAAAAAAACTCATATGTTAACACATAAAATTGATAGTAATAACATAAAAGTTGATTGCATATTAAGGATTTGTTTGGTTGTGTTTTGGAGTATTTCTAGTGTTACTGAAATGGAATAGTAAAAATTTTAAATTATAATAATGACCTAATATAATATAAATAATTATTTGATATGATATTTTATATTAAAAATTTTTAATGTAAAAAAAATAAATATATGATATGATATGTAAAAAAAAATATTTTAAATAAATAAATTAATATGAGAAAAAAAAATAGGAGAGCTACAAAAAATAAACGTTGAATTTATTTTTAAATTTTATTACTGATGGGAGAGTTAAGTTGCTAAGCATCATCTATTCATTAATTTTAATCCGTTGGATTAAAATTAATTCAACGATTATAATTTCAATTAGGACAAATTTTTCATTTGATAACTACGGTAAAAGATGGAATGAGTAAAGAGACGACGGTAAGAAGACATAAAGATAGCACAAAAGAAGATTTCAATGCGACAAATTTGAAGAACAACGGAAGGAAAATATGGGGAAAACAAAAAAAAATCGAAGAAGAATAGGAAAATGTAAGAAGATGAAGATGTTTATTACTATAATCTTTTTTTGTCTGTCAAATTTATTCTTTTTTTTAGTTAAATTTATCTTATTACTATATTTGAAAAAGTCAAAAAGTCAAAATTCAATTATTGTCATTCATTCAACACTTATTTATAGTAAATACCACTGATTTTATTATATTATCTATCTTCATTCTCTTTAATTACTAACTAAAATTTCAAAAATATCTCTAACTACCTATTAACTTTTTCTACTTTTTCAATAAAATATTAATTTTTCTTAATTACCGTGTCGAGTGCAAATAGACTAAATATTGCGGACGGATGGAGTATTATATAGTAATAAAAAAAAATAAATCAAAGCAAGCATAATCTACAAATTAATATATATATATATACACAATGGTTGTTTGGGTGGTTTCTTCATTTTGGGACAAATCTTTATGGTATGATATTGCTGCTTGTGTTATTACTAACAATTGGGGTTGGCTTTGGTTTTTCTCTATTATATTGTTTCACTTATATTCAATATTTTATTCTCAACTATTTATTAACATGATGTGTTTTTTCCCAATTGTGGTGCTATCAATTTAATTCGATTCAAACTGTTGTTGTTGCATAATAAATAAATTTAAATTAAATTTAAAAAGAATATATATGGTTTGTTTTATTTTGATTGGAATTTAAATAATACTTGAAGAAAATAGTATACTTTTTTTTCTTTTATTAAAAATCCGATTGAATGAAAATACCCATAGTTTAATGCATATTTAGTCCATGATTTTTTAGTTAAAAAAAAATTTGAATATAATATTTTATAAAATAAAATAATAGTATTATTGTTTTAAAAAAAATGGTAAAGATTAAAATTGTAGGAAAAATGAAAAAAATAAAAAAATAAAATAAAGAAGCATATTTTAGGGGATAATATAACAAGTATTTATGTAGGGTGGTTGAGGATAAGGCATATTAATATATGGAATTCAGTTGAATCTTGGAAATTGTCGAGTTAATAGGACTTATCTCACACACTGAATTCCATAAATACATATATTTAAAATAGTTACTAAAGTAATAATAGTTTATTTGTTTTATTATTATTATTATTATTATTATTATTTTAATGAATAATATTTATATATAAAAATAATTATATTGAGTGAAAAATTAAAAATATCAATAGAATTTATGTTTATTTTTAAAAACATTATTAAATAATAATATTTTAAATAGAAAAAATGTTTCTTTTTTGTATTTTTTTATATATGTATTTTTTTATGTTAGATATAAAATTTATATTGTTAATATAAAAATAATATTTTATGTTGAATTGTTAATTTTTTTAATAAAGAAAGTATATATGTTATTTAGAGTGAAAAATTAAAAATATCAATATAATTTATGTTTATTTTAAAAAACATTATTAAATAATAATATTTTAAATAAAAATAGATTTTTCTTTTGTATTTATATATATATTATGTTAGATATAAAATTTGTATTGTTAATATAAAAATAATATTTTACGTTGAATTATTGAATTTTTTAATAAATAAATTATATATATATTATATTACGTTGAAATATTTATATTTTATTTTACAAATAATATTTATGTTAATCATGTCACCCAAGGGGTGTGTTTGCTGGGGGGTTTGAATTTTGTGCTGACATTTGAACAGTATAAATTTTGAATTTGAATAGTTGTATGATGCGATATAAATACGCGTTGATGTGATGTTTTGAACGTAAAATTTTTAATATAATACAAAAAATAAAAAATAGGTGTTTGATTTGATGTTTTTGGAGAAAATTTTTTAGATGAATACTAGGATTTTGATAAAATCCTAGTAAACGAACACCAATCACACATCAACATATACAATTAAATATAATAATATAATATAGATTATTTATTCAAAAAAATCAATAATTCAATATAAAATATTATTTTTTATATTACCAACACAATTTTTAATATCTAACATAAAATTTACATTTATATAAAAAAAAATTTAAAAAATATTAATCAAATATTTAAATTTAAATTTTTATATTATACTAAAAAATAATTTACATTTAAAATATCACATCATACAACCATTCTAACTTAAAATTTTTATTATTTAAATCAAAATTTCAAACAAACGCACCATATATGTATATTTTATACTCTCTCCGTAAAAAAGTAAAATTTTATTTTACTATTTTAGTATGTCCAATAAAAAATTCTCTTTTTATTTTTTGGGAAAATAATTTTCACCTAAATACCAAAACATTTTAATTTTTTTTTTATTACTTTCACTTTAATATAAAAAATAAATTAGATATTACATTATTTATTACACTATATACCTACAAAATATTAATTTACCTTAATATTAGTACAAAAATCAAATAAATTTATTTTTGGACAAAAGAGAGTATAATTGTTAAATTATAAAAAAGAATAATATTTTTCTAATAAACTATTGAGGATGTAATGAAATTTACTAATTTTCCTTTTAGACAAATTACTTGTGTGATTTTACTATTTCAATTTTTTTTTTCCTCTAAAAATATCAAATCAAACATCCAATTTTTATTTATTATTACACTAAAATCTTATTTTATATTCAAAATATCAAATCAATACCTATTTATACCACGTCAAACAATTATTTCAATTCAAAATTTCACTATTTAAAATCAAAACCCAAATTAAAAACCTCAGGAGTAAACACACCCTAAGTATTTTAAATAAGTTAAAAAGAATACCTTTATTTATAATACTCCTTTATTTTCATTTTTTATTTAAATACCGTATATATTATCACTAATTTTGGTAAAAAACAAAAAAAATCAATATAAATCATTATTATTTATTGTCCTAATATTTATTTTTATTTTTTAACAAAAATCAACATTTATTATAAAATATTAATTTCTATATTTTTATATATAATGTAAAAAAAATCAAATCAAAATATAAAACAAACAAACCTTTAATATTTATATTTATGATCATTGTCACTGCTATTATTAAAGATTATTTCATTTTTTAATTATTTGTATAACAAAATATATTTATTTTTTAATCTTGTACAAAACCCAAAATGTAAATTTGTCTGAAATTCATATGAATGCAACAATATTAAAGTTTATTTATTTACTTTTAAACCTTAAATTTTTACTAATTAAATTTTGCATTACTCTAAAAAAATTATAATATATTTTTTTCTTTCATAAATATTCAATTATAAATTCAATATCATACTCGAACAAAAAAATTTCAAAACCCATTACAAAAAAAACATAGGTGTATTTAGTTGTGGGATCGGATTTTACTATTTTAATTTTTTTTTATCTAAAAATATCAAATTAAACATTATTTTTTTTTATTTATTACAATTAAATCTAATTTTACATTTAAAATATCACGTCAATATATATTTATATCACATCAAATAATTATTTTAATTAAAAATTTTATTATTTAAATTCAAATAAAAAAATTATAATTTTACAAGTAAACACACACTTGTGCCAGTCTATGCAATAGATAAAATAAACTAATAAAAATAAATAAAATAAAGAGTGTAGGGTATGTGATGTAATGTATCAATTTTAAAATACTAAATTAGGCCTTAGAAAGTGGGCCCAAAGACAAGGCCACGTGGCCCGTCACGTCCCATGGGCCCACCCATTCCTGACTCTCCTTACATTCCATGCTTCCTTGCCTGCCCCCACTTTCGCCGCCGGCCCTCAAATTCAGGCCGGCCGGCCGTCGCTCTCGCATTTTCCGGCGACCCCACTTTTCTATAAATACACTCTCCACATTTTCCCCACCCACTTCCCTCTCTCTCTCCAGTTTTCTCCACAACAATTTCATCTGATATCGTATCATACGAAATCGTAAAAATTCAGGGAAAAAAACCAGTAAACAGAGGTTGCAGGAAGGTTTGAATTTCTCGAAGAAATGAGTTTCTCGAATGGCGATGGAGTCGGAGGTATTGGAGAGCTGATTAAGCCGGATCTGAGTACGGACAACGGTTATGGTATTCCGGCGACGGTTGCGAGTAAAGGAAAGCAGCAACAGCTGAAGAAGAAGAAGAGAAAAGCTGAAAATCAAGCTCAAAACCCTAAGGTCAGTCCCATCCCCAAAATCTGCGCCCTAATTATGCAACAATTGGGGAAAATCGACAATAAATCACTACAATACACAATATATACGTATAGATTCCGGTGGATGCAGAGGAAGAATGCAAGAGCACGAGCGGAAGCACAATTACAAAGAACAGCACGAAGAATTCGAATTCGAAGGAGGAAGAGGCGCCGAAGCACGATTACATCCACGTTCGTGCTCGGCGAGGACAGGCAACGGACAGCCATAGCTTGGCCGAAAGAGTAAGAAACACGATTGGATTGAATTAGATTAGATTCCATGAATATTTGGTGTTCTTCATTGCAAATTGCAATTGCTATATATATTCAATCAATTGAACACGAACATTAACATGAATAAGATTGGATTGGATTTGCAGGTGAGGAGAGAGAGAATAAGTGAGAGAATGAGGTACCTGCAGGATTTGGTTCCAGGCTGCAACAGGATCACAGGGAAAGCTGGAATGCTGGATGAAATCATCAACTATGTCCAGTCTCTGCAAAGACAAGTTGAGGTACATCTGCAAATTCACAAATTCATTCCATCTTCTGCAATTCCAACAAATTTATATGCATATTTATGTATGCATGGATGATTCTTGGCAGTTCTTGTCTATGAAACTGGCTTCGATCAATCCAGCACCACCCGAATTCGACGTTGAAAGCTACCTGGCTGGAGAGGTATGTAATAATCTGATTTTTACCATTTTTTTTTTTTTTTGAAATGGTTTTATGTATTCTTTTTAAAAGGCTAAAAGTAGAAAAACAATGCATGATAAAAGAAAGTTCAAATTTTGTGGAACTTTTAAACTGAAAAATAATAGCAAAAAACTTAAGGGAGAAAATGATATGTATAGGGACAAAGTAATATATTTTTACAAGAAATATGAAATCGAATAGTAAAAATTAAATGAAACCAAATTCCAAATGAACATAGTTCTTCTCGTCTATCAAATTAGTTCAATTTTAACTTATATAATTTACTCCATTATAATTCAAAAAATTATTGTATTTGCTAGAACTTTTACATAAAAAATCATCGATTTAAAACTAGTAAGACCAAAATTGACATAATAAGTGAATAAAATGAATCATATATATATAGCAGTGATTATTCATCAACAAGGATACCTTTTGTTTCAGTTCTTGCTCAAAATCTAAGATCTCCGCAGGTGTATCCGCCTTGTTCATCGAGTCTTCGGGCAGTCGGGCAGGGGCCGGGGCCGGGGACACAACAGCCGATGGCGAATCCTGCAATTATTCAATTCAGCTCGTTAGGACACGGATTTGCCGATCAAGCCATGGAAATGGATGTAGCTGTTGGGAGAAGCATTAACGGTCCTGTATCGATCCTCAACACAGTTCTCGACTCACCGTGTCTGAATGTGAGTGTTCTCTTCTATCGATCTGCACAAAACGCTCAGCTTAGAAAACAAAACTTTGGGCTGTGTTCTTTTCGTGTTTAAAAAAATATTGCACAAAATTCTTCATAGTTAGTTTGGAAAGTTTTTCCTTATGAGTGGTGATTAGTAAAAGCACGATTCTCTTTTGTGTTTTAGAAAATATTGCATAAAATCTATCTTGTTTCATTTCGGACAATTTTGTGTAATATTTTCGGAAACACGGGAAGTCTCACGTAATTGTTTTTTTTGTGCAATATTTTCGAAAATACAAGCCTCACTCATTTTTTCGGAGATTCTGTGCAATATTTTATTTTTCAGACACAAAAAGCCTTACCAGTTTCTAACTACAAATGTAACGATTTTTATATTTCCGCAGCAAATGCAGCACTTAACATGGGAAAATGAACTGCAAAATCTCTATGGTATCGCGTACCTGCAAGAAAGATCAGCGCCGTATGCTTCGTCGCAGGCATTCGCAGGTAACAAACTCGTCGTTTCGATTCGATTTGATTCGATTCAATTCAATTATAGGCAGACAGTGCAACACAAAATTGTGAAGGAATGAATGATATTATTGTAGGAATGAAGGGAGCTGGACAAGTGAAGCTGGAAATGTGATGATGTACTAATCCTGAAATTGAAGCCTCTTTTTTCTTAAGCAGACAAATCTTAATACATACATACATGCATATGGATAAATATTTAATGTATACTTGTGCCAAGATATTAACAATGATGATTATGATTAATGAATGAAGGTATACACTAGTGCAAAAATATTTTTAAAAAATAAAAATAAAAAAACATTGCATATCATTTTACCTCAAAAAGATCCCTTTAAATTACTATCTCATCAAATAAATCTTTTTGATCAATTTTAATAATATATTATTTTTTTCATAAAATATTACAACAAAATATTATTTAAATAAAAAATTAAATAACACTTAATTACAAACACCGTACCTATTGTCATTTCGATTTGTCTTCTATCATTATATTATTATTATTATTTTTACTTTAAATGATGTGGTCCCATCAAATAATAAAATACAATTGTACTTTTTTATTAATAACATATTTTACAACCCGAGTATTTTAGTCAATATATTATTACAACATTAAAATATTAATAATATTTTAAAAATTACTTAATTAAAAAAAAAAAACAATATTTATTTTTAAATAATTTTTATTATAAAAAACAAAAATTTATTAATTATTATTCATCCTCGTTAAAACAATGAAACTCGAATACAAGACATTCCCTTCCCTACGTCATGTTAGGGAACTAGGCTTATTCACCTCAAATCTTCTATTTTTATTTATTTATTTTTTAACATACATACATGTATTATTGTTTTATTATTATTATTATTATTATTCAATATTTTCAAAGGCGTATTCCAAATTACCACGACTCTACATACATAAAAAATAAATAAATAAAATAAAATTGAATCTATTTATCTATAGTAACTATTTTTAATAAATATCACATCATATATTTATTTACTAACATAGAAAAATCATATCAAATAGTATTAACATTTTAATGATCTTTGAAAAATTCAAAACAACAAAGCTTCCAAAAATAAAATTTCTAAAAATTTGTTTCTAAAAAATATATTACATAAGTAATTATTTCTATTCACAAAATGTTAAATGACTAAAAAAACTAACCTAAGAACTCATACCAACAGAAATAGAAAGCTACACTATTTTTTTATTTTATTTTTTAAAATATATTAATCAATGTTTCCAAAAGCTAGTCATTTCAATAAAAAAAGAAAATGTTTGTGTTTGTTTATAATTTCAAACACAAGTTTACATTATTTAGCTCGTATAATTATTAATTAAAACATAATATATTACTATAAAAAAATTATATTACAATACTATTTAAAAAAAAATTAATATTTTATTTCAAATAAATTTCAGGACTAAATAAACCCGATAATAACTTCAGGCAACAGACAAAAGTTCTCTAAGGGGTCACACTCATCAATTTGCACAAGTGGTGATATTAAATTAAAGCCTGAAAGCTGTATGAACCATTTTATTATATATCTATATATGTGTCTTGTGTGTGGAGAGAGAATATGTGTGTAAGCCAACCAGTTAAAACATCCATGTTCCTTCTGTGAGCATAGAATGAGACATGCCAGTTATAAATCCTCCACTTATATAGAAATTTTTCAAAATTTGAAAAAAAATAAATAAATAAATAAATAAATAGTAAAAAATTAAAACCTTTAACATATCTGACCTGCAGAAATTGCAATGGATGCATCCTCTCTGAGATGTCCCATTTGCCTTTGGGTTGTGGGGGCACCTTGGCATGTATTGTATGTATATCCAACAACTGCAAAGCCCTCAAACTCAACCAACTCTTAGTGATAGATAGATAGATTATAGATATATAGAGACAGAGGCAGAATACATATACATACCTTCCTATTTTCCTATATAGTTTAAAAAATTTGCACTATTCTTTCTTATATTTTAAAAATTGCATTATTTCAAAATTTATTGCATCGGATCTCTAAAAAAATTGCTCGATCATATTTTCATAATGCTACACAAAATATGAAGGAATCTCACACTGTTTTTAAATCATGAGAGAGAATGATACCGAATTATAACCAATTTTGCATATCCAAATCCATTACAACAAGAACACTATTTATCAATAGTGAAAAGGCTGGAAATTGAAGGAATCAACTCAACAGCAATGAAGAAGTTAGGACAGAAATCTTTCCAAAGCATAGGAACAGGCAATTCAAGAAACAAAAAAATAACAAGCAAATTAATAATCAGACATTATTTTGACAAATTCTCAATCATAAAAAACACAGGAAAAGATTCCCTTTGCATCAAAATGATATGATATGATAATGTAATAGTGGTAGACAAGTAAATGGAGAAGCAAAGCTGTATCCTACACCTTTCACACTAACACTGCTACTCTACTCCTGTTTTTGGGAACCTTCATTTTCAAGCCATGTGGGGAAAAAGCAAAGGCTGGACCTGCCCTAATCTATTGCCAAAATTTTCTTGATTCTCTTTGACCCCATCCAGTGGATGATGAAAGAGAATCTGACCCCTTCATAACTTAAACACCACTGGCCTACTATGTTATACGATCATAAATTGACTCCACAGATGCATATAAGTCTTTCAAGTGAACTATCGAAAAGAAATATGCACATTCTTGAGATCAGTGATCTCTAATCGATCCATTTAAAATCCATCTAAATCCAAGGGTATCAACACTATTAGTATAATTAATTAAAAAGACAAAAAGAAAGTAATAATAATAATAATAATAATAATAATAATAATAATAGAACTTTTCCAAGGTTCTCAGCAAAAATAAATGATAGGCTCTATGAACAAATGATTTTTTTTTTGTCAAAATACTATAAACGGACAATATAATAATAAATTCTACAAAAATAAAAATTATCTTAATCATATATACAATAAATGAAATATACATGTTCTGTAAAGAATGATCGGCGGGTGTGAAAGTGGACTGCCAAACCTAGTTTGTGATACATAAAACTTTACAATATCATAACTATTATAAAGTCAATAACTCAATAATAATAAGTACAAATTCTAATGGCGAGGAATATAAAATTAGAAAAAATTTAGTTAGAGTTTACTAATTCTAAAGGCCAGAAAGAAGATGGGATTAATTTTAAAATTATTTTGGTTAGAATTTAATTTTAGAATTAAAATTAGATTAGATAATTGGTCAAGTTGCTCCTGCTAAAACCGATAATAATAACAATTAAATAATAATAATAATAAGTGAAGAAGGAGACATAACTCTGCATGTTATCTCCCATTCACTATTTTGACAAACTATTCCTTCTAATTGTCATGAATGGATATCAGCTCACACATGCTTTCTGTGCTTTTTGTATTGTTGTAAGCATAAACAGAAGATTTCCCACTAAATTTCTGAAACCGAATCTAACTAAAGGCAAAGAGGGAAACATAGAGCATAATTTTAGTGTCATCTACTCTGTTTCCCTCTACTAACTTAAATTCAAAGCTTTGTTCAATTCCTAAAGTGCCAATGGTATAAGGGATCTCTAGGATATGTACCTAATCCACATTTTTAAAATGAGTCATGCACTAATAAATTTGCATCAAGTAACATGCTAATAATATTGGGCATTGTTCTTATAGAATGAAAATGATTGCACGACGGAGGGCATAGTTATAAACTACACATGCTTGCAAATGAGAGTTCAGAGCACAATAATTATCGAACACTAACATAGAAGATACTTCTCTCTTTAAAAGCATGAATTTACAACCACAACCAAATGAAACCATGGGAATCTTTTACTCACTAAGGGAAGTGAAACTAACAAACATATTGCTGAAGACTCATGACTTGTTCGTCCTATGCAGATTCTTCCCCTGCCATTGATCAACATAAATATGTTCATCTCTTCTGGAATCCATCGCATAAATTGGGGACAATGTATGAGGTTAAAGTGTAATGCTATACCTTTCCCGGGAACAATAATTACTGGAGCTGCTTTGCAGTTGTGGAAACAATATTCACTTACACTGCCATGTATTACACTGCAGAAAATATTAAGTAGAAACAAATCAGTTGAACATAGGCAACGAAAAGTGATTAGCACAGAAAGATTTGATCAAGGGCTCAGACAAGTATACAGTCGAACAGAGCATTAAGGATAAAGAACGACCTTTGAATCAAGCTCCTGCCCCTGGTGCCCATCACCACAGCAGCGGGCTTCAACCTCTCTGCTTCCTTGCAAATTGCCTTGGCTGCATCTCCTTCCACAATCCTGGCTTTTGTTCTCAACTATTTCCAAAGAAATGTTTATATGTTATTTCCTTGTAAAGTTATAAATCAAAGTAAACAGAATTCATTCATTATGTGGCCAAATGGTTTCAATGTTTCAGGATGATTGTCCTTGGTTTACTTTAATATAACGAAAAGTGGCAAGAAGAATTTCCTTATTGTGTTAAGTGTGGTTGCCAAATAATGAAAAACTTAATTTATTGGTGAGCCTCTTTTTGTAAAAAAAAACAAATGCTATGTTAAACTCTTTTTATGTATTTTTTTTTTCCAAACCATAATATGTTCATTTGATGTTTTATTTAGACAATGGGCATGTACCAAAAGTGCCACAAAAGAGTGTGAAATTATAACAACATCCATCCACCCGACGCAAAGACAGGTAACGAACTATCTTCTAATCCTCTAATATTTGATCATTTTAATTTAGAGTTCTAAAGAATTAAGCTTTGCACTACAGTGGCTGCTGAATTGTAATATTGCCGCGGTTTCAAAAGTTTGGCAATTGTGTGACGCTGTTTAGACAGCCTCCTCTGACAGAGTAGATGACAACCACAATGACATATCTAGAGAATAATCTCAGCATTTACAGATAAAAACTTGTGTCCGAAAATTATCCAAACAAGCACTTAGGCACCTAATTCACGTAGAGGATCACCAGCATTTAAACCAGACATCTACCATATTATGGATATCATCATTTCTGAATTTCCAATAGATGATTATTTCCTTATTCATCCTTTGAAGAGTTTGTCAAGTTGAAGCAGGATCCATTGTTGGGGCTTATGGATAATAGCTAGGATCATGAAACAAATACTTTCCAAAAAGTGTACTATAGTAGGGCTAATATGAATTCAACTTTGAGATAATTCAACAATATTCTCCAACATATCAACCTAATAGATGAGCACACACTCCACACCCCGCATTATATCTCAACACGACATTCCTTCTGCCTCAAATAAACTTCAATCACACTAAACTCAAAAAATTCACAGTATCCATCCACCAACAATTTTAGTAATGTAGTCCAGCTACTCAAATCTGAGGTCTAAGCTTGAATCGAGCTGGCAAAGTGGAGAACTTTATGAGGGTGAGCTAGGCTTGATTTGTTAGCGTATCAGATCAAATCAAAATTGTGACATTGTATTAACAAAAATTCTTGTGTGTTCTTATTTGCATTAGGTTCTGATGTTAAGTTATATTATAATCAACCCTAAATCTTAACCCAAGTGCGAGTTTCTATTTTCTAAACCATTTTCTACACCCAACTGTAAAAAAAAACTACTGGCTCCGTCCAACAACTTATTTTCACTCTCATTTTTCGTTCGTCCATTAAATTTGCATCTTCAACATTTAACTATTACACTTAGTTCATCACTTATGTAATGCAATTGACAATGCCATTATTTTACATCATTCTCATTATCTTCATTTTTCCATAAATACCTCTAATTACCATTTTATACCTTTATATCACTTTTTCAAGGAAATATTAATTTTTCTTAATATCAGTAAACAACAACAAAACAATCCAAATCCAGAAAAACTCATGACACCGTAAACATTGCAAAACACTGAGTAAACACACAATTTCCATTACAATTATGAATAAGGATGAAGAATCAAGTGTTAAACTCACCATAGCCACCTGGAATGCCTCAACTGCAAACTTCTCCATGAGTCCCTGAGTCTTCTCGTATACAACCTCATTCTTAAAACCTATAACCAAAGTTTTTATGCTTTTACGAAAAATCAGAGATACGAAATGGAAATTGAAGAGGACGAGGAACAGAGGACGTAACTGGACACGGCGTGGACGAGATGGAGCGTATCAGCGAGGCGGCAGAGATGCGTGATCGCCCAATCAAAGGCGTGTTTGCTGTTCGGTCCATGATCGACGGCGATGATTATGTCGCGTCCTCTTCTCCTCTCGCCGGTTTCCCGGTTGAGCTCCGTCGGGGATACGACCGGAATCATCGACGGCAAAACAACTTCTCTCCAGCTATACTCCTCGTCCTCCATCACCGGCTCCATTAACGCTGCGAATTACCTCAATCAATCGATCAAACGAGGATGAAATTAGCAATCGGAAATATAAAAATAGGGATTTGGAGACGTAACGTAGTCGAGATTATGAACACTTGTCTTTTTCGCAGCAATTGCATGAATTGGACACATCGAACCGTAGGCGCCGAGTACGTTGCTTTTTCTCTATAATTATTTGGACCAAATGGTCAAATATGCACGCGCGTTCGGGACACGTGGGAATGCGTGATCTTCTAGAAATATTCACAGGTGTTATAAAGTTGGGTGTCGGATTTTAATAATCGTTTTTGGTGTATTTTTTAATTAATTTTTTTGTTTTTGATTAATATTAAAAAATAATATATATAAAGTATTAATATAATATTTATTCCGTCCATTAACACGATTTGACCTGGATCAAAAATTAAAACAAAATAATATTTTATTAAAAAAATAATAGATAAGTTTGAAGAATTTTTAAAAATTTGGATAGAAATTAAAGTAACGAAAAAAATATAACAAAGCTAGCTGTAATAATTAAATGTTGATTTATTAACTTATATAAAATTAGTAATGAAATAAATTTTGAAAACAGACTAAAAAGAAAAGTGAAATTAAATTGATGAATTGAAAGAATATACTCCTCCGGTCACATAACTAAGTATCAATTTACTTTTTGCATATTGATTTTTGAAGATTAATTATTATATAAAACGTATTACAAATCAAAAAAAAATTGCAAAAATATTTTTATTATTGTCTTATAATATTAATATAATGACATTTGTATAAAAAATTATACAAATATAAAGATATTTTTAACGTTAAATACAATGACGCAAAAGGTAAATGAATACATTGTTATGGAACGGAGGGAGTATATAATATGTATATATTTTTTAATTCTAAAAAATATTGCTCTCCGGTCACATAAATGGGTGGATATGATATCTTGATTTAAGATTAATTTTTACTACTCTCTTCGTCCCAAAATTATAGTATTAATTAAATTGGTCACAAAATTTAAAGAATATTAATATTATATTAATAATCGGTAAAAACACTGCTTACGGTTTAATTGTTTTAGTAAAAAAATTTGAATATATATATATACACGCCCCAAGTATAAAAGATTATAAAAGTAATATAAAAATAATACTTTCAGAGGGAGTACATTTATATATAATATATTATTTTTTAAAAAATATATATTTTTAAAATTTTATATTTTTTTTTTTTATAGAAAGAACACTCACTTATATTTTATAAATAATATAAAAATAATTGTGTGTAATATATTAATTTACTTTGAAAAAATATAATTCTAGAAAATTGTAAAAGAACACAGTTTTCATTAACATATTACATTGAAAAGTTACTCTACATTCATTTGAAATTTGATTCTAGTTTATTTACTCCATACAACAACAACAAATCCCGATTTTTTTTTTAAAAAAAAAAAAAAGTTAAAACAAAAACATTATTTTCACTAACAAAATATTACACAAAAATAAAAAACCCATTTTCTCTATTTAAAATTTTAAATCCTTGCACGCTTGCAAGTATACTTGCATCAAATTCACCAACTATGATGAACACCGTAACACTTACAAAGCACATCTCAACTTACACAAAAATAAACCAAGTAAATAGAGTGAAGGGTTGACAATAGACAATACAAGTATCCTTCCAACAACAACATCAACAACAACAACAACAATAATAATAATAATAATAATAATAATGTAAAGAAGGCAATAAAAAAAGAAAGATAAGTACACAACAGAAGTGAATAAAATTAGGAAAAGCAAGAAGCCTACAAATAAGAGAAGACCAACAAAGCAAAGCTAACAGTAACATGTAAGAGAAAAGATTGTTAACTTTTAGTAGTATCTTATAAAGAGGGCTGCTTGCAAAAACACACATGCCACAAAAAGCAGTAATCAGCAGCCTCTCACCATGTAATGTAATTAAATTTAATACATACACGTAATAAATCAAATTTTTTTTAAAAAAATAAAATAAAATAAAAGCCACACAACCTACACCTTTTCCTTACCATTCATACCATATTTCATGATACTACACAACCACAAATCATATAAAATCCCCATTCCTCTTACCACTTCTCATTCTCAGAACGTTTTTATTGATTCTGCCCTTTACAATGTGTATTATGTCTGTGTGTGTGTAGATTCGATACCTGATTCGTCGTCGTTCGTTTCCTCTTCGTCACATCAAGTAAGGCGATCGGACTTTTGTTGTTCCGATTCTTCCGACGACGGGGATCCTGGCAATAAATAAGTTCAAGTGTAGTTTTGTAAATGACAAAAGGCATTTGTAGATGAAAGTATACGGGACATTACTTTCTTTTCTTTTCTTTTTTTCTTTATATGATCGGAAGGGAACATTACTTTCTTGAATCAGTATTTGATGGATCTTGACCATAGAAACCCCTTCTTGAAAGGGGATTGGTTGTTCTCGGACATCGAAGAAGATCGGCTCGTTTTCGAGCTGAAAGAGAAGTGCCGCCGGAGGAAAGGCTTCCCCTTTGTGCCTGAACTCGAGGTCGATTTCGAGCTCCTTCCGTCACCTCGGCCTTTGAAGTGGTCGAACATGCCTGTGTTGAGATCATCATCGACTACACGTCTCCTTGATCGTTTCTTAGCTTTCGAGTCCATTTCGGATTTCAGCGCCTTTTCGGCCATCTTCACCGTGCGCTTCTCCCCGTAGGTACAGACAGGGCAAGGAGGGTCGTACTTGTGGATTTCGGGAGTCAAGCATTCCAAGCATTCGCCATGGTAGACGTGCGCGCATGTTAGAACTGCGACGACAGCAACTTCGTTGGCGGAGATTATCTTCTGGCTGGTGCATCCCCATACGGATCTCTCGGTTAGAAGCTTCGTGCAAATACCACAGGTTTGGAGGTCAAAGGAAGCAGATGCAGGGCTATGCCCGGCAATTTTGTCGCGGCTGAATCCCGACGCTTCGCTATCAAAAGACCACCGCTCTTTCCGAGTGGTCACGAGCTCATGGAAAGTCGGGATCGACCAATTGTCCGAAGAACCACCATTGGATCCCATGGATGTGTCATTGCCCCAAGCAGGAGGGAGAAACACAGGTGGCTCCTCGGATATCGAGAGCGTCGGTGACGGCGGCTTGGGTTTGGGATTCCGGGCAGCGTCGGATCCTTGACGGAGCAATTGTTGTCCTGAAGAGCGGCGAAGCCATCTTGAAGGAGTCGAATTTGGTGGAGAGGCAGACATAGACGGTGCAGAAGGGGAGAGCTTGACAGGGTACGGACACGAAACGGACGGCGCATCTATCGGCTCCTTCACCTACCAGTAACAAAAAAAATGTCTTAAAACTTCTAAAGAATAATTATCCAAAGATACATATTGGTTTCTTATACATGCCTCTAAAAGATCGAACCGATTATAATCATCCTCTTTACATACCTCCATAATATTCTGCAACACCGGCTGACCTGAAATATTAATGAGTATTGAAAATGTCAAATACGGACGCAACGAGGGCTAATATCATAGTATGAACTGAATGACCCTGCAATTTATCGACCCACACTGACTCACTCTCACACGCAAGTATCCAAATTAATTAGATTCACATTATTGCAAGGAATTAAGACATATATCGAAGAATGGAATAGCTTTGCAAAGCCAGATGGATGCAAGGCACAATGCAGTAAAACATCAAATTATCAATCCTTTGTAAGATTTCATAAACATTATCTTCCTAGTCGACTTCAATGAACTTCCGTACTAACCTAGATGCTTTATACATTTAGTCCATGGGAAACCTCTTACTGATTGTATTCCACTGAAATAACTACTTTTCATCTACAAGTTTTTATCTAACAATTGGGGAGACCCTGTACATCTAACAAAAACATACAAATTCCAGGCACCAAATCTCATCCCAAATGTATTAAACTACCGTTCAGAAATTCCAATCCTCCTGTGAAAATTAGTGCATATCCTAATCATATAATCCATGCCAAGTGCTAAAGAAGCTGAGGAATTATAATAGTAATAGATTAACCACGAAACAGAGTGCAAACTTATATCTGACCCTTATACTAAATGAAATTTATTTTATAGACTTCCTATCCAGCAACACCCAAATCTTCCATACAGTACTCCTGTTTCATTGCCTTCTCTGTCGCCTTATCCAGTAAAGCATTAAGGGGAAAATAAACAAGAGCATCTACAGCAACTGTTGTCCTCTGTTGCTGAATAACTGTTTAATTAAATTTAAACCAACAGAACAAACTGGGAATGGTTATGGCAAAACAAAGAATCACTTTACTAAAAGAACAAATAAATTGCAGATATAATATTGTTTCAACTTCACTGCAATGATGGTGGGTGATAAATGTAGGGATAGAGAACTATGGGCTTACTTTCCTTTACTCAATATACATGACATTTATATTATATTTAAAGTAAAAAAATTCGAACATCAATTTGTTATTTACCAGAAGATAGGTGCCTTGAAAACTCACCATTCCCTACAGAGGGTGGGAGTTTGGAAACCGCAGGTGACTGTGGAGCATTTAACGGACTGCTCTCCTGAGAAGCAAAAGCAGTGTCAACAGTGGTTCCAGATTTGACTTCTATGTGACTGTTGCCGCCACCTCGATCATGTAGCCAATTAACCGATGTTTCTTCCCCAGCCACTCGCCCACGATTATCCCATCGAAAGCTCCAAGTTGGTGAATAGCGAGTGTGCCGCTGCAGTGTTTCACCAGGTGATCTGCTCACTATAGTTCTATCCTTTGCAGCAACACAACAAGCAGCTCCCATTCTTTCTCGGCACAGATGATAAAAATGGTGAGCTGGGTTTACACCAATGATATCAAAGAAATAAATGTGACAATCACCGGCAGCAAAGCACCTGCATTTAAAAACCATCGTTTAAACACAATCAAGAGATGGGTCTGGAAGTCCAAGAAATTGATGCTCTCTCACCGTTTACTTCTCGTAAATTTAATGCCAGCAATCAAATCCTTTACACCCTAATCATAGAGTATCAGCCTACATGCCAAACCGAAAATTAATCACTTGAACAAGAATAACTATACTTGCTCACATAGAACACACAGATATATAAGGCACTAATTATGATTTCAAACATAAGAACAAAAAAATCAATATACAAATACAAGGTACAGAGCAATTACTCACTTATGCACATATGAAACCACCACGTGAATAAAACCAATTGACTGAATGAATCCACCAAGATTTTACCCACTTAGATGAACATATAAAGCCAAATTAAACATTTCGTACCATGAAGAACAAAAGTTCAACGCCTTTCTAAATTCATTCGATCAAGCGACCTGGTGTGAACCTTCAACCGCAAAAAATGTATAATACAACGCGAATGATCACTTGAAGATCTGATACAGAAATTCACCCATCTGGAACACTAATTGTCGAAACATACCACCCAATAAATCATAAGATCAAAAAAAATCTCCAAAAAATTCACCAACAGAGGCAAACTCATTGAAAATAGACACAAAAGCCAACACTCGATTTCATTGTGCTATTTCGGAGGCTAAAAACCCTAAAATCACGAGGCGTCTGCCACCGCAGAGGTCAATCTAGATCCGAAACTCATGTCTAAACAACTGAAAAATCAAACAAAAGTACTCATACCAACCCATTCCATAACCACCACTCATCCGCATGATTCACAATCCCAAACGAAAACAAACTCCGCGGAATCCAAAACAATAGCCAGAATTAAAAAAATAAATACAAAAAAAAAGCATCATCAAACACCAGCGAAACTTACGTGATCGGGCAGTTCCCCTTCCACCGCTCACGAACCCTAAACGAAAAGAAGAGAGAGACTGTGAGTCCATATACAGAGAGAGAGTAATTCGCATAACAATAATATATACAAACAAAATTTGTACGTATATATATTATATATAGCGCCGTGTGTATGTATATAATTAGACTGAGAGAGAATACGTGGAAAGTGTACAGAGGAAGCGATTCAGCTCATTTAACGGCGTTAGTTGACGGTCACGTTTTCCGGCAAGCGGTGATGTAACGGCGTCAACGTGAACATTTTCGCAAGCACGCGTCTTCTTCGAGGGCTGTCATTGAAAAGTGTCGTGCAGTGAGTAGTAGTACCCTCTGCAACAGACTTTGTACGATTTGGACAGCTCCTTATCCTCGCATGCTTTCTTCTGTGGCACGTGGAGTGCGCACTAAGCATTCGATTGATTTTTGTCACGAATTTTTTTATTTTTCAATTTAAATGTTACTTTGCAGTGAAAAATATATATATATATTTCATTAAATAAAAGTTTAAAAAGAAAACATTACATCAGTGATTGATTAACTTTGCCAAACAGTTTTAATTTATTGAATAAAAACATTAGCCAAAAATTTTCAAAAGAATTTTATTTTAAGCAAGAAATCGACGTGTCTTTCACAGTTTCACTCACTATAAATAGAAATGAAAATAATTGATGACCAATCTGTTACTAGTACAAAAGAATTTATTTCACTTATGTGTCCAAATTAAGCATTATCATATGTGGCCACGTGTTGCTCCACGACATTAAGAGATTATAAGAATACAAAATTTTAAAATACGTGGGGTTGTTTAAATAAAAAATTTTAAATAAATTAAATATTTAGTGGTACAGTATTTTTTAAAAACTAATGCTAATGAATATTGGGTATGAGTTCATCACATATTATCAAATTATTTTTAACGGGACATATTTTTTTCATTTTTCAAAGTAGGTAAATAGATTATTTCACTATGAATTTGTTATACCACTTTGATTTTATATTTTTTATTTTTTTAAATTAAACTGAATAATACTTCATCCCTTCCGAATGAATGTATTCCTTTGAAATTTTGTAGTAAATTAAAAAAATAATAGTACGTTTGTTTGTGTAGATATGTTTGTTGATTTCACATTTAGCTGCACTCTGCAAATAAAAATTTCGAAAAAACTGAGGGTGTGTTTGTTTGGAGTTTGGATTTTGATTCGGGATTTGAATAGTAAAAATTTTGAATTTGAATAGTTGTATGATGTGATATAAATAGGTGTTGATGTGATGTTTTGAATGTAAAATTGATTTTTAGTATAATATAAAAAATAAAAAATAGATGTTTGATTTGATATTTTTGAGGAAAAAAATGGGATAAATATTGAAAATCTAATCCAATCCCCCAAACAAGCACATCCTTAAATTATAAAATTATTTCATACAATTGGAGTTATGGAATGCCTACAGCGAGACACTTGTGCACTATGCATTGAAAAACGTAGTCATACATGTCCAATCCTTTCTTTGAATTGTTACAGCTCAAAATTATATATATTATTTAAAACTTCAATTACATTGACAAATTTTGAATAAATAACAATTTTCAATATAATATTACACATTTAAAACTTTTAAACAAATACAACTTACAAAATTCTAACTTTAAAAGATAACAAAAATTTGAATAAATAACAATTTTCAATATAATATTACACATTTAAAACTTTTAAACAAATACAACTTACAAAATTCTAACTTTAAAAGATAACAAAAATTCAAAACTCAATTCAAGAACAACTAATATTAATACTAATAAATATGCTCTTGCACGTATGTCTACTTTTTATATTTCATTTTACTTTTTTTTTTCTTTTTATTTCACTTATATCTCTCATTTTTTTAAAAAAGAAAAAAGGAAAAAAACCTCGATTTCACCTGCTTACCAATTCACTTTCTTCTATTCGAACACATTTCACTATTCATTGATTTTTCTTGACTAGGTTGCTCACATCGTTCCACATTTTGTTTCAAAAAGTCAATTAAAGAAAATCGAAAAGGAAGCCGCCCCTGAAGGCGTATATAGAGGAGATGCCCAATAATTCATGATTCTGCCGTCGATTCCAACTCCACCGGTCGCATCGTAGCTTACCGTAGCCACAGTCGAAGCATTTTCCAAATTGAAAGTTGTTGTGGAAAAAAAACTTTCCTATGACGTGGGGGATATGGTCGCTGCGACTTGAGCTCATGTGTTTCCTTCAGGTAACACTGATTTTCTTTAGGAAAATGCATCACAATTTGTTGCGGTTATTGTCGTAGTGTTTTCACAATTGCAACTTGCAACGGGTTACAGTTCGCCTATAACTTGGAAGACATATGTGTTGTTGACTCAAGTTTGTATATTCTCTTAATCTAACGTTAATCTCTTTTTGAGAATTGCATTATAGATTGTTATGGCCACTATTGAGGCATCTTCTCAACTGCAGATCATTGTAAATCATAAGTAACTTATTTCAAAGATCTGTGCACCACCAGCCTAAACTTCTGCACTTTCATTAGGTAAAACTAATGTTATGTGGCATACATCAACGTCTCTCTTTGGTTTCATTGCCGGAGGATAGGTTTAAGGCTTCAAAACTACAACTCTGCATAGACTTCGAAGTTTCGCAGGTCATACAAGATATGTTGAGGGAATCACATTGCAACAATGTGTAACGCCTCATCTAATAGGACTCAGTGCAACATTGTCAACTCTTTTGACTAAAGAATATCATAAGGAAGGCTCTCCTCAAGGATTTTTTTCAATAAGTGATTTTTTATATATATATAGATTTTTAGTTAGGAATTCACTTTTGAAGTTCAAAAAGATTCATCAAATAATCTTTTTTTTATATTAATCGGTGAGTGTTAAGTCGAATTCATAATGTTTAATGTCAAGGAAAAACAATGCAAAAATGTATGCTATTTCATGAATTCGAAAATTAAGATTAAGTTGCGTTTAAAGGAAAAATTACACTAAGAAGTGTAAATATGGAACACATAATTAAGTGGAGTAATATGACTAGAGATTGAAATGTGAGACAGATCACGTGGCGATAGGGATTGGGATGTGAATGTTGGCAAGGGAGTGTTTGCGATCTACGTGGTGTTTATGGATGTGGTGGATTAATGATTAATAAAAGTGAAGAGTATATAAAGGCACGAAAAGGATAAGGGTGGCATTCCATGAGTGGAAGTATTTGAAATATATGTATAAATTTCGTATAGGAAAGTGTCATGTGCAAGTGATTATAGAAAATCTATACTTGCTAATATACTTCGCGAGTCAATGAGTCATTTTTAGCCTATGGCTAATTGTGTAAAGATAAACTAATCTTTAATTATTGAGCTAGTAATTTATTTATAAATTTATTATTATGTGTCTGGTGAGCCGTTCTATTCAGCACTTGCGACTAATTAATTGAGAGATCAGTTTGCTACCTATCTTCATTTATTCTAAGTCAAATTTACATTCAAAGAGTTACTTTCACGATATATTCTTGTTTTATATAGTAGTCTGGAGCCCTTTTGAAATCTTAGATTAGATTGAATGACTTATATTCACATTTTAGTCAAAGATCACACAAGGCATTTCGCAAAATAGTTATCTTATACATATGTCATCTATGTTTGTTGGAGATATGAAGAGGAATGGTATTCTATTACGTAAAGTTGAATTAAAGTTCACATTACACTAGGAAACATTAAGATCATCTAAGTGCATAAGGTAAATAGAATAGGCGGCAAGCAAGTGACTCATGTCACAAGTACTGTCAGTCACCCGCGCTAGACGTTTTGAAAATCTTTTAAAGAAATTGTAATTTTCAAAAAGTGGAAATATCCAAAATGATTCAAATTGGCCTCTATTTATAGACATTGACAGAGCTTCTAGAATGTTGATGGTTACAAATTGTCAGCTGATGAAGTGATTCTCAGTCGTCCAATCCAGAAAATGCAAATGTGGACGGTAGATCTAGGTGAACTCTTTTTAGAATTGACACTAACTCAATGTTATATTTCTCAAATATTTTAGACAATTCTGATTGTCCACTTCAAGCTCAATTTCTTCTCTCGTGATTTGACAAAGCGGCATCTAGAGCACGACCATGTGAGTTTTTCTCAACGCGAGCTTATTTCTTCAGAATTCGTGAATGAAATTACTTAAAAATACCAAGGCATATCAAATTATACAAAAAAAAAAAGATGAAAATATATTAACTTAGGCATTTTGGCATAATTAAACAAATATTTAATCAGAAATTACCATATATACTTGTAAAAAGTACTAAAAGAACATGTTCAAAATCAATTTCATTAGGAATGTATGCAACAACCCTTAACAACGATGATTGGGAGGCCATTTACCATCTATAGCGTTGTTGCCTTCACCGGGCCTCCACCTAATAGCGATTTTCAACTATTAGGAGACCCCCAACTTATACCATCAGGGCGAGTGCCTCAAGAGCAGCCTGTAAGAAATCAGCTCGAACTTCAATGTATAAACCACAAGGTCATTGTAAAGATTGTTCGGAAAATCTATGGTGATTTTTTATGTTTATCTGTTCGTCCACATAACAAACAGTCTTCCTAAGGTTACGTCCTTGCGGAAAAACCTTACTCAACAAACTCTGAATCAAAATCAGAGGCCCTACAACCCACAATCACTAAATCGCAATCAGGGGCTTCACATCCCACAACCTTTGATTTTTAGCTTAAGATTTTAAGTTCGTCGACCTTTAAGGTTCGTTCAAACGCTTTGCAGTTCCTAACCTATGACTTTTAACTCAAGGATTCAACATCCATAGCCTTTGAGTTTCAATTGAAGGTTGTGCAACCTAAAACCTTTTATTTTCAGCTTAAGGCTTCAAAATTCACGACTAACAAGGTTCATTCGAAGGCTTCACAGCTCGCAGTCTTTGATTTTCATCTCAATAGTTCAAATTTCATAGTCTTCGAGTCTACACCGAAGGCTTAGTAGCTTGCAATCTTTGATTTTCATCTTGAAGCTTGTAAGTTAATAACCTTTGAGATTTGTTTGAAAGTGTCGCAACCCACAACTTTGGTTATCAATCCGAGGCTCCAGACTCTTGGCAGCTGATTTTTTGTTGCGAAACCTACATTCAGCAATATTTGAGGAGAAATTTAAATCAAAGGCTCTTAAACCCTTGTGCTTTGCATTCCCATCAAAGACTTTACGGCTTCGGTCATATAATATCATTTGGAGGCCTTGCAGGATGTTTTATCCAAAGCTCAACTAAAAATCTTAAAGCCAACAACCCCGCACGAGGCCATAGAAGGGGTCATCACCTCATCGATCATCCAACCTTCTTGGCAGATTGGCTTGACTATTAAATTCAAAAGAATGGGGGATAGTTCACACCGATCAAAAGTTTGAGGCAAGTGAAGATCACACCACAATCCTCTATGGACTTTGTTAAGAAGAGTCCTATAATCACTATCATGGTTTCTCAAAGAAGTTATTCAATATTCGACAACTAGTTGGCGTCTATCTATATCGATAATTTTCCCAGAAGAGGATGTGTTTGGCCCTTTGGCCACCAATACTACATCACATTTTCTATATAAAAAAGACAAAGAATATTACTTCCTATGAGCAAAAGCCTTCATTGGAGCCGCTTCAAGCCCATAATAACCTTTGACACCGTGCAACAACAAAAAGAGTAGGACTTCGTCGAAAACATTCAAAATAGTACTTCGAGTGTGCAACCAGGTATCTTAACTACCGAAGTACCAAAAGACCAGCAAAAATTAATTTCCTTGGAGGAGAACTGTTTGTGCGAAGCGAGCCTGTATATCGTCACAATTAATCGATATTTTAGAGCAGGCTTTCATTATTTAGGTGGTTTTAATGGTCAATACGGTCAGATTCTTATCAAATGAGTCCCTGGCCTCTTATGACTAGCTACAGTGACATTATGGTAAAAGGGGCCAGTCATGCAATGTTGGTCGACCATAAGGACAATACAACACATTCTCTCAAAAATGTTTTCATCGTCGATGGTGTTAAAAAAGTTAATGAATAGTCCACATGCAACATAAAAATATGAAAGTTCCGAGTCACGAACTAAGGCCGACTTACGACTTAAAAACCTAAGTGCCTCGAAATGACAAGCAACTTTGGAACTAATCGAGTCACATCACTTCTTATAAAAAAAAATATGTGATGTTTTTGAAAAATTTAGTCCATCCGATATTTTTTAGAGTGCATTTGTCATCCTCACTTGAAAACGTATCGGATCGATGAGATCCTAAATGAATAAAGCATAAGGTAATGAAAATAATTAGGCTTCAACTTGATGGTGAAATCTCAAAACTTAATAATTAGCCCAAAATTAAAAATCTAGCATGTCGAGTGGAGCTCAACAACATCAAACGAGTTCTAAACAAAAAATTTGAAGTTGAACGAAGGTTTGAAAACATCAAACCAATATCGAGCAAGGTGTAACACCGTTGAGTGAGAGTCAGTAGCATGGAGCAAAGTCCGACTGCATCACACGAAGCCCATGCACATTGAGTGAAAGTTCAGTGATGTCAACGAGGGCCCAATACATCGAACAAACTCCCAACATGTCATAATGTGTGATTTAGTGATGAAGGCCTCAAAATTGATTTCAAATATGACATCCTTCAAGCCCAATGAAATCGAAAACCAAAAAACTAAACTAAGTCAAAGAAAAAAAAAAATTGTTGAGAATTGTGAGATTATGATTATTTCTTACTTTTCAAAATAATAAATAAGTAGATAGAGGAGATCGAACGGCCATTCACTCCACAAAATTTGCCTATTTTTATTTTTATTTTTTATATTTTGCATTTTTTACTGTTTTAGATTTTATTTTTATTGTTTTCTTTGTTATTTTCTTTCTATTGAATTCTTATTTTTATTTTTTCATTTGTTTTTTACTATAGCCGTGTATTATATATTCTAAAATTTTGTTGTCCCTTAACGAATCCCCTGGTGGTGTGGGGGTTGGACGTGTGACCGTAAAGTCTTAAGAGATGGCCTAATAGTGTTGGAATTGGACGTGTGACCGTAAAGTCATGGGTTCAAATCCCCAGTTTTTACTATTATTAAAAACGATAAAAATTATATAATAAAAAATTAAAATCAAAACAAAAAGATCAGAGCCAACAAATATGTTTTTAACATCAGCTCAGGGTGAATTCTCATAAAACGAGCAAATAATTAATCCATGTCAAAAATATGTAATGTATATTGCATTCAAAAAATTAAACAAAAATATATATTTCCCATCCTGCATATCTAAAAGGGCCACATTGTCTTTTCACATCCAATACTAAGCCCTCAACCCTCACCATTATATGTAATTTTTTAAAACTATTTACACGGGCTATGGGAAATTTAAATATTACATCAAAAAAATTCAAAGCCTCTTGCCCTGCACCAAAAAAAAAAGAATTAAGTAAATAAATATAATACATGCAAAAATGACAATAAAAATACTAAAACTTTTGGATATGAATTTTCATGTGATATGTAGTTTTGTTATTTTTTTTCTTTTTATAATAATTAAAAAAAATAAGTGTTATGATTTTTTGGTAAAAAAATAGAAACATTATTACAAAGCAAAAAGAAAAGTAAACATTCTTTGTTCTTTTATCATTTTTTTTTCCAGAGTTTTTTCAAAAAAATTAATTAACTATACACATTTATTATTTTTATATTTCTTACACAATTTTCATGAAAAAAATTTAGTTTCAACAATCTCTCAAAACAAATACGACATAAAGATTAAAAAAAGAATAAATAAGTGTTTTAAATAAAAAAGTAAGAAAAGTAAAAAAATAATAATAATTGAAATTATGTTTAGAAATTCAGTTAGGAAATAAGGAGAAAGAAAAGAAAATGTAATAAAATTAATGTATTTGTTATAAATAAATAATAATAAGTAAATACTCCATCCAATCCGCTTCTAAAATTATATTTTTACTTTGTGTGTTATTATATTAATATTAAAAATATTTGTATTTATATAATTTTTTTACAAATATTATAAAATATTAATATGAGTATTTTTCTTCTATTTTCCCTAATATTCAAATATCAACAAGTAAATATACCCTTAAAGCCTTATGGTAGTATTTTTTATTTTTTATTTTTAACTTTGCTAATAATAAAATAAATTTTAACTGACAGACTAAAAAAATGAGTATAAATTTGACTGAAAAATTAGAGAGAAAAACTATGCCAATTTCGCGGCATTTTAGAAAACCAAAGAAATCAGAGAGAGCCGTTAGCTTACTTGGAAAATTGTGCCGAGAGTTTTCAAGGCGTGGGCGCGAAGGCGAAGAACATCCTTGGAAACACTAGGATCGGTGAGCACCTAGAAATAGAATGCAACAACATTAAACAATGTTAGCTTATGTTGTAAGATGTAATAACAATCACTTTTTGCAAATGTTAAAAGTAGATCTGACAATCTCATGAATTAGTTTAAGTTTAATCATCGACTTGACAATGTCGAAAGGCTAAAAAGATCAGCAGAGCTTACCACTTGACACACACGAGACACGGTTGATTCGATGTCGGGTACATTCATCTGCCAGAAGGAGCTAAAGATGGCATCTTTTAGATCGTCGTCCATTTTGTTTGCATTGTCGTTGTCGTTGTTATCTGTATCCTCCTCTTCTTTGCTCCTCCTCCATTCCTCCCGGAGATTAATGTAGTTAATAGCCGCTGGGATGTTAATTTACGAATAAGTTACATGAATCGATGGAATTTTGAAAAAAAAAAAAAAAGATTTAAATCTTGTTGTACCTCGAGCTGCAGAAAACTTGGTGTTTCTTGTGTGTGTTTTGTCCCTTAACCATTCGGCTAGAAATGGTATCATCAAATACCGTTTTCCCTTCCCGATTTCTTTCGCTGCTTGCCTTGTGTAGATGTTTCCGATAGTCTGCAACAATGTCTTGCCGAAAGCTGGAAAATAACAGAATAATAATTCCGAATAAGTTATAGACTTTGCTTCGTAATTCTGTTTGTATAAATTGGAACACTGAGACACATACCGACTTGAGAAAGGCGTTCAGCTTCTGATTGTGCAAACTCGACAAAATCGTCTTTTTGGCCATCTACGTATGGTGCGAGCCGATTTTTCATAATTTCCATGAGTTTTGCTTCCCTTTCCTCTTGCAATGCCTGTAGTGAAGAATAGGGAAGGATTGAAATTATTGTTCGATACAATGAATTGTATGGAGAAGATTGAGTTTAAACAAACCTTCAATATCTTCTCCAACTTGGGTTTCTGAACTTCAGGGGGTATGGTGGGATCGAATTCGGGAGGTGGCGAAGAAAGCAATGAGAGTTGCCCGACATAATCCTCGAAAATTTCGTTTACAAAGACCATTCCGAAAAGAACAGTAGGATCAACTATAGAATCCCTGAAATTGGAAAGAGAAGAGTCAACTTTTCTGTTTTGCATCTCATCACCGAGTTAAAAAATAAAATTGATAAACAAGGTCTAATGCTGTCTACATGTAGGTTGCTAAACAATACATGGATAAATGCTGTGTAAATTTGTTCGGCATTAGTTGTCATCCATGCAATTAAGATGCTGATTTAATGGATCAAATTTTGTCCCAAGCATTCCCTTCATGTCATCGAACTCGATTCTAGGAAATTTCATTTGGGCATCATCAAGAATTTTACATGACAGACTCATGAATATAGAATGAATTAAGCATATAAATATTGTTTCCTATCTTCTCCTACATACAAAATGAATCACTACGACTGCAAATATGCATATTCATAGATCAATCGAGCGTATGCAATTCTATCATTCATGGTTTCAGATAAATTTTTGTTGAGAATTCAGGGCATTAAATTGCCAAGTGTCACTGTCCGTAAATTTATATAGCCAATCTAAAATTTAAACTTGAAACCTTGTAAAGGCCTTAAGGGATCCTATTTACTTTTATAAAAATTAATGTATGTATACTCACGTTGGCACATCTTCTTTCCCATATTCGTCATATGCTTTACGCCTTTGAGGGTCACTTAGGACTTGATAGGCCTCTCCAATTTCCTGTATACGACATTATTAAAAGTTGTAGATAATGACTTCACCCAATAGTGTAGGAACTATAGAAAGGCTGTCCATAGGCATTTTGCTCAAGATGTATAATGTACAAACTCAAAATTAGTTTGAAAAAGGTACAATAATATACAAGTTGGAACTCAAAGTGCTTAGTAATATATTGATATTGTTCGTATAATTGAGCTTCTTATGCTATAAGGATTTAGTGGGAATGGAAAGTTAATCCTCTATGGTGTTACCAAAAACTCAAAATTGGTTTTGGTCCAGTGCATTCATGTAATCGTTGCATTTTCAATAAGGCTATTATTATCATTTGTCATCTCAAATACTATAATTAGGAGAAACAAAGAGGAGGAACTTACAGTAATGTATTCTCCTCTCTCTATACACACACACATGCACACTTTATCGATTTACGTAGCAAAGCATCAAGTATGGAATTTTATAATAGAGTAAACAAATGAAATCTATGCACGATCACCAGTGGGAAGTTAATACTAATAGATTACTTATAGCTTACATTAAAATCTCGAGCAGCAGCTTCTGGATCTGCGTGGTTTTTGTCAGGATGCATCTCCCTCGCCTATAAACAAAAGCAAAAAAAATTAGTAACAAGTTTCAGACAACGAAAACAATTTCTCCCCATTGAAATTGATAGAACAAACAATACAGAATCAATATAAAATGGATCAATCTAAAGTAAATAAAATGAATCGTTGTACACATATATTAAATGCAGAACAAAGGTGCTGCCAATGGAAATACAGCTAGACTTTCATGCTGCACATCGCATTCAATTTCCAATGGAAGCAACCAGTGAAAAAAGTTTTCAATGATTATACATAGTGAGCTTGATCGACTGAATATATGAAGAAGCAGAAATATTACAAAAGATTTTGTGAATCTTATTTCACAGAACAGATCAGTATGTAGGGCATAAACTATCCCAATGGCAGAAGGTTTGAAAAATGTCAAGTCTTCAATGAACAATTTCGAACCTAGACTATGAATGAACAGAAGTAATATCTAGGCATTGATCAAACTTTCAAAACAGATCTCCTAGTCTTTTATATCCTAACAAATGGCAACGATATATTATTGCAATGAACTAGGTATGATCTATACAAAATTTATGAAAGATGCCAATTGTAACAACAACTCATCAATCCAAATTGGTTGCATACAAAACATATTTGGCCATAGAAGGGTATAATTGCTCTTATAGGAAAACATAAATACCAAACACAGGGCTGGCAATAAAATATTCTCTGTCGTTTTCACTTGATGCATGATTTTTTGCAGGCTTTTATAAACATACCATAAAAAAATCACCAATTCAAATCAACCATAAAAAATCACCAATTCAAAATCAACAACGGTGATACAATTAGAATGCCATCACCTTCAGGTAGTATGCCTTTTTGATTTCCGGAAGAGACGCGTCTTCTTGGACGCCCAACACCTCATAATAATATTTATCCACAGCCATATTTTACATCCAACTGAAATGAAATCATATATATTTATATATCAATAAGCAATTTCCAAACAAATCAAAATCCTATTGCGGAAGGCAAATCATACGATTACAGCACAAATCAATCAAACATACACGGGGAGGAATTTATAATTTCCCATAACCTACACCGCAATTGATATTGATTTTCAGATTCCTTCATTACAATCAGATGAAACATAATGATAATAACAATATACCAAACACCGAAGTATGCGGAAAGTCGATTACAGGGAAATAACGAAGACGACAACAAACACAATTTTTCTCGCAGGCAATAATATACAACCGAGATCAAAGGAAAAGCAGGAATCGAACTAACGAGATCGATTTTTGATGAGAGGAATATCGATGGAATCCCTAGCTCAAAACTCGATTCTTGATGCTTTGCTGTGGAAAATCGAAAATCAAAGGGATAAGTTTTTTAACCTTTTTGGGATCTTGAGGTATTTATAGCTGTCTGCTCGACCGTTGTTGAGCTTCACTGCCTTATGTTTTCTTAGTATTTTATTAAATAAAATATACCTTTTTTAATATATATGGAATGTGTTTCTCATGTTTTTCTATATCCCTTTCATTTTCGTTATTTTGGAGTTTTTTTTTTTAAATAATAAATTTAGATAATTAATTAAAATTTGTTAGAATACTAAATAATCTAACAAAATTTAAATTTATTGAGATAATAAATAAATAAAATATAAATAAAATTCAAATTTTGTACATCTATATATACTTATTTTTAATTCTATAAATTATTTAATTTTAAAAATATTTGTTTTATTTTTAAGAATCAATTTTTTTTTACTTATATTAATATATTTTCTTTGATTCATTTATATATAAAATAGAAATAATGATTATAAAAATAATACTTAAATCAGAAGAAGATATTGAAAAACATTACTTCGTTAAACAATTTGGTCAAATATAAATTTTCAGAAAATATTTATGATTAGCCGTCTTAAATATTTACTCTTTAAGAAAAGTTTGCATTGAATTATGTGCACTTTTTTTTTTTAAGGGCTCATTTAAAATTTTTTTTGGAATGATACAAAACTAATTAATTTCTGATTCTCTTTTCATAAACATACACAATTCTAATCTCATAAAATATAGTATTCAAATTATTAATCAAATAAAAATAATAATACAAGTTAAAGAGACAATTTTTTTTTTTAATTTTTATTTTAATTGAAATTTTTTCTTATCTGATTTATTGTCTCATTTTGATCAACTCATTATTTTTCTTTTTCAACTCGAAATATGTCATCCTCTAAAGATCAATTTATCTAAATCATTCTATTTCTATTTTTATATTTTTCCATTGAATTTTTCTATTTTACAAAAGTGGACAATCAATTATCATTTTTTTTGTTGAATTTTTATCTCTTTTTATTATTTGTTGTCATTTTCTACCAATTTTTTTCCCCAAACGCACACCTACTCCAAAATACACAAACGAATAACACCTTTAGTTTTTTCTTTTTTAAAAAAATTTAAATTTAAATAATATTTGATGTATAGTTTTTTTTTTTTTTGGTATAATGAAATAGATATTTGAGATGATATTTTGAATGAAAGTTTGATTTCTTTTGTAATATACTATCTCCATCTCAAATGAAAAGAACCCTTTGAAGTTTTGTAAAGAAAAAATTAATATTATATTAGTAGAAGTGTCTAAGAATTTTTGACATTTTTGTGTTTGACTTTATGTATAAATTAATTGTACATATAATGGTAAATTTACAATTTAAATAAAAATTAAAGGCATTTTGTTATTATTGTAAATTATTTTTTTCTAAAATATAAAAGAGATACTTTGAAGTGTAACATACAAAATACTAAAAAAAATACTTTGAATAGAGACATACGAAGTATTAATAACAATATATATACTTTATAATTTAATACTCTCTCTCTCCACATGATTTGTCATTTTCTTTTAGAAATATGATTATACACTTTAATCACATTTTAAAATTCATAATATACAATAGGTCAATATGTGTTGCGAATATTAGAATATATATAGATATACACAAAAAAAAAAAACAATAATTTGGTAATTCAGTTTGATTACAATAATTTATATCCTAGGTTGCGAAATCAGATACTTGCACTAGCAATTTCAATAGTGCAACAACCAGTATAATTCAACAAAATGACAATCAAATCAAAATTGATTTACAGTCTATCGTGTGAATATGGTATCCACTTTGATGTATAATTCCTAATGATTGAAACAAACCAAAAATGGAGAAATTTAGAAATTTTGTTTCATGGTCACTTAAAGAGATTTTGACATATTGTTTAAACCGATTTTCAATCAAAATAAGAAATTTCTTTGTACATTCAAAAACTTCATATATGTTAAAGGGCAAGAACGCCCAAATATCAAGGAAAAAATGATCTACAGGAATTAGAAAATACTTAAATTATTTTATATTCAACTTTGCATGGACTTCAAATTTTAAAATAGTTTAATTTATCTAAAATGGTTGTTTCAAATTATATATATTTAATTTAAATTGTAATTAAAATTGTTAGTATATATATAATATTGTATATATATACATGGTTACCAAAATACACTTGTACATATAAAGTAGAGTTTATTGTGTTTATTGGAAGATAATTCAAAAATTCAATTTCCTAAAATTTTCAATATGGTATCAGAGCTGCCATTCCCGTCGAGCCCCTTTGCCGCCATCGCCGGTTGACACCACCCCTACCATCGTCGTCACGCCGCCAAGACCGGCCATTGCCGGAAACCTAGAAGCCTTCGCCGGTGCGTGACACCGCGTGGAGCAGAAACTGTTTCTGCTGCCTGCTGCTGGATCGTACTCCGCCACCGTCCAGACGCCGCCGGCCATCACCTCCACCACCAACAGCTCTACCGCATCCGGTTCAGCTTGCCCCCTAAATCCCGCCGCCGTCGCCGGGTGCGTCCCGCCACCTGGAGCCAGACCTCCAGTCGCCGGTGACTGTTCTGTCCGCTGCCGTCCGGCGACCTCCGACCGCCATTTTCAGCGTCCGACGTCCTGCTTTTATTCCCGACTTCAACGTATGGTCAGATTTTGGATTCGGCAATTTTTTCTCTACTGATTCGGAATTTGATATCTGCTTTTTTCTTTCGGAATATTTCGATGGAGCGAATGGAGGTTTCTTTGCCTATTGCCATTGTTTTGGTGGGTGATAATTATGATCTTTGGGCCGATTCCATGAAAAGTTTTTTGATTGGCGGAAAAATGTGGAGAATTGTTATGGGAGATTTTACAGCGCCTGTCAAACCTGTAGTTACTTCTGATCATGCTCTAACTCACACAGGATATTATTACCTACCAAGAGCAGTTAGAGGATTGGGACAGCAAGAATCATCAGATTTTTACGTGGTTTCGGAATACTTCTAGTCAGGCCATTCAGATTCAGCTACGCCGTATTGACACTGCTCAACAAGCATGGAATTATTTGAAGTCACGATTTTAGGCTACCGGTCTTGCCCATTACTATCAGCTCCTCAACTCATTGAACGATTTGACACATGAACCGGGATAGTCTGTAAATGACTTCTTCTCTACCATTCAACCTCTTTGGGATCGCATTGATCAAAAGGCCATTGAGTCTGATCACCTTCGGCTCATTCAGCTTCTTATGAAGCTCCATCCAGAATTTGAACCTGTCCATGCCTCGTTACTTCATCGTCACCCTTTTCCTTCATTAGATGCAGCTATGAAAGAAATTATGTTTGAGGAGACCCGCCTCAAACTTACTCAGTCATCTATATTGGACTCTGCATTGGCTGTCACATCTCAATCCTTTGGTCCTACTCGTCGGGGTCCCATTTCTCGTCAGACTCAGTCCAATAGATGTCGACGTTGTAAGAATGGTGATCATCCATATACTCAGTGCCCCAAAGTCAAGTATCACTACTGCCATCTTCGGGGTCATGTCATTCAGAATTGTCCCCGTCGTACTCGATCTTCTTCTCAGATTGGTAGTTCATCTGTTGTAGTTGCTGCTACAAATGTTTCACAGTCTGTTGTGGCCTCGCTTCCCACTCTTCAGGACCTTCATAAGCTATTTACCCAGGTTCTTTCTGCCAATTCTGATTCTCATACAACCCCATGTAACACCCGTTGGTATTTTGATTCTGCATGTTGTAATCATATGACGTCTAATACCAAACTTCTGTGTTCCTCTGCTCCCACTACGACCTTACCTCCCATACACACCGCTAATGGCTCTTGAGAAAACAGGCACTTGGGATCTTGTGCCTCTTCCGACGGGCAAACGCCCTATTGCGTGCAAGTGGGTCTATACGATTAAAACTCACTCTGACGGTTCGATTGAGCGCTACAAAGCTCGTCTTGTGGCGAAGGGGTATTCTCAGGAGTATGGTATTAACTACGAAGAAACTTTTGCTCCAGTCGCTCGTCTTACCACTATTCGGTGCGTACTTGCGATTGCTGCTGTTCGTCAGTGGTCCCTGCGTTAGTTGGATGTCAAGAATGCCTTCTTGCATGGTGATTTGACTGAGGATGTCTATATGACTCCCCCTCTAGGTATTGAGACATCCGGCAAGGTATGTAAATTGCGTCGGGCTCTCTATAGTTTGAAACAGGCTCTCTGCGCTTGGTTTGCCAAATTCAGCTCCGCTCTTACTCAATATGGTTTTTCTTCTAGTGCTCATGATTCGGCTCTCTTTATACGTCGAAGCTCCTCTGGGATTATTATTCTCCTGTTGTATGTTGACGATATAATTGTCACTGGGGACGACTGACCTGTCGTGCAGTCAATCAAATATTTCATCCAATCCGTGATCACAATTTAATGTAATACAGGGGAAGGGATCGTCTCCACAGGGATTGTGTGATTCACTCTTTCGTATTCTAATGCAATAAATAAAGGAGGATTTTTCTTTTATTATCTAATGAAAATAAAATAACAAAGCAATTAAATTAAATGGAAACTGACTATCAAGGGGATGTATGGCTCAAGGGATGATGCAATTATGGCACTTGTATTTTATCACTAATTCAATAAAGTTAATTCTTATTAAAGTATCAATAAATTGGTTATAGTTATCAACAAGCTCTGACAACCAATTTTTCCTTACAGTGTAGGTAATTAAGGTACGACCGTTAACTACCCCTAATTAAGCAAATAAACCTAGGTGCGCCCATAAGAATATTGCCTAACCGCATTCCAATCTAGAAAAACTCAATTCAAAACAATTACTACCTAAGAGGAGCAATTAGATTTGATTGTCTAACCCCCGGGAAGGAACTATTCAACCCGGTTGTCACCTATTCAAGTGCGAATACAATTACGGATATCCTACCTGAATTGACTTTAGATTATCAGACTAATTTAAATATCGGTACCAAAATATTCAATCAATTTAACAATCACAAACGCTATTCTCAGAATTAGACAAATATCGATAATCAAAAAAACTTTTATAAAGAAAATCAAGAATCTCCAAAACAAAAGAACCAAAACATTATCACCCCTCAAACCAGAAAAGTATCTACTCCATAATCAAATAACAAATAACAAAAGATAAAGATAAAGTCATGGGAAGGGGAAATGTTCTCTGTTGATTTGCTCCTGCGCGATCTATGAATCTGTCAGTCTCCTATTCCTGTGCGTTTCTGCCTTAATTGTTCTCTCCCTCCAATAGGTGTGTGTTTACACCTTTTTATTTAATTTTTGCCTTAATTATTTTGTAGATGGACTTTTGGGCCTTTAATTAATTTTATTTCCTTTTTTTTCCAATTATGCCAAATTTAATATTTGCCCTCTGCACACAGCAAATAAACAATTCGCATATAAATTAGGTAGAATCTAATCAAAATCACCCGAATATCGCATATGATATGAATATAAAACGCATGTAATTTCTAACTATCAACAACATCTCTGGTATTTCTGATTTGCAGGCCTACCTTCGTTAGCACTTTGAGATGAAATGTCTTGGTCATATTCGCTATTTTTTGGGTCTTGAGATTTCTGACACTTCGAATGGTTTTTTCTTATCTCAGGCCAAGTATACCTCTGATCTTATCTCCTGTGCTGGCCTGACTGATAGCAAGATCATCTCCACACCTCTTGAGGCGAACAGTCGCCTCATCCCTCAGGATGGCTCTCTACTTGACGATCCGACTCTTTATTATCAATTGGTTGGTTCCTTGATTTATCTTACTGTTTCTCGTCCTGACATAGCTCATATCGTTCATATTGTTAGTCAGTTTATGGCTGCTCCGCAGACTACACATTATTCTGCCGTACTCCGTATTCTTCGCTATGTTAAAGGCACGTTTCTTCATGGTCTCCATTTTTCGGCTCGCTCGTCCTTGATTCTTGCCGGCTACCCTGATGCAAATTGGGCTGATGATCCCACGGATCGTCGCTCTACTACTGGTTTTTGTTTCTTTTTTAGTGACTCTTTGGTCTCTTGGCGCAACAAGAAACAGACAGTTGTCTATAAGTTTAGTGCTGAGTCCGAGTATCGTGCTATTGCTGATTCTACATCCGAACTTTTATGGCTATGTTGGTTACTGTCTGATCTTGGTGCCCTCAGTCCTTATCTACTACTCTTCATTGTGACAGTCAGAGTGTCATACAGATTGCTAATAATGATGTCTTTCACAAGTGCACGAAGCACATTGAAATTGATTGTCATTTTGTACGGCAACATGTGGTTTCCAAGACTATTTTGTTGCGTTCGATCCCCACAAACGATCAACCGGCAGATCTCTTCACCAAATCTCTCCTTCCGAGTCGTTTCCATCTTCTTTTACGTAAACTTAAGTTGATGTCTACGGCACCGCCTTAAGTTTGATGAGGGATGTTAGTATATATATAATATTGTATATATACATATTTACCAAAATACCCTTGTACATATAAAGTAGAGTTTATTCTGTTTATTGGAAGATAATTCAAAAATTCAATTTCCCAAAATTCCCAATAAAAATAAGATATTTTGAAATTATATTTTATAAAAAAATATTATATTTTTTTATTTTAAATAGTAATATTTTTTATTTAAAAAGATTAATAAATTTTAATGATTAAAACATGCTAATTCCATATATTCATTCACATTTAAGTTATAGGAAATGAAATAATGAAATGTAGCTATGTTGGAAACCCCACTCCAAGAATTGGAGTTTGAGGATTTCGGCACCAAACTACACCATCATTCCTAAATATAAATTAAATTATATATTGTAATTTTTAAAAATATATTTGTAAATTCCAAACAATTACACATCTATGAAAAATAATAGAATATTATTCCGTAAAGAATGGTATGATGGTGCAGGAAATAAATTTATAGCCATACAAAATATGATTCATCTACTATGACTTGCCTAATTTGCAGGGTACGAGTTCTCGCGTCATATAAAAAAAAAAAAAAAACAGTAACAAGTAACATATAATGGATTTTCTTAATAAACAATCTATAACTTTATTATTATTATTTTCTTAATAAGTTTGTTTACATAGCATTTTTTAATGAAACAAATTTTCATAAATAATATTAAAAACTATAAATATACACACATATTAATATAATATATATAGTATCTATTTATAAAAAAATCAACAATTCAATACAAAATATTACTCCATCTATCTCATATTTATCTATACATTTACTTTTTGCACGGAATTTTAAAAATATTAGTATTATATTATGATATAATAGAAATAAAGGTAAAAAGACTAAACTAACCTTATTAGTATTGTATGATATAAAAATAATGACATTTGTGTAATATATTGAAAATTGGAAGAGTATTTGTAATGTTAGGTAAATAGTACAGTTACTAAAAAAAATAGATATTTTATTATGGGACGGACAAAATAGTACTATTTTTTATATTACCAATATATTTCTTTATACTATATACAAAAAATTGATTTATTTAAAACCGATAAGTAAAGAGACTGATAACCAAGCCAACCGATCCCAAGCTTCAATTTTTTATATTTCTTAATTTGTAATAACGTGATTTATTAGAATTTATTTGGAAATAGAGCTATTTAGAGTTATTAGTGTCAGGTACCAACCTTTGTTGAAAAGTACTTTCTCGTTCTTTGCAAATATTACAAGAGGAAGCATTAACTTCCAATAAATTAAAAAACATACTCAAGGATAGTGTATGGTAGTGGACTCGTGATCGTGAGATTATAAGTTTAAACACTTTCATTTCATGCCTGAACTTAATTTGCAAATTATTAAATTCGATTCAAAACACATTCGTCGAATTAAAAAAAAATGGTCAGGGTGCTATTCTATTAAAATTCTTTAGATTAATACTCCCTCCGTCCCGAAACAATAGAGATACTTGTGATGAACACGAGAATTAAAGAATAATAGTATTATATTGATGGTAGATATATAAGTGTTTATAAAAGACTAAAATACCTCTACTTTATGTAATTATTATGAAAAAATAGTGATAGTTTTGTAAAAATGTGAAGAGGTAGTTACCGAAAATAGAATTGAAACTATTGTTTTAAGACGGACGAAAACGACAAAATGAGATTATTATTTTGGAGTAGTGAGCATATAAAATATAAAAAATATATTTTATGATAATAAAGTATAATATTATTTCATTATGTTTCTATGAATGATATTTTTTATTTTTGTAAAATAAAAATTAATATATATAATTAAAAAATTATAATATGTATTTAAATATTATATGTATCTTAATAAAATATTTATAAGATGAATATTATTTTATAAAAAAATTATTATTATAATGCAAATAAATTAAAAAATATTTATTTATGATAATATAAACCAATTTTATAAAAATAGAAAGTTTTTTATATAGATAAAAATATTTATATATTGAGAAGACGAAAACAAAGATAGAAATAAAAAGATTTTGAATGAATTTTTGCTTTGTTATTCCTAATTTTCTTCTTTCACGGTTTTTTGAAAATATTAATACACCACACATATTGACTATTTTTATATTTTTTAAACGATTCCTTATACTTACATAATTAATTTTTTTCAACATTCTCACAAAACAAACACACCAATATATTATCTCATGTTTTTGAAAACTTTTTGAAGTTTGAAAGTTTAAAAAAAAAAATGAAAACCTAGTATTCCATTTAATTTGATATTTTTAAAAAAATACTTCATAATAATCAAGTACTCAATCGTCTCAAAAAAATAAAGATATTTGAGATGAACACGAGAATTAAAAAATAATACTTCATCCGCAAGAAGATTGTCATTTAGTTTTTGCGTTATTATACTTAACATTAAAAATATTATTATATTTGAATAATTTACTCGACAAATATACCAATAAACATACTTTTTTTCTTTCTTTTATTGATTTATACTACGTATTAATATAAAGTTAATATTCAAATATCAACGCGGAAAAAGCTAATGACAGTTTTCTTGCCAAATGGAGGGAGTAATATTATATTGATAGTGAGTGTAAAAGTGTTTTTAATAGACTAAAATGCCCATACTCATGTAATTATTGTGAAAAAATTATGAATATTTTTGTAAAATTGTGAAAAACTAGTTACCAAAAACAAAACGAAACTATTGTTTTATAACGGACGAAAATGACAAAATAAAACTATTGTTTTAAAACGGAAAAAGTACACGAAAGTTGATTATATGAACAAAACCTTATTGAGAGAGCTTCACTCTATTTACATAGACATTTGTGTTTGTTTGGGGGATTGGATTTCCAATCCACTATTCATCATATTTTGTCCCCAAAAAATATCAAATCAAACATCTATTTTTTATTTTTTATATTATACTAAAAATTAATTTTACATTCAAAACATCAGATCAACACCTATTTATATCACATTATACAATTATTCAAATTCAAAATTTTTACTATTCAAATCCCAATTGAAAATCCAAATTCCCAAACAAGCACACCTAAGAGTGTATTTATTTTACGAAATTATTGAAATTTTGTAAAAACCTAATTGAGAGAGCTTCACTTTATTGTACTCCTATTAATTTATCTCTTTTCACTTATTAAATGTAAATGTTATATTTTTACTTTTTTATTTTTTTGCTAGTTTACTTTTTCTTGAAAATATAAAAAAAATACATTCTCACTAAATGTAAAAAATGATATATTTTTTAATAACGTTATTTTATCTCTTTTAATAGCAATTAACAATTAATTTTATAGTTTTATTTATTCTATTTAGACTAACACTCTCTTTTTTTTTTCTTTTTTTTTTTTTTTTTTTTTTTTAACATATCAATATGAAGATCAGTATAACAAATGTTATATACAATTTATTTGGTAATAATTTAAAAAAAATAATCAATATTAAAATTTTCAAGCGAATGACACCGTGAATGAAGATATTTAAGTGCAAGTTTTTGTTGACCTAAATATCAAATTTGATGTTGAATTGGTTAGTAAATTTATTGATATATTTTTTTAAGATAAATATTTTTTTTTATATAGAAAAAATAAAAATAATAAATATGTATAGTGTATTCCATTTTTTAAAAAAATATGTAAAAAAAAAACAATTGAAAAAATCTAAATACTTTTAAAATTTTTCACGCCAAATATATAAATTTTTATTTTTGTTTTTATTTTTTTATTATCTAATACTTTTCTAAACATCTATATAAATTGAACAATCACTTTAATGACATTTATTTTTTTAACACACGCCGAGCGTGACTACCAATGGTGAAGTATTAGGTATATTATTTATTTATTATTCTGTGCAACTGACCGTTCCACTAAGGGTGTGTTTGTTTGGGGGTTTGGATTTTGAATTGGGATTTGAATAGTAAAAATTTTGAATTTGAATAGTTGTATGATGTGATGTTTTGAATGTAAAATTGATTTTTAGTATAATATAAAAAATGAAAAATAGGTGTTTGATTTGATGTTTTTGGGGGAAAAAAATTGGATGAATAGTGGAAATTCTTCAAAATCCTTCAAACAAACACACCGTAAGTCTCAATTATTGCTTTTATTTCACTAAAGTCTTATTTAGAAAATTTCAATAATTATGGAATAGATCATTCTCTACCATACTTTCTCCGTTTTAAAACTATAATATAAGATATATTTGGCATGAAATTTAAAAAATATTGATATTATATTAGTAATGAGTAAAAAATACTAGTAAAATCTTTTTTGTCTTTACGAATATATTAATGTAAAAAATAATGACAATTGTATAATAATAATAAAAAATAAAGATAATTTTATAATTATTTATAGAAATAATACTATTATTTTAAAATGAACAAAAATGATAAACAAGTATTGTATTGAAACCAAAAGAAATATGTATTTTTATTTTGGTTTTCTCGACCACTTTTGAGCCGCAGCCGCCCCTCCTTGCAATGGATGTTGCCACATGGACCTTATTAATAACCTTTAGACCCGTCAACGTAAATTTAACATAATCTATTGTTGGATCGGTAGGTTCTTTTTTTCACATAAATATTTTTCAAAATTTAAGTACTCCATAAGAAGATTATTATTCATCTTTTTATATATAATTTTTTTATTAATTACTATATTAATATGTAATACAAATATACAAATAAAAAAAATAACAAAAATATATTTATTAATCCGTTATAATACAAATAATAAATTATTCAAATATAAAAATAATTTTAATGTTAAATATTAAAAAAGGACCACCTTGCACCTAATATTATTGATTAATTGTAATACTTTAAAGAAATATTACAAAATAATAATAATAATTATTACTCATTCATTTTGGGCTAATTATATTATTCCTTCTATCGAGATTAATTATGTCGGATATGATCATATGAAAACTAATAAATAATAGTAATGTAAATATGATATATATGAAAAATAAAACGAAAATATTATAGAAAATTTATTTAAAAAATTAATAATAAAATAGTAGGTCAAGTAAAAAAATAATGCAAAATTAATTATTATTTGTTAAAATAGTGATAATGAAATTATAAGTAAATAAAATTGTTTAGATTATATATAAATAAAGGATAATAAAAAAATATATATATAAATTGTATAATATTTATTTGTGTTTTTTATAAATACATAAAATATTTGTATTTTATTTATTTTGGAAAATTTTATATATTAAAATATGTACAAAATAAATTTTTTATTTTAAAACTAATTGATTGTAAATATATAAATGACTGTTTTGCTTTTAAATGGACAACAACAAACGAAGATGGTGGAACTTGAATTCGAAATTTAAGACTTTGATATCATATTATGTAATCCACTATTTCACCTAAGATTTTATGCATTATTTATTTATTTATTTACAAAATTTATATACAAAAATCACATTATGCTCTCTTTATGAACAAAAATATATTGAGTTGTGAGGCAATATAAATTTTAAAATAAAGGTATATAAATTTAAAGCAACAAAGAGTATAAAAGAGCGTGAAAAAGGGAACTAAAGGCACAGTCCAGTGGGGCCCACCACCTAACGGCACAGTGCCGTACAGAAATCACGGCACCGAATCCCCGTGATTACTCTCTCTCTCTCTCTCTCTCTCTCTCTCTCCCCCTCCATTACTGTTTCAAATTCCCCTTTTTTGGCATTTTACTAAACCTACCTCCGGCGCCTTCCTTCTTCTCTCCTCTCCCCATTCTTCTCTCGCCACGTGTAGCTGTTCTCGCCGTCTTCCTCCATCCCGACGTCGCCGTCGCCTCCGCAGTAATTATCCGGTGGAACGTATCCGCAGAAATGTGTGCTAAGTTTTATTTATGTTTTGTTTTTGTTTTTTTTTTGAATTTACTTTTGTTGTCTTGCAAGTTGTTTGTTTAGTTTTTGGTATGTATTTATTGTACCTGCTGTTTCGATTTAATGCATGTTTGATGTGATTTCAATGGAGCTTCTGTTTTGAGTTCTCGATCTGGAAAATTTTTCGCTTTTCAACAATTATTTTGTACGTCTTGGCGAGCTATGGTCTTAGACTTTAGTATTTTTCAGTTAACGGAGAATACTGATACTAGATTGATCGCTCGGGCGATTTCTGCTTCGGTCATCAAGATTTCGATACTGGTGGCGGAAGGAAGGCGATGTCGGGACCCTTGGATCGATTTGCTAGACCTTGTGAGTTTAATTTTTCTGCAATTATTATGCACTTCTTTTTGGGCTTTCTCAAGTATTTCGTTGTTTACCGTTTCATGTATGCGATCAAGGTAACGCGTCTGTATTGAGTTTAATGTTAGTCTGCGTTTAAGGAAAGTTGCAAAGAGGAAAATCTGTTTGATCTGGTCATTTTCTGTTGAATACCACATTATCATGCTTGGGAGGAATTTTGTTCGGGGTAGTTACTTAATATGTTGACTAATATATTTTCAATCTAATATTCTTCTTTCTCTTAAGGAAATTCAAATTAAATATCTTTGGTTTACGCTCAACATTGACACCGAGTTTGTCTAATTCTTACTATGAACCTCAAGAATGGGTCTTAACATTGATTTGGTGTGCTCTTTACCCAAAATATCTTCGTTTGATTGCTTCTTATATTTGCGATGACATAGCCATAAAATTATTTCTATTTCTATCTTTCTCTTCTTTTGTTTTTTGTTTTGTTTTTTTTTTTTTTTTTTTTTTTTTCTCCAAGGTTTGAATAACTAAGCATGAAGTGAATCTCTTAGATCATTGGTTTCCCCCCAATTATAATTCCTGTATGTAAAACCTGTCCCTAGACCTTTAATCAAATGGAGGAATATTTGATCCAACTTATAAAGTAGAGTAAGCTTGTTTGTGGCAAGTTGTTTTCGAGGCCAAATTTGATGAAGATTAAGTGACATTTTTGGTATTAGAATAGGATTTTTCATGAGCTGATGGTCAGTCTGTATTGAACTGAAAGAAAACTCCTGAATCTATTTATATTAGTGGAATAGCTACCCTAGTCAATAAATTTCTAGAGATGGATTGAATCCTATCATGCTAATATTGTTGCTTGATGATGTTCGGATTTTTAAATGCCATTTTAGCACAGTGATCTGCTGAGCTATGTATTTCTGAAAAATTTCTGTATGGAACTTTAAGAAGAGTATGCATACTTAATAGAGGCAGATTGTGTGAGAATCTAATATCTATTTTATTGGCACAAAGTTTTTCCCACATGAATCTTTATTTGTATTGGGTGGGGCAGGCTTTGAGGGTTCATCTGGTAATGATGAGAAAAGAGAACGAAAGTCCGATTTTGAAAATTCTGAAGATGAAAGAAGGACAAGAATTGGGTCATTGAAAAAGAAAGCACTGAATGCATCTTCTAAGATAAAGCACTCTCTTAAGAAAAAGAGCAGCAGAAGAAAAAGCGATGGGAGAATCAGTTCTGTTTCAATTGAAGATATTCGAGATGCTGTGGAATTGCAAGCTGTTGAGTCCTTCCGACAAGCCTTGATGTTGGAAGATTTGCTGCCAGAGAAATTTGATGATTATCATATGATGTTGAGGTCATTATTCTAAACTTCTTCTAGTTTTGGTTATATGTACCTCTTAAAACAGTATTCTTTTGTGTATTTTTCAAGAATTTTCATTATTCAACTAATTTTTTTACCCCCAAAACATCAAATCATATACTTAGTTTTATTTTGTATATTATACTAAAAATTAATTTTTTGTATTTAAAACATTACATCAACATTTATTTATATCACATCAAACAACTATTCTAATTAAAGATTTTACTATTAAAAAATTCAAACCAAAATTCAAACCCTCAAACTAACACGTATTTTTATGGTGTTTATTGGAAAGTTTTATATAATGATGAGATCACGAAATTAACAATTAATAGGCATTAGTCACCCATCTAGATCACTAACATTAAGAATATCTACATTTTATTCTCTTTCAGTGTTTTTGAAGTAGCAAAAAATTGGGGAATCAATAACACTTCCCCTCCCTGATCTTTCGAGGGAGCATTTGCATGCTCCAAAGTAACGTTGTTTCGGGGATTGATTTTTAGTGTCTATCAAATATTCGTGTAACACTGTAGTTGAATTTTACTTCCCTAAGTTTGTGGTTTTTTCTACGATTCATAATTTCTTCTTATGTTCCTCTCATTAAATGTAGGTTTTTGAAAGCAAGGAAATTTGACATTGAAAAGTCAAAGCTTATGTGGGCTGATATGATTCAGTGGAGGAAAGATTTTCGTACAGACACTATCCTGGAGGTAGTTACTCCTATACATTTATTTCAATTTTTGGCGTGTGGCTTGGATTTTTATTTATTCATTTTTCCTTGATGTATCTTTAGCTAAATCATATTGTTCTATGATTCTTTATCAGGATTTTGAATTCAGGGAATGGAGTGAAGTTCTGAAGTATTATCCCCATGGTTATCATGGAGTTGATAAAGATGGGAGGCCTGTATACATTGAGAGGCTTGGGAAAGTTGACCCTAACAAACTTATGCAGGTTACAACTATGGAACGATACATAAAATACCATGTAAAAGAATTTGAGAAAACCTTTGCCATTAAGTTTCCAGCTTGTACAATTGCTGCGAAAAGGCACATTGATTCAAGCACAACCATTTTGGATGTTCATGGTGTGGTATGACTAGTTATTGTTTTGCTTAGTTTTCCACTGTTTCTAGTTATGTCTTCCTATTATAATTTAATGAATTTATGCTTCCTTTTCTCCTAGGGCCTGAAAAACTTTACCAAGAATGCACGGGAGCTCATTATGCAGCTACAAAAGATTGATGGTGATAATTACCCTGAAGTAAACCTCTGGATTCCCTTATTTTATCAGTATGTTATGTTATGCATGATTTTGGTGAGTAATTGATGTTCCTTATTTGAACTGCAGACACTCCATCAAATGTTTATCATTAATGCCGGTTCTGGTTTTAGACTGCTTTGGAATACCGTGAAAAAATTTATCGATCCCAAGACTGCCTCTAAGATTCATGTATGCCGCTTCCCGCCTTCTAGTATTTGGGAGCTTTATTTCTTGGTCACATATTGTTTTAACATTTAGTTTTTTTTGTCTTTAATCCTTGATAGGTTCTTGGAAATAAATACCAGCACAAATTGCTTGAAATTATAGATTCAAGGTATAGTGTTTGAATATCATGTTTGTGGTGTGCCTTGTAATTAGGTGTTTGAAATCTCTTCGAAAAGTTTTTGACAGTTTATGTTGGGCATGCACAGCCAATTGCCAGATTTCTTGGGGGGACTGTGTACCTGTGCGGATCAAGGGGGTTGCCTTTACTCTGATAAAGGACCGTGGAAGAATCCAGAAATACTGAAGGTTGTAATTTGCTGCAGTGTTATATGCTGGTTCCAAGATAGTATAACTTCCCTTTCACAATGCCTACCTATTTGACTATCTACGCACGGACATATATTATGATACATATTCATCACTGGTAGGCATAATTTTGCAGATTGTGCTAAATACTGAAGCTCGTCGCCCCAGGCAGGTTATTAAGATTGTCAACAGTGAGGGGAAAGTAGTGTATGTGAAGCCTCGTTACCCAATGGTATGATTGTCTCTTAATTAGCACGTCTATTTTGTCCTCCACTGGTTATAGTTTAGATAATTTATATTTATATGGTGTTTGGCAGTTAAAAGGAAGTGACACATCGACAGCCGAATCTGGATCTGAAGCTGAAGATATTGCTTCGCCTAAAGCCTCAAGGAGTTATTCACAACTTAGGTTGACTCCCGTGCGCGAGGAGGTATTGGTTAGAGTCAATGTCTTGTTTGATATAATTGTATTTTTGGTCGAAATTTGAAACTAATAGGAGAAGTATTCATGCCTTAGAGAATTTTGAATAATTCTTAACGTAAATTGCTTTATTATCATTTATGGAGGTATCCCTTTTTCCATCAAAGTATGATAAATCTACACAAACCCTGTTTAATTCTTTTTAAACGAAATAAAATAAATATAAATATAAATTTGGGATATGCTCTGGTGTCAAGCTTGTGAATTCCATCTCATAAATATATTAATGCAGTATATCTACTTCTCCTTCTAGCTACTGAGTGGCTATTATTTTGTAATCGTGTCATTTATTTTAAAATGACTATTTGAGTTATGTCATAGGCTAAGGCTGCGGGAACAAGCTATGGGGGCCGTTTCTCGGGATATGATGAGTACGTTCCTATGGTTGACAAGGCTGTCGATTCTGAATGTGAGAAGCAAACTTCACCTCGAAATCTATATGTTCCTAAAGGTTTGTTGCTATTAGTTGCCAAGCTTTATTGTTGTAAATCTTTGGTCATTTCATCTTTTTTCATATGAACATCTTGTACTCGACTAATCGAGTACACAGTTTTTGCTGCAAGTGTTTGTTTATTTTTCATGCCTTTCTAACACTAACCCATCTTTTGATCTTTCAGAGACATTTCTCCAACCCAATTCTCAGAATGCTGCAGCAGAGTCTCGCTATCGTCTTGTGGCTACTCTCTTTACTTTCTTGACTACAATATTCTTGTTTCTCCGATCCATATACTACCGTGTCACCAGAAAGCTTCCCAACATCCCTTCTCAGCCTGACCACACCCTTCCCGAACTTGCTTTTGACACAACTCCCAAGGAGGAGTTCCGACCTCCATCCCCAACACCATCTTTTACTGAAGCAGAGATACTTTCTTCCGTCATGAAGAAGCTGGGCGAGCTCGAAGAGAAGGTCAGTACCCTTCAAGCAAAACCATCTCAGATGCCATATGAGAAAGAAGAACTGCTGAATGCTGCTGTTTACCGAGTGGATGCCCTTGAAGCCGAGCTGATTGCCACCAAAAAGGTACAATAACTTATAAGTAAGATTGGAAATTGGTAAATCTACCATGATTGATGTTTAATACTGCAAAAAATGTAATGCATTCAATTTGGTAGTTTGGTAAGAATATTTTCAGTGCTTTCAGAATATAAATTTGATATTGTTCGTATCCAGCTTTGTCTTACTGCTCTGTCGAACCTAAGAATCAAATTTCTTCTCCGAACAGGCTCTGTACGAGGCTTTGATGAAACAAGAAGAATTGCTTGCTTATATCGACAGCCAAGAAAATGCCAAATACCAGCAGGTACTCGGCTGTGTTTGCTTCTTGTTTTTGATATATGTTTTTACTATTTATTAACTACCTCCCCCCCCTCAAAGATATCAAATCAAACTCATATTTTTATATCAAATGAGACTATTCTAATTCAAAAGTTTCCCTCAGTGATTCCTCTTTGAATATAAAAGTCACAGTTTCGATGAGGAGAATGCCGTGCAATGTGTGGTGTTAACTAGTTTATATTTATGTTTCTTTGTCCAGAAGAAGATGTTTTGCTGGTAAACATGGGAGCTCTTTGGTTGGGAATCATATCTTCTGCTGTATTCGAGGTAATTTGCCATCTCTTTCTCATCAACTTGTGTTATGGTTGAATATGTAGATTATTTAGTCTGTGCTTGCGAGTCATTGTGTGAAACTGCTTCCACGACGTGAATCTAAGTGATTCCAAGTTATATTTCAAACATTTATTTCATGAACAGGGTTGTTGATTCATTCCCTATCCCCATCCCCATCCCTGTTTTCTGATTCCGTAGCATATATTGGTATAAATTGTTGTTGCCCCCACTTGCTATTTGGATATTTGATGAATTAGCTAGGAAATTTATAAGGTTTTTTTTTTTAGTTTAAATAGTATTTATATGTGATGTTTTATAAGAATAAATAGTATATTTTTATTGCAAACTTTGCTAGCTAAATAGCGGTGATTTTGAAGTCAAACAGACCTGAAAAATAAAACAAATTAATATTTTAGCTGAAGGAAGGAGTAATATATATAAGCATTGGTTCCCCGGTCTTATCCGATCCACACAAGCACTAATTACACAAAACTCGTGCTTGCACAACACACATAGAAGGATATGCATATTGGTGTTAGTCTAGCCATGTCAAGTTTGTAGATGGAACTTTGTACACTAACTTAACTAGCCAACCAACTACCAAAACCCAAAAAACTTACCCTTTCTCTCTCTAAGAATATCTGCACTAGAATGCGAAGAACTTTTTCTTCTTCTTCTTCTTCTCAATGTACGCAATCAGCTCTGCTTGTTGAGACAGGGATTGCTCCAAACCCTGCCAATTCACAACACCAATAGTTATTAACATTAGAGCTCTTATACAAGTCGAGCTGATCTAATAATTTCAAGTTGAATAGCCTCAGCTCGATAACTTAGGCTATGCTTAGATAGATATTATCGAAATTTAGCATCAACGTTTCTTGTGATATAGAGCAACCAAAAAGCTGCAATTATCTCAAGAGTCTGTACATTGAGAAAGTACTTGAGAGATTTACTACGGGCAGCTAAAGTGAAGGGTATTACTGATATCAACATCTTCTTGATATAATTATTATTTTAATCTATTATAAAATTCTCTTATAGTTATTTAGGCGGAACGCAGGGAGTATCTTTAAGTAACTTCTAATGAGTCGAGCTTGACAATGATACTAACCTTTCTGGCTTCTGAAAGCTCCTGCTCTAACGAGTCTATGCGGCTCAATGCATTGTTGAGCAACTCCTCTTTCTCCGGCGGCATGCCCGTCGGCTTGTTGGCTATGATATTAACCTTCTCCTCTAGCTCGTTCATCCTCTTCATCAATATCAGGTAGTCTGCTCTCGACACAGCTGCCTCGGCCGACTCGTACGAGCGCGCCCGGCTCTTCATCATGTCGTCCCCTCTGCCCATAGCACCCGCGTAGAGGTCAGCCGGGTTGTCGGTGAGCTTCTTTGGCATGTTGCGCGTCATGCGCACCATTGTCACCACTCCCATCACGAATGTTAGTACTCCTGTAAAGAGATGGTTGCTGTTCGCATCCGTCAGCTTTAGGAAATCGGAGGCTGCAAAGAGAGACAGACGGACAGACGATGGGCTGTCATCGGGTTATGGATTACAAACACTATAAAAATACTTCCTCCGTCCATTAAAATTATGCCAGCTTTTTCTTTTTTTTCCCTCTGCTATCTTTATTTGATCAAATAATAATAATTTTGTCCCTTCTTTATTTTATCTATTTTTATTTTTATATTAATATTTAATTATAGTATCTATGCGCAAGCAAAATGACGAAGACGAAATTATTTGGACGGAGGGAGTATGTAATATGTGTGAAATGGTAGTATTGTAGGTATGTATGTATTTGCCTTTGGAAAGAGGGAAGTTGTCGATGCTTTGTGGCCACATTGCTGGAGTGATGGCCTTTTCTGCTGCAAGAGCTGTTGTAGCAGCTGTTGCAAAGGACTCGATTTTAGGCTGTGGCTCAGCCTGCGCCTTTGTGTAGTCTTTGGGTTCCTGAACACAATTTGAACCATATTTGCTTCATACTAACAAATAAGTTCATTGAAAAAATATAGCGTAAGTTGTTAAACGAGCTCGAGTATCTATTATTCTAGCTCAGCTCAAATATATTTTCAGCACAAGCTCGACCCGGTCCATTTAGAATTTGAGCTAAAATGGTAGCTCGAGTTCGATTTGTTAGGCTCAACTTCAAGGTCAAGCTTGGCTCACAAGGCTCAAACTCAAGCTTGAGTTTAACTTGAATTTTATATAAAATAAATATGTTTAATTTATTATTTATAATTTACTAATACAATATTCATATTTTAATAATATATTGTATTAATATATAAAATGATAAGAACATACCATCTCCAACAACGACCTCAATTGAGTTGTCTGTGAGTTGAGCTTGTTTATAAAAATTAATAATTCTCAAGCTTGAGCTCTACTCATTTAACTCTATAAATGAGTTAAGTCGAGTTGTTACTGAGCTAGGTCGAACTTGACTCGTGAGCTAAGTTCATTTTAACAGTTATATCGATTATAGTCTAGATTTTAAAATGTTAGAATCGAGCTTACTTCTTCTTTGACGGGAGGAAGCTGTGAATGTGCGGGTTTTTCACTCCCGTTGGCCGTCATGCTGAAGGATACGGTTTTCTTGATACTCTACATGTTCATTCCAAGTTTTGAGCTTTCAGTACATTTTACGCACAAGCTAAAGATTTCTCCGAAAAAATAGAGTACCTTAGACATAGGCGCAGCAGGTTCGTCTTCTGAGACCGTTTTCTCGTCCGCAGAGGCAGAGGCTGATCTGTTTGAGCATTTATGAGCGCCTTCTCGGACCAGCTTGATGAAATGAATCACAGATTCTCAGAACTATACATAACTGATGGATCTCAATATGAAGTAAAAGGATACATTTCTTGTAGTAAGAAAGAAGATTTCTTGAGGCTTAAAGAGTATCGGTAACCTTCATGATCTCCGGATCGTTCCAAGGACCCTTATCGGACATCATGCATCCGCCCTTGTCATCGCAGGTGCACGTCCCGCCTAAGAATTCTGGGAGCTCACTAACAAATGAGAACAATGACTGTTATTGAACCTGAAGAAGTCTCGGCTAGAATGTTGTGTGAGTAATGAAATGTTTGATTTTTAATTCTGAGATGGATCGGTACCTTGCGTCGATCATCTCAAGTAGCTTGCTCTGATATTTGTTTCCCAGAACCTGGTTAAAAGGAAACATAGGAACTACACTCATGCCATTTGAGAGAATAGTTGTGTCGAAAAATACATGTTATAGATTAGAAAATTTTACAATTTCAAAATTACATAATAATGATAATACATTACATTATGACAGACAACCATAAACTCCAAATGCAGTATATGAACTGGACAATAGTCTACATGACATGTATGACATATTATAGTGACTTTAGCATATGATACATGTTCATGCACCACATCCTATAAATATGAACAATCTACTATTTGCTAGTTTTTGATGTGATGATTACACAAGATATATAAATATATTACATATGCTAGCATTTCATACAATATATGTTGTATAAATAATTAACATACATTTGCCATATCATTTTTCATATGCTGATTAGGGACTTTAAATATTCTATATTAGTTGCTTATATTCACCTCAAAGGGATTTATTATTAGACGCTATTTTTGAATATTCTATTGCTATAGTGAAAACACGAGTTTATATTAGGTCTCGAGCTTACATGAATCTTTTGAGTAGTCTTGGGGTCGAGGAACGACTTCACAGTGTTCCACAACAACCGGAACCCTGAGCCGGCATTGATAATGAACATCTGGCAAAGTGTCTATAGGAAAAGAGAGGACCAAATAACTTCAAGAATCAATAATCAAATTAACCAATAGAATCTAATAATAATTTGCAATCCAAATTACCTCGGGATAATTGTTGCCGTCAATGGCCTGTAGCCGTTGAATCAACTCCCTTGCGGACTTGCTGAAATTTTTCAGGCCCTATATGAAAAACAAGGTTTTTGGACTATATGCGTTAAGTTAAACTCAGATATTCTATTTGATGAATGCGCGTAATGAAAGTTTTAAGGAACTTACGACTCCTTGTACATCCAAAATTGTTGTGCTCTGATCAATGTGCTTCTTGGCTGCGATCGAGCAAGAGGGGAACTTGTCGATGAAGGTCCTCTCGAACTCCTTAACATGGTACTGAATGTAACGATCCAATGTGGTCACCTGCATTAGCTTGGTTGGATCGACCATGCCGAGCCTTTCGATGTAAACTGGCCTGCCTACCTTGTCGACCCCGTGATGACCGTGTGGGTAGTATTTCATCACCTCGTCTCTCTCCTTGAAATCGAAATCCTAGCAAGATAAAAATTACAAGATATATCATATATAGCTCTCCCTTAGCTTACTTAAGTTTTCAAACTTTATTCACACCGATATTTTTATAAATTTTGACACTATTTATCAAAATTTTCTTTTAAATATCAAATAAAATATATGTAAATATTTTATCTAACAAAATATTACACCAACTATCATAACTTTTTATTATTTTAAAAAAATTTAAATTCTCAAACTTCTATCAAAGGAAACTACTTATACAAACTTCTATGGTGTGTAATATTGGGAAGGCACAAGTCCACAACATATGTTATTTGTTCATAATTATAATGTATGTTGCGTAATTAATTGTTGCAGACATATGTTAGTTGTTCATAATTATAACATATGATGTGTAATCAATTGTTAGATATGATATGATGTGATGTGATGAATAAAATTATATGTAATATATTGGTATTATATTAATATATATATATATATATGATGAGTTGCATGTAATAATATTGTATATTAAATCTTAGCATATGTACTATCAGCACCGTAATATTATTATAAGTAGCAGCTACCTCAGTGATAGTATCGGCGCCAAATTCCTTCCTCCATTGGAGCATGTCGGACCACATTTGCTTTGTTTTCTCTATGTCGAACTTTCTTGCCTTGAGAAACCTGTTTCAATCATTTTTGCATAAAGAATGGGATCCTGTTTATATAAATAGTTTTGAACTTTTAATATTATCTTTTTAAAAAATATTATATTAAAAGTATATTTTCTTAAATAAAATATAATATCAACTATATATATATATTTTTTTTTGTTAATAATCAATTTGTTATTATTTTTTCTACTCATTCATCACATTTTTATCAAATTTTTACTAAAATTTTCATAATATCTTCATTTTACTTTACTTTTTTTTTTTGTCTACTATCAGCTTTTTCAATTATTCAAAATAGTTTAAATAGTAAAATTTTTAATTTGAATTGTTATTTAATTTATTATAAATAGATATTTATATAATATTTTAAATATAAAAAATTAATTTTAGGATAATACAATATATAATAAATGATCTCACTTTTCATTTAGAGTTATTCCATCTAAATAAGTTTTTATTTATTTATGGTCTCTCTATGTAGTTTTCACCTAGTAATCACTTTACCTTTATTTTTATCTCAATTTATATTTCCTTTCACTTTTGTTTCAATTTACCAAAATATCCTATCACATCTTACTTTTGACTTCATTAATCCAATAATATTTTAGATTTTATACAAGCCTACTTACTAATATAATAGTATATATATATTTTAAACTACAAAAGATTATATAAAAATAAGTATTTAATTTAATATTTTCAGAAAAATAATTATAGTATAATAATAAAACTTCGACAGTTTATCCAATGTTGTTTTCAACTACCGGCATCAAACTTTTGGGTATGCAGTGTCGGTGGGTAGTGACTTATGTTTTCTAGTAGCCCAAAAATTGTGAAAAAGGAAAGTGGGAATGAAAATGAGTATTTGAAAAATAAATAAAATAAAAATGAAGTAAAATGATTGAATAGATGCACGCATAAATAAATTCGTACCTAATAAATAAATAAATAAATGTAGGTACCTGAGTAGCATATGATAGTCGTCGTGTTTGGCTGGCAGTAATTCTTCGAGAATGAGCGCCTGGCGGAATGCATCGACGGCCTGCACTTCCTCAGCGTCGTGTTCGTCTTCCAACACCACCGACATCACTTTGCTGCTGTTCCGCCTCCGCTTGCTCAGAGAATTCCTGAATTTGTTTGACGCGCTAATGGCCGCCTTCTTCAGAGATCCTATCCGAGTCTTCCTCTCATCCTCCAGATTGTCCGCCTCAATTTTCTCCTGACCTAATTCCTCAACAAAAAACCAAAACACCAAAAATCACAATTCGCTTACCAACCAAATTTGCTAATTCATCATCATCTCCAGAACTCACGCATAACGAAAATTAATTAATTAGAAGGAATTGATTAAGCACAACAGAACTCACTCACAATTTCATACCGAATGCTAATTCATCGTCTCCAGATCGAATACTTTCATAAATGAATTGTGTTTAATTTGAAGGAACTAAGCAAAAACTCACTTGGCCTGACTGGTCGTTCGAGAGGTTCTGACATTGTGATTGCAGTTCGCAGCAGACGACGACAGTAGGTTTTCGTACTATCACAGAATCACGAACTTGCAGATGAATAGGCCTACGCCTACGCCTTCAAATGCGTATATAAACGAACTCGCAGTCAGATCAACAAATTTCCAATTCGTAAAAAAAAAAAAAAAAAAAAAAAAAAAAAAAACAGAGAAGATATTTAGATGAACAGATATATTGATTCAATCACAACAGCTTCCAGAATGCAAGCAATTAAACCTAATATTAAAATTGCTTCTATTCAAACACGATTGATGCATTTAATTTCATATTTATTAACATCAAATTAAATGTATGCATACATATACACAACCGTAAAAATTATAACATATCCAAAATCTAATCCATAAACAAAATCAGAGACGCGATCAACTAACCTGAAGGTAATTCCGCATTGAAGTAAAGGAATGGAGGATTACCGAAATGAATGAAGAAAAAAACGCATGAAGGAACAGTAGTGTATTGAGAGGAGGAGAGAAGGAGAGAGGGAGAAAATTATAGAAATAGGGAGAGAGAGAGCGAGGAAGAAGGAAGTAGTCTGTGCATATATACACATACTAATTTGAGGAAGGTTGGAGTGAATCGGCGACCTTACACACGAACTATTGAGTATTCTACACCAATTACTACCGCATATGACAATTTGGGCGGGTCTTGCCCGGGAGTGTTAATGGGCGTGTTCGGGTTTGAATTCAATTTTTTATATATATGACCTATTATAGCTTCTACGATTTCAAATTCGGCTGGGTATGGGCGAATTATGAATTTGATCGAAAATTCTTTTTGAATCCGGCTTTGCTTGAATTTACCTAAAATTTAAAATTATAAAAATTAAATCTATAATTTTTTATATTGTCAAAATTCATAATGTTATACCTTTTACCATTTATTATTATTATTATTATTATTATTATTTTACAATTTTTGACATTATTGTATATTACAACTTAACATTTTTTCAACTTATTAATTTTCTACTATCAAGTCATTGATGCTATACCAACGGCATTACAGTTGAAAATATATTAGTAACGGCTATTTTTAAAATGTAAAATGCTTAGGCTTTGTTCTTCAATTATTTTGTTCCCTTTTTTCAAAAAATTAAATAATTACAAATATTTATTATTTTTATATTTCCTATATATTTCTCTATACTTTAAATTAAAAAAAAAATCTTTTCAATAATATCATAAAACAAACACACCAATTATATATGCATTTTCTAAATTATATTTAATTATATAACCCAAAAAACACTATATATGCATATTTTACAAAATAAAATAAATTTTAAAACTCGTCGGAATCCAATGGATTCAAAATGGAGCAGAGCCGGTTCTAAGGCCTAAATTCTCAAACTACAAAACTCATACCGTTGTCATCTACTTCCCCTTCAATACCTATCATGTATATGTATACATATAACGTGGCTCTTTGTATTTTTATTTTTTATAATATTCAAAAAAATAGTTACCACATTGAAACTAATCACTAATATCATTGATAAAAAGAAATGCATCATTGAGAGATTACATTCACTCGCTACTGATTTATAATATGTCAGAATATGTGTTGTTGAAACACACCTCACGGTAGATCAAAATACTATCGATTTTCAAATATGGAATGATCATCTTGAGCATTTTAGCAGTATAATAATGAGACAAATAATAGAAAATTGTTATACACCATATGGGTTTTATGAACACCAGATGATATAAAACCAATGAGATGCAAATGAGTGTTTGTACAAAAAAAATTGAATTTAATGAAAATATGAGATATAAATCTCGTCTTATAGTCCAGGGATTCTCACAAATACCTGGAGTGGATTTTGATGAAACATACTCTCCAATTGTCGATTAAATAATATTTAGATACCTTGTGAGTCTAGAAGCGAGAAAAGCTCGACACACGTCTTTTAGACATAGTTACTACATATTTTTATGACTTCTTGTATACTGATATTTATATAAAAGTTCCTGAGGGTTTATTTATGTGTGAAGCTTACAAATTAAACCTAAAGGAATCATATTTTATCAAATTGAAAAAGTCAATTGTATTGACTTAAACAATTATGACAAACGTGGTATAACCATTTCAGTATCTCATTGAATGTTTAATAAAAGAAAGATATACTAATAATCCAATATGCCCAATTGGTCATGCATCTTTATATAGAAAAATGGATCAAATTTTGTCATTATTGCAATATATGTTGATGATCTCAATTTACTTAAAACTTCTGAAGATATTCAAATTGCAGTTGGATGTCTAAAGAAAAAATTTGAGATAAAAGATTTTGGAAAGACAAAATATTGTTTAGGATTATAAGTGGATCATGTGAATAACGAGATATTTATTCATCAATCCTCATATACCCAAAAAGTATTAAAACAATTTTATATGGATAAATCTCACTCTCTAAGCACATCCTCCACAAAGCGTCATTGGAATAGTATAAAGCACATTTTTCGTTACCTTCAGGGGACTCATGACCTCGAAATATTTTCTTCAAATGAATCTTGAAATAAATTAATTGATTATTCTGATGCTGATTATATGTATGATTCACACAAAACAAAATTTCAAACTACATTAGTTACTTATGGTGGAACAACAATTTCTTGAATATCTGCTAAACAATGATAGCAACTACGTCTTCAAACCATGCCGAGGTTTTAGCAATTCACGAAGTTAGTCGTGAATGCGTTTGGTTGAGGTTTATGACTTACCGTATTTATAAAAAATATGGTTTGATTTGTTATGATTTGTTATCTCCTACAATATTATTCAAAGATAATGCAACTTGTATAACTCAATTAAAAATATGATATATTAAAGACAATCGGACAAAGCAAATATCCCCGAAAATTTTTTTCACTCACGATCTTCATAAGAGTGGTGAAATTAATGTGCAACAAATTCGATCATCTGAAAGTTTTGCAGATTTATTTACGAAGACGCTGCCGAACTGCAACATTCAACAAATTAGAATGCGTCGATTGAAAGATATCAAATAAAGTCTAAAACAGAAGAAGCACATTAATACAAGAATGTTCTACTATTTTTCCTTTGCTATAATTTTTTTCCATTGGGTTTTTTCCTAGTAAAATTTTAACGAGACATATTCTTTGTATAAAAGCATCTAAGAGGGAGTGTTATACACATATGAGTGTACATTTTTGTTGATGAACACAATTTTTATTATTGGCTAATGTTTCTCCATTGTATTGTATGACGGTTTGATGTATATATATATTCTCGGCTGTGAATAATAGTGCGGTAAAAACTTATTCAACATCATCTATTTATTTTCCATTTATTACACCTACACATACATCCATCACTTCATACATCCATATATATCATATCACATTCAATACATCCATATATATCTGTTATTTAAAAATGCGGAACGGATCTAAACTTTTATTGAGAAAATCGAACAAAACTTTTAACTAGTTTTGGCTAGGCTCAGCCCCTAACCACTCGAAACACAAAATATACACATACACACTCGAATCGCGACTAACACAAGCACACCGGCCACAACACCACGACTCACAACCACAAAACCCCCACAGAAAAGTAAAAGGCATACAGGAAACAGAAACCACAAGCCTACAGTTGAACGAGCCCCTTTCGGCTACGAACAACACAAAACAGGGGGAAACAAGTGCCAAAGGAACTCCACAGAACAGGAGGAAAGGCACTGCACAAAAACCGCCGTGAACCACCGTCGGACAGGAGAGTGAGAGAAAGGTCGAGAGGGAGAGAGGCTAGAGAGTGTGAGCTTTTTTAGAGAGAGTGAGTAATATCTCGAATGACGGCGCCTCTCTCACCCCAGGTATATATATACAGATAAGATCGGATGGACGGACAGGATCAAAACCCTAGATCGGACGGCCAGGGGCGTGGCTTAAAAAAAGACGCGGATCCTAGTCGGGTCGGATCAGGACGTGGGTCAAGGTCGGGAGGTATAAGGTCGGACAGTGGGTATGTATTAGGATGGTCCAAGTCGGGACGAAGTCAGGTGGACGGTCGAAGTCAGACTAAGTCGGGCGGACGGTCCAAGTCGGGACGAAGTCGGGCGGACGGTCGAAGTCAGACGAAGTCGGGCGGACGGTCCAAGTCAGGACTAAGTCGGGCGGACGGTCCAAGTCGGGACAGGTCTCTGAGTCGGGACGTAGTCGAGCGGTCGGTGAAGTTGGGACAGATCGCTAAGTCAGGACGTAGTCGGGCGGTCAGTGAAGTCGGGACATGGGCCAGGCCCAGATGTGCTCGGGCTGCGAAACGAGTGTGTATCTTGTATCATAATTGGGGTGGACCATAAGGACAAAAAATCCAACAATATCATATCACATTCAACATACCCATATACATATATACTTATATATTATATTTATTATATAGCATATGAGACGTCTTTCACATTTATTATTTTTTATCGTTCACTTCTAGAACCCCCATTTTCCTCGGCCTCGAAAACTTTTTCCGTCGACTTTCCGGCCGGCGGTAGTCGCTTCGCCGCCTCTATCAATTCTCTATGTCCACCGGAGCTTCAACATCCTCCTTAGTCGCCGCTATATTCTTTTTATCCAATTCTTGCAAGTTTTCTTCCTTTTTTTGCTCGAGGAACTTAATCAACCCGCGAAGCGCAACCCTGGGGTTGTCGCTCTTCAACAACTGCTCGCCAATTTCGGCGGGAGTCACCTTAGCCGAGGCAACCATTCTCTCCGCCTCCAACACCAACGGATCCTCCACGACCCCCAAATAATTCTTCACTAACATATTGAGGCCGCGGGGAGTGCAATACGACATGTGGATGTGCACGTCCATACGGCCCGGCCGAAGCAATGCCGAGTCGAGCTTTTCTTTGTGGTTTGTCGTGAACACGATGATCCGCTCGTCGCCGCAGCTCGACCACAATCCGTCGATGAAATTCAGCAGCCCCGATAAGGTGATCTGTACAACACCGTCTAAAGGTTGTAATCCTTAGCCCGGTCTACCAAAGTGTGTTCAAATAGTTTGATATGAAAATTAAACGAAATAATAATATCTATATTTTTTATGGGTAAATTATATCATCCCCTTGTATTTTAGTAAAATATACAAAATATTCCGTATTTTATTTATTGCGTGAAAAGTTTGCATGAAACATCCTCCCTTTATCCAAAAATGATGTTTGGTTTTAAATAAATACCTAAATTACACATGTTTTATACAAATTAAATAAAAAATATAAGATATTCTAAATAATTTTTATAATTCTTATAAAAATCAGATAATAAAAAATTGTCTTCAAAAATCATCAAAAGAAGGATTAAATAATTATTTATTTATTTATTTTATTCAAAAAAATTATTTAAAATATTTTGTATTTTTTGTTTATATAAAACTAACGTAATTAAAATATTTATTTAGAATTAAATATCAATTTTAGAGAAAAAAATATTTCGTACAAATTTTATATTAATATAAGGATATTTAAAGTAATAAATAAAATACTTTTGTATTTTTACTAAACCAAAGGGTATATTATATAACTTACTTATTTTTGTTCTAAAATAATTTAATAAATTTTTATTAGAAAAACTAAACTATTAAACTATATCTTTATTTTTTGATATATATTTATTTGTTATTATATTTATAAAATTATTGAGCTAGGGATGGCCGGACTTTAAAAGATTGGGCCCAGTCCAGTTCATTATCGTTACATTTTTCTTTTTTTATTCCTCAAAACACGATTATTTCTTGTCAGATTTGAATTGAATTTTCGAATCTTTATCAATTTTTGCCGGTTTATATGTGAAGATATGTAAAAGAGTTGAAGCAGTTGAAAACTTGCCTTCGGCGTGTGAAAAGGATGCCCCGAAGGAGGCGGCGGAGCCTCCGCCGCATTCCTCTCCGACAGATCAATCGATGCTGCGTCGATGTCTTCCACCACCAGAATAGATCGATTCCCCGTCGAAATCAGCAATTTCCTCAGATTGGAATTGTGATGGATATCAGTGAGCTCGAGATCGTAAACATCAAAGTTGAGATAATTAGCCATGGCGGCGATCAAGCTCGATTTCCCCGTCCCCGGCGGACCGTACAGCAGGTATCCTCTCTTCCACGCCTTTCCGAGTTTCCGGTAAAGCTCTTTCCTCTTCACGAATCGGTCGAGATCATCGATGATCATCTGCTTCATATCGTCATCCATGGCCAGAGACTCGAAATTCGCCGGATGATTGAGATTTACAGACTGCCATGGCGAAATTCGCTCCCCCATCATACCGTCATTTCTTAAGGTATGTAATTTCAGAGTCTTCCTGCCTTCTTTAACCGCCATGGAAACTTCTAGAACGTGAGGCAGGTACTCTTCCAGAACCTTCGCTTTGTGCTTTTTATGGAAGACCAATTCGATGTATCGAACGTCTGATCTCACCCTGGAATTGAACTCGTCGTGGTAATGTACCCGCCTATTACATTTTTTTTTTTTTTTAATAGTGTTTTAGAATTGCATATTATATATAATGAAATCAGAGACACTACAGCTATACATGAGTTGCAAAACAGTTTGAGTATCTATTACATTTTACAGAGTTATAAATTTGTATGTTATTAATAATGAAATCATAGTCGTTTATACCCATGATTATCAACACAGTTAGAGCAAGAAATATGGCAAACAATTGAATTTTATTAGAAATTGAAAATTAAATTTTACTAAAGTTAAAATTTAATACGCTGACAACTACGGATATTTTCAAATTGGAAGATCTCCAGATTTATATATATATATATATAAATATATACTCCCTCCGTCCAAGTAACAAGTATATATTTACTTTAGGTAAAAATAATGTAATAATATTTTTGCCTTTATTTTTTTTTGGTATAAAAGTAATGATGTCATGTAAAAGTAAGGATATTTATGGAAAAAAGTGGGGTATTTAATAAAATGATTACTTTGAAATTAGACATCCCAAAATAGAAATATGTATACTTTATAACTTAACGGAGGGAGTATATAAGAGTTTGGTTTTTATTTGAATTTTGAGATGAATTTGAATTTATGTGTTTTTTTTTTTTTTTTTTTTTTTAGATTTGAGTTGGATTTGAATGAATGTATATTGATTTGAGAGTAATTAATATAATAATATAAATGTATATTAATTTATATAATTTGATTATACAAAATAATATATATATTATATATATTTTATTTAATTATAATTATCATAAATCTTGTTTATATTTATAATTTAAAAAAAAAAAAAAAAAGAGACAAACGCTGTCCCCAAACTTAATTGTCTAATTTAACTTACCACTAAGTTTTAGTTTTACATATTATATAAAATATATAAAAATAATTATAAATTAAAATTAAAATTAAAATAATTAAATAATTTAATTAAAAAAAAATTATAAATTTTAATTTCAAATTGTGATTAAAATATATAATTATATTTTAAAAAAAAAAAAAAAACATCGCATAAGTACAGAAAGAGTGAGAAATTAAATGGGACGATGAATAATATATATATAGTAAAATAATAATGTTTTAAAAAATATATATAATAAAATAATAAGGATTTAATTTAAATAGTGGAAATTTACTCTCAATTTGTACCTGGGCTCCGTCTTACGGACGACGAGTCGCCATTTCAGGTTGATTCCGGCGAATTGATCGGCGATTTCTTCGTTACCGCCGACGGTGACGTTGATTTTCTTCTCGTTTTCCGCAAGCGAGGCTTGGAGCCGCGCCGTCGCAGGGCTTTTGATGGTGCTGATGTAGAGCTCCGCCACCTCGAACAGGTGGTTCCGTTTGAGTCCGTCGACTTCGTCGATGGTTAGGGTTATGTCGTTGGCGAATGTGGAGAGGAAATTCTGGAATTTCGAGAGGAGATAGTGGCGGAGCTCGTGGGGGACGAAATCGCTGGCGAATGACCGGACGAGCACCGCCGTGGCAGCCACCGACGCCGCCGTGGACACGGCGGCTTTGACCGACGGGAAACGGAATTTCTGATACATTGCGGAGCAAGTTCTGGTATGATGGGTTGAAGTCTGGTTATATATAGCGTTAACGGTGACTTGACGCTGACTTGTGACGTTGCAGTCGGAGTAGAGCCTGACTCGTCGTTAAATCCACGCCGTTGGTGACGTGGGGTCCATGGTGGACGGTCGTGATCGACTCTCGGGATCTAGAAGAAGGAGACCTCTTTACTATTGTTTAAAAATTAGGGTTGTACTATTAAAATTGTACTGAGTTTGTTTAGTTTATATGAAAAGAAAGATTCAATTAAAAATAAAAATAAATAAATTATATAAAACTTTTTTTGTTATTTTAATAAAAATGTAAAAAAATACTTTATATTTTATTTATTGTGAAATTCTTTTTGTATTATATTATAATTTGCTTAAAATATAATTTTCGTCAAAACTGATAGTAAGTATATTAAATAGTCTTTTTAAATAAAATAAATAAATATATAATCGATTAATTTATTTTTTTTTAATTATAAAGACAAACTGTTGCGTAATTTTTACAAAACATTATAAATTATTTATTTATTTATATTATTCAAAAATATTATTTAAGATTTTTTATTTCTATTATTTATATAAAATTACATAATTTAGGTGCATATTTACAATCAAGTTTTTGAGTATTTTGTACAAACTTTTATATAACAGATAGTTTTACGCGATAAATAAAATATAAAATATTTTATGTATTTTTTATTTAAATACAAGAAGGTAGTGTATAATTTATCCCAAAAATAAATTATTTTTTTATTTTAATAAATAGGAGAGGAGAAAAAAATAATAATAATTTTATTATTTTGTCCCTATAGTATATAAATAAAAAAATAAAATTATATAATAATTTTTTATTAATATATTACTAAAACATCAATTTTGATATAATAGAATAATATATAATGTAACGCAATTTATTTTAAAATAAGCTTATATATACTTATGTAGCATAAATAAAATATTAGATTGAATTATTTTATAAATAAAATTACAAGAAAATTGAATTATTTTATGTCGCATAAAAATAAAATTACAAGAAAACTGAATTATTTTATAATAATATAATTATTTTGACCTAAAATGTATTTATTCAAAATAAATTAAAAAATAAATATTGTTGGTAGTATTAAATAAATAAATAAAAATATATGAATTTGTTTTATTAATTATAATTGAACCCTTACCAATTTAATTACGTTAAAATAATTTAATTTGATTTATAAGAAGATATAATTTTAATTATATTATATAATTTTAAAATATCATAATTAATTTTTTACTATACGTATAATATAATCTACGTACATAATTAAATACAAATATAATATATAATGAAAAAATATAATAGTAATTTTAAATAATAAAAAGCCAGACAACTTTTATTCCCTTTCAACTCCAGTTTATCAAAATTTAGAGTTGGAATTTTATTTCTCCTCCTTTCCCTTCCATTAAAGTCTCATTTAATAAAAATTGAACCAAATAATATATATATATATATATATATATATATATTTCCCTCTCTTTTCATCTTCTCCAATCCCTTCAAACCAAACAAATCCTAAAGAATTTATGGATCTCTATGAATAAAACCAATGGATATTACAAAAATTTTAATTAATTGTGTTTGTTTTGTAAGATTGTTAAAAGAAAATATTTTTTTTTATTTGAGATATAGGGAATTATGCAGAGAATATAAAAATAATGAATATATGCAATGTATTAATTTTTTTAAAAAAAATATGCGAGAAAAAAAACATAAAAAGAACAAAGTTGTCGTATTTATTAAAATTAATTTGAAATGAAATGTTATATTTGAATTTTCTGTTTTAATAATAATTTGATTTGATATTTTGTGAAAAAATATTATTATATTTTTATTGAGAACTATGATAATAAATAAAGCTGATTTTTTTATTTGAAATGATAAAAAAAACCAAACCAAAATATGATCCTATCTTATAAAATTTATTAGTATTTATATATTTTTTTACATAAAAATAGATATATATATATATATCTTAAAAAATAAAAATAAAATTTTTATAGTTTCTGAAAAAAAATGAAATAAAAAGAATTTGTTTTAAAAAAAACTCAATAATTTCAAATTAAAATTGTCACAACCGAAACCAAAATCAGCAAACCAAAATCATGACTTAGAAATTCGATTTCAATTTGATCATTTGACAAACCAAAAGTAAGTTTAAACAATCTCGATAAGTTTAACTATAACCCGGCCTTATTCATCAATTTTATATTGTTAAAAAATTAACAACTAAAGACATAATATTATTTTTAATATTACCGACATTATAGACATAAAAATATATATATATTCGTTCAATAATACAAAACATTAACAACACATCAAATATATTTTTTTTTAAAAACAAATATACATATTGAATTATGTTTATTTTGAAAGTAAAATCAAAACACACCCAGTTAAAACTTTTTTTCCAACAAAGTCAAAAGTCATATTCCTTGTGTCCGTAATTTGTCCTGTCTCATATAATTTGTCATTTTTTTTATAAATATGATTATACACTCTAATCTTATTTTAAATTTTAAATTTTATAATTTTTTTAATTTTAATTAAACTATTTAGTTATTTTAATCTTAATTTATAATTATTTTTAGTATATAATAATTATTTTTACTAATATATATTTTAATTACTTATTAATTATATTTTACAGTAATAGTCTCATATTACTTATAAAGCTGTTAAACGAATCGAGCCGTTCCTAAACTCGGCTTGGTTCGGCTCGGTTAAAGCTCGTTCGCGAACGTTAACGAGTCAAGCCGATCAATATAAACAAGCTCGTTTGGTTAACGAACGAGCCCGAGCTTTGTTCGCGAACGTTCGTTTAAATAATATATTTATTATAAATATTATATATACATATAAAATTATAAGTCATAAATAAATAAAATATTAATTTAAAATATATAAATAAAATAATTTTAAATTTTCTTTATAATTTATATATAAATTAAAAAAAATAAGACAAACGAGCTCGAACGAACTTAATCGAGCCTAAACGAGCCGAACACGAATTAGAGCTCAAACAACAAAAATTCTTAACGAGCCGAGCTCGAACATTACGAACGAGCTCGAAAACTTAACGAATGAGCCCGAGACTTGTTCGCAAACGTTAACGAACACTTAAAATTTGGCTCGACACGGCTCGGCTCATATCGTTAACAGCAATAATTACCTAGGACAGAGAGAGAGTAATGGGTGTGTTTGTTTGGGGGTTTGGATTTTGAGTTGGGATTTGAACAGTAAAAAATTTTGAATTTGAATAGTTGTATGTTGTGATATAAATAGATGTTGATGTGATGTTTTGAATGTAAAATTGATTTTTAGTATAATATAAAAAATAAAAAATAGGTGTTTCATTTGATATTTTTTAAAAAAAAATGAAATAAATAGTAAAAATCTAATCCAATCCCCCAAACAAACACACGTATCAACTTTTCCAATAATGAAGACTAAAACTAGAGACTTTTCGGTTCACACTGAAGCGTGGAAAAGGGGACATGGCCAAGTGTTAAACTTGGCTATCATATATCAAAACTGTACATAATAGTACAATTTTTGTACAAAGAATAAAATAAAATATGATGTATAACAACCATTCTTCCTAAAATGGAATAAAAACAAAAATACCAAAAAACACAAAAAGATTTTTTTTCTATTACTAAATATTAGAGTTTCTGATAATATGTATTTTCTAAGTCCATTATAACTATGTTGATTTTCTTTTTAATTGTCTATTAAATTTAGCATTTTTGGATAAAAATAATGAAGGCTGGTCTTGAAGAAATTTAAAACTTGTTTGTTTAATTGAAGTAAGGAATTAATTGCTAGGGAAAAATCAATCTTAATGGTCAAGTAGGATAATTAAGAGTGCGTTGGTTTGTGGGTTTTAGTTTTTTGGGTTTGGATTTTTGAATAGTAAAAAGTTGAATTTAAATCATTATTTGATGTGATATAAATAGAGATTAATGTGATTTTTTAAATGTAAAATAAATTTGTAGTATAATATAAAAAGAGAAAAATAATTGTTTGATTTGATATTTGTTTAGAAAAAAAAAAGATTTTGAATAATAAAAATTTATGGTAAAATCCACAAAATAACACAACCTAATAATTTTATTTGATCGGTCTTGATCAAAGAATGAGTGACTTGGTTCCCACGCGTGAGAAATAGACATAAACCTCTAGTTAAAATGTATAGATTATGATGCTTATTTGTCTATTGTGTTGCTAAGGATTGATTGAGCAGTGAGATTTTTTATTTTTATTTTTCTTATTTATTATTCTTATTATTATTTTATTTATTTATTTTTATTTTTTTTTATATTTGACAAATGGAATTCAACAAATTAGACTTGATGTCCATGTGAAAGATTGTGAACATTGCTACAAATTTGAAAATTTACAAATCTAAATGATTGGGATCGGAAGGAAATTAAAGAGTGTATTTATTTGAAATTTTATTAGATTTCAAAATTCTATATATTTATATAAATTTATAGAGTTTATTCAGAATTTGATAGAGTTTATACATTGATTTAAATTAATTTTTATATATTTGATTGGATTGTTTACACAAAATATATTTATAGAAAATTAAAATATTCAAATAATTAAATAAAAATATAAAAAATGTAATAGTTAAAATAAAAAAATATATTTTATTAATGATGTATTATAATTGTAGCATAATACTATATTTATCTATTAAAATTTTATATTTTATATGTGTATATTATTATTAATCTAACAAGTTTGATGTAAAATGTCAATAGGATAAAATAAAGATGGTGACGAATACTATCTTATTTCAAATGATTTGGGTTTAAATTCTCTTAATTTTTTTTTTAAATTTTACTTATATGGATATACTTTTTAATGCAAGAAAAAATAAGAATTAGTTTATAATTTAAATTAAAAACGTGGAGTATTTTTTTATTAAAAATTGCTAATATTTTTATATTATATTTTAATTTGTAAAATTATTACTAATATTTTTCGATAGATATTTTAGTTTTTGAAAGTACTATAATTTTATTAAAAGATTATAACAATATTAATAAATATTGTGATAATATTTATCACTTCTAATAATAATATATATTCTTAAGAATTCATAGAAATCTCTTCCGATAATTTGATTTCACATTATATCATTTATTCATAATTTTCAACAAGAATTCATTAAAATCATATAATTTTGAAGTCTATAGATATTTGAATACCTCCAAATTTTAAAAGATTTTTAAAATTTGAATTAAATAGCTTCGGATTTGAATAGACTTTTACAATTTTGGATTGAATTCACTCAAAATTTAAAAGTTTAATAGAATTCTATAAAATCATGATTGAATATATATATCCTAAGAATTTGATTGAAGTTAAATGTACTTGTTCCAGGCTAGATACGACCAGATTTTTTCAATTTTATTTTTTAAGGCTCAGGTACGATTTTTTTTCATGCTGTATTTGAATCAAATTTTTTAGCAGTACCTATTTTGTCAACTCTGACTTTTTTAGTTTAAATAGAGTTTGAAAATTTGAATGTTTTATTAAAATAATATTTGATAAGATAAAAAAGATAAATATATATATATATATTTTTTAGAGAAAGTAAAATCTATATAATAGTAAAAGTTTGTATAAAATCTCAAGAGTAACACACCCTAAAAACTTATCTGTATACCAAAGTTTTAAATTTGTATAGATATCTTTTTGAATAGATTTAAATTTTTTTAGAATTTTAAAAACAATTAAAAAATACTATTTTGTCATTTAAATTTATATTTTCTTTTGAATTGTAAGAAAAAATATTACTTCTTTTAGCAAGAAATATATTATTATTTTTTACTTTTTTTTGAAAAAACTTATTGTCCAAACATAATTGAAGGACGGGCTGGCGGGGCGGGAGTAATATATATTTTAAAAAATAAATATGTTTAATAGGAGTATTTATTTTTCTAAAAATTAAATAATGCCAAAATTACAAGAGAATTGTATAAACAGATTGGTCTTTTACCTTTTAATAAATCACGGCCGTTACTTTTAGACCGGACGGCCTAAATTAGATCCGCCAATCATTCGGTCCGATCTATTTTAAGTTGAGGTAGTGCGCCACTTTGACGAGTGGCGGTAAACAATTCTTTTTCAAATTGTGAATATGGCGGCCATCTTCGCATCTCTCCCTCTTCCCCTTTCCCTCTTTCTTCTTCCCCTCAAATCGAAATTATTTGTCCCGGGGAGCTTTCCCTCCTCACTTGTTCACTATAAATTCCATCCATTCTCATACATACGATCCATAGTCGGTTATTTGCTGCATCTGTCTCTTAATACGCTAAGCATACAAGGGCATCAATGGCTTACAAGGAAAATCAGGAATGCCCGCGGTGCAGAGCGTCTTTTAAGCGACCGGCTGAATCTGAAAAAGGGGATCGGATGTTGAAGAAGAGGACAGTGCTAGGGGAGCTAACCAACAACGCATTTGATGTATCCAATTTCTCGCAGAGCTCGATTGTGGGTAAAAGCCGGAAGTTGGAAACAGAACAATCTTGGATAAGCGCAGAAAGTGAGAATAGCTTGGATTTGGTGGAGGAGACTCCAATTTTCCAATATCCTCCTTCGATTTACCTACATTTGCGCTCCTTGGAGGTATATGGTTTTATTTAGATTGTCTGTGTGCTTCTTTCTTTTTTTAAGGATTTGTAACTATAAATTGATAGGCACCACTTGGAATGGTGTTTTACTCTAGGGTTTGGAGTCTTAAACTGCTATTTCTTATGGATTACTCTTGATTTGGATTGTGGCTATCTTTTATTTAATTAGATTGATTAGAACTTTGGAAATCTGCTGCTAATGTTATTACAGTTTGGGTTCTCCATAAAAATTCAGCAGCAGATCTGAAAATATTTAATCCGACAATTGTTGGCGCTGTTCCAATTTGATATGGTTTTTACAGTTGCTTTTGTGTATTTGCTGTCATTTCCTATGCTTGAAAGGATGTTTTTCAAAGATTTCAATCCTTTATTTGACTTAATTTATAGTTAGCTTTTCAAATCTCTTGCCTGTATTCATGTTGGTTTCCATATCTAATGAAGAATTTTGAACTTAGGTTGAAGCTACATTGAGGCCTTCGTCTAATTACATGGAGACGGTGCAGACTGATATTAATCCATTTATGCGATCTGTTTTGATTGATTGGTTGGTGGAGGTTGCTCAAGAATATAAACTTGTTTCCGATACATTGTACCTCACTGTAAACTATATCGACCGATATCTTTCTACCCATAGCTTGATGAGGACCAAGCTTCAACTTCTTGGCATAACATGCATGCTAATTGCATCGTAAGATTAGTAATTTCTGTTTTGATTTGATGATGTAAATTATTTTGCTAGTTCTTATATGCTCGATACAAACTGCAGTAAACATGAAGAAATCACCCCTCCTCACATCGAAAATTTTGTCTACATAACAGACAATTCATTCACAATCGAAGAGGTATTATTACATTTCTATCGAGTACTTTGAATAGTTGTAGCTTTAAACACTCACATTGTGAATATCCATGGCTGTAACTATCAGGTGATGGAAATGGAGAAAGATGTCCTCAAGTTTATAAATTTTGAGATCGGCCTTCCAACTACAAAAACCTTCCTAAGGTTCGGAAATTTTCTGATCATTTGTTGATTGTTCCCAAGCACAGTTAATTACAGAGTTTCTGTAAAGAATTTGTTGTGGTTGATATCCGATTATAACCTTCTATTTTTGGGATCATTTTCAGGATAATGTCGGAGGCAGTGCAGGAAGAACCTGAGGTGGGTTAAGATTTTTCCAACACACAATTCTCATTGTCGAAGCATTTATCCATATGTATAATGCTAAACTAGTTGATTTCCTTTTTCTCAGTTTTCGGATCCTGAATTCGATCGTCTATGTAGTTATCTTGGAGAGCTAAGCTTAACAGACTACAGCTGCATTTGCAACACTCCATCAATTGTCGCTGCTTCGGCCATTTTTCTTGCGAAATTGATTATCCAACCTACATGCCATCCATGGGTAAGCCTTAACCTCATCCTAACATTGTGTATCATAACTAAATTGCAAGGCAGCCATTTCTCCTGCACTCAAATATTCTTTGGCAGTGAATCATTTATATAAAGGATAATGTGCTGTAATATGTTCTTCGATTTTTGAATGAAACGAGTCGAGGTTTTAAATGATCCCTCCTTATGCAGAACCTGGCGCTGCAACAACTAACAGGGTATAAACCAAATGAGTTGAAAGAGTGTGTTCTTAGACTTCACAACCGGAAACTAACAAGTGAAAAATACGCCCCGGCTATTCGACAGAAATATATGGATCCTCAGGTACCTCTCCTAGCCCACAATAGCCCTTTTGTTCTAACAATTTCACCAAATTTTGAAAAGAATCCAATTTTTGCATGTTATGGTTTTATTGAAACAGTTTGAGTGTGTTGCCTCTTTGGATCTACCCGCGGAAATTCCTGCTCGCTTTTTCGGCATCTCGAATGAATGAACTTGTGCAGCTCCCTCTTCAAGCAATCATCAAAGATATCCTATTGGAACACCATTGTTGGAAGAAGTAGCAGCAACAATTTTCACCTTTTGTAAGAGCAATGTGTAGTACTAAAAATAGGCTGTAGACTGTCGAAGCTATATTCAAGGAAACCATTTGTAACAAAATCTGCAGAGCTTCTATTCTTAGTATCACATCAATTTTGTTACAAACATTTGTATTCCTATCAATAATTGGGAAAATTACATCCCTAAGTTTGCATATTGATGTTTATTTGAAATGAGGCAGATTATGCACAATAAAATAATTACATTAATTTTATGCTCACCTGTGTATCTTGAACTTAAATTGTATTCCTTCGGTTCCGGTCAAGATGACTCTTTTGTTTATAGATGCATTATTTTAGGTAATGTAGATTAGTAAGTTATTAATAATAAGTCATGATATTATTTTATTATTTTATGAGTAGTGTTGGCATTTTAAATATTTTTAGCATTATATATTAATAAAATATATACAATATGAATATAATTTTGTAAAAAACAAAATTTTATATAATACAAATAAATAAGAAAAATAATTTATTTATTTATAATTAACTTAAAACTAATTTTATTAAAAATAAGAAATTTTAAATATAGATAAAAATATTTATTCATTGAGGAGAGAAATAAAATAAAGGGGTTTTGAGTGGATCCATATGTTAAAAATTTAATTAAATTGATTTATATTTGTTAAATATGTTTATGAAAAAAAAAAAAAAAACAGCCGCGCAAGCTAAATTGTGAGACATTTCGGCACAAGAAAATAGTGGGAAAGTCCTAGTTGTTGTGTTCTTTTGTAAGCGTTAGGACAGAATTTTATTATTCAAATTCTTTTTTTTTCTTTAAAAATATTACATCAAACAGTTTTTTTTTTTTTATATATATATTATACTACAAATTATTTTACATTCAAAATATCACATCATTTATCTATATTACATCAAATAACTATTTAAATTCTAAACTTTTTCTATTAAAAAATTCAAATCCAAAATCTAAAACCCACAAACAAACACTAGTGTTTGTTCACCTCATTGAAATTTTTTGATACAATTTTTGATTAATATTATAAAAATATAATATTCATTTACATAAAATGTATAATTATGTACTCTATCAACTCAAAAGAATAAATAATTCAACATAAATATTAAATTTTATATTAATGATAAACTTCTTTCTGCCTAACATAAAAATTCATTAAGTTTAAAGCATAAAACAAACACATCCTTAATGACCGTATAATAAAAAGTTGAAAAAGCAAATTCCGAATAAGCATAGTCGTACTTATCAATTAATATACTATATATTATTATACATTATATGAATATAATTTACAAAAATATAAGATAAAATATAAGGGGCATGCTTATTATATATTTTTAGATGAATATATGTTAAGAATGAAAATAATGTCAGTAATATAAAAAAAATAAAAATATTATGTTCTGGTTATTTATCTTTAATGAGTAGATATAATGTATATTATATATAATTATGTGTATAATACTCCCTCAGTCTCAACTAAAATATCATTTTTTGCAATTTTTGTTTGTACAACTAAAATATATATATTTTTTCTATTGTAGTGAAAGTTTATATGTTAATACCACTAAAATATTTTTTTTCTATGAAAGTAATTATATGCTAATACTAAAATATTTTTAATTTTAATCTAAATTATAAATATATCGTTACATATACAATTAATTTATACATAAATCAAATGACAAAAATGTCAAAACTTACTATACATTTTCACGAAGTAATAAAATAGTGTAATTTTTTTAATTTACTAAAGTTTGGAAGAGAAAGATTGTGCTATGCACCGCGCGACACTAGCACATATTAAAGAACAAACTTGCATAAAATTTTTTGAACATCACCAATTGCAAACAAAATCGAGACAGAATAATTTAAGAAAACAATTTGTGAAGTCGATAAAGTTGTTGTCGTTTCGATCATCAAACAATAAAATTGGATCCTCTCTGTCTCTATAGCTCTCCCTCTTTCCCGTGTATCTTCTTCCTTCCGTCTTTCATATATATCTCGTATCATCAAAAGCATGCATCCAATAGACAGCAGCAGCATAAAGCAGCCAAACTACACAATACACATGATCACCAAGGTAGAAGAAAACATACAATTAGTTTAATTAATTAAGAAAGATGAACAAAATGAAAAGTGTTCGTTTAAAAAATTTCAACCAATTTCCACTATTTATTAAATTCTCTCTCAAAAACATCAAATCAAGCATTTATTTTTTATTTTTTATATTATAAAAAATATAAAAAATAGTACATCAACACCTATTTATATCACATCATAATCACATTATACACTTATTCCAATTCACAATTTTTTCTATTCAAATTTCAACTAGAAATCCAAACCCCCAAACATACACACCCTTAATTTGTTAAACAAGAATCATGATTGATAGGTAGGGTCGATCGAGTCTCCAACATATTAGAATAATAGAACTCAAAAGTTTGCATATATATCAAAATAGAAACATTAATTTAGAAGTTAGCAAATCCCACAAGTATTTATATATGCATTGATCTAATATGGTATATGAAACCAAGAGTCAATTGATTCATATTCAATCTTCTTCTTCTACAACTACAAGGCTTACAGAAGTGAACATGAAATTCTTTCCCTATTCATGTTTACCAATCTCTAATTTAATTTCATCCATATGGATCAATCTTATCATATTTGCTGATTTGATCCAACAAGCATTCAAACCGAAGCTAATAATAATAATAATAATAATAATAATAATAATAATAATATCTTGTCCTATAAAATCAACACTATTTGTCTTGCATCATTATATTTGTATAATTTACTCCACAAATATATTTATATCATAAAAAATTAATAAATATATTTTTATCATTTTTTCTTGATTGGTATTACTGGTAGAAAACAATTCATCACATTCACGGAAAAGAAACAATCAATCAATCAATTACAGATCCAGACTTCAAAACAAACCAAAGAGCAGATTTCCATATATAATCTAAAATTTAATTAAATAATTAATTAATTTAAACGACGTACCATCCTTCCATGCAACCACTGCGACCCGACTGCTGTTGCTGCGGCGGCGGAGGTGGAGGAGGACCGTACGGCGGGGGATACGGCGGGTAGCCCTGCGGGTAGCCTTGCGGCGGCGGGTAGCCCTGTGGCGGGTAGCCCTGTGAGGGGTAACCCGCCGGAGGATATCCGTCCTTGGGATGATAATCCGGGGGAGGATACCCTAACAATTAAATCAAAACCACAAATTAATCAATTCATAAATCCCTAATTAAATAAATTAAAACGACGATCAGGAACGAATCAGAAGAAACTGTAATGAAGTATGTATAATTAGTTAGTGCCTTGGGGAGGAGGAACGCCGACGGGGGGAGGGGGTTGATTCTGATTGTAATAACTCATGATTTGATTTGATTTCCTTCTTGCTTCAATTCCTTGGGTGCAGAAAGGTAGGGTTAATATATATATATATATATATATATAAATATTGGTGGACGCGGGGAATTATGGGCGAAGAAGAAGAATATAATTTATGTACTGAGAGAGATAAATGGATGGGAGGAGGAAGGTGAGATTATATATATATAATAGGATGAATTGATTGATGCAGATATATATATATATATATATGGGAATCAGGATCTCATATTCTCACATGAGAAACATTCTTCACTATTTTTAGATTAATACCCATTATATATATATATATATATATAGATATATGTATGGATCTGCAGAGGCGGAACTAGAGACCAGAGACCGATGCAAGGGGCTAGTTCTTAAATTTTTTAAAATAACACGATTAAAATATATATTTCAATGTTGTATTTTTTAAGTTGATATATTTGAAGATAATAATAATAAATAAAGCAATAAAAAATACATATAGTATATATTTATTTTTATTTTGTTTAAAAATAATAAATAGAACTGTTTTTTTTTTTTTAAAAAAAAGAATATTTAAAAAATTATTAAAATTATCTTATTATCACAACTAAAAGTATATTTAACTTTTGTTATATATATATATATTATATTATCTTATAACATTTCTAAAAAATTATATATGAAATTAAAATACTAGGCATAAACATACTTAACTATTTTTTTAGTATTATTCTTTATGAAATTTAAATATTTTTAATATACAAATACATACATACTTATATAAAAAAAATTAAAAAATATTTAAATAAAATAAAAGGGGTGGGCCCGGGAGGGGGGGCTGCCCCCCCTTGCCCTATGGTGGTTCCGCCTCTGTGTATCTGTCAATATAGTATATAGATATATTTTAGATGACAATATATGGCTTCTTTATATTTGTAATTCAATCCTTTGGGATTTAGAAATTTATATATGACTGTGTCAAGCCGACATTACCTTCTAGGCACTCAATACGACAATAAAAGTACTATATAATAGCAAAGAATGACCCGGTGAGATAGAGTGAACTTGTAATTGAGTGTTATCGATTCAAACTTCCGACACCTTCAAATTTTTGGAGACTATTAGGTTAGCAATTAGTGTAACTTTTCTTGTTGAGTCTAGCCTATTAGGTTCGATCGAAAATTTACCCAGACAAATAACAATTGCGAATTTTTACCGTCATAAAAAAAAAAATAATGCTATATAGTCAAATATAATGAGTCATTAATAAAAAAAACATTGCAACAAAAATCATAGAAATATGGTTAATCATTCTATTGCTACATTTGATATCTATAAAAAACGCTATAAGATTAAAAAGTGAAGGTGTTTTGAACCCATAAACTCATGATCACAAGTCCAACTCCTACACCACTAACATCTCTTACGAGACATATTTTTATATAATATAGGTTGTAATTATAATAGAACATACCATATATATATATATATATAATAAAGACATATACTGATTTTATATTTAAAGTGTACTAATTTAAAAAGGTTCGGGAGGCGCGGTCCTTGTTGCATGCAGCAATCGGTTAGTGCTCAGTTAAATGTTGTATAAAACATAAAATAAAACTATCATGTCGTATAATTACGTACTACCACTTAGCTAACGAAATCCATTTTAGTTGTCCAAATTAATTAATTACTTATACAATTAATAATATTAGGCTTTGATTACAACCACAACCAAACGGCTCCACCTAACAAAAACAGGATTAGGGTTGGACATAGTTCAATCTTGACGTTGCTATTATATTATGCTTTTCCGAATTTAACATGCGACGATGCGGACATTTACAGAGGGCTGCAGCCGAGATGGATCCATCGGGAAATTAATGATTATGAATTCATCAGGTAGGTTGAGTTGGTGTGCTTTCCTGAGAATATTGTTTATGTGATGTGAAATTGGAATGGCGCCACAGTCTCAACCATAATCGCTTGCTTTTCCATCAGAATTCTCAACTTCTCCGCCTGCCTGTCTGCCTGCAGTCGAAATAATTGCGGAGTGTTGTTTTGTCAAAAAGTGGTCAGGCCGTTGGTTGATCAAATATTTATGTATATTTCCTTGTTTCTCTTGCTATTTATTATTGCTATTTAAGCTTTATGGGGGGGATTGCGCTCCGATTGACTGTAACGGTGGTAGTGCGCCCAATGACTGACGTAGAAGAAGAGCAGTAGTTAGTTGGTAGGGTATAGCAGACTTGATGTTCTATATATATATATAGAGAGAGATAATTCAAAGAGTGAAGAATTGAAATCTCTTCTATTGGGTTTGGGCGATTTGCAGAGAGAAAGGAGAATGGCCAAAGTGGTGGATGAATTGGTGCCTCACCCTGTCAAAGAACAGCTGCCTGGCGTAGAGTATTGCATCAATAGCAACCCTTCTTGGGGTAATGCCTCTTTCACTCTGCATTTTAGTATGTGATGTTCAAATCCTCTGTTTAATCTCAAATGTAAATTGGGAAAGAACAGATTATCATTGATCACTGTCCTCTGTTCATCGGCTAAACTATGCAACAATTAGTCGTGCTTTTTTTTTCGATTTTAGTTTAGGCTATGTTTACTTGCTGTATAGTTAAATTCAGTTTCACTAATTTTTTTGTGTGTTCGAGTTCTCAAAGAATCAATAGAAGGATAAATGCCTGACTGCTCAAGAAAATTGGTTAAGGTTCTGTTTGGTGCTTGCTATGGCAATTAAGTTTAATTTTGTTAAAAGTAACTTTGATCTGTAACTGATGCAGGTGAAGCAACCATTTTGGGATTCCAACACTATTTGGTAATGCTGGGGACTACTGTGATCATTCCTACCATCATTGTTCCGTACATGGGCGGCGGCAATGTCAGTAATTCCTCTTCAGACCTCATTTACCTCTCTCTGCTCGTACTATGATAAAAGTTTTCATCCTGTATATGATTAATGGTGGAGTAATTCTTTACATATCAGGTCGAAAAGGCTCAAGTGATACAAACTTTGTTGTTTGTTTCTGGGCTGAACACATTGTTACAAACCTGGTTCGGGACACGATTACCGGTAGTTATAGGGGGTTCATTCAGATTCATTGTTCCATCTCTTTATGTTGCATTCGCCCAAAGATATTTCTTCTCATTCAGCCCTTCTCAGGTGAGCTTTGAATCATAACTTTTCCCTGTTCATCCCTCTGGAGCAATCTTTATATCGATGACTTAATAATAATTTCTCATCTCGTTGTTTAAGAGGTTTATTAGCACAATGACGGCAATACAAGGAGCTCTCATGGTAGCTTCAGTGCTACCAATGTTGCTTGGCTTTCTAGGAATTTGGAGGATTGTTGTCAGGTATCCAAGTAAATGAATGTTAATGAGTGAGATAATTTGACTACGCCTTATAAAGAAATTAGTTATCGACTTCCATTAGATTGATGCTTCAGGTTCCTGAGCCCTCTTTCTGCTGTGCCTCTTGTAACTCTTGTGGGACTTGGCCTCTATGAACAGGGCTTCCCGCTGGTACGCTGTTATCTTTACATAGCAATGTTTTTTTCGATCTTCTATAGCTATGACGACTCCACCATTTATTAGAATCACGATTTTGTATGTATGTACTTCAAGCTTTATAGCAACTCCACCCCACGCCAAATTCGGCATGGATGGAGTGATTACTAGATACAAGCATAAAATAGTGTATTTTTTATTTAAATACGGGTATATATATATATATGAGTAAATGGTATAAAGTTATGAAGAGAATTATTTCGTTTAAAAATAGTGTAGTAGGATGTAGTGAATCTAAGATAGTTACACAAAATTTACATTAAGCTGAAGATGATCTTGGAACATAATATGTGCATTTATGCCTAATGAGTTCTACCTTATTTCCTCCATTGCTTCGAAACTTTTATTAAAGTTATGACAACCCCAGTTGAGGTCTTGAAGGTTTAATTATATCCGAGAAACAATTTTTATGGAGTGTCTTGGATATACTCACATAACAAAAACAGCTCGTGTGAATCGAAAGAAGATCCGAGCAATTTTATTTTGTTATATGCAAATATGCTCATCTTTTTTATTATTTTTTCTATGTTGTTTTGTAGCTTGCACAGTGTGTCGAAATTGGGCTTCCCGAGCTTGTTATTCTGATTTTGTTGGCTCAGGTAAGGTATTACATTCCAGCATCATATATGCAACTAGAAAGATTCGCTGAAATGATCCATAAAACTCGATGCTATATTAGTGCACTAAATTCTCATATATATGTGGCAGTATGTTCCGGGTTTTTGGAGCTTTAAACGTCCCATATTTGATCGTTATGCTGTCCTGTTGTCTGTCGGGATAGTCTGGGCCTATGCAGCTCTTCTTACCGTAGCTGGTGCATACAACAATACACCACTGAATACACAGCTAAGTTGCCGTGTTGATCGATCAGGGCTTGTAAGTGGATCATCATGGTACGTATCAAATCCTCTATTATCATCTTCAAGCAACCATTGTTCCCAAGAATGGCTGTGCGATCGACACAATTGAACACCTGCTGCTAATCATAGTGTTCCTAGGAGTGCTTATGCCATGTTTACGATGCAGGATCAGCTTTCCGTATCCGATTCAGTGGGGGCAACCCAGCGTACATGTGGGAGAAGTTTTTGTGGCGATTGCTGCAGCATTTGTTGCTATGGTTGAGGTCTGTGTCCATTAAACAATAATCTCGACAGTCTTTCTATAATACTACATCTTCGAAAACATATAATTATCATCCAGTTTTCTTGTCATTTCACTGTGGCAGTCAACAGGGGCATTCATTGCTGCAGCCAGATTTGGGAGCGCTACTCATATACCTTCTTCGGTTCTTAGCCGAGGCATCGGCTGGCTGGTATGGAGTGCAACTCAAAATATCGATTATTCTTCTCCAGATCATTCATCTCTTCATGAATACTGATTGTGTGCGTTGTCTGATAAACTAACAGGGATTCGGCATGTTTCTGGATGGTTTATATGGAACGGGAACTGGATCTACTGTATCAGTGTAATGTATCTTGCATCCTGACTTGTACTATAAAACAAAATCGATCTATCTATCTATCTCTTTAATTTGAATTTGAGTTCATCGTATCTTTGTGGGATGGATGTATAACTCGGCTCTAAAAGCATATATATGTGTATACATATATATAGTGAAAATGTGGGATTGTTGGCTCTAACAAGAGTTGGAAGCCGCAGAGTAGTCCAGATATCGGCGCTGTTCATGCTCTTCTTTTCGGTATTAGGTAAGTAACTCATTCATTCATTCATTCCACAATTAACTACATGTACATTATTACTTGATTCCTTCATTCTTGATGAATTAAAAGGAAAGTTTGGGGCTGTGGTGGCCTCCATTCCCTTGCCCATTGTGGGCGCTCTCTATTGCGTCCTCTTCGCGCTCATGTGTACGTACGCACGCTACCATATCACTTACTCCTTAATTGATCTAAGATCTAACTTCTTGTTTATATGAATGTACACTACACTACAGCCTCTGCTGGGTTGGGGCTGCTGCAATATTGCAACCTCAACAGCTTCAGGACAAAGTTCATAATTGGTTTCTCATTCTTCATGGGGCTTTCGGTGCCAAGATATTTCAGTGACTATGTCATAACAAATTCTGGATTGGGTCCTGTAAGAACCCCTTCAATGTGGGTAAGTATTATACTAATACTAATACTAAATGAAAAGGTTTCTCCATTCCATTCCATGTAATTCTCTGTATGTCTCATTTCAGTTCAACAAGATGGTGCTGTTGGTGTTCACATCCCCTGCCACAGTAGCCGGGATTGTCGCCATATTTCTGGACCTGACATTCGCACGAAAGCACGCTTCGAGCCGGAAGGACAGCGGGAGGCATTGGTGGGCAAAATTCAGATACTATGGAAAAGATCCTAGAAGTGAAGAGTTTTATAGCCTTCCATATGGCTTTTCCAAATATTTCCCTTCAGTTTGATAATTATTTTATACTATATGATAATGACTCAACCACCCGTATATATATATATATATATAGATATAATTAACAACTATTGATAGATTGATACTAAGGAAAGTATATACTTGCATCTGTGTACCTACAATAATTTGCCAAAGAAAACATTCACACATATCCTCAATCCTCTTGGATCCATCTACATATGTCTTTAAATGACTTTTTTTTACATTATATCTTTCTCAATATATATTATACTATTAAATACTAAACCCTCATCAAGTATATTTTTCTTTTTTATTTGTACACCATAATTTATACATTCATTTTATCTAAAAATAAAAAAATAATAAAAAATCACCCAATTAACTCATTCATATATTTTTCGAAATGCTTCTATGAGTGTAACCTTTGGAGGGTAAGTTAAACAGAATTTGACGTATTACAACATGGAAGTAGTTGCCTCTAGCCGCATGCTTTGCGAAACAACTCCGCAGCTTGCGAACATCATATTTTCAAGATTCAAATTGTATGTTTGCTTGAATGTTGAAAAAAAAAAAAAAAAAGAAAGAAAAGAGAAACGAAAATTTAACAAACCTACTGGCAATAAACAAGCTTCAGTTGGTAAAATGGGTGTTGGATCCACTGAGAAATAACATATAACTGGTGGATAAAATTAAAGTTTCCAACCCCAAAATGCACACTGTGATTCCGAAACATGGAAGCATTTGATGCCTTGAAGAAGATAAAGACAGTTCTTGACATTCAACTATCCAAAAAAAAGAAAAATCCAGCACATTAAGCAAATCAAGGACAAGCAGCAATTGGATCAGCAGGACAGGAGATCCTGAGAAAGATTAACAATAATCCCCTTAATAATTGAAGCTCTGTTTATGTGTAATTCAGTGGCAAAAGTTTCTTGCATGCACCGGTATGAACTAATAATAAATAGACATGAAATACCAATATTTGTCTACAAGATCAGGCATTATAGAAAGCCTCAAATATAGATTGTGACTAGGTTCAAAGTACAAAACCAAGCTCACTGGATTGATAAACATATGAAATAAAAATAGTTGTTGACTATAATCAGAATTATAAAATATTCAGTTGAAATGACACAAATTTACACTCCAGATGTTTGGAATAAATCCCAAATTCCAAGATTTCCAGCCATTTAAGACTTACTCTTATTTGGTTGGCTCAATCATTCAATCAATAACAGCTCATATAAATTTTAGAAAATAAATGAATTGTCAAAATTACAACATCTACAAATCAGAAAACCTGGACTACTCGTACATTCATTTTAACATTAGAATATCTACAATGAAACAGCTTAAAAGAATTGACATGCAGTATTCATCATGAGAACAAGTTCTCAATGCACCAAACACAATTAGCACACGTAAATGGAGCATTTGGTCTAGTGGTATGATTCTTGCTTTGAGTGCAACATATCTCAGAGTTCAATTCTCAAAACGCTCCTTCAAACAAATAACACGGTTTTCTAAATTACCGTCTGCAATTTCTCAAATATCTCTAACTGATTTGTGGAAAACAAGGTCAACTGACCACAGCCAACTATTACTCCTAAAAGCAGAAATGGCCCATGTGCACTATTTCAGAAGCTTCAAGAAAGTTCATTCTTCAGAAGCCAGCATGACAACTAACAAGCTGTTGTAAAATTCAACAATTACCATCAATATGAAATTCAGCATCTTGCTTATGATTAGTTACAGTCACTGTCAAATAATTGTATTTTCAAAATCAACTAAGAAGGCTAAATAAGGAATTTGGGTTAGAAAAACTGGAATACTTCTTTTGGCGAAATGAATCAAAACCTTGGAATGTTTTTCAATTTTTTTAGAGCACCTAAAACCCTCCAATGGCTTTTGAAATTTGAATCCTTACTTTTTCAATTGGAATAATTCTTGCTCCAATGTCAACTCCACCATATAAACCTAAAATGTAAAAAGAAGTTTTTTTGGGGTAAAATGAATGCAAATAAGATGAACAATCTAATTTGAATAGCATTAAGAAGGATAATAGCTCAAAGCTTGTGAAGAAAGGATTATAGGAGTTACGAATGACAATAAAGTAAAAATCCAACGAAGACGCAAGGTAAGTTCTAGAACAAAAAAAGAAACCGATGCTAAATAAAGAAATTTTTGATTGATCGGGTCAGGAATGTCATATTATAATGAGGAGGTAAATTGCAAAAACAAAGAGGAAAGAGAATACTTGAACAATTTTGATCAACAAAGCAATAAGAGATGCATTACGAAAAACAAAATTTACAACATATTTCCATTATGATTCAGCAGTTAAAACATTTCAATCATGAACTGTATAATAAGCATGATATGCACAAACCTATAAAACTCGAATAATTCAAGCCACTCCAGTAAGAATTTGGTCAATTGACTGTTCATTCTAGGACAGATGGTTTAAAGAACTTGTCCACATACCATACTCCAAACCCACCAACCTTTTAACAAGTATCAAACTGAGACTTTTGACTAGAAGCACAACATGCAACAGAAAAGCATAATGACAAGTGCAGATTTAAATAAGAGCAACTGGGCATTTGGTCTAGTGGTATGATTCTCGCTTTGGGTGCGAGAGGTCCCGAGTTCGATTCTCGGAATGCCCCCCTTTTTTGCTTCTTCACTGACTTTCAAAGAATAAATTGCCCACCAATAAACATCAGAATTATAATTTTTGTTCCAATTACAGCATTGTACAAAATATGGTTTCATAGTAGATCTAAAATGAGTAGGGTCACTCAGAAAAATGCAAGTCACAGAAACTTTGTAGATGTATATTTAGTGCTTTGACCGTTTAATGTTTCTAGGCGTGATATATTTAACCAGTTGATCTAGAACTCATAAAGACCAAAAGCAAAATTCTATTATAAAACTTATGTAGAATATACATACATAAATATATATATATATATATATAAAAGAAAAAGAAGAAGAACTCTATTTATAAAGAAAATCAAAAGTGGCTGCAACACTAAAATGGTTTGCAGTTGGTGAATTCATTTTAGCTGTAAAATATCTATTAAAAGGAAAACATCAAAGGAGCTACTACGCAACAATAGACAGTAAAATATAAATGCACAGAGGAAAAAGTTTACAAGGTAGAAAACATAACTAGCACATATAACCGGGCATTTGGTCTAGTGGTATGATTCTCGCTTAGGGTGCGAGAGGTCCCGAGTTCAATTCTCGGAATGCCCCGTTCAATAAGTTAAGTACTATTTTATTATATTAAATTATTTTATTTTTAATTTTATTACAGTATAAAATCTGGATGCAACAGAAGTTTATGCCAACATTACTGTCAATGCAGATTTCAGCATTTAGTTACTAAGTGCATTTATCCTCAAGTGTCAATCATATCATTCAATTTCAACCAAGAAAATGAGACTGACAATTAGAGTGATTTCATTTTGCCTTAATACTGAATGCAGCTATAAAGGGGAGTTATATTGGATAAAGAACAAGATCACAAAAACAAACACTAATCTTGAAGGAGACTAATCTAACAGCCAAGCATTTAGATTTCTTTATTTTTTCAGATTTTAGAAAGGGAGCTACAAAGGGTATTCTTAGAACCAAGCAATGAGATCCACTCCAAATCTTTTAGCTGTTCTGTTTACAATCTTTTTCCGTTTTACTATTATTCATTTATCACGCTCCCTAATAAGAATATATTATTTTTTTTACAAAATATTAAATCAAAGTACTATTTAAACCAAAAACACAAAAACATCACAAACCAAACACACTTCAGTAAATAAAAATAATGTCCAAAAATCTTTTAGTTTTTAGTAAATAAAAATGATGAGTTTGTATGTGTTTAGTGTGATTAACTTTATATTAAAATCTTATTTTTAATATAATGTTTTATTTTCATTTCATTATTCTTTAACATTGAACTAAGTCTGTTGTTGACTAATAACAAAATCAAAGTACAGTGTAAATTTTTCAAAAGAGATGTCACAAGATTCAAACATCCTGTAGGAGAAGATTAAAAAACAAACATATATCAATTGCATATTTTTGTATATTAATTTGATATATTAAGCAAATGGTGCACGCCATTCGTCATTTATAACTATGGACAGACA